>NC_090921.1:490857729-491457729 GCF_040938575.1 Ambystoma mexicanum | reverse complement strand
CAAGTTCCAGCTGGTGATCCCTAGCCTTCTGTTTTCCAATCCTAACAAATTCTAGCTTGGCCATATTAACCTCAAGCTCTATTTGCCTGAGCCTGAGCTTCTCCTTCGTGAGTTCGCACATGACTTCAGTCTCAGAATTTTTCAAGGAAATATTAGTGGCATCCTCCTCCTTTTTCTCCTCCTTCTCAACGGTGACAGTTACAATACGGCCATTACTGCTGCGGGCAGCCCCAGCCCCTTCTGCATCACCACTGAGTGGCAAAGTAACTATCCTACTTTCCTGATGATCAAACATTTTCTGTATATGATCAGACTTGTTTCCGAAGGATGGCAGTCCTCTTTCCGCACACATCTTCAAGTTAGAGTGGACATTGTTACTGTTTACATACTTTAAACACGAATAGGTGACTGTTCCATTACTAGTAGATTCAATTCACGGTGTTCTGTGTAAGTACAATCGGGATAATACACCAGTGGACAACACTGGGGTACCCAAGACCTTATTCCACCGCTGTAACACAGTTTGTTAAGATAGATTTCTAAAATCTGGCCTGGTGATCAGATTTTAGGAGGCCAACCTAGTTATAGCAAACAGGAGACTCTTGAAGTTTAGCCAAATCCAATCAAGGTACACGGTAGGTCAAGGCTAAGTCTCAGGAGAGGCGAGTGGTGTCAGGGGTCCACAATGAGTCCACACCATGAAATACACAATGATTCTACTCAGATAGGAAAGTACAAAAATGCTCTATATATTGTAGGCCCTACAAAAATGAAAATGAATCACACACGTGAGGGATCATGGGTACAGGGGACGTCACACTAGGGATAGTATTACTGGCACGCCCTAGGTCGACGCCCATTTTCGAGTTTCGAAAAACAAAATGTAATACTTTGCAGCTTCCACTAGATGTCGGCCTATGTACAGAAACTCGGAGGCGGCCTCTGTTGCTCTGCTGTTGCTGTTGTTGGCAAGCTGAGAGGTGCGGCTTGAGTTCTGCGTACGTGCGTGTGTTCACGCCTTCAGGTCCCTTCCTCGGAAACTGCTGAGTCCCGAATTCCAAGTTCTGTGTCCGTGCATTCTAATATCGTCGCCCCACTTCCCGCTTTCCGCTTGCGTGTTTGGTGGGCCCGGTGGCCGGCGACCTGGGAGCTTGTGAGCTTGTTCTGGGAGCCTGGGAGTCAGCACCACTGCCCCAACCACGGCTGTGACCCACTTGCCTCACCCCCACCGACCCCTCCTGGCAACTGAGCCGAGCTCTGGAGGAGAGCTGTACTTGAATTGGTAGGAGACCCGTATTGAGCCGGCTGTGGAGGTAAATTGGTGTGGAGCCGGCTGTGGAGACAAAAAAAACAAGCACTATGGTAAGGGGGGGCAGCCCTAGATGCTGCTTCAGAGCTAATTCTAGCACAGCTTTATAAAGCTCCTTGTATAAATATATTAATACTAATAACTGCACTATTATTAAGAGCAGATCTCGGAAGAACCTTTGCAGAGGAGGGCTTGTGGTTTATATGTCCCTGAGCTCCATGCCACGTACAGTGCTTCCTCCACTTACTTGCTCATTCACATATTGGCTACTCCATTATGGCCTAAAATAAAGTTGTTCTTGTTTTTGTTCCTGCCTTTTACTGCCTATTGCCTAAAAAAGGTCAGGTTGTAAAAGCTAGGAAAGATTCGAGCGCTTTTTACAGCGCTTTCTACATAGCCTGCAGCTGGCAGCTGACATATTATAGTCTACTCCCAGCCTAGTTCCAGTGGCTGCGTTCTTTGTGACTGATCAAGTATTGGTGTCATGACAGCTGTAGGCCCACTCAGTTTGGACAAAACCACAGACAAAACTACAGACGGAGGAAAAGCCCTTAGCCTCGACCTAGAGCCCACTACAAATCATCCAGTAGAGGCTCTAGTTGTAGTGGGGCGGCAAACAGAGTCTGCCAAAAATACCATGGATCAGGAAAACACCATCGGTGAAGGGGCAAGCTCGGAAACAACACAAAACCAGCTAAACGATTCTTGTGTTTATGGGGAACCTGACCTAGAGGCGACCCCAACAGAGTCACAGGAGACTAAGGAAAATCGTTTGACCAATAAGGACATTTCCACAGGTTCAACTCAATCTCAAAAGGGGTCCGCTGACCGTATAGATGAAGAGGACAACCTACCTAAGGCCATTTTATCCTGTGATATGGCTACATCTACCGGTCCACCCAAACCCTTGGAGCCCAAACCCTATAAGACCTCTAATAGAGGGGCTCCTAGGCGACAGGCATGGAAACCTAGTGGCCTAAGCTTTGGCTTCAATTTTGGGAATCTATGCTACTCACAGAGTGAATCCTCCTCAAGACCTCCATCCAGCTTGCTGCCTACTGCCGAGACTCATTGCCCAAATAAAAAGGTGGGGATGCCACCAACACGGAAAAACCAAGAGGGCTGCCCTGGAAAAACTCAATTATTCATCATATAATCACAAATGGCTCAGAGAAAAATCACGGCAGCACAGGCTTGGAAATCACTTGTGAGAAGGAAGT
Organism: Ambystoma mexicanum; assembly: GCF_040938575.1. Lineage (NCBI taxonomy): Eukaryota > Metazoa > Chordata > Amphibia > Caudata > Ambystomatidae > Ambystoma > Ambystoma mexicanum. The sequence goes on along the minus strand of NC_090921.1, from coordinate 491,455,200 downwards.
AGCTCCTTTGAGGGAATACCCCAGGGTGCTTAACTCTCCTTCTCGAACAGGCAAGAGAGCGACAAACAGTGAACAAGATGAAATTGAGCCCAGCTGGAGAACGAAGAACACAACTATAGTTCAGTCCTCAAGGCCCTTAGATCCATCGCCCTCAGAGGGGGCAAGTTGCCCTAGGAAACGGCACAGGCTTTCGACATAAGTGGTGATCGACCCTAGGAACAATGACTCAATATCTGATGAAGATCTATTATTGGACAGGATTTGGCCCAGGTGGAGGAAAAGTCTTCATCAAGTGCTCTCTTAGATGCCAATATGATTGCAGCATTTTCTGTCACCATGAGTCCTTTTATGAAATTATATGAGAGCATTGCGGACCAACTAAAAGATCAATCTACCCTGATCGCAATGCTACATACCATAATGATCTTCGTGGAAGGATTCATATCAGCTCTATCCGAAAACAAACACAAGGAAGAGGAGCATATTACAAGGTTTTTGAAAACTATCTTGGAACCCCTAATTAGAGACAAGGAAAAAAGAAGGCAATCCTTGTCTGGCATTAATCAGAATGGTTCCATCTTCGATGTTGATTTAAGCACTACACTGACAAGTTTTGGGGAAAACGCCATGAATTTGGGTGTTACATCAACTTTGCCGACTACTAGCATGGTCAATAATGGCGGCACTGTTGCATCCCTTCTGGACGGAACCAAGAAACCTTTAAATCAACCCATTAATGGATCACGCAAGGAATCATACTCAGATGATCCAATGCCACATCCAGAGGAATGGAAGTTTGTGGGAGTTGAAGACAATCAGATACGGGGGACCTCGAAGCTGCTTCCCACTAAGACGCATAATGAATGTAATAATATTGTGGGGAAAAATCCCCAAAAACCAATGGAGATTAGGTCCGCTATGTCCAATCCCTTGCCACTTGGATCCACTACGGCTCCTGGGCTTCCTGCAGCTGCACCTTCACTCCTTCCAAAAACATATGACATCTTTACAAATGGTGATATGGTACACAGCTTTGCCGGTAAGACTGGTTCCAATTCTGGAAAGAAACCCATTCAGTCCAAGAAACAAACTAAAATAGTGAACTTTGCAAATCAAACCACAAAAAGCAAACAATCACATCCACTTGCCGCAATAAAAAACTTCAAAGACTTGGCGCTTAAACAGGCAATCAATCAAGATCCAAAACAAATATGCCAACAATTGATAGAAAATGAAGACTCTTTCACGAGCATGGAATCGGATGAAGATTCATATGAAATCAGAAAGTCCTTTTTTGCCCACAATTCCACAACTATGCCGAAAAAACATCCTAAACTTTTTTAGAGGATCTGATGAACCTTTCGGCATATTCTGCAGATTGGGACGAGGTCCTCGAGATTGATGCCTCCTTGGAAGACCGCCTTAAGGCATTGAAAACAAACGATGCTTGGGCTTCTTCACCCAGCATCTTATTGGAGGCGATCAACTTCGAAGGCCTTGATATTGAGTCTTCTAGCAATTCTGACTGCAAAGACCTACCAAAATCGCCCCAGCCCTCGATTACAAAACCTAAACCCAGCACTAGATTTGCATCCAGAGTCCACACGAATAGATCTTTCATCGAGGATTCAACGCTTCCGTTGGGCAGGAGATTTATGATGCAGGACCAAAACAGCAGGGCCAGAGTTGAACAATCAAAGCGGCTGATTAAGAACTATAACGTGGACAACAGACAACGAGAGAACAGCCCTGGAAAGGAGATTACTTCAGACTCTTATTGCATGGAACTACGTAGAATCTTTTGTATTAAAGACAATCTAGTCCTAAATAGAGCTAACATCTTGAGGCTCTTCCGCAGCATTGATGCACACTCTGGGCTCAATACAAAGGATTTATCACTAGTAGAGTTTCCGGATGAAACAAATTAGGATAAAGCCATAATACACCTTGCCTCTATGGATGTGAAAACTCTATTATTGCAAAACTCTGAACCACTGAAGAATATGGGGTTTTCCCTAAGAGCAAAACCAACCTCGAACTTGGGAAGAAGAGATGAGGCTAAACTTTATGACCAGATGTCCACTAAATCTCATCATTTTAACAGTTATAATTCTGATGCGGGGAGCGGGAAAACAGATAATATGGACAGTGACCGTTCCTTGAACACAAACCAAATCAGATGTGATGAAGGTCTGAGTAAAAAAATAAGGGCAAATTCAGAATTACGATCAATCATATTCTTTGATCATATTACGATCAATCACAATCATATTGCCTCAAAGAACACTTCCGATGTGCTACGAGGGACCACGGGTGATAGGGCTGGGGACAACTGGGACTGGCTGGCCAGCTCAATGGCTAGAAGATCATAACGCCAGAGCCCAGGCAACAACTACCCTACACCCTATATCCACTTGGGTTGTTGGAATACGCGTGGCTTTAAACATCTATTGGGAGAAGGTAGTATTCGATTGGAGGACTTTGATATCATTTGTCTTCAGGAGACATGGCTGGGTGTTCAAGCTATCATCAAGGACTTTGTTGTCCTAATCAACCCAGCAATAAAGGGCACGAAGGGCAGACCAATGGCAGGCCTATTGACCGCCATTAACGAAAGTTGCGGCCTGCGGGTAGTCTGGTCAAAGAACACTTCACCATTTATTCAGACCAATTTATTGTAATATCAAATTGGGGAAGAGGAGGCTATGAGGCTATCCTTCTGTGTAATCTGTATTGGAACTGCAACAACCCTGCAGCCAAGAACTTCATGGACCAGTTACTGGAGGAGGGCGACGCTGCTATGATTGACTACTCCAACTTGTATGTGATCTTATGTGGGGACATAAATATTAATTGCTTCAACAGTTGTGGTGCTCTCATAAATCACTATGCGAGTAATTTACAAGAAGCTGAAAAGCGAGGCCTGTCATTCAGGAAGGAGCTCCAGCTGAGAAACATCTCATTACTAAATGGCATTACACCGGAGGACATTCCACCAAACCCAACCTGGAAGAGAGGGCCTGATTCTCATATTTTAGACTACTTCCTTGCCTCAGACAGCATTCATTGTAGAGTAGTGGCCTTGACAATCATGGAAACTCCACAGAGTGACCACAATATGTTGCAATTAACACTCAAACTGGGCAGGACCTCAAAGTCTCTGCCAGATGGGGATGCTCTGGCAGGAACAGAGTAAGATTATTGAGGGAAAATGTATCAACACTATCTAAAAATCTAAGAGATAACGGTAGGCCGGAAGACATAGATTATACACTATCCTTGGCCATCTTTAGTGAAAAATCTGGCCCAGGAAGATCTAAGGGCTTCTGCCATAAGTATACTTTCAACCACGAGGTTGCCACAAGAAAAACGAATTTAAAAAAGATGCAAAGAGCGTTGAAGAAAAATCCCTCCCCGGCATTGCTTGTGGCTGTTAAGAAAACGAGGACCGCGTATAACAACTGGTTAAAACAGCATAGGCAATCTCTATTGCAATCGAAAGCCGAACATATGCTGGAATTAGTTGCTCAACAGAGTCTTATCTCCAACCCTATTCCGGCGAAGGACTGGACGGACCACTTCTTCAAGCTCTTCTCTAAGTCCACCTCGCAAGCTTCGAAGGCCGTAGAAACCTCATGCTCAAACTGGGAGTTTGAAACTGAAAGGGAAGATATCCTCGCCCTAATTAAATCGTCCAGTAACTCCAGAGCTGCGGGTCCTGTCGGCCTCACCAATTTGACACTAAAACAATATCCAGAGGAATGGGCAACTTTTTTACACCAACTCTTTTTACTGGTGAAAATAAAACGCTGTGTCCCGGTCACATGGACGAAATCTATTATTGTACCAATCTTCAAGAAGGGTGATAGGTCTGTGGCCGCAAATTACAGCCCTCTTGGATGTTATTGGTAAACTTTTTGCAGCCTTGATTCCGAATCACCTTACGGCCTGGAGCTGGGATTCCAAACATCGGGACGGCTGGCAAGCAGGGTTTGAAAAAGGAATCGGAACATCATTAAACCTTTTTCTGATAAACTACCTGAATCTGAGAACGGCAAAAAAGAACAATTAAAACGTATACCTCGCATCAGTGGACTTGTCACAAGCCTTTGATTCAGTAAATCGAGAGAAACTTTGGCAGAAGCTAAAAGACTGGGGGTGCCCAACTGACATAAGCAAAGCTATGGAGGCCCTTCATAACAACACAAGCATTCAAATCAAACTGAACCAAAATGGTGACTTGTCAAACCCCATCAAAACAGGAGTGGGCCTCAAGCAAGGGTGTCGATTAGCCCCAGCCATCTTTAAACTATACATCTCAGACATGGGCGACGCCTTTACGGAAATTAGATGCTCCCCCCCCTTGTATTGCGAGCTCCCCAATGAATAGACTGCTGTACGCAGATGATGTCATTCTTCTGGATGAAACTCCAATCGGGCTCCAGCGCCAATTGAATGCCCTTGCTCTTTTTTTATCTTCCAATGACCTAAGAGTAAACGCCACCAAATCAATGGTGATTACCCTGGGGAAAACAAGACGCAACTTCATGAAGTTCAAGGGTTGGCACATAAATGGCGACCAGATCCGAGAGACATCAGAATTGCTCTATTTAGGAATCCCTATCAGCGCAAGCTACAGTGAAGTCCCAAGAGAAACAGCACTAAGGCGCAAATTGAAGATGCTGACAGCCCAGGCAAGATTGATTTAACGCAGGTATTGCAAATTTACATTGACACCTTTGCTCCGTTTTTACACCATGAAGGTAGTCCCTATTGTGACCTATGGGGCAGAGTGCTCTCTCCAGATGAGCTGGAAGATATGGCACACTTTAGAGGGCCTATTTTGGAGAGCCGTACTTGACCTCCCTAATTGCATACCTGTGGCTGTGATAAGAAAAGAGTTTGGACTGACCTCTCTTATTACTTATGTCAGCTGGAAGACTCTATCCTTTTATCGTAACTGCCTACTGCCTCCGCCAGACAGCTGTTTTGGGCTGTTGGGTCAAGCACTGACATCAGAAAAAGAGCCTTTGCTTGTTGAATAGAGCACCAAATTCTTGAGCTTGCTGGACTCAATAGACTCTACTGTGAAACTACTTATTGAAAATCCAGACCTTGTGAAAAAACGGTTGTATGAGTATGATTGGATCGAGCCCTCAATGCTGGCGCAGTCATCCAAACTTTATGGCAAATACTGCGTTGCTCTGAACAAGCGTGGCTTAACTCCGCTATACTTGAGAAAGTTTCCCTCTGCGGAGCTGCGACAGCAATTTCTCAGACTTTGCTTTAACATCTTTCCGACCAAAGAAATCCTTGAAGTGAGAAAACAGAAAAGCATGAGAGACTATTAATGTCGGCTCTGTGGTCACCCAAGGGAAACACTTCGCCATCTCATTATGAGCTGTCACGGCATCATGGATACTCGACGCAATCTACTGGGGAGATTTTTTGTAAATAATCGAACCTTAACAAAGAAAGATGTTTGGCTACAATTGCTACAGGGCTCAAGGCTATCTGTAACTTTTGCTCTGCTTGAGATGGTAGCAAACATTTTTAAAAAACTCCATGGAGAGAAGTGAGAAAGAAAGTCTACTTTTGTATAAAAAGATTGGAAGAAGCTGCTAACCTTGGCTGAACTTGGTCCTTCCTTTTCCCTCCTATCTGTATCTATCTTTTTCTCTTTTTTACTTCTCCCCCCTTCTTTTTATTTTTTACAGCAGTTGACGCATATGACTGAAATGATTGTATCATATGTTTCTGTAGAGTCATGGAATTCTTTTACTTAATTCATTTTTGCTGAATTGTACTGTAACTGGTAAAAAGCTTCTTTTGAAGCTAACACTAATAAAAAATAAATAAAAAAAAGAATGTGAATCTAAGCAGATACAAGCATCAGGAATACGATTACGGTAAATAATGTATCCCATACAGTCCCAGTTGGTTAATTCAATGCATACAATTCACTGATACACCTGAAAGGAAAGGTAAGTAGTTAAGCAATTGTATAACCAGACTACAGGAATATAACCCTTAACTTTATGAGTCCAACCCTAAGTTGAATGGGGCCTTGTGCCCAAAGGTTCACAAAGTACCTTTAGAAGATGTATTTCAATCTTAGGGCACCTGGCTAGGTCCCGATTTACCCAGGTGGGTATGCGTAGTATAAACAAAAGAATCGGGATGGGGAGATCCAAAAACAACGATACAGAAGTGCTAAGTGTGTGGGTTTATTATGTATTCACACAGGACATGGTAGATAACTTCACAATTTAATTTACATTACTTCCGATAAGCACGAAAGTTAAGTTGAAGAGGACGGACAGGGTTGGTTTATGCAGTAGTGACACAAGTGGGTGTAGGCCTCTGAAGTATAGAGGTCGGCACTGCACTAGGATACATGTTGCCTCATAAATCGAGGGGGTATAGGAACCCGCAGTTACACAAAACACAAAAAGCACACAACAATCTTTGAATTTTAGCGGGTGCAAGTAGTGATACAGTTGTGATAGGAAGTTCGACACAGGGAGTGACACAGGGTGTGTTTCGGCCAAAGAAAGTGGCTTGGTTGTAGCCGTCTTTGTGCTGGCCTTCGTCAGGAAAAAGGGGGGCACCAGTAGTGGTGCTGTCCGTACTGTCTGTGGGTGAAACAGAGTAATTAGGATCTCGGATAGTTGTTCGTTCAGTACTATAAGTATTAAATACGGGCCTAATTGTTGCCCACGTTGTACACCATGTGGTGTTTCTAAAAGACAGCTTACCTGCCGTGCAGGGAATCGGGTGGGTGCTGTCGGGGAAGCCGCGAAAAGTGCGGACCGTCCGGTGCTGGGATTAGCACTGGTGAAAGGCTTTAGTTTCCTAGGGGCTGGCGTGGTTCAAAGTCTCACGAAGCCGGAGTTGGGCGTAATTGGACCCCAGTCTGAAATGGAAATTAAAATTAAAAACCGGTATAGGTAACCTGTGAGGGTCAAATGCGCCAGGGAGTATGTCCGCGTAGGAATCAAGTGGAACTTACTGTTGTCTGGGTGGTACGCTGCCGTGCTGGACGTGGACTGCTGAGAGCCGGATGAGTCGGACAGCGAGGGAGCCGTGTTGGACTTTATAAAGGACAGCCAGTGGCTGGGGACCGGCGAATGGGAACCCATGATTCAAGGGCGGCACCCCGCTTGGGCCAATCAAATGGCTGTGCGCCGTGTCCCAATGAAAAGGCGGTACTCCGTGTGTGATGTTGGGTAATGTAGTCCAATGTGGTGTACGGGGACTCCTGCTCATGGGTACTTGCACAACATAACAGGTAGGATACATGGTTGCAAACAAAGGTCATTTACGTGCGCCATGTGGATGAGCGAAGAAAAATAGATTCTCGTATACAATAGTGTTCACAAGGTGGAGGATAGATGTCCAGTGTATACAAGAGAAGTTAGTGCCAGTGTAACAATGCTCACAAGGTGAACAACATAGGTTTCTAATGTGTGTCAGGACACAAGTTCATACTCAATGGTCGAGCGCAGTGGCCACTTGGAGGAGTACTCTAGAAGTGTTTCCATTCGACGGTTACATTTAGGCCGTCTTGCACAGAGTTCAATTTGTGGACCCATTTTTGTTCGAGTTTGGTGAGGGCAATGTTTATGTCGCCCCCTCGTCTTTGTGGCTGGAGTTGTTGGACCACGGTCCATGTGAATTGTTCGTGGGTATGCTTCTTCTTAGTGAAGTGTTCGACCAAGGGTTTGTCCTCGACGAAACACTTCTAGAGTACTCCTCCAAGTGGCCACTGCGCTCGACCATTGAGTATGAACTTGTGTCCTGACACACATTAGAAACCTATGTTGTTCACCTTGTGAGCATTGTTACACTGGCACTAACTTCTCTTGTATACACTGGACATCTATCCTCCACCTTGTGAACACTATTGTATACGAGAATCTATTTTTCTTCGCTCATCCACATGGCGCACGTAAATGACCTTTGTTTGCAACCATGTATCCTACCTGTTATGTTGTGCAAGTACCCATGAGCAGGAGTCCCCGTACACCACATTGGACTACATTACCCAACATCACACACGGAGTACCGCCTTTTCATTGGGACACGGCGCACAGCCATTTGATTGGCCCAAGCGGGGTGCCGCCCTTGAATCATGGGTTCCCATTCGCCGGTCCCCAGCCACTGGCTGTCCTTTATAAAGTCCAACACGGCTCCCTCGCTGTCCGACTCATCCGGCTCTCAGCAGTCCACGTCCAGCACGGCAGCGTACCACCCAGACAACAGTAAGTTCCACTTGATTCCTACGCGGACATACTCCCTGGCGCATTTGACCCTCACAGGTTACCTATACCGGTTTTTAATTTTAATTTCCATTTCAGACTGGGGCCCAATTACGCCCAACTCCGGCTTCGTGAGACTTTGAACCACGCCAGCCCCTAGGAAACTAAAGCCTTTCACCAGTGCTAATCCCAGCACCGGACGGTCCGCACTTTTCGCGGCTTCCCCGACAGCACCCACCCGATTCCCTGCACGGCAGGTAAGCTGTCTTTTAGAAACACCACATGGTGTACAACGTGGGCAACAATTAGGCCCGTATTTAATACTTATAGTACTGAACGAACAACTATCCGAGATCCTAATTACTCTGTTTCACCCACAGACAGTACGGACAGCACCACTACTGGTGCCCCCCTTTTTCCTGACGAAGGCCAGCACAAAGACGGCTACAACCAAGCCACTTTCTTTGGCCGAAACACACCCTGTGTCACTCCCTGTGTCGAACTTCCTATCACAACTGTATCACTACTTGCACCCGCTAAAATTCAAAGATTGTTGTGTGCTTTTTGTGTTTTGTGTAACTGCGGGTTCCTATACCCCCTCGATTTATGAGGCAACATGTATCCTAGTGCAGTGCCGACCTCTATACTTCAGAGGCCTACACCCACTTGTGTCACTACTGCATAAACCAACCCTGTCCGTCCTCTTCAACTTAACTTTCGTGCTTATCGGAAGTAATGTAAATTAAATTGTGAAGTTATCTACCATGTCCTGTGTGAATACATAATAAACCCACACACTTAGCACTTCTGTATCGTTGTTTTTGGATCTCCCCATCCCGATTCTTTCCTTTAGAAGATGTGACAAAATTAAGAAATGTTCCCGCGGGTGCAAAGATAGTTCCAGAAGTCATACCTTTCCTAGCTTCTAGAACAGCTTTTTCAACAAACGTTTAAAAAGCAATGGAATGGAATATATATGATATGATAGTTTATTTATATAACGCCTATACACAAAGTGTTTCAAAGCACTTAAAATATAAAAGTTATTCACAAACTTTATATTGGAGGAGAGGGGGACAATGTGAAGTATTGCGGCTACTCATCGTCCTTACACAAATTTTCCCAAAGGACTTGGCAGGTCAAATGTGGGGAGGATAGCAGGGGCTCGCTGGAGGTAGGTTTTCCCACCGTTGGATCCAGTAGAAGATGCCCAGGGAGCTGTCGGTGCAAGGAGGTGTTCGGGTCCAGGAGCCGAGTGCAACCCTTTCCAGCGAAGAATTGCAGGAGGCACCAATGCAGGACTCTTCAGAACACTCTACCAGACGAGGAAGGCCGGTTCTACTGGCAGTCACCACACACAATCAACAGCAGGCTTCTCAACAGTCGTGAACAAACAAAGCTTCCAGAACAGGACCAGTCGATGCTGAGACGCTGAAACTTGGCAGGAAGGCATCTTGTAGGACTAGCCGGAGACCCCTGAGGTTCCAGGCAAAGATGTGTAACGGTGACGCTTCTGGCACGGTAGCCTAAAAAGGAGCTGGTCAGATTATTGGGTGGTCCAGGCACACTTTCAAGGGCTCCAGGCTGTAGGATAGTGTAAGAAACCTGAGGAACTTCTCCCAGGTTATTCCCAGGGGTCCTTTGTTCAGATGGCCAGGGGAGGGCCATCGCTCTTGGATCCCAACCCTGAGGGTGGACAAGCGTGTGAGGATCACCTGGTAAGTGGGTCCTTGGAGACTGCGAGAGGAGCAGCCTTGGGCGAGACGCAGTATCCCATTTTTTCTGCTGCACCCGTACCCGACATCCCAGCAGTCTCCCATCCCCCCCCCCAGCACTTTCCATTACGAAAAAGACGGAGAAAACATCTGGGGAACCCTAAATTACCTCTAACTCCCAATACGAATGTTGCCTCTCCAAAACACTACAACTCCCATAATCCCATTCCCCTATTGAAATCCACAAGGACTGGGACGAGGAAGAGGCAGATGGGAATCATGAGGATTACCCATAGGAATCAATGGGCAATAGATTCTTATGGGCAGTCTCCATGTTGTCCCTCCCTGCCTGACCTCGTTATCAGGACAGCTACTCACACCTTACTCCAATCAACTCTAGCTGCGAGTATAAAAGCAGCAGCCAAAAACAGCATTGTGGGTGAGTCTGGGATGCTGGAAGGTACCAGAAAGCAGGGGAGACCCCAAGTGAGCTGGAAAAGACCCTGGGAGGCCTTTAAGAGGAGGAGATAAAAACCACCCAGACACTGGTTCTACTACCAGAGAAGAGATTGCAGTGTGGAGGAGGAAACTGTCCCTCCAGAAGGCAAGACCCGGGCCAGCTGGGTTTGCGTAGCAGTACTGACAGTTAAATTCCTCCCCTGGTCCAGGCAGGCAAACCCAGGTCTCTGAGGGGCATAGGGAGAGACCTTGACTGCCTACAGACATCCCCTTTTGGCCCCTGCAGCTCTCAAAGACAAAGTGCCAATTCGGGTAGCAAAATCAACCCAATGCATTATGGGACTAGAAGTCCCAAAACCTTTTTGTTAAAATTGTGACTTTTGGAAGCAGGGTCTGAGCATGGCCGAGGGTGAACCTTGAGGAACTTCAAAAAGGTTCCGAGCCTGACAGAGGGAAACCCAGTGGTGGAGCAAGGCAGACTGCACGACAAGAGAGATATCCAAGCACAGCAGTTTAAGAGGAGGAGAAAGGTGGTGAGTATCGAAGGGGCGACAAGGAGATAAGCGACCTTGCCTTTCCGGCTCAGAGCCGCTAAGCCTCCGCAGAAGGAAACAAAACCGCAGACAATAGCTAGAGTGTTTTGCAGAAGAGGCCAATGGTACACAGAGCGTGCCTACACTGATAAGCTGGGCAGAGGGAGACGCTTGCTACCGTGGTACCAGCCTTGACTCCAGATAGGGTGAAAAGCCAAGTGGTTCATCACAGCCGTTGAGTCGAAGGGGAACCGGTAAAGAAACCGAACTGTGTTGCAGGAAAGTCGCAAAGTGGCACGTTAAGGAAAAGTTCAAAGAACTGTACATTGTTAAGGGAAGACCAGCTGCCGAGGGGTTCGGCACCACGTGGGTGCTCACTCAAGACACCCTGGTTGATCCCGTGTTTGAAAGAAACTACAGATACCTGAAGGCCGTAGGAGAGCTGCCAGGAAAGGTCAATGTGGTCATACAGCAGTCTAGCAAAATCCCCATGCAGTCAAAAGTCTTTGACCGACAAACCATTGAAAACATAAGGGAAGTGAATCCTGCATCAGAAGAAAGTAAAAGGAATTGTAAAATGGCAAGAGTAAACCCAGCAAAGGGATGCCAATAAAGAGGGTCGAAGACTAAAGTCCCAAGAAACGGTGTGTTGACAAAAGTGAACCCGGCAGAGGGATGTCCACGGAGAACTGTTTAAAAAGACATTAAGGTTTGTGAATGCCAATGAGAAAAATATCTTTGCAAAAGCCAGAGTTAACCCGATGGAGGGAGGCCAATATTCGAGAAGGGTCTGAGCCTAGCATAGGGAGATCCAGGGGGTAGAAAACCATTACCCCATCGACACATGAAGGCAACAATTTAGAACACAAGCAAGAGTGAACCTGATATTAGAGAGGGGTCGGCGCCCGGAAGAGGAGGACAAAGAGATGAAGAAGCATCACCTTAAGTGTAATCCAAAAATAACTTTTTATTTGTGGTTTGAACCTATCAGATCTTCGGAAGCAGGAGAGACAACATCTAAAGATCATGATATTGATCATGGATTGTGAGGGGTCTGCGCCCGGAAGAGGGGGATCCAGAGGTGAAACCTTCACCCAACATACATTTGTAACAGAACTTCTTTTGTTTGTTATTTTTGGAAGCCATCAGGTCCTTGGAGCAAGAGACTTTTGTAGAAAAGAGATTTAACCACCGAAGGTCCTGATACGTAAAGCAGAACTATTGTCTCATGCTGGGAAAGCTCGAGTGTGTGCGGTGCTCAGGAGTCCCACCGTTTCCCTTGCTCAAAACCTGGGCAAGGGAGACCCCTGGTTACCCCATCCTGACTTTTTATTTATGAACACGTCTTTCTTGTGAACACTGTCCCACACTCTTTTTGTATTTAGCCTAAGGATTGGCAATAGGTTTTTCTTAAAAAAGGCCTTTTTATTTGCCAAGATGCTTTTAGGACTGCCTTATTATTATTTGATGGTCGTAGCCTGCTCCCATCTTAGATTTAGGTTTAGATTAGGTGTTTTTCCAAACTACCTATACAGTTTAATAAACACTCTTGAACTTTGGTCACTTGTGTCTGTCTATTCTTGATACCATGTCTTCTTTAAAATAGTGAGGAGGCGTCGAGACTGGATGGTCCCACCAGTCCAAAGGGTCGAAACACCAGCAAAGGTCTTCTGAGATGAGGTAGTCCAGCAGGGCTTCCCAGTGACAACAGCAAGAATGGTTGCCAGGCCTCTTCAGGACTCGGCCTCCGGTCTTCTGTCATCTGCACAGCTAGACCAGATATTTGTCTCCTCTTCTGATCTGCTGGAATGGCTGCAGGACTTCTCTTTTTCTGAATTCAAATGAGTAATCAAACTCAGCCCTCCAATATCAAGAATATGCACCACTCATGCACACCAGTAGTGGTCCAATTAGGGACCACTGTGGGGCGGACTCATGCATGCACACTAGTCACACCACACCCCCGGTATGTGCATTGGGACCAGACTGTCCCAGTTGTGAGACAGGTGTGGTATCAAGAGACAACACAGACACGTGAAAAACAGGCTCTAAGATGCGAATGTTCCCTAACGGAAAGAAAACTAAGAGCCCATGCCTTATTGTCTTTATAGTAACGTTATCTATATGCTAAAATGTAAGTAACTATTTCCAGTGTCAATGATAAAGATATCTGTAACTACGCCGTGATACCTCAGGGTCTGGGCGTGTAACAACTATTTTTTTTTTTTTTTTTTTTTTTTTGCAGTTTAGTTTAGTTTGTTTATTTGTAAAGCGTTGCCGAACCCTCGGGTAACTGGGCGCTAATTCTTTAAGTACAGCAGTAGTTACAGATTGTTGCACATACGAACATGTGAGTATGACACATGACAGTATGGTTGGAGGGACCTGGTTACAGAGTGGTCCAGGGAGAAGCATAGTAGATTATGGCATGCCGGTTACAATTTGGTTAGCCGCAAGCATAACATACATTTGATTGAGGAGGCAGATAATAGATCAGGTTGCAAATACATAAGTCAGGTACTGAAACCATTGGGTATAGTCAAAAGCCTTTGTCTGATTATTGTTGGGTGCTAAGCAGTTCCTTGACTTTGGCTCTGAATGACCAGAATGAGGTGTCGGCTTTATAGCCGTAGGAAGTGCATTCCACTGTTTGGCTGCCTGTACGGGGAAGCTAACTACCCCAGCTGTTTTCAGGTTAAACATTGGTATATTGAGTTGGTGAAGGTAAGGTGATCTGGTTGGTCTGGTGGAGTTCTGTCTCATAAATTTGGCTGAGAGGTACCGTGGGGCAGTCTGGTATAGGCATTTGTGAGTAGTGACCAACATACGCAGTTTAATTCTATCACGGATGGGGAGCCAGTGGGATTCCTTTCTGAGTGTGGAGATGTGGGATTTACCTGGAAGATTGAGAACACAGCGGAGGGCATTATTTTGGATTATTTGTAGTATATTCAGGTTGTTATTAGTGGAGCCAAGGAATAGGGTGTTGCAATAGACCAACTTGGACAGTATGAGGGCTCTAGCCAGTGTAAGGTGGCTGTTGGTGGATAAGAATGGTTTGCAGGCATTTGTGAGTTTGTTGGTCTAGGCTGTGGTTGAGATGGTGGCGTTAATTTGCTTTTTAAGAGAAAGTGTAGAGTCAAGGTACACCCCCAGTGTTTTGACTCCTTTCAACACTTTTATGATTTTGCCATCAATGGAGAAGGATTGGTATCTCGGATCCAGTTTATTGAGGCGATTCTGTGAGCCGACAATAGGCAGTTCCGTCTTATCGTCATTTAAGCAGAGGCTATGGGTGGCCATCCATGCTTGAATTTCTAGGTAGATCTCGTTCAGTTTAGCAACATCGTCGTCATACCTCCCTTTGAGGTCAATGAGGACCTGGGTGTAATCCGCATAATTAGTGTATGTGACACCCAGGTTGTCAAGATGGTCGAAAAGGAGCTTGGTAAAGATGTTGTAAAGTGTGAGGGAGATACAGGAACCTTGGGGAACTCCACATTGGATTGGGACAGGGTCGGCGGCAGCGCCACCAGATGTGGAGAAGACCCTGGTCGTTCTGTCCGATATTAAAGGACCAAATCCAATTGGTGGCGTCCTGGGAGAATGCAGCAGCCTAGGAGAGGTGTTGGGTGAGAATTTTGTGGTCGACTAAGTCAAAGGCTGCGGACAGATCCAACAAGAGCAGGATGGCCAGCTTGCTCTTTTCATCCATTTGGATTTTTAGATCCAGGAGGGCTGTTTCCGTCCCATGCCTTGGTCTAAAGCCAGATTGTCGCAGTCCTAGAAGGCTGTTGTTCTCCAAATGTTGTATTTTGAGGTAGGCTAATCTGTCTAGTATTCTTAGCAGGAAGGAGACTGTTGTAATGGGCTTATAATTGGTTGGTGTGTTGGGGTCTAGGTTGGGTTTTTTTAAGCAGGGGTAGGACCCAAGCCTCTTTGAGGTTGTTTTTGAACAAGGCGTTAATCAGTGATGTGATGAAGGGGGCAAGGTCTCTGGCCCCATCCTTTTTTTTTTTTGAAAAATCTTTATTGGTTTTTCAAGACATATAACAAACAGCGCTTCGGCTTGGCGGTGTAATATATGTAATAACAAAAGAAGAGGAAAAAACAACAACAACCTTAACAATCCCTCCCCACCCATCCCACCCCCCTCCCCTCGAGACCGCAGGTTAGGCCTCAGTTTTCAATAGGCTCGTGTGCCGAGCAGGGACCGCCAGGACTGTTTGGTGTGCTGTCCGTTGTTGCTGAGCGGAGTAGCGGTTCTGTTAGCTCTACCCAGCGGAGAAGATCTGCACTGGAGTCAAGTTTTTGTACCTGGATGGCCATTTCCCAAGCCGCCGTCTCCGCGGCGGCCCATCTCTTGAGGTCGTACCACCAAAGGGCCTCACTAGGTCCCCTTGTGCTCTTCCAACCCATGGCTATGCGCCTTTTTGCTGTTATGTAAATCAAGTCCAGAAGTCTATTTAGGGGCTTGTTCTTAGTGCTTCGCCTGTATGTCCCCAGTATGCAAGCTGCAGGTTCGTGAATTTCAACTTCAATCCCGGCCAGCGCCACCCTATCTCGCACCTGGGTCCAAAACCTCAGGACCGCGGGGCAGCTCCAGAACATATGAGTCATTCCTGCTTGTGGCGCATGGCATTTGGGGCATGTTTGTGGCGTGGCCCCCTTGAACTTAGATATGGCATCAGGCGTAAGGTAGGCTCGGTTCGTGATGTATAGCTGTATTAATTGGAGGCGAGCGTTCCTGGAGGTCTTTTTATGGTAGTGGGTGATCTTTTCCCATGTGTTGTCCTCGAACACGAGGCCCATTTCGCTCTCCCATCTCTTTTTGCATTTTAGTTCATTCGTTGTCGTTGCCTGTAATAGGGCCTCGTATATTCTGGAGGTTTCGTGGCCTCCTTCGGCAGTGTCCAGCAATGTTTCGATGGTTTCGTTCTCAGTAAATTGATTGTCTGCCTCAGGCCATCTCTTCCTTAAGGCCCGAGTTACTGCCCCGTGGAGCAAGAACTGCCCGGTGGGCAGGCCCGTCAGCTCGCAGAGGTCGGGGAATGAAGAAAGTTCGTGTTCGTGCACGAGGTCGCCCAGTGTCGCCACCCCGTAAGGCTCCCATACTGATCGAGCCTCGGTGTGCCCCCAAGAGGGTGTCGCCATTACTGCAGCGATGGGGATCTGTGGGGAGTAAGGGTCTCGCAGCCCCACAGCCTTACAGGCCCTCTTCCAGAGCTGAGTTCCCAACTTGGCCAGGTATGGGTGACGCTGTGGGGCCCCTTTCTCGACCCACAACAAGTCTCGAAGTAGCAGTAGTGGCAGAGCCGGCTGGAGAAGTCTGGTGTCAGTGGTGGTTTCATCCGCCATCCAGTGCATTACGTGTTTCAATTGGCTGGCCAGGAAATATAGTTCGAAATTAGGGACCTTCAGTCCGCCCCTCTCGTAGGGTCTCTGGAGGATGTCAAGCCCCACCCTGTGCCTTCCTCCCTGCCACAGGAATTCTCTGCAGAGTTTGTTCAAGTCTCTGAAAAAGGCTGAGGGGATGTTGTAGGGGACATTGGTGAAGCAATGTAGCAGGCGTGGGAGCGCTACCATTTTGAGGAGGCCTGCCCTTCCTGCCACGGAGAGAGGAAGTTTTCCCCAGAAAGCCATGGAGTTGGTGAGTGCATCCTTTGTTCTGACTGTGTTGAGGATGTGTTCAGTGTTCGGGCTACGGTGTATGGCAATGCCCAAGTATTTGAAGGACGTTACCTGCCACTGTAGAGCCAGTGGGGGCAGGGATCCGCCCTCATTGCTGTATAGCGCTGCGAGGGGGTAGAGACACGACTTGTCTTTGTTTATCTGGATGCCTGTGTGTTTTTGGAAGCAGTCAAGTGTCTCCAAGATGTAGGGCAGGAGGTGCTCAGGGTCGTTCAGGTAGAGGAGAGTGTCGTCCGCGTACATGGAGATGAGGTGTGTCACTCCATCTAGTATAATGCCTCCTCCACCGTATTCCTGCCGGATGTACGCGGCCACAGGCTCTGCAGCAATGATGTAGAGCATGGGGGATAAGGGACATCCCTGTCGTGTGCCTCTGTGGAGGGGCCATTTGTCGGAGTACGTCTTGTTGGTACGCACTCTGGCCTCGGGGTGTGTGTAAAGCAACTGGGTCCATTTGAGGAAGGCGGGTCCAATGCCCATCTTAGCCATGGTGGCGTATAACCATTCCCACTTAACCGAATCAAAGGCCTTGGTGGCGTCTAGAGATGCCACCGCGTATTTCTGGGTGTCTTGCTCGGTGCGGTATATGATGTGGTGCAACCTGCGTAAATTTTCAGTGATAGAGCGCCCGGGTACATAGCCAGTTTGGTCGTGGTGAATCAGCAGGGGGATCACCTTGCGTAGTCTATTAGCGAGGAGTGCCGACAGTATTTTGCAGTCGACATTTAGCATAGAGAGAGGTCTATATGAACCGCAATCCGTGCCATCTTTGCCGGGCTTCAGCAAGGGGATGATTATTGCTTCCCTCATGGAGTCAGGGAGTATGCCGCAGTCAAAGGCCTCATTGTACACTTGTGCCAGCAGAGGGGCCAGGGTCTCCTCATATGTCTTATAGAATTCCCCCGGGAGACCATCCATACCTGGGGCTTTCCCAGAGGGTAAAGATCTAATGGTTGCCTTGACCTCGTCTGGGGTGATTGGGTCTTCTAGGGCTACGGCCAACTGTGGGTCTAGTTTGGGTAACTCTATGCAATCTAGGGCGTCCTCGATCCCGGTATCTAGCGAGGGCGGGGTTTTGGAGTACAGGTCCTGGTAGTATTCTGCGAAGACCATGTTAATTTCAGCCTGGGTGTGCACCGGAGTGCCATCTGGTCTGAGGATGTGGCAGATGGGGGTCCTAGGGGTTTCCCTTTTGTACAGCCAGGCCAGGAGTTTGCCGGGCTTGTCTCCTAGGGCGTGTGTCCTTTCAGTGTGTTTGGCGTAGCTTAATTTCCCCAGGGACTCCCAGTGCGACAGACAGGCCTGTCTCTGTATTATTATTTCCCGTACCTGCTCGGGAGTCGGATTTGCCTTGTTCTCCAGCTCCCCCAGCCTACTTTCTGCTTTAGCCAGGGCATTCGTAATGACCTTTTGAGTCCCCCCTACTGCTGCCAGCATGTCCCCTCTCATAACCACCTTATATGCCTCCCAAGCGGTGCTAATGCATTCTACGCTGCCTAGATTGTGTAGCCAGTATTCGTCTGTGCTGTCTTGTACGTGGTCCCTGAAGGCCGCGTCAAGCAATGCTTCTGCTCGCAGTCTCCATGTAGGGATCGGGGGTCTGGGCGGGTGTATCTCCCAGGTGACCGACAGGGGTGAGTGGTCTGATAGTACTCTGGGTAAGTATTGTGCCTCGCTGAAAGTGGCCTGCTGCTCCTGGCTGACCAGTATGTAGTCCAACCTGGTGTGGACGTTATGTGGCGGGGAGAAGAAGGAATATTCCCGTCTCTCCGGGTTCAATTCCCTCCACAGGTCGCTAAGTGACAGGTGGGAAATCAGTTTGGATAGTATCTTGGCAGGGGGGGACGGGCGGGAGTGTTTGTTGTCTGACCTATCTTTGAGGGGGTCTAAAGTGCAGTTGTGGTCCCCACCCCAGATCATGGTGCAATTTACGTGGGGGCATAGTCTAGAGCTCAGGGAGTGGAAGAAAGCCGTGGCGTCATGGTTAGGCGCATAGGTGCTAATCAGGCATAGGTCTCTTCCCTCCAAGGTACCCTGCACCAGTGCCATCCTACCTTCGTTATCCGTTTTGGTGTCCGTGACTTTGAAAGGGACTGACGGGTTAATCCACACCAGGACCCCCCTAGCATATGAGGAGTAGGAGGATCCCACCAAGGTCCCCCGCCAGGTTTTGGCTAGCGCTGTCAGTTTAGCCTCTGTTAGGTGTGTCTCCTGAAGCATGGCGATCCCTACCTTGCATCGTCGCAGGTATGTTTGGATTCTTCGTTGTTTCACGTGGCTATTCATGCCTCTGACGTTCCATGTCATAACTTTTACTTTCTCAGCCATAGTCGTGGTGGTGTTCTCTCACTTGTTCTGGTCCTTGGCTCGGTCTCGTTAGAGATGCTGTGGTATTGAAGGAGTCCTGCGGTCTCGGTATTTCAACTTTAGGGTTCCCAACTAGGGTGCGGATTTCTGGCTCCCCTTTCCCTAAGAAAAAACTTTCCCAACCGATAACTGGTCTGACGAGGTATTCCTTGTCGTGACTGTCCCGTTTCCGCTCCCTAGGACCTGGCATGGTCTTCGGGTGCCCTACAGGTGGGTAAACGTACCCTGAAAAAACAGAAGAAAAGAGAACAAGCTCCTGGGGGGTTGCGGGAGCTAAAACCTCGGTGTTCCGCGTGATAGGATCCTTCCAGCTGCTTCGGGGTTGTGTTGCAATGATCTTATGGTGCGATGCGATACGGCAGTCTAGGTGGGTGTATCAGTGCGGCTTGCGCCTCTTGCCTTCTATGTCTGGAAGTTGCTGCTCATCCATCCAGTCCCGGGCCAGTTCCGGCGTGTCGAATAGGTGGGCTCTGTTTTTATGTATTACTTTCAGCCTTGCAGGGTATAGGAGCATGTATTTCAAACCAGCGGCCTTCAACCTGGCTTTGGTGTAGGTGAACTGAGCCCTGTTCATCTGCACTTGAAAGGTATAGTCTGGGTAAATAGCGATCTTGGCCGAATTTCTCAATATCTGGCCCCCTGACCGAGAGTACGCCAGGACGACCTCGCGATCTCTGTAATTTAATACTTTTGCTATCATAGGCCTGGGTGGGCCTCCAGGCGGGGGCCTCTTGGCAAGCGACCTATGAGCCCTTTCGATGGAGAACCCCTGCGATAGTTTCTCTGCGCCAATCTCCTGTAGCAGGAGGTTTTCCACGTAGTTGGTGGGGTCCGAGCCTTCGATGCCCTCAGGCAGTCCGAGCAGCCGGATGTTATTCCGGCGGGCCCTCCCTTCGGCCTCCTCCATCTTGTCCTCGAGATTCTTGACCGTTTGCTGGAGGCCTTCCATGTCGTGCAGAAGCTGGGTGTTCGCTTCGGAGTTCTCACGTACTTGGGTCTCGAGCGCATCAGTTCTATCAGCCAGGGAGCGGACGTCATGGCGGAGGAGTCCCAGATCTATGGCCACTGCGTCAATTTTGTTCACCATGGTCGTTTGGATTAGTTTGATGGCCTCCAAGAGTTGCGAGTTGGTGGGTTCAGGCGTCGCTGGAGTAGGGCTCGCGTCCCCAGCGGCAGTCGCCATGGTTGGGCACTCAGGACTGGGGGGTTCGGGGGCTGTGTAAGCGTCCAGGGTGGTCTGCCGCTGTTTAGACCTGGCTCCCCTCCCCGTAGGCTTGTCCAAGTAGGACATCCTCTCACCACGGCGAGTTTTTAGTGCCCACTGTAGAGGTCGCCCACTTACTGTCCTCCGGCACTCGTAAGGTTATGGTCTGCACTTTGGGCCCTCCTGCGGGGTGTCTGGCGCTCCGGCGCCGGTCCGAGGGCCTCCAAGCTCCGCCGGGTGCGATAGGTCCGAGCCGGGCCTTATATGGTGGTTCGTGGGAGACCTCTTGTTCCGACCTAAGCTGCTTCTCTCGGTGCTCGGGGGAGGCTCCTCTCTGTGGCTGCCCGCTCCGAGTATCGCGGTTCAAGCAACCCGCCCCCGGGACGCAGGGGGGCCCGGGCCGAAGCGCAACTCGGGCGGGGATGGATGGTGTGCGTAGGACGGCCTTCTCTCGGAGGGCGAGCTGGCGCCGGGCTCAGCAGATGGAAGCCGCCATCTTGGCTGTCCGCGTCATGGGGTGCGCGGACCACTCCGCTCGGCTCCCGGGCTTCCACCTACGCGTACGAGGGGTCCAGGAGGTTCTCGTCGCTGGTAGCAGCTCTCGGGGTGGTTTGTGGACACCAAGGCGAGGATGGATGGTGAGTGCAGCTCCGGTGGCAGCGCCGACCGGGGGCAGCGCGAGGTGGCCGGCGCTCGCACTCGATGTAGTGCGCGGTCTCTAGCTCCGGCCGGGCCTCGATCCCCGTGGTTCCTGCAGCAGGGCCGGCGGGCGCCCTCGTCCGCCCCAGTCGCTCTCTCGTCCTCGGGCCCAGGGCTCCCGAGCCTACCGTTGGGGTGGCCGCCGGGGGGGTCAGCAGGGGCGCCCCCCCACCATTCCACTTGGCGACGTAGGACGGCCTTCTCTCGGAGGGCGAGCTGGCGCTGGGCTCTCCGGGCTCAGCAGATGGAAGCCGCCATCTTGGCTGTCCGCGCCGTGGGATGCGCGGTCTTCTCTCCTCGGCTCCCGGGCTTTCACCTTCGCATGCGAGGGGTCCAGGAGGCTCTCGTCACAGCTGGCAGCTCTCGGGGTGATTTAAAGACGCTAAGGCCGGCTTGAATGCAGGGAAAAACAGCTTATCAATAGCTCATCGTGCGGTGGGCGTGTAACAACTATAATAAATAAATAAATAAATAAGGGAAGTCCAAGTCTGTCAGTCCAAAACAAAATACTGTGTGTCAAAGCCTATGCTTGTCCTCGCTTTTACAGAATAATAGGGTGAACGGGATTTCGCCAACGCAATAGTGTTCAAAGTAAAGTTAATGTGACAATGGAGCCTTTCTGCAGCTCCCTTTACCAAGTTAAAGGCAACCAGGAAAATAAAGTTCCACAAGTCTCTCGGGATTCCCTTTGCAAAGAAAAGTTCATTTAGCAAAAAGTTAACTTGACAAAAGAAGTTCACTGTACCTTTTCCTGGTAAGGTCTTTAGGCTTCTTCAGCTATCCTTTCCATGAACCCAGAAGCCCTTTAGATCATGCAGCTCCTTGCCTTCAATTGGGCTCCTCTGGTTGTGGCGCTGTTGTCAGACCGCACGGTCCACCCATTACAGGTCACGCAACCAGGTGTCTTATCCTTAATAGAGTTCCCTTTTCCTAATTCTGGGGTTTACTGCGGCCAGCCTGGACCAGTCGTCGGCATGGTGGCCACCCCAATGGTCTCTGCGGCCAGCCTGGACCAATCTCCTGCCTATCAGTTTTGGGGGTTTTGCTCCCACTTTGTTTCTTGCTCATATCCCCCTTTTTAGGATCTCTTTCGCTCACTTTTCGTGTCTGCGTATAGCTCTCCTCTTCGCAGACACTTCCTTTCTTTACATACAGTCATTCGAGAACGTGCAATCATACATGCGACCACTCTGCCCTATGTATCCTTGTAATTCCATTTGTCAATTTCACCCGACGCGCCTCCAGTCTTACGCGTTTGGGCTGCAACGTTGTATCTTGCTCACTTACTTAAATACACACCAGGCTCTCACTGCGCTTCTCCCACCGGTGACGTTTTCTTCGTTCATGGGTTAACGTCTTTGTTTTCTGAGGTGGGTGTCTCCATGAATGTAACAAGGGATCAGCATGCCTCTCTGTTCTCTTCTTTGGACTTTTATTCTTTGCTGGAAACAGGTTTTTTTGGCCACGCTTCTCCCGGATGCTTCCTCCCACAAACCCTCAGCGTCCCCGTTTCTTCCAGTTGGTCCTGGGCAGTCACAGCTTCTCAGCTCTCCTCCCAACTCGCTCTCTTCGCTGATTGCTGGTGTTCCTTTTATGCTCTCCTGAAGGCTTGATAGGCTGCAGGTGGGCATGGTTGATTTCAATTGTCTGACCCTGCCTGGCCTCGTTAGTGGAACATGGCCTATGAAGATGTTAATGTGCCTCCATCTTCATATTCTTCGTCCCAGTACCATAATAGTGTTTCTCATAGGAAATCTGTACTCCTTGATTTCCTCTTCCTCGTCACAGTACTGGAGTGATAGTAGGGAAAAAGAAGATTGTGTGTCTTAATACATTCTATGAAGGCTGAGGGGGGGACTATCAAGGAAGGGGGAATATCATGTCTCTGGCCTACAGATGTTTTTAGGATAAGAAATTGGTATTGGTTCTTTCACTCTGTTACCCTCAGTAAATGAGCTTAACAGGGAAGGAAAAGATTGGTTCTCACAGTAGTTCATGATATTTGAGGGATGGGAGGATAAGTCTGGGTTATAGTTAGAAAAAGGGTTTTAAATTCTCTTGCTTTCATGTGAGTGTTCAACGGAAGATATTGGGGTAGGGTAGGACATGTGTGATGATAGCCTATGACAGTAGAGGGGAGGTAGGATAGATCGGGATGCGGAAAAGGGGGATGCCAGATCTCATTTTTAGGCATCCAACTTCCGTTCTTCAAAGTAGTACCACTTCAAACCCTCACTCCCAGTGTCAGAATCTAACAGTCTCACCCTTCTCTTGGTTACCCGAGGCGGGTGGGGGTCTTAAGTGGTTTAAATGTGAGAACGCCCTCAGATTTCACACAGCCCACTTCCTGATATCATACACACATGGCATGAAGCAACCAACAGTGAGTGGGTTGATATCTGCTGCTGAGGTGTCAAACCTAGTGCCACAGGCATTGTAGTTGTAGTAGTTATCATAGGTGCTGACGGAGAGCATGAACACTGCAAAATAATGCTTGTGAAACTGGGAGCTGCCATTTTGTGATTATCCTATAATTTCCCCCATCGCCCTGGCTGACCTGCTTTTGCGGCACTAAATCATATCCCCCGCCCCTGAGCCTGTCATCAGCAGACGCGTACCGCCATTTCACAATGCCAAAGCACGTCTCGTGTCAACATTCGCTGCGCTTCAGCTAATGACGTGTCGCCATGGAAATGGCAGGACGCCTCTTTCCTCAATAAGTATAAACAGACCGTTTCACAACACACAGCAGCAGATTATCGATTCCATTCCTCTCTCTGTGTTACTTTGACTATTCTGTGACTCGTTTCTGTGCTCTGGTCAGCTACCTTCGTTGCTTGTAGCCCGTGTGGACAAATACCAGTACCACCGCTATCAATTATTTTAGTTTGTGCAACACACAATGGATACAATAATGCCCTACATGTACGAGCCCGAATATACCGAGGAGGAACTACTGGAAAGGGAAACACGCGAAAACGATGGGGCTTCGGACAGCAGTTGGCAGGACGAATCAACAGATGAAGACACTGGACCTAGTCGCATGGACGGTGTTTCCACCTGGTGCACATGCAATCAGTGCGAGCTAATGCCGACCGAGGAGGAGAACTGCTGCTGCTGTGAAAACTCAGGGTGCGTGGCCTACATTTCGGAAGGCGAGCCACGACCGCAATGCATCACTGAGCTGCCAGACTTCAGGGCAGCCTGCCTCACACGGTCCGTGTTGAGGATAATGATGGTGCTTATGCACGAACTTCGCGCAACTGTTCGTCCTCGTAATCTGAGTAACGAGTAAGTATACTCTGCTTGTCATGCCACTCCCATTTCATGGTCTTCTACTATATCAAAAATTACATATACATATCATTGTAACGCATGAAAGTCTTTCAATAGTGTGCAGTGTCTAGATAGCATTTGTCCGAGCAGAATGCCATTTAGATAGAGATAAAAGAAAATAAATGACTTTCGGAGTTCATATGGCAATTGCAGAATATTCTATAAACATTTAATGTCAAATAAATGTACTTTACCAAATTTACCGTGTTGCTGTTTGATTTTAAAGTACAGTTTCATATTCCGAATTGTGGCGCGCTGTGTTGTGAGCTGATCTGTGTTGGCTTCCGGGTTCTGTGTGAAGTCGCGTAGAAGACGACTGGGCGCGTTTGCCTACGCAGCACAGTAACGTCACGGAGAGAGACGGGGAATATGAATGTTTTGATAATGTCAGGCTCAGGGGCGGGGAATATGATTTGGTGCCGCAAAAGCAGGTCAGCCAGGGCGATGGGGGAAATGATAGGATAATCACAAAATGGCAGCTCCCTGGTGCCTGTTTTCGCGTGCGTTTAATGGACGAAAACTCGGGTAAGGTCCATAGGAAATTTTTCTAAAATCGAGCGACTTAGGCTTAAAAACACATGGCCGACCCGTAGGGGCAATAACATTTTTTGACCGAACCATTCCTTTAACCCTGTTACCACCCATAGCATCTTCTCTATAGACCCCCAGAAGTAACACCACTCTTTGAAGAGCAATTAATGTATCTTCTTGGTTGTACCACCAAACTGAAGTCACCTCTGCTTATTCTGGGCTAACAATCCCCAATGTCGAGATGCTATGTCTCTCTTAGATACATTAGATACGGTGTCTACCGCCCAACGAAGTTAAGCCCCTCATGTGATGGGTAACAAAGCCCTGTGGCGACAAAAGGACTAAGCAGTGCCTGTGTACTCTGCGAAATCCCCTGAATATCACACTGCAAAAAAGGTACCATGTTGGGCCCCTAATGAACATCACTGCGGGTACTAGCCAGAGGGTTGGGTCCCCGAAGCCGGGGCGTGTGCCCTCCTCAGCGACCATCAAGATTCAAGACTTTGGAATTTCAGTACACAGCTCCTGGTGCTCCGAGCTGTACACCGGTGAAGCCCAGAACCAGGGAATGCCCACTTCTCCTTCCTGAGGACCTGAATTGAAACTCCTAGAGGCCTGGTCCACCCTATCCTTGTGCCTACAACAAGTCCTTCCCAATCAGAATACCACCGATTAATCTAGCCAAGCACCAAGTTTAATGGTTTGAGCCCTCACGAAGAGAGGTGTGTGCCCCCCTCAGAGCCCCACTCTTGAAGAGAGATAAGACAGGGGTGCCACCACCGGCTAGAGCATTAACCGGAACTTAACGACATCAGAAACTGCAGAACCAGGAAAGGACCCGAGGATCCCAGGCTGGTGTTGGAGCCTACAAAAAGGACCAGACGACATAGAGCCCATCAAACTCAACACATGGACACTTGCAAAGGGTTGGCTAAATATTCCTACACCGCACATCATCCAGACACAGCCTCTCGCTTCAAATTAAAGATGGCGGAGTCCGGAGCAGAAGCGGCTGCAACCAAAGCCGATGTGGCAGCACTCCTCAGTGAGATGAAAAGCATGAGGGCCAATATAGGTGGAAAAATTGATAAGATAACAAACAGAATTGATAAACTTGAAGAAAGACTTGACGGAGTGGAACACAATCAAGCCTCTCTCGACACTCTCGAATCCCAAATGGACCAGAGGGTCACAGACATAGAAGCTAGAGAGGAAGAATTCCGCCTTTAGATCGACGATTTGGAAAACCAAAAAAGGGGGAACAACATGCAGATTTTTGGCATACCGAACCGAGAAGGAGAGACTGAACAGGAACTGAAAAATATTCTTCACGCAATTTTAAAAATCCTGTTTGACGACAACACAGTGGATGAACCAAAAATTGACCGCATACATAGAGCGGGAAGAGCACTGAATGGCCCGAAGACAATTCTAGAGCGGTTCCATAATTATGCCGATAGAGCAAGAATCCTTGACAAGGCCAAGAACACTCTTCAACTCCTTCTCGACACAACAAGAGTTACGATCTTTCAGGATCTATCTTCGCTCACCCTAGCCATGCAAAGAATGTGCATACCCCTGACCAGATGGCTAAAAGATAAGGGCGCCCGGTACCGCGGCGGATACCCATTCTCCCTCACGTTTGAATGGGAAGGCAACACTGTGTGATTGAACACTGAGAAGGATATAAAGACATGCATAGAGGACATGTACCTGGGAGAGGGTCGCGAAGAGGATCGGCAATGGCGCATCCGTGGACCAAGACAAAAGAAAATCCCTGGATCAAGAAAATATAGGAGGATGAACGTCTAACCAGGAGCAGAACTCTGACGAGGACAGACACTGGACAGTGCTGAACAGTGGGTACCCAAGTTCATAAGGTAATTGGTGTCGTGAGAAGGGATGCCGTTAGGAGAAATAAACTCAAAATGGCGCTGATAGCTCTACAAGCACCAGTGGGCGTTCCCTGCATGGCCCACTGGACGCCGCAGGGGACATACTGACATACTGAAGGTAATGGAAAAGGGGCTACACTTAGAAGAATAACCTTGAAACAATGCAAACATTCTGCTAATTACAGGTACAGGGGCCGGGGGGGGAACAGAGGGGCTCATTGTTTGATGTGATATTCAAAGAGGGGACTGTCAGTAGCATGATCCTTACTGGTGGTTCGTATCTGTCTGGGTGAAGATAACCCAGCTGGGTCGGATGCCACGGGGGAGGAGGGGGTGGGTGGTTTGACGAGAGGGATTGAAGAAAAGGGAATGGACATAGTCAAAGGTATTTCGAAACATGTTTAAGGAAGCAAAGAGTTTACTAGGAGACGGTTGTATGTGGCCACCACATGAACAGAGCAAATGGAGGAATGAACATGGGGTTGCAACCTCCTGATACGAAAACTGGGTTGCTCAGGGCGGGCACACTCAATGTGAAAGGGTTGAACTCCCCCAATAAAAGATCCCTAGTATGTAGGGAATTTAAGAGAGCGCACTTAGATGTGCTTTTCCTCCAAGAGACCAAATATATTCAGGGGGAAGAACGTAAAGTTATATACTCTAAGGTAGGTACTGAGTATTGGAGCTTTTGCGGAAGGCTGGTGTAGTCCTACTTGTAAGGAAGGGCTCAATTTTGAGGTCACCAAGGTATGGGCTGACATTGAAGGGAGGGCCCTAGTGCTAGTTGGCAAGATATGCAATATTACATTCACTTTCACAACGCTCTACTCTCCCAACACAAACCAAACCCGCTTCCTAAAGCGCATGGTCCCGAAGATAATGCTGGAGGCTGCTGGGCATGTCATCCTGGGGGTGGGAGGGTTTTAACCTGTGGATGGATCCAATCAGGGACAGACTGGCTGGCAACCCAGAAGCGGGCACGCCATTGGATGGTGACCGCACAGATGTGGTTGGAATGATGCAAGTTTATGGTTTACAGGACGCCTGTCGAAGCTCCCACCCCAACGAATCAGGGTTCACATTTTACTCAGCCCCACATTCAACATTCACTAGGATAGACTATATGTATCTCTCTAAAGACTTAAGCGAGGTCATACACACGTCTGAAATTGTCCCGATTTCATGGTCCGATCATGATGTAGTCACAGCTGAGATGACATTTAGCGCCCTACCACACAAGATTTCGAAGTGGCGCTGCAATGAATCACTGTGGAAGGACCCAATCTTTCGCACTGAGATGACACGGGAGATCGAGGCATGCTTTCAGACAAATGACACGGGAGAGGTAACCAGGAGAGTGGTGTGGGAGGTGGGCAAGGCAATGTGGCGGGGTATATTGATTAAAGAAGGGGCTGAGAAAAAAAGTGAGAGGACTATAATAGAGAATAGACGGAGGAAGGAAATTACCCCGTTAGATGCAGCGATGCAGAACTTCAATGAGGGAAGGGAGGAAAGAGTAGCTGAAGCAGCGCAGAAAAGAGAGGAGCTCCAACGTTTAGAGGAAGGATTGGTGATACATAACCTTCAGTTTCTCAAACAGAATCATTACGAAAAGGGCGATAAGACAGACGCACTCCTAGCAGCAAGGCTGCGGGGACAGCGAGAAAGAGGTGGGTGGCTACCATTGAGGAAGGGGATGATCCCCATACAGCGGACCCAGAGGGGATCCCTGAAGCCTTTTGTGAAATTCTATGAACGCCTTTACATTACAGAAAGGGGGCGGGATGTGACAGAGATAGACCAATATATGCAGGATGTTGACATGCCAAAACTCCCCCCGGGAGACAGTTGAAGAGATGGAATTACCCATCACGGCAGACGAGGTAAAGAGAGCGATTAAAAGACTCCCACTAGGGATGGCCCCGGGAAATGATGGATACACGGCAGGGTTCTATAAGACCTTTATCTCATCCCTTCTACCATTTATGGTTGAGTTGTTCAATGAAATTCTCCAAACAGGTGTGGCCCGAATCTTTCTCACAGGCGCTAATTTCAGAAAGAAGGCAAAGACCCCCCCCAGCAATGCGGATCATACCACCCCATCTCCCTTTTTACCATCGATGCACAAATATATACTAGCTGCCAGGCTTGAGACCCACACGCCCTTACTAATTCACCCTGACCAGGTCGGGTTTATCTTGGGTAGACAAGGCGCAGGAACAATGGCAAAATGCTCCACTTAATCCACGAGTCGAAGGCGATGACGTTTAACCCCACCCTTGTGTCCATCAATGCTGAAAAAGCATTCGATAGAGTGGAATGGAGCTTCCTCAAAGCATTACTCACTAAGGTTGGATTGGGCCCTGTCCTCAGAACAGGGATCAAGGCTGTATATACTTCTTCCAAGGCTTCCGTCATGGTTAACTCAGAATACTCTAGCTAGTTTAACCTGGGAAGAGGCACGAGGCAGGGTTGCTAACTCTCAGCAACCTTGTTCGCCCTATCGTTAGAACCTCTAGCCCAAATGCTTAGATCGGACCACCAGATAGAAGGTATGCAAGTAGGCAGAAAGGAATATAGGGTAGCCCTCCATGCTGATGATATTCTACTCCATGTTCAAAACCCCATGACCTCAATACCCAGAGCCTTTGGCCTGATAGAAAAATATGGCTCGCTTTCAGCTTCAAAATTAATAGATCCAAATCTATACTGTTTCCTCTATATGAACCTACTCCAGAACACACCGCTGCACTCTCATCGCTAGGACTGGTGCTTGAGGGCAACACCTTGCGCTATTTTGGGATCAACTTGACAAAGAAGTTAGAGAATATATACGAGGCGAACTTCCCCCATCTGCTAACCTGTTTTGATACAGATTTGGCAAAATGGCAAAAGCTCACAATCTCCTGGATGGGGAGACTTGATGCTATTAAAATGGTTTGCCTACCAAGATTTCTATACCCGTTTCAAATGCTCCGCCTAAAAACCCAGAGACACTTTTCCGAGATGTGAAGAGTGCCGTTTTGAAATTCCTATGGCAGGGGAAAAAAACAGACGATACCAATGAGGTTCTTATTTTACCCAAAGAGAAAGGACGAGTGGGTCTCCCAGATCTTAAGCTATAGTACCGTGCAGTACAACTGAGGGTATTGATTCCCCACCTGAGAGGGAGGAAGGATATACAATGGGTGCACCTAGACAATCACAACTTAATTACAACAACACTAGCAGAGTGGCTATGGGTCCCAAGAAATAAATTACTCTGTAGACTTCGAACTCATCTTATAATGGGTACAATATGGGAGATCTGGAGGGAAGGGACAGATATGAAGGAGGTCACCATATGGCCTTCCCCATTGAGCCACATATGGGCTCCGGGTATACGAGAAGAAATCCCAGATCATGCGAGATATCAGTCATGGTATGAGGCAGGCCTTGAAAGGGTGGGACAGTTGTGGCGAGGTGGTGTCTTCCTCACGATTGTGGAGCTCGAGGAGGCGCTGGGAATTCACCCGCTACCGGTCTTCCCTTTCTTACAACTTAAGGGCACTCTCACAAGAAAAGAATGGCGTGATAAAATTCAGAGGGATCTCACCCCTTTTGAAAAGCTATTAGAAATGATTCCTTTAGTCCCAGAGATTGTGTCTAACATGTATAAGGCACTCTTAGACGCTAAAAAGGGGTTAACTATTAACTTAAAACATAGGTGGCAGCAGGATCTCGGCATAGAATTGGATGCAGAAGTATGGGCAAAGATATGCAAAGGAGCCTCACAAGTATCTATTGCGGCACAATATAAGCTACATGCCATCAAACTACTCCACAGGTGGCAGTATGACCCCTATAGATTGTCTAAAATGTTTCAAACAACAAGCCCATTATGCTGACGTCAGTGTGGGGAGAGGGCCGACTATTAGCACATGTGGTGGGGATGTCCCCGGATTCGGATATATTGGGATAAGGTTGGATCAAACAGTTAGATGCAATATCCTGTGTGGCTACACTCCTCCTAATACTGTTCGGACTCGAAGAAAGCGACGGAGAAGTGAACAAAATAAAGGGTATTGTGGTCCCTCTCCTTCTTGCAGCAAGGGCCTGCTTGGTAATTAGAGGGAAAGCGCACCAGGCTCCGAGCAAGAGAGAATGGATTGGGGTGGCGACAAATATCTATACAATAGAGAGAATCACTGCGGCCCTCCACGGGAGAGAAGCCCAAAACGAGCTAATGTGGATCGATTTCACAAGTGAATATGTGCCTAATTCCTCACGGGATGCGGTACAGTCGGAATGATGGTCAACCTAATGATACTTATGGTAATGCATCCCCTGCTTATTGAATGTGACTGAGTAACCTACGGACAAAGAGTTAACGGTCCCGCAATTGAACAGCCTGGACCCTGGATTATGACAATGTGGATGGTGTACCACATGCAATGTACATTGATACTCTGAACATGTTAGGAATTAAGAGAAAAAGTCTGTTCGGGGGGAGTGGTGAAAATGAAAAGAATGCAAATTATTGATGAAGGTTACAGGTTAGTTGGGGGAAGAAGGGACACATATGATGTAAAGTGTTTTATTATGCTCCGATTCGTACCTGTTTATTTACTCTGTTTGATAAAACTTAATAGAACCAAAATTTGAAGAAAAAAATTAAATCTTTTGAAAGCCAAAGAAGAAAACCTTAATGCCAGAATTGAATCTGCCAAATCCAAACCTAGAGAACTGTTCAAGATGCTATCTGAATTTAAGGGTAGTCCTGTAGATGTTCTTCCAGAAGCAGATAAAACATGGTGTCAGCACATTCATGATTGCTTCGCTCAGAAAGTTATTTCAAATTAACAAAACATCTCTCATCAGTTGAATTTATTGGAATCTTCTGAGCAAGACTGAACGCCGATATGTCCCCCCTATGAGCCTGCCCTTCCCGGTTTCTCCTTTCATGGAGTATCAGAAAGTGAGGTTAACAAAGTCATATAAAAGTTAAAGCCCACATCATGCAAAGGAGATACTTTCCCTGCCGCACTCTTCCAAGAATTGAGACACACTGACACCCTGGGTCACTACTCTTGTAAATCAGTCTTTCGCAGATGCTGTTGTCCCTGATAACATCAAGGAAGCATGAATTACCCCCTTTTTAAAAAGGAGAACCTCGATATCGGGGATTCCAGGAATTTCAGGCCTATCACTAATGTTGCTAAAGACCTTAGCTAAGATTGCATTTGACCAATATCAAAATTGTATTATACAGAATGACATTCTTGCTATTGATCAGTCAGGTTTTTGTGTGAACCATGGAACCAAGACTGCTTTACTCAATCTAAAGTCTAATATAGGGGAGATAATTGACAAGGGTGGCAAGGCATTGTTACTTCTCTTGGATCTTTCAGCCGCCTTTGATTAGGTCGACCATGCAATCTTAGCTGACAGGCTGATCAAGGTGGGCAGATGCTCCGAGTCGGCGACAAACTGGCTCAGATCCTTCCTTGTCCCACGACCTTCATATGTGACAAAGAATAACGCACAGTCCCTTAAGGCGACATTGACCTGTGGGGTCCCGCAGGGATCCTGCCTGTCACCAATTTTATTCAATATTTACATCAAACCCTTGTGAGATCTTCTCTCCTCACTGGGTGTCCGTTTCACAAACTATGCAGACGACACCCAGATTGTGATAGAACTTTCAAGCCTTTATAGCAAGGCCCGTGAGAAAGTTAACACCATTTTCCATGCCATACAATTATGGATTTCCAAGTACTCTCTGGCCCTCAATGATAGGAAAACTGAGCTCCTCATATGGAGCACACCGCGCAAACTCAATCAAATGGATCCCTCTTATGCTCGTTTTTGTATAGCATGTAATACCATTAAGGTCTCTGACTCAGTGAAGACACTAGGAGTTTATTTTGACTCCAACCTTACCTTTAAGAAGCATGTTCTCCACCTTAAATACTCCTGCTTGTTTTATATCCATCTATTATGGCAAATTCACCCCTATCTCTCAGAGTTAAACTGAGCTATGATTGCAGCGGCTATTATCAACTCTAAATTAGACTATTGCACTTGGCTGCTTATTGGATCTCCTCAGGCCAATGTAAAAAGCCTACAAGTGATACAAAATGGAGCAGCTTGGGCCGTCTGCGGCCTTGGCCGACGTACTCACATCACTGAGGCTCGTCGAAAACTACACTGGCTGTCTGTCAAACAAAAAATCAGATTTAAAGGCACTATGCTGGTTCCTAATTGTCTAGCAGGCAAAGCCCCGAAATAACGGTCAACCAGAATCTCTAGAGTTCCCTTTCGGAGAACTCTCTGCTCCAACAAAGATATTCTCCAGAAACCACCACGAATCCTATTGAAGAGGATCGATAGCTCAGGTTTTCATGCCTGGGCCCCAGATCTCTGGAACCAGCTTCCGCCTGGTATCAAGGGCTGCGTGTCTACCACACAGTTCAAGAAACAACTAAAAATACATTAATTTGATCTGGGCTAATACACCCACTTTATCCCTTGGCATTGACTCCCTCTTTCCGACACTGATTTCAGTTTTTTAAGTGTTCTGTCTCGTGAACGCATTGAGACCTATGGGGAATGGCGCTATACAAGAACATAAGAGATAGATAGATGACTCCAGCGTACCATTAGATATTCTGTCTCTCGATGTGCTCTGAGTGGCCTAAATGACATCATGAAGCCTTGAAGGAAACCCCAAGCGTGTCAGAGGAGGGCTTTTCAATGCCTGTGCCTAAAGCTGCAAAATTGCAGCTTCTTAGATTGGATTGAGCCCTCTTTCCACTCAGCCTTAACTGTGGTTGTCTCCTGCTCGGCTCGAAGCATGATAAATTCTCCGTTCTTAAGTCTCTGATTTGATATCTTTTAACAAAAGTGCCACTCCTAAAGGGAGACCAGCAACACCCAAGTTATGGTCATCTATTTTTATTCCTTTACACTACAGGAAGCACACTTCACAGAAAGTGACAGGTCGTTCAGTGGAAAGGCTGAGGAAAAAAGTGTTAAAAAAAGCTCTCACTGGGTAGCTCTCAGTAAAAGACGTTGAGTGATGTTAGGGGCTTTTGGCAAAGTCCTGTCTATGACATGACTTTAGAAAACCCAACTTGGATGAACATTGGAGCACTCCTTCTGTTTAGTCTGAACTACTCAAAGGTTTGGTAGCAATGGCTGAGCAGCCAGGCTTATTATAGGAGGGAGGAGGGCTGTAGTGAGGCACACAGTAATCAGATCATACTCTTAGTTCAAAGAAACACGTGCACACTAACCGTTATATAAACATAAGCATTGATTTTATAATACACTGAAGCTTATGACTTTTAAGTAAGGCAAGTACTATCACACAATAGTATTAAGCACAGCATATATGAAATATAAAAGGTTAAAGATCACTTTAGAACACTTTTTAAAGTAACACAAAAGTGGTACAAACCTCTGAAACAAGAATGCAAAACTATAGGCCAACTTGTATACTTCAGTTAACCCCTGTCCAACCATATTCTAGGTAAGTCTTATAGAGTCAAGGGGGTGGGGGCTCTAGGGGTCCATTGGCCCTGGGCAGAGGAAGGAAAAGCAGGTAAGCAGCAAACAAGGCTGAGTTCTACAAGTTTACAGGTCAGCAGCAGGAGATTTCTTTGGTAAAGAGCACACATGGTTGTCCACCCCCATGTAGCTCAATGGAGGCCTATGAGAGGATGCAAGTAACATCTTAACTGCAACCATTCAAAGCACAGGAACAACAAAGCAGGCCCCATGTAAGTAGCAGGAGCTGAACAGTACCTTATCAGTGAAGAAGCTTGTGCAGCAGGACTGTCCCCAAGGAGAGGAGACAGCAGACCCCGGTTTAGGCTTCTTGGCCACTGAAGAAAAGAACTTGCAATGGATCTGGTGGTTGCTCTCGAGTAGTTGGATGCCCAGCAGAAGATCTTCGCAGCACTGGTTCGTTGGCACCTTTTTCAAAGCTTGGATGATTGACGGTTGTTGTGTGGTAGACTTTGCTCCGGTTCTCGGTCCTAGTCTCGGCTGAGGGGATTTTCAGGAGCAGGATCCAGGAGGATGCCTGCAAAGTTTCAGAAGAAACCATGCTTCAGTTGATGCTGCACCGCAAAATGGCATAGGACCCCGGGAATTGGTGAATTGCGGGCTGTGGAGGTCACAGCTCTTCCAGCGAGGGCCCACAATTCAGTTAGTCTTGGCACTGGTTAGGCCCACCATTCCAAGGTAGGAAGTCGTCCTCTTACGGGCTTCCCTGTCGCACAGACGTTACTCTGACGGCTCTGGGGGGGGGGTCGCTGGAAGTGGCTGTGGATGTCCTTCTTCTGATCTTTAGGTCCAGTGGTAGACTCCAGGTTTCTGCTCCAGCATCCTAGTATTTCATGCAGGAAACCTGGCTGAGTCAACCAATCACCAGGCATGCTTTCATTCAAATTTGGGGGGTGGCTGTCCAAAGGGGACAGCCAGCCTCCCAGCACAAACTGGTTGCAGGCAGGCACACTGTAGGACAAAGACCAGGGGATTATCGGTCACCTCCCCCACTTCCTGTCCTTTCAAGAACTCAGAGAGCCTTGGTGGGCTTTCCAAGGGAATGCCTCCAAAGACAAAAGACCCATTTATTTATTTATTCACATTTGTTGAGCGCACAGCAGACCGAATGCATCGTGGCACTGGTTACAGTGTCTCTTAAGCTTAGTTACATACAGTCGGTGCCCGTGGTTACATTGGGCAGTGATTATGCTTTAAAGACATGTACATAATGGACACGAGAGTGGTCAGGTGCGCAAGTTAGTTGAAGAGGGCAGTTTTGAGTTGTTTACGGAAAGAGAGGAGGGATGTTTCTGCTCTGAGGTTGGTGGGCAGTGCGTTCCAAAGCTTTGGTGCCAGGTAGGGGAAGGCTATACCTCCAGCCTTGGATCTATTGATGCGTGGTATGGTGAGACGGTTGGTGTATGTAGATCTGATTGGTCTTGTGGACTGGGATCTATACAGGGTGTCGGATAGCTAGGATGGTGCTGTATGATTGATGCATTTATGCGTAGTGGTGAGGATTTTGAAAGCAATCCTATCCTTGACGGGGAGCCAATGGACAGCTTTCCTGGCTAGGGTGATGTGCTCTCTTTTTGGTATGCTGAGTGCTGCTCTGAGGGCGTTGTTTTGAGTGGTTTGGAGCCTTGATAGGTTATTCTTGGAGGTGCCGGCTAGGAGCGTGTTACAGTAGTCCAATTTAGCTCCTATGGTGGCTCTTGCGATGGACAGGCAGTTATCTTTTGTTAGGAACAGTTTTATTGCGTTGATGAGTTTAGTGCTCAATGCCGAGGCCGAGACTATTGCACTTACTTGCTTATCCATAGATAGGGTGGCATCTATGTGAACTCCTAGTGTTTTGACTGATGATAGGACTGGGATGATGCAGTTGTCTATGTTAAAGTTAATGTATAGTGGGTTGAGTTTGGCGAGGGTGGGCTTCTGACCTAGGATGAGGATTTCAGTTTTGTCCCCATTCAAGCAGAGACCGTTAGTAGCCATCCAGGCTTGTATGGTGGAGTAGATTAGTTGAAGGGAGGTGGAGTCTTGATGATAGTTTCCAGTCATGGGAAGGAGTATCTGCGTGTCGTCGGCGTAATTCGTGTAGGTGATCCCCATAGCGTCCAGCTTGTCGAATAGGGGCTTGGTAAAAAGGTTATATAGCATTGGGGCCGTGCAGGAACCTTGGGGAACCCCACAGTGAATGATGGATGGTGCTGCATGAGCTGTGTTGGAGAAGACTTTCATAGCTCTACCTTGTAAGAAGGAAGTTACCCATGAGGCAGCGTCCTTGGAGAAGTGTGCTGCATGCGTTAGATGGTTGGTGAGAGTGTTGTGATCTACCAGGTCAAATGCTGCTGATAGGTCGAGGAGGAGGAGGAGTGCGGGCTTGCCTTTGTCCAAGATGTTAGTGATTTCGTTTTTTAGGTCTAGAAGGGTGGTTTCAGTTCTGTGTCCCTTACGGAATTCAGATTGCCTTTTACCTAAGATTGCGTTACATTCCAGGTAGTGTTGGATCTGTATATGGGCGGATTTGTCAAGTCATTTTAGAAGGAATGGAACTGTAGTTATGGGTCGGTAGTTGTTGGAGTTCGTGCGGTCTAGTGTAGTTTTTTTTAGGGGGGGGCGTACCCAGGCCTCTTAGAGGCTGTCTGGGACTATGCCTGACCTGAATGATGCGTTGATGAAAGCTGTGAGGAGAGGTGCGAGCTGCTCAGCACAATCTTTGATGATTTTTGGGGGGCATACATCACCATAACATAGTGAGGGTTTGAGATGTTTTAGGATGTTAATGACCTCAGTTTTGATAATTTCGGTGAAAGTGAATTTGGGTATGTTGCTGGCTTTGACACTAGGTTTCATAGGTGCGTGTGTGCTTTGCTTGGGTAAGGTGTTGTAGTGGTGGGATATCTTTTTTTGGAGGAGGTTTATTTTTTCTAGCATGGCTGTTTGTATGCCTGTGCACCAAGCCTCGTCCTTGATCTTGTCTGGGCATGTAGGAGGTACGTTTAGTTCTTTAAAGATACTGAATAGCTCTTTAGATTGAGAGTTAGCCGCGGTGATGCGTTGGTTGGAGGCTTCGGATTTAGCTAGGAAGATGGCATCTTTGTATTTTTTGGCTATGGTTTTGAATATATCTTTTGTGTTGTCGCAGGGATTATGTTGCCAGTTCTTAAGCGCTTGGCGCTTGTCTGTGCGCATTGATTGGAGATCCTCTGAGAAGCAGGAGTTGGAGTGGAAGGATTTTTTCTCTTTTTTGTTTTCTAGGGGGGCGGCAGTGTTGACCGCCCTTGTGATGGAGTCTTTAAATATTTCAGCGAGTGTATTAGGGTCTGATGAGAAAGGGGGCTTTAGACAAGGCACATTGAGTAATGCGCTGATGTTGGCTGCTGTGAGTTTTTTGGCACTTCTAGCTAAAGTAGCCGCAGCTTTGGTGGGCACTCTACTGCTCATAGTGCTGGGGATATCGAATAGGATGAGGTTATGGTCTGTCCATGGGAGGCTGGTGTTGGCGGTGATTGCTATGTTGCAGTTGTGGTCAGAGATCCAGTCTAGGGTGCGTCCTTTAGCGTGTGTGGGCGCTATTATTTTTTGAGAGAATCCTAGGTTGTGGAGGTCTTTGGCTAGGGATAAGGCAGCTTTGTCCTTGGGGTCGTTGAGTCCTAAGTTTAGGTCTCCTATGAGGAGTGACTTAGTGGATTTTTTAATGTTGTTTCCTGGGAGGTGGTTCACTTGACCTTGGAAGTTGGTGGAGGGGTCACATGGACGGTATATTGTATGAATATTAATAGTGCAGTCAGGCGATGGTGCTAGTTTGATAGATAGGATGTTAACATTTCCTTCCTCTTGGTGTGGTATGGTTATAATGGGTAGGGTTTCTTTGTGGATAAGGGCAACCTCCCTCCTATTTTGGTCATTCTGTCTTGTCTGATGATGGCATACATCATGGCCTTCCCCACCCAGGCGGGTATAAGGAGGCTCAAGTAAGAACAAGTAATCTTGAACAGAGCTTAGAAAAGTACAGCCACCATTTTAGGCAACTGGTGACCCCTGTGTCCCTCACCACAGCTGCAAAGGCATCCTGTGACAAAAGCCCCCAAAAAGTAATGTAAAAAGGTACACTGCCACCGGCCTGTCAGATGGACTTGTAGCAGTAACTAAAAGTTACTGGAAAAGGGAGACAATGTTTCCCTTCACCAACCATTTAAGGTGGGGTGTGCTGATTTCACAATATAAAATACAGAAGGGACAAAAGAGTGTCCCCTGCCCTGGTAACATGTGTAAAGACAGGTAAAATAAAAAAGGAAAGTTCAAGGAGCTTCCCTCAACACTGCACAGAAAGTGTTGTAGCTACTGCAATAATAAAATGTAGATGCCAGAAAACATGGAGGAAAGCATAACTCCATTAAAAACTACCAAACAGAGGTAAAAAGGATTCTCAAGATTGGAGTAAAAGAATTAGTGAGTGTGGAAACTGTTTCTTTCCCACTCACTCGGAAGAATCAGTCCAAAAATCTAATAGTCTAGCAAAATGCTGGGGGACTCACAAAGTGGGGAGAATTACACTCAAAGAGGAAATTCTACCTAACAAGTGAAAGTAAACTTTCCCACAAAAATGGTTTTAAACCTCAACAAAACTTCAAAGCAGCTGAGAGGCTGTGTTCCCATCCCTTTCCTTCCTCACAAGGTCAGAAAAAGAACTTGACTAACTGCCACTAATGTGCTGATAGGAGTCTGGGAACTTCAGACTTTAAAAGACTTATTTTCTGACATACATGATTGAAACTGCCTATATAGCCATTGCTCTTCTATGGATGTAGTTGCTATGAGTTAGTTGTGCAGAGGACCATATTACATAGGTTTTTAATAGGAGAAAACAGAAAGCCGCAACTGGTCAGATAGAGTTTACTTCATAATGCAACCCCTATATCATTAAATGTTTTTTAATTATTATTTTAAAAAAGTGAGTTTTTTCTAAATATTTGTGCAGACAATCAGTGTTTACAAATTCAATTAAAATACCCATGATGGAGATCTTGGATTACATGTCTGTAACTTTCCCTTCGATTGGATTGTGTCCTCCCACGTATTCCTCATCTTAGATATATCCTTACCTTCCGCTTGCTGCTCCGGAATTTTTTTTCTCCTTTCCCCCAGAGAGCGCTCCCTTTGAGGCCGCAGCGTCGATGGCCCTCGGTGGCACCCGTCGAACACCGACGTCATCGCCTGTATAAGAGCCTCGAGCGTGCCCGCTGGCTTCAGTTCCGTTTTTCCATTAGCTTCACTTCGGATCGTTTCAAACGGCGCTTCAATCGTTTGTGAAGAAAAAGCTATGTCATCTTCTTCAAACCCTTCGACGCTGAAGATGGGATTTAAAAAATGTCTGAAGTGTGGAAAGAAAATGTCTCCGACTGATCCACACAAAAATTGTCTTCGGTGCCGACCACCGAATTGAAGACTGTGGTTCGTGCCAGTCGATGACCCATAAAGGCTTCAAAGAACGCAGAGGTGAACTGGCGATGGGGGAGGGTTCATCGACGTCTACTTCGAAAGGGAAATACTCAGCCGAGTCTTCAAAAAAGTATCATAAAAAGCATAGGTCGAGGAGTAGATTGAGAAAGTCTTCTTCTTTGTCATCCAAAAAGACAAAGAAAAGACGGCATCGATCTCCCTCATCCTCCTCAACGTCTTCGGAGGAGGTGATAGCATGCCCATCAAAGCATGACTCCGAGTAAATGGGAAGCCTTTCGAGTTTCCATGCTAAATATTTTTTGGAGAACGCGGGCCAGACCCCCTCAAAAAAAGCTAAAGAAGACCATGCCCCTACTCACGAAAAACGTGACAGAGGGAGGTCCAAAACAAGAAAAGCTGATAAAAAGTAATCGAGGGTGTCATCGAGGGACTCTTCTTGATCACCTCATGAAAAAGACCCTTCGGTGCATAAATCGAAGGTAGAGGGAAACAAAATGGTGTCGAAACACCAGACGCCATCGAAGTCGATATCAACGCCATCCAAGACTTCGAAGGCCCTCAAGTCGGAAATTCCTTCAAAGGAAACTACGCCGAGTTCACGTTCGATAACATCTAAAGCTCCTTCGACAGTTTCCGCAACCCCCTCGACGATTACATTGAGGTCATTGAAGGTTCCCTCGACGACGTCGAAGGATGTGGTTATGACATTGGCGCCATCAACGTTTACGTCGACGCCCAAGCCTTTTATAAGGGAAAAACCCACATTACCAGAAAAGGTTTTTCAACCTGAGAATAGACATTACTTTTTCAGGACCATGTCATCTATCTATGAGGGAGAATCATCAGAAGAGGAAGAAGTCACCTCTGCTGGTGTTATATTTGGCACAAGATCTGTTCCAGAGGAAAATTGATCCTCAATCAAAAATTGAAGATCTACAAGAATGTTTACAGACTGCAAGTGGTCTGGACATTTCTCCAGTTTACGAATTTGACAAGCCAGACCCATCAGAGCAGGCTGATGCGGGTTACAGAAAACTCATGAATAGAGTTACAGAATTTATAGGGTGGGGTAGGAGTTCACCAGTCTGTCAAGATGATGACATGACTGATATACTATCAGGAACTCCTCAACAAGACCCCATTCTCCCTTTTCACATTGCCTTGCAGAGAAGGGTTAGTTCTGCATGGGAACACCCTGAAGCCATCCCAGCAGTTAATAAAAAATGTGTGTCTAAATATAGACCCTGCAATTCTGATCCAGAATACCTGAGTAAACATCCAACTCCAGAAAGTCTGGTAGTACAAGCAGCTCCTTCCACAAGAAATGCTGCATACCCTACAACCCCTCCAGATAGGGACAATAAAAAGGTGGATGCATGGTCTAGGAAGATTTTTACATCAGGGAGTATGGCTTTGAAATCTACTAATGTAACCTGTTCCTTGGCAAGGTTCACATATACCCTGTGGGACTGCATGTCAGCGGCAGCTGAACACATCCCAGAAGGCGAAGCGCATGATGGCTTTCTAGCCATAATAAGGGATGGAAAGGAGGCCTCAGGAGAATGCCTTCAATCAGGTTTGGACACAGCTGACAGTATCAGTAGGTCCATGGCAACTAACATGGTGCTACTTAGATTTGCGTAGTTAAGAAAGTCTGGTTTTGCACTGGATGTGTTAATATGCCCTTTGACGGCTCGAGGTTGTTTGGCAGCAGAGCGGATGAAAGTTTGGAGAAACTGCAGACCTCCAAAGTGGCAGCTAAAACTCTCAGTGCCGCCATAAGACAACCTCAGCAACGCCCCTACACAGGCTCATCTTCCTGGAGGGGTCGTCGTTTTTGTTATTCCTCAATTGGAAAAGGAAGAGGACAGGCCAGTGAAAGAGGTCAAAGAAAATTTCCTCGGGGGTGAGGAAAAGGTGCTAGATGTTCCCCAGCAGTGGCATCTGTCCCTTCAGCCGCTTCTGCAGCTGCCGCAAAACCACTCTGAGGTTTTGACCCACAAGACCCCGGAGGGAGGCAGAATCTCACAGCATATAGAAGAATGGCAGGGCATTACTTCAGATGCTTGGGCACTGGAAACAGTATCCTAAGGTTACTGCCTTCCTTTTCTAAAGAAACCTCACCCCCCCGGGATACAACTCTGTCAAACATCCGGATCCGCTCCTGTTGCAGGAAGTTTTAACCCTGCTACACAAAGGTGAAATAGAACATGTACCTGTAGCGGAGAGGAACAAGGGTTGGTATTCCCCATACTTCCTCATACCAAAGAAAGAAGGAGGATTGAGACCCATCTTGGACTTGAGAGACTTGAACAAGTTCCTCAAAAATGACAAGTTCAAGATGGTTACTGATTCTCAGATCCTTCAGGATCTCCAACTCCAGGATTGGTTGTTATCAATGGACCTTCAGGATGCTTACTTTCATGTGCCAATCCATCTGAAGCATAGAAAGTACCTAAGGTTTGCGATTGGCAAGTCTCACTATCAGTTTCGAGTTCTGCTATTCGGGTTAACCTCCGCCCCAAGAGTTTTCACCAAGTTGATGGCGGTGGTGGCAGCGAGTCTCAGGAGAGGGGGGATTCTTGTCTACCCCTATCTGAACGATTGGATGATCAGAGCATGGTCCCCGGAGCAAGCCCAGGATCATCTGTCCAAGACTTGTCACTTCCTTCACAAACTAGGGTTTTCTCTGAATTAAAAAAAGTCAAACATGATACCATCACAGAAACTCCAGTTTATTGGAACAGTCCAGGATACTTGCTCGGGGCAAAGCCTCGCCTCCCGAAGAGAGAGCTCACCACATTCTGCAGATGCTAACAAGATTCCAGAATGCCCATTATCTTCCGGCCTTCGATTTTCTCAGGTTGCTCGGTCTGATGGCATCCTGCATTTTTCTGGTGTCAGAAGCCAGATTGAGAATGAGATCCCTTCAATGGGCTCAGAACTCAATGGTCTCAATTCTCAGGGGCAATGTCAGATCTGTTGCAGGTTCCAGCCAAA
This sequence comes from Ambystoma mexicanum, assembly GCF_040938575.1. Classification (NCBI taxonomy): domain Eukaryota; kingdom Metazoa; phylum Chordata; class Amphibia; order Caudata; family Ambystomatidae; genus Ambystoma; species Ambystoma mexicanum. The sequence continues at coordinate 491,412,507 of NC_090921.1, read as the reverse complement.
GTAGCACAGGATCTACAATGGTGGGCTTGCAGACATCATATTCTCAGAGGAGAATCTTTTTGGCCGGAGATAACAGTAGTGACGGACGCCTCACTCACGGGGTGGGGAGCCCATACCAACGATCTGACAATCAGCGGTCATTGGTCTCCATCGGAATCTAAACTACACATCAACCTTTTGGAGTTGAGGGCAATCAGACTAGCGCTGAAGGCCTTCCTGCCCTCTGTACGGCGAAAGAATGTCTTGATAGTGACAGACAACACAGTGGCCATGTACTACCTCAGCAAGAGAGGAGGAGTGGGGTCACTGCCGCTGTGCAGAGAGGCGATGCAACTCTGGTTCTGGGCAATACAAGAAGGGATCTCTCTTTCGGCACTTCATCTAGCCGGAGAGCAAAACACAGCAGCGGTCGCTCTGAGCAGGCAGACTACAGTCTCCCACGAGTGGGAACTAGCTCAGGAAGTCCTTCAAGAGATCTTCGCCCTTTGGGGAAAACCGCAGGTGGATCTGTTCGTAACCAGTGTCAACAGGAAGTGCGAACTGTACTGCTCAAGGGAATTTCCCCCGAGAGGAGCTCTAGGAGACGCATTTGTAGTGGAATGGGAGTTTCCTCTTCTGTATGCGTTTTCTCCAGTCCCTGTGATCCCTCAGGTAATAAGGAGGTTGAGAAAGTTCAGGAAAACCATGATCCTAATTGCCCCGGATTGGGCCAGGAGAACGTGGTACCCGGGCCTTCTGGACATGTCCATCTGCCCTCCAATACGTCTTCCAAGAAGAGAGGATCTTCTCTCGCGAGAGGAAGGTCATGTTCTCCATCCGGAGGTCAACACACTCAACCGTCACGCATGGCTTCTGAGAGGTTGAGATACAAGGATTGGGACCTTCCGGATGACGTGATGGAGATTTTGCTTTCGGCCAGAAGGCCAGCAACCAAATCTCTGTATCTGTGTCGTTGGAATAAGTTCAGTAACTGGTGCAGGGAAAAGAATGTGGACCCATTTCAATGTATATCCCCACAGTTTTATCTTTTCTATTGCATTTAGCTAATCTGGGGCTCCAGGTTGGTACGATAAAAGGATACTTAGCAGCGCTATCCATTTTTAAGCGCTCTTCAGAAGAAGAATCTTACTTCAAGACACCTTTAATAATTCAATTGTTGAAAGGGTTAAACAATGTATATCCATCAACACCTTTCCAGGTTCCAGTGTGGGATATGAACTTAGTTCTAAAATTTCTCACATGTATTCCATTTGAGCCTTTACACTCTTGTCCGCTAAGGCTTCTTACTTTGAAAACAATACTCCTTGTAGCATTGACATCAGCCCGCAGGGTAAGTGAGTTGCAGGCGCTCTCTAGCGGTCCTCCTCACACTATCTTTTATAAGAACAAAGTTCTTAGAGTTAAACCATCTTTTTTGCCAAAAATGTTTTCAGACTTTCATCTGTCACAAAAAATAACTTTACCTACTTTTTACCCTCCTCCTCATGCAAGCAAAGAAGAGGAGCGGCTACATAGACTAGATCCCAGAAGAGCTCTTAGTTTCTACATTTCAAGATTGGCAAAAATACGTCAGTTTGATCAACTTTTTGTGGGGTATACTGGACGCAAATTGGGACTGGCGGTAACTAAACAAACATTATCTAGATGGATAATTTTGGCTATAACAGAATGTTATAGATTGGCTGGGAAAGAACCACCTGATGGATTGAGAGCTCATTCAACCAGGGGCATGGCAACTTCGACAGCACTAAAAATGGGTGTCCCTGTACAAGACATTTGTGCAGCAGCCACATGGTCATCCATGTATACCTTTATAAAACATTATGCTCTGGACTTGACTTCTTCTCAAGGAAGTCTGTTTGCTATATCTGTTCTCCAGCATGGGGTCTGGCATGGATTCACATGCTCATGAATATTCCCCGTCGTCAGGCTGGGAATCCTCGGTAAAGAAAAAATCAGTATCAGTTTCGTTTCTGATCTGTCTTTCTTAGTAGTAACCAATCACTGATCTCTGGGTCATACTGCCCCCAGCCAATGACTGCCCTCTCCCTAAGCCCCGCCTCTGGCAGCCATCCTCAGTTATTTACTGTACGCTCAAGTGTTGGGAGTCCTCGTGCTTTAGCTCTCGAGTTTTTTCTGCGTTTTCGCGCTTTTTCATGAGATTTTCTAATTTTTTTGGTTTAATCGAGCCTCAAGCTCCACCTTTTCTACTTCCGATAACGGGGACCCGTTTCGGAATTCTTCTACGCCCCTCAAGGGTGAAGTTTTCGTCGAGCTTACGCTTCTTGGAGGATTCCGGAAGATCTGCGGCCTACCTCAACGGACATGGCCCAGGACAAGGGAAGCTCGACGCCCGGATCCAAGCTGTTCAGGTGCTGCCCTGGATGCGGATTACAAAACGTTTTCAAGGAGGACGAGCATTCGGAATGTCTCTACTGCCTTCATGAGGACAAGACGCACGTGGAGAAGGACTGTGCGTTCTTCAAGAACCTTTCGGAACGGACCAAACAAGATCGTCGTTCCCGCCTCGCCGCCTGGCTGGAGAAGGGCACAGCAGGTGAGAAGGCGAAGAAAAAGTCTGAGCGGGCTTCTAAGTCCTGTGAGGGCGCCCCGGCGACGGGGGCCCAACAGAAGGCCAACAGAAGGCCAAGCACTGCGAGTCCGCAGGCTCCGGGAGCGCCGAAAGGTCGGCTCTTCGGCTGCCAGGCAGGGTGCGACTTCCCCGGCACGTTCAACCACGAGCCAGCGCTCTGGTTCGGGGAAGAGGAAGTCCGAGAACCCCAGTAAGCTGCTGGAGCGGCCCCGGTCGATCTCGAAGGGACCCGAAGGGGAGCGCGGCGCTGACCCTCCCCCCAAGGCGAAGGCCCAGGACGCACCTAAGGTGGTGAGGGCTTTGATCCAGGCCCTCAAAGGCCTTTATCGAAGTGGTCGCTGCGACCCTGGCGAAGCCGGCTGAGACTACGCCAGTGGAAACGGCTTCTGGGCCCAGAGTATCCCTGCCACCGCGGAGGGAATCCTCTTTCCAGCCCATCGTTAAGACCCCCGTGAAGTCCCCGGCGGAAAAAGAGGTGGGGGGGCGGTGGCCATTACAGACTCGGAATCAGCCTCTGAGGAGGATATGGTGGAAACCGGGAAGGGCCTCAACGAGAGGTTCATAGGCCTCAACGAGAAGTTCGAGAAGGTTCGATCCCAGGGGACGGTCCCCGCTGATGTGATAGCGACGATGGCGACGAAGAGGGCCCAGTGGAGCGGCCATCCCGTCCGTCGCAGCCATTACCCGAGCCCCAGGATAGCTCGGCGGCCATTTTGGTTGGCGATCCAATCCTTATGTACTGAGATAAGGACGAGATTACCACGGACCCCAACGGAGGATCCAGAACAAGCGGAGGAGAGTCCACCCCGCTCCTCCCTTCGTGCCAGCGAGGCTTGTGGACCCCTTATCCTCCTCGCCGGACCCTAGAGAGGATACGGCGACAGATACAGCAACGGGGACGGACGACGACGGCGGCGATGACACAACGGACATCCCGTCACCACCCCCCCTCGGGCTTCTCCACCCGACGAAATTGGCTCCTTTCATGCCATGATAACCAGGGCATCCGAGCTCTTCCAGCTCTGCCCTGAAGAACAGAAAAAGGAAGGGTTTCTTTACCAATGACGAGAGGCCAAGAGGAAGACTGTCCTCGCGGTGCTGTTGCTCGACGACATCTGGGACGAGGGTCTGGCTATCCTCAAGAACCCTTCCACGACACCCGCCAAGAGGGACAGGTCCGAGAAGAAGTACTGAGTCCCCGATGCCGCCCCCTTGTGCCTCAGGGCCCAGCCCACGCCGGACTCTGTCGTCTCGGCAGCGGCCAAGAAGAAAGCAGAGGGTGCGGCGGCTTCATCTTTCACTTCCCCGCCGGACAGCCAATGCCTTAGCGATCGTGGCCCGCTATGACAGGGAGCTTTGGTTCAAGATAGCTGCCCTGCTAGACTTCCTACCGGACGACAAGAGGGCGGAGGCACTACAAATTCTCCAGGAAGGCGAGGTGGCGTCGGATCACGCCATAACGGTGGCAACGGACATTGCCGATACCGGATTTCGCCAACTGGGCAACGAGGTTTGCCTCCGACGACGAGGATGGCTCAAGGCGACTGACTTTCGTGTTGGATATGCCGTTCGACGGCAACAACCTTTTTGGGAAGACGGTGGACGAGTCGCTTCGGGCCATCAAGACCGACTCAGAGACGGCCCGGGCCCTAGGGGTACTTCAACAACGACGGCCCTTTCGGAGCTCCGGAGGCAGACATGGTGCCTCCAAGGGATCCAGCGGTGGCTCTTCTACATACCGCCAGGCGGCCCGCTCCTCGTCCCAGGAGGCCTACAGAGGTCACGGAAAGCAGGGGGGATCCCACCTTCATCGTCAAGGAGGCCAAGGCGGCAAGGCCTCTTCCAAGCAAGACTGACCCGGACGTGGCGTCGGGCCCCCACCGAAGCACCCCGGTGGGAGGCCGGCTGACGAAGTTCGTCAGCGTGTGGGAGTCCATCTCCACCGACCGTTGGTTGCTGGACACCCTGGCCAACGGGCACTCGCTGGAATTCCAAAAGAAGTGTCCTCGCATTCCTCCCGTGGCCAGGAAGGAGAATCACGTCCCTCAACTGCTGTTGGAGGTAAGGGCGATGCTCAAGAAAGGTGCCATCGAGCTTGTCCCCAGGAGGCTCCGGAGTGTACTCAAGGTACTTCCTCGTCAGAAAGAAGACAGGCGGTTGGCGCCCCATCCTGGACCTGCGTCGGTTAAACAAATACATCAAGGCGCAGAAATTCAGGATGGTCACCCTCAAGCACGTGTTGGGACAGCTGGAGGAGGGCGACTTCCTATCGTCGTTGGCGCCTGGAGGTTGCTTACTTCCACATCCACATTCTAAAAGGACACAGAAAGTCTCTCAGGTTCGTGGTTCAGGGACGCAACTACCAATTCAGAGCCCTGCCGTTCGGATTAAAGTCGGCACCCAGGGTATTCACCAAGTGCCTGCAGGGGATCCACCTCTATCCCTACCTGGACGACTGGCTAATCCAGGCAAGGACAAGAGAACTCACCGTCGAACACACAGCGAGGACCGTCCGGCTGCTCACGGAACTGGGATTCGCCATTAACTACCCCAAATCCCACCTGGTTCCGTCGCAAGTAGCACTGTTTCTGGGAGCGAAGCTCGATACAGTGGGGCAATTGGCCTCCCCGTCGGAGGAGAGGACGAAGGCCATTCTGGGCAAGGTGCGGTGCCTGCTAGCCACGGACGTGGCCAGGGTGAGGTCCATCAAGTCCCTCCTCGGGATGATGTCCTCATGCATCTATCTTGTACCCCTTTGCAGACTTCGGATGAGTCCGCTACAGGAGTTCCTCGACGTCCGCTGGTTTCAGGCGACGGGCTGCTTTGAAGACAGGATCCCTCTCGACAAGGAGTTCTGTCGGGTGATCCTATGGTGGGGTACCCTTGCGCACCTCCCTACAGGCACAGACTTTTAGACCCCGGCGTTTCAGGAGACGGTGACGACGGACGCCTCTCTGGAGGGTTGGGGGGCCCACACCGGAGATCTCCAGGCAAGAGGCCTTTGGCTCCCGGAAGAGAGGTCTCTCCACATCAACATTCTGGAGCTCCGAGCAGTGTTCTGGGCGCTCAAGTCGTTCCTTCCGTCCCTCAAGGACAAAGTGGTGAGGATCTTCACCGACAACACCACCACAATGTTCTACATACGGAAGCAGGGAGGCACCAGATCCCCATCCCTATCCAAGGAGGCCCAGGATCTGTGGCACTGGGCCGTCGCCCAGGGGATGTTTCTGGTTCCCTTCCACTTGGCAGGAATAAAAAACACCATCGCCGACTCACTCAGCAGGGAGCTGCGCTCGTGCCCGAGTGGGAACTATGTCAGGACCAGGTGGATGGGTTCTTTCGACGATGGGGCAAACCCCGGATTGACCTTTTCGCGACAGTGACGAACTCCAAGTGCCAGAGGTTCGCCAGCAGGTTCCCGCAGCCGAAGAGCATGGGCGATGCTTTCTCGTTCCCTTGGGATGGCCTGTTTCTATACGCGTTCCCTCCGTTGCCGTTGCTGCTCCGCCTCATCAACCAGCTCAAGAGGTCCAGGTGCAGAATGATCCTCGTCGCACCGGCGTGGCAGAGGCAGATCTGGTTCCCGGACCTTCTGGACTTGTCAACGTCCCCACCAGTCAAGCTGCCGGCGGACGCGGATCTTCTCTCCAGAGAAGGAGGCGCCATTCTTCATCACAACCCAGAGTCGCTGAACTTGCAGGCCTGGCTCCTGCAGCACTAGAGTTTGGAGGGTACGATATCCCGGCTGACTGCAGAGAGGTTCTTGCAAAAGCCAGGGCGTCCTAAACTCTCAAGTGTTACGGTCATAAGTGGAAGAGGTTCTCTGTCTAGTTCCATGCACAGAAGATTAACCCTCTGCGGATTACGGCCCCTCAAGTACTGCCGTACCTACTGTCACTGGCCAAAGCTGGACTGGCTCACACCTCCATCAAAATACATCTGGCTGCGATCTCCCGATATACCAGGACTACGGGACGGGCGTCCTTGTGGTCTCATCACCTGGTGAAGGAATTTATGAAGGGACTATTCCGATCGTTCCCGCCGGTGAATGCTCCTGCCCCGGCGTGGGAGCTTAATGTAGTGCTGACCAGGCTCATGGGGGCCCCATTCGAGCCTATGCATCCAGCGCGCCATTTGAGCCTATGCATCCGGCGCCTTTGAAGTTCCTGTCATGGAAGACAGCATTCCTCGTGGCCATCACCTCCGCACGACGAGTGGGAGGGATCCAGGCCCTATCTTGCAAGCCTCCATACTTGACTTTTCATGGCACGAGGGTGGTGCTGAGGACGCACCCCTCCTTCATGGCCAAGGTGCCGTCAGACTTCCACCTCAATGAGCCCTTGGTGTTACCAGTTTTCTTCCCGTCGCCTTCGACGCCGGCCGAGAGGACTTTGCACTCGCTGGATGTAGCTAGAGCGCTGAAGTTCTACGGGGACCACAGGAAAAGTTTTCGGAAGACGACACAGCTGTTTGTGAACTTTGGGTCTGTGAATCAAGGGAAGGCTCCCTCGAAGACTTTCATTTCCAGATGGCTCTCCGGCTGCATCATGCACTGTCACCGGTTGGCAAACCGACTGCTGCCTGGCCGTCCGAGAGCCCATTCGACCAGAGCGATCGCTGCTACCACGGCGTTCCTGTCTGTGCTGGACATCTGCAGGGCTGCTATGTGGAGGTCGATGCACACCTTCACAAGATTCTACTGCGTCGATTGGGACTCCAGGGAGGAGTCCAGGGTCGGTGTCAAGGTCCAAACTTGAATCTTCCTGCAGGAGTGATGCTGGGCCCACTAGACCCCCTAAGTCTGCCTGCCCAACAGTCCTTCAACTGATAAAACTACCAAGCTGGCAAACCCAAGGGGAAAGGGGAATAGAGGAGAAAATAACAAAAGACAGATCTTCACTGGCTGGCACTGTAGTTCTCTGGAGCTGGAAATACACCTCAGTGTCTGTAAGATCTAGGAGACAAATATATATGTATATATTAATAATCAATCCACTCTAGCTAAGTTTACTAAAATGTTACCACTCTCCTTGTAGTACCTGTAGCCTATGCTTTATTGCTGATAGGCTTATTCAGTTAGTAGCTGAGCTGAAGTCTGGAAATCAGAACTCAATGTTTCCTTCTTCTTCTACTGTAATAATATTATTCATAAATGAACTTCTTAAAATACTTATTCTCGTATTTATTGCATATGGAAAGTCTGTTACTTGAATTAGAGTCTTTATGAACTTGCAATAAACTACGATGTCAAAAAATGTAACCTCCTTAAAAGATCGGCATTGCTGTAAAGAGTTCCTCTAGCCGTTTACTTCCTGAAAAACGAATGTCAGCCGACACAACGCTTCTCTACTCAATTGTCCTTAGAAACGATGCCTTCAGAACTAAAAAATATCACGACACTTATCGTGCTCAATATTATAGTCCTGCAAAACGAGCACTTCCTGAAACGACGTCACAACGCTTACACGCGCTTTAAACGTTTGTAAGGTTCCTTCTTCTAACCTCAGAGCCGCGCGTGGCGTAATACTCGAACCGAAAAATAACGCTCCCGAAAGAACTGCGAGCGAGAAAAAACAAACATGCGAGTAATACACGAAGAGTTACGCGCGCCTGGTTAGTAAATATTAAACGCGCAGTTGTTCACGGAAATACACTTTCAGAAGCAGAATGGAAGCGTAACAATAAAAGTTCAAAATAGTAACACTGAATCTTATTTTCCTCAAAAAGAATAAATATTAGCATTTGATTTCCACACAATCTTTTTTTAAAGTAATTCGAACTGAAAATCCTTGACATTAGACTTTGTAGAATTAATAAAACCTAGCTTGCTTCATCTATACGACTTCTTCAGCTTCTTGGATAAACTTCACTTCAGCTTAGAATTAGTAGTAATTGAATATTCTAAAATCTTCTTGAAAAACTAGAATTAAATATACTTAAATATATTCTTTGCTAGAGCTAACTAAACTGCAACCTGTCTCAAAGGATACTAAAATGAAAGGCAGTTGGAAACTCGGAGCAACATTCCAAATGACCTCATAACTATTTAAACCAATCAGTGCTGCAGAAAAAACTCTCCATCTTGCTTTGGGGAGTCAAGTGATTCCTGAATGTACATTAAGGAATATTTATACTAGTTCAATTGTCAATCCAAACATAACCCAAACATCACACTTCTAAGTAACCTACATTCTCCAGCATGGGGTCTGGCATGGATTCACATGCTCATGAATATTCCCCGTCGTCAGGCTGGGAATCCTTGGTAAAGAAAAAATCAGTATCAGTTTCGTTTCTGATCTGTCTTTCGTAGTAATAACCAATCACTGGTCCCTGCGTCATACTGACCACAGCCAATGACTGCCCTCTACCTAAGCACCGCCTCTGGAAGCCATCTTCAGATTTTTACCGCACGTTCATGTGTTGGGATCCTCGTGCTATTGCTCTTGAGCGTTAGTGCTATTTTTTTCACGTTTTTTCCCAAAAACTTCGTTTTTTCGGTCAAAAGAGCCTCAAGCTCCACCGACTCTCCATCCGATCAACGGGGACCCGTGTCGGATTCGTCTGCGCCCCTCAAGGGTGAAGATTTCGTCGAGCTACGCTTTTGGAGGACTCCAGAAGTTTCTCAGGCCCGGACATGGCCCGGGAGAACGGAAGCTCGACGCCCGGAAAGCTGTTCAGGATCTGCCCTGGATGCCAGCTGCAGAACGTCTTTAAGGAGGACGAACACTCCTTTTGTCTCTACTGCTTACATGAGGACAAGACGCACGTGGAGAAGGACTGTGCGTTTTGCGGCAATATGTCGGAGCGGACCATGAAGGACCGCCATCAACGTCTCGCCAACTGGCTGGAAGGGAAGAGCCCGTCAGGCGAGAAGAAGAGGAAGAAATCCGAGCGGTCTTCTAAGACCTTTGAGGACGCCCCGGCGACGGGGGTCCAACACAAGGCCAAGCATCGCGAGTCCGCTGGCACCGGGAGCGCCGAACGGTCGGGCTCTATGGGCGCTAGGCAGGGCGCACCCTCCCCGGCACCTTCAGTCACGAGCCAACGGTCTGGGTCGGGTAAGAGGAAGGGCGAGCACCCGGCGAAGCTCCTGGAGAGGCCCCGGTCGAGCTCGAAGGCCCCATCGGAGGGGGAGCGAGGCAGTGTCCCCCCCCTCAAGGATAAGGCGGTGAGCGCACCTAAGGTGGTGAAGGCCTTAATCCATTCGGCCAAGCCCTCTATCGATACTGTCGCGGCGGCCCTGGCTCAGCCTGTGGAGGCTACACCAGTGGTGGCGACCTCGGGGCTCAGAGTCTCCCTGCCACCTCGGAGGGAGTCCTCTTTTGTGCCCATCGATAGGACCCCCGTGAAATCCCCGGCGGGGAAGAAAAAGGGGGGGCAGGGCGTCGTCGTAGATTCGGCCTCAACCTCGGAGGAAGAGCTGATTGAGGTCTTAAGCCACGGCCTTGGCGTGGAAGAAGACCGGCCCGTCGGGATGGATCCCGACGCAGGTGACGACGACATCGTCGAGGGTGCCGACGGGGCCCCTGATCGCCCGTCGGATTCCCCTCTGCCAGCGCCGCATGACAACTCGGCGGCCATTTTGTTGGCTATACAGTCCTTATGTTCAGAGATAAGGACGAGACTAACGTTGCCGACGGAGGAACCTCTCCCGTCGGGGGATCCTGAACCGGGACATTCTGGTGCTCCCCCGCCCAAGAAAAGAAGGATTCACCCTCCACCTCCTTTTCAGCCGTCGCGCCCCGTCCAGCCCTCCTCCCCGTCCACCCGAGGGGATGATACGGGGACTGACACGGCAGCGACGGGTACGGACGACGAGGTATACGACGAGGATCTACCGTCGTCACCTCCCACCAGGGCTTCTCCGCCCGACGAGATTGGATCGTTCCACTCCATGATCGCCAGGGCATCCAAGCTTTTCCAACTCTGCCCTGAGGAGAAGAAAAAGGAAGGATTCCTTTATCAACGGCGCGAGGCCAAGAGGAAGTCGGTCCTCGCGGTGCCTCTACTGGACGACATTTGGAATGAGAACCCTTCCACGACGCCAGCTAGAAGAGACCGGTACGAGAAAAAGTACCGGGTCCCGGACGCAGCCCCCCTGTGCCTCCGGGCGCAGCCTACCCCGGACTCCGTCGTCTCCGCGGCGGCCAGGAAGAAAGCGGGGGGGGGTGCAGCCTCCACATCGACTTCCCCACCGGACGGCGAGGGAAAGAAATTGGACGCTATGGGACGCAGGGTCATCTCGTCTGCAGCGACGACGATTAAAGCGGCCAACGCCTTGGCTATCGTGGCCCGCTACAACAGGGAGCTATGGTACAAACTGGCTCCCCTGCTGGACTTCCTACCGGACGACAAGAGGGCGGATGCCCTGGAGATCCTACAGGAAGGCTAGGTGGCGTCGGACCACGCCATCACTATTGCGACGGACATCGCCGACACTGGGTTTCGCCAGTTGGGCAAAGGCGTGTGCCTTTGGCGGCGTGGATGGCTCAAGGCTACGGACTTCCGTCAAGACGTACAGACCAGAGTCCTGGACATGCCGTTCGGTGGGAACAACCTGTTTGGGAAAACAGTGGACGATTCCCTTCAGGCCATTAAAGCGGACACTGAGACGGCCCGGGCCCTTGGGGTTCTGCAGCAACGACGGACGCCCTTTCGGAGCAGCGGAGGCAAGGGCGCCTCCAAAGGTTCCGGTGGCGGTTTCTCCACCTACCGTCAAGCGGCCCGCTCGTCGTCTCAGGAGGCCTACAGAGGACGAGGCAAGTCTGGCGGACCCCGCCGTCATCGCCAAGGAGGTCAAGGCGGCAAAGCCTCGTCGAAACAGGATTGAACCGGCCGTGGGGTCGGGCCCCCACCGAAGCACCCCGGTGGGAGGCCGGCTGGCGAGCTTCGTCAGCGTGTGGGAGTCCATCTCCACCGACCGTTGGGTGCTGGACGCCTTAGCCCGGGGCCACGCGCTCGAGTTTCAAAGAAGGTGCCGCGCGTCCCCCCCGTGGCCAGGAAAGAGCTTCACGTCCCTCAGCTTCTCCTGGAGGTAAAGGCGATGCTCAGGAAGGGCGCCATCGAACTCGTCCCAAAGAGGCTTCGGGGCTTCGGAGTTTACTCGAGATACTTCCTCGTGAAGAAGAAGACGGGAGGATGGCGCCCCATCCTAGACCTGCGACGTCTGAACAAGTTCATCAAGGCGCAGAAGTTCCGGATGGTCACCCTCCAGCACGTCCTGGGGCAGCTGGAGGAAGGAGACTTCCTGTCGTCGTTGGATTTGGAGGATGCCTACTTCCATATTCCCATCCTAAAGGGGCACCGAAAATTCCTCAGGTTTGTGGTCCAAGGGCGTCACTACCAGTTCAAAGCCCTCCCCTTCGGACTACGGTCGGCACCCAGGGTATTCACCAAGTGCCTTGCACCGGTGGCGGCGCAGCTGCGCCGCGAGGGGATCCACGTCTACCCCTACCTGGACGACTGGCTCATCCGAGCCAAGACGAGGGAGCTCGCCGTGGAGCACACGGCAAGGACCGTCCAACTTCTCACGGACCTGGGATTCTCCGTGAACTACGCCAAGTCCCACCTGGTACCCGCGCAAAACGCACTGTTTCTGGGAGCGAAGCTCGACACAGTGTCCCTTCTGGCCTCCCCGTCGGAGGAAAGGACCAGGTCCATCCTGGGCAAGGTACAGCGGATGTTGGTTTCCGACGCGGCCAAGGTGAGGTCCATCAAGTCCCTCCTCGGAATGATGTCTTCTTGCATCTACCTCATTCCCATGTGCAGGCTCCGGATGCGCCCGTTGCAGGAGTTCCTGGACGCGCGCTGGATCCAAACGACGGGCGGCTTCGAGGAGAGGATCACACTCGACGAGAGTTTCCGCCGAGCGGTCTGGTGGTGGGGCAACCGCGCGCATCTGACGGCGGGCATGGACTTCCAGACCCCAGACCACCAGGAGACAGTGACCACAGATGCCTCCCTGGAAGGGTGGGGAGCGCACACCGAAAATCTGCACGCGAGAGGTCTTTGGCTCCCGATGGAGAAGTCCCTCCATATCAACGTCCTGGAGCTCCGTGCAGTGTTCTGGGCCCTCAGGTCCTTCCTTCCGTCCCTCAAGGGCAAGGTGGTGAGGATCTTCACCGACAACACCACCACCATGTTTTACATCAGGAAACAGGGCGGAACCAGGTCCCCAGCGCTGTCCAAGGAGGCGCAGGACCTGTGGCATTGGGCCGTCGCCCAAAGGATGTTTCTGGTGCCGTTTCATCTGCCAGGGATAAAAAACACCATCGCCGACTCACTCAGCAGGGAGCTGCGCTCGTGCCACAAGTGGGAACTACGGCAGGATCTAGTGGATCGCCTCTTCCGACGGTGGGGCACACCCCAGATCGACCTGTTCGCGACGGCGACGAACTCCAAGTGCCGGAGGTTCGCCAGCAGGTTTCCCCAGGCGAGGAGCATGGGCGATGCTTTCTCGTTCCCCTGGGAGGGCCTGTTCCTCTACGCGTTCCCTCCTTTGCCACTGCTAATCCGGCTCGTCAACCAGCTCAAGAGGTCACGGTACAGGATGATCCTCGTCGCACCTGCGTGGCCGAGGCAGATATGGTTCCCGGACCTTCTGGACTTGTCAGCGTCCCCGCCAATCAAGCTGCCGGTGGACGCGGATCTACTCTCCAGGGAAGGAGGCGCCATCCTCCACCACGACCCGAAATCGCTGAACTTGCAGGCCTGGCTCCTGCAGCGCTAGAGTTTGGGGGATACGACATACCGGCCGACTGCAGAGAGGTTCTTGCAAAGGCCATGGCGTCCTCGACTCTTAAATGCTACGGACACAAATGGAAGAGGTTCACTGTCTGGTGCCACGCACAGAAGATTAACCCTCTACGGATTACGGCTCCCCAGGTACTGCCGTACCTGCTGACGCTGGCCAAAGCTGGATCATGAAGGGACTGTTCAGATCGTTCCGGCCGGTGAAGGCTCCGGCCCCGGCGTGGGAGCTCAACGTGGTGCTGACCAAGCTCATGGGACCTCCGTTCGAGCTTCTGCACTCTGCCCCGTTGAAGTTTCTGTTGTGGAAAACAGCGTTTCTTGTGGCCATCCCCTCCGCAAGACGGGTGGGAGAGATCCAGGCCCTTTCCTGCAAGGCCCCGTACTTGACTTTTCACGACACGAGGGTAGTGCTCAAGACGCACCCCTCCTTCATGCCCAAGGTACCGTCGGACTTCCATCTCAACAAACCCTTGGTGTTGCCTGTGTTCTTCCCGTCGCCTTCGTCGCCGGCTGAGAGGACTTTGCACTCGCTGGATGTGGCTAGAGCGCTGAAGTTCTACGTGGACCGCACGAAGTGTTTTCGGAAGACGTCACAACTCTTTGTGAACTTTGGACCTGTCAATCAGGGGAAGGCTCTCTCGAAGGCTTCCATTTCCAGATGGCTCTCTGGCTGTATCATGTACTGTCATCGGTTGGCAAACCGACCGCTGCCTGGCCGTCCGAGAGCCCATTCCACCAGAGCGATCGCAGCTACCACGGCGTTCCTTTCTGGTGTGCCCCTGCTGGACATATGCAGGGCTGCTACGTGGAGGTCGACGCACACCTTCACGAAATTCTACTGCGTCGATCGGGATTCCAGGGAGGAGTCCAGGGTCGGCCAAGCAGTGCTGCGCAACCTGTTCGCCTGAGGTGAGCCTGGTGAGGAGGTAAGATGCTTAATGTTGAGTTTGATGTAATGCTTAATGTTGAGCCTTTGCCACCTCCCGTGGTTGTGCATGTGTATACTGCTATGTATTCTTTTATTCAAGAGCATGTGAATCCATGCCAGACCCCATGCTGGAGAAGGAACAAGTTACTTACCTGTAACTGTTGTTCTCCAGCATGGGTCTGGCATGGATTCACATGCGAACCCTCCCGCCTACCCCTCTGCAGCTCTTCACTTGGTCATACTGCCACTTTGCGTGCTACCAAATCTGAGGATGGCTGCCAGAGGCAGGGCTTAGGGAGAGGGCAGTCATTGGCTGGGGGCAGTATGACCCAGAGATCAGTGATTGGTTACTACTAAGAAAGACAGATCAGAAACGAAACTGATACTGATTTTTTCTTTACCGAGGATTCCCAGCCTGACGACGGGGAATATTCATGAGCATGTGAATCCATGCCAGACCCATGCTGGAGAACAACAGTTACAGGTAAGTACTCCATTCTGTACACGATTAGAAAAATTCTGTACTCCCACCTCCGAGACAAAACTGCTTTGGGAGTCTATCTAAGATGAGGAATACGTGGGAGGACACAATCCATTCGAAGAACAAGTTACTTACCAACTGTAACGTTCTTTCGATTGGATGTTCCTCCCATGTATTCCTAATCGACCCTCCCAACCAACCCCACAGTACAGTTTACGTGTATTACACTCTAAGTTCTTTTAAGGCTCGGGTCAAAAGAGGCACGCCATTAATCAAAATCAATTGACTACAATATACGAAAAAACAGAACTGAAGCCAGCGGGCGCGCTCGAGGCTCTTATACAGGCGATGACGTCGGTGTTCGACGGGGTGCCGCCGAGGGACATCGATGCCGCGGCCTCGAGGGGAGCGCCCTGTGGTAGGAAGGAGAACATTTTTTCCGAAGGAGCAAGCTGAAGGTAAGGATATATCTAAGATGAGGATTGCGCCGGAGGAACATCCAATCGAAATAACGTTACAGTTGGTAAGTAACTTGTTCTTCTGGTTTATAAAGTAGTGCTGCCCAGTTGCAACTTAATAGAGGGCATGTGTAAATTCCTTGTGTGCTCTACAAGGTCATGATACAAAAACATTTCTACTCCCTACCTGTAGAGGTCTTGATTTATGCTTTGCTGGTTCTGTGATAGGCGTATCAAGTAACAAGTTTACATTTCTTTTCAATTCAGGGAACATCCATTCAATTCATATGAGAAAGGTGAAAGGTCCTAGTCATCCCTTGAAACTTGGCAAAGAACATGGTTTGAAAAAAGAGCTGAAGCAGCAGAGCATGTACCAGAACCAGTACAATAAACAGCAGCTTGCTAAGAACTCCGCATTAAAGACATCCACTGGCCCAGCAGCAAGTGCACACATTCCATCTTCATCTTCTCTAGAGGTAAATGCATGTACACCAGAACAACATTAACATTAGTGTACCTTTCGGTAGAGTGATTCACTAGTTGTTTTCTTACATTATCCACTGCATTGTGGGGCATACTTTTTCAAATGTGCAATTTGTTTTCTTAAGGTTTGTGCTGTCTCACGGAACCACAAGCTGATGGTTGAAAAGGAAGGGTTATCTTGTCAGGAAGCTTTCGAGCGGTTTGCCACACAGAAAGGACAGTCATGCATAGAAGATGAGCTTCCACCAAATCTCGCCCTCAACGAAATCGATGGAGGAGAGGGAGAATGTTCTGATGGAGCCAGTGAGACCAGTGAACGCAAGGTACAATAACAGGCAGCATATTCCATAAGGAGTTTTGGCTACTTCCGTCCACAAGATGCAATACAGGGACCTTCACCACATTACATATTGTGGAGTGCCAGGCTTCAAAAAGCATGTTCACGCAGGCTGACCAATGAACAATGCCAGATGGGTTTTCTGTCTCTTCAGTGCCCTTTGCAGTGCCTAGAGTACTCTGGAGAGCGGCCAGCAACCCATCTCGCATTGTTCAGTGGGCGGTGCACCTTGCATAAAGGAGGGAGCCCCTGGAAACAGATGCAGTGCGACCCCTGCCACATATGCTTTTGTCAGGATTTGTGTCCCCCCTGCCTGCATTAAGAATGCACCAGGGTGTCCACGCGACCCTTTGTATCATCTTAGGCCCTTATCAGTGACCTATTCGTGTGCACATACACATTGACCATCACCTCATGTGGCAATCTGTGATCCTCCATAAAGGTGTACTTTCCCAAGCCATGTTCCGTAATGGACATTTACTCTGAATAAGAAGTCCCTCATTTGCCTGGGGAATGCCCCTATGGAAATCAGGAATCTCCTGCTTCACAGTAGGCCAGCACATGGTCTCCCCGGGCATTTGGTATATCCCCTATGTTATAATATGATGGAAACTGGGGAGGGGGCAGTGGCGTGGGGGGGGGCAGGTAAGTAATTTGCACCATTTTAATTTCCTCCACAGGCTCTTCACAATTTGTAATCAAAGATTACTACTGCTCAAATTAATTTCCAACCACCTAATTTACATTATCATTTATAACCAAAGATTACTACTGGTCAAATTAATTCACATTTAATCCAGAATTCAATCTACTTATTACTCTGGATGTGATTGCTCTATATTCCAACATCCCACAAGGCGAGGCCATTCAGGTCTGCCAGGATTATCTGGAAACTAGACCTACACCACACAATGTCCCTACTAGTTTCATTCTAGCCTTACTGGAAACAGTGCTTACTAAAAACTTGTTCAGATTTAAGGAGAAATATTTCTTGCAAATCAAAGGACAGCAATGGGTGTTTCCTTTGCTCCTAATCTAGCCATTTTATACATGGCCAAATTCGTAGAACTTAAAATATTCGTTGTCTTCAGAAAAGATGTTAAGGCCATACTCTGGTACGAGAGATCCATCAATGATATATTGATCATCTGGGACACCAGCGAAGGCAACATAGGTCATTTTTCACTTGGATGAATTAACTCATTCTTAACCGGGGATTCACAATGAGCAAGTACAACTCCTCAATTCCCTTTCCCATCACAGCTATTGAAGACAAACTCACGCTTTGTTTATACAAAAAACCTACTAATAGGAATACTTTATTGCCTTGTCGGGGTGAAATTCTCCCGGTGTGGGCTGGGCCGTCCGCGGACCTCCGGGCAGGGAGGCCCCAACTCCTCCCGTATATCCCCAAAAATGAGTATGAGACACACGCAAGAAGCAAGGTGATTCTGCTGTTTATTAAACAAAACGGCAGGGATGGGTCAAGGATCGTATGCGTCCGTCCTGACACTCTCTCTGTCGATGGGCTCGCAGGCCCTTTTTATCTTAGTATGACGCGCTACTTGCGTTCCCTGGGAAGGTTTAGCAAAAACCTATCGCCACTCTGGATTGGCTCCTCGAGTGGTAGGGTTAGTATAGCATACGTATAGAGAGCATTGTTAGTGGTTGAGGGTTAGTCAGGTGGTATAATTGGGTTGTCCCTTCAAATTGATACATGAAAATTGTTACATGAAGATCTCTGGGGATTGGTCAATGTTAATGGCGTCAGTGATAAGAGCCCCATGTTCTGATTGGTCCACGCACGAGCCCCCCAGTCTGGGACCATCGTTGTTCCCAGCTCACGGTGCACCTGTCATTTGCAACAATGTTTCACTATGGTTATGTGCAGACAACGTGAAGATTTATTGGTATGCCTGAAGGCCGACTACTCCCACCGCCGCAGATGTCCATTGAATCACTTAATTGTATCTGCCTGTGTCTTGAAACGGGGGGTTTCGGTGCCTCCCTCCTCCTGGGCCTGGCACCCTGTCAGGTTTGGCTTGGTCACGTGAGGTGGGACCGTGGTCGAGGCAGAATTCTGCACAATTAATATTGTATTTTCCACTGTGTGCCTGGTTTTAATTGCAGGTGTGACCTCGGCGTCGGCTTGCGGCATACGAGATTGCAACATTGTGCCCTTGACTGTCAGTCATCGCCGGGCTCATTCTGCAGGGTCAGCAACTGTACTCTTGCTCATTCAATGTTCATGGAAGCTCTTGCTTGCGGCCTACTTGGGCCTGGTGCATAGGTGGAAACGTTTGATACACAGCGCTTTAGGTTATGGTATCATATTGCTTTATCCCCAGTATCGTGTCTTCGTTATATTTCTTATTGCAATGCATGGGTTTAGGAGAAGCGTCAGCAAGCGTTTTAGATGAGTTCATTATGCGTCTTGCGTTTCTGCATTTTGAAAAGCCTATGTGAAAAATAATAAAGATGCGCGTCAGTGAGTGTATCCGTCACCTACGTCATAGCACTGAATATGTTCTTCGTGTGGGTTGGTGTGGGAGTGTCCAGTGTGCATGTTTGCACGGGTGTGCTGACCTAAGTCGTCATGGCATCTCTAACGATGTGTTCATTTACTGTTGCATGGTTCAGTCGAGTTCATCCATGCCGCAGGTGTTGGCATGGGCAGGACAGGCTGGTGGGCACATCCGTATGTTCTTGTACCAGGGTATTTGGTCGTCTGGTAGATGGGCAAACTCCTCTCGTGGCGGGTGCCTGGGCCGTGATCCTCTAGGCCAGGGGTGTGAGGGGATTGGTGGGAGCCTTGTGTTCCATTTTCCCACTTCAGTCCCCCCTCTGGTCGACTTGTCGACCACAAACATATCTTTTTCCTTATCTCCTCTCACTCTCCATATTTTAGTTACTCCTCCCAAATGTCCATAGTGGTTGACATGGTCTTCAAATGACCAATACATGTATACACAGGTTCCTCCAGGTGTGCAGTATACCCATTTCCCTACGTAGCTCCTTGGGTTTCTTGGGTTTTCGAGTTTCACAGACGGTGGGTCCAGGAGGTTGGTGATGATCTGGTTGCGCAGTTTCTCCCTCTCTTTTATTATTGTGCCTGTGTGTTGGCCGTCATCTGCTGGCATCAAGGGGTGCATACCAACCATTTCGATCATTTCGTCTGTGGTGCGTGCCTTCCGGGCCTTCCAAAATCTTATTATGATCAGTGCAGCTCCAGCCAAAATAGTACATCCAACTATAATCTTCAGTCGGTCCGACAGCCACGATGGCATCCATGACCATAATAGCGAAAACCAGCTGTCATCCTTTTTCACACCTTTACTTTCATCCATCATTTTGGAGTGCATCTGGGCCAATTGTGATACTGCTTCTGTCAGTGTACCATTGTCAGCATCGTTAGCAGGAATGAATGTGCAGCATGATTGTCCTATCTTTGCGCAAACTCCTCCTTCCATTGCTGTGAGGAGGTCCAGTACATATCTGTTCTGTAGTGCTACCATCCTCACTGCTCGCAGTTCCTCTTTTATTGCGTTGAATCCATTTACTGTGGAATTAATTGTCATCATTAATTCCCATCGAGTTATCTGGAGCCATTTGGCGTTTGCGTAAGCCTGTAGTCCCGGATGTATTATTGAGGAGAAAAACATTGCTGCTCTGCTGAATAGTCTATGTTCTGGTGGGATTGAAGTGAGTGCTGTTTCCGACCTTCCCCATAGGTAATTTCCTGTCAGAGGTTCTCCTTGTCTTTTCTTTCTATTCAGGATAGTGTCGTCGCCGTTGTTTTGGTCCTCTGTACAATCCCAGAAGGGGCCAGATCTCTTATCCCTCTTGTTTCCTTCATCCATTTTAGGGAAGCTCGCCACGTTCACATGTTTCTGGGGTACCACTAGTGATGGTACATTAACGTGTACCATCGTGCATATACCATTCCACAGAGGGGGCAGTGTGTGGTATGCCTTGTCTCCGCCGGCCCAGTAATGGTCCATTAATCCCGCTGTTCCCGCTCCCCCTTCAGGTAACTCCGTCACGCTTGCACAGTTGGTGTTGTATCCCACGTTCACTTCTCCTTTATGTTGGTAGCATACCTTAGGTGCAGACAGCGGCAGTATTGTTATTGGGTCTTCATCCTTCTCTATCCACGTTAGCATGGGTGCGTACTTGATCCAAATCGTCCAACATCTGTTGTTGTGTTCAGCAATAGTTGCAGTGTCCTCTCTCGTTACCATGTTGCTGCCAACCACTCCTATGTCCCATTTGTTATCCAGGTACACCTTCCCTATTATTGTTATCAGTGGTCTTTCCCAACATCCTTGTTTACCAGGAACTTCAGTGGCGTACCAATCACATGGTAGGTATTGTAGTGTTACTTTCTTTGTTTCTCCTTTTTCAAGGCCGCTTGTTATGTATCTGAACGCTTCAGCATGTAAACTGGACTTGTGGTAACTCAAATAAGTCTTGAGGAAGTTGTTTTCCTATGGATATGTGTCTCGCGTTTTCCATACCAGGTGCACCGTGCTCCCTTGAAATCTCCCTTTCGTTTGGAACAGTGCCAAGTATATTATACATCGTGCTGTCTTTTCATCTATTTCTGTGGCAACGAAAGTTCGAGAAGCGCTCATGGCGTATGGGATCAAAGAGCAGACGTAACAGCTGTCTTCTGTTGTCTGCTTGCCTATTTGAGTCATGTGTTTGTACCACATGTTGTTCGAGAGGTGTGCTGAATCTTGTATGTAGTTGTCAATACCTTTATGATCTGAGTATGTGCTGCGTTTAACTCTATTTCCCTTGTGTGGAATTTTGCTAGTACCACCTGACGTAACACCTGTTGCAGCCAGGGGTGGGGGTATATTAGGTTTGGGTACAGCCAAAATATTGATAGCATAACTGTTCTGCCATACAGAGGCAGCCAGGAACCCGGTGATCATCAAAATCCCTATCATCTTTATTACAGAGACTAATCTCACCGGCATTTTGCTCTTACCTTGCTGCAGTCCGGCAGCTAATTCTTGCGACGTTAAAGTTGCCCGCCTGAAAATATTCAATATGCTTGTTATTAGTGTTAGTTGTTGGTTTCAAGCTCTCCCTATCAAGTAGTCGTTCAGTGCCCAGACGAAGAGCTGTTCCCACGCCAATCTAATCGATCTATCTCTTAGGCCAGGCAAGTATGGGTGGAGGTGGGGCATGGATTGTTCTATGGCCAGGAGAAATGCTGTGTAGTAGACACGTACCCTCCTTCTTTTCAGGTACTTTGGCCTTTTTATGTGATAGACAAATTGGTGTGATAGCTCTTCAGGGTAGTTATCGTCTGAGGGTAGCATCTACTCCTGGGCAGTGAACTTCGTTAGTTATCTGTTTTCTAAACAGTACAATAATATGCAATACCTGCATGTGCGAGAAAGAAAAAAAAAAAGGACATTCAAGTGTTTACATGTGTAGATGTGCAAGATAGTGTCTGTCCTTCAGTCCGATGGTTACTGCAGTAGGTAGGACATCGATAGGCAGAGGATTTGGGGCTCAACTGGTGGAGGTCACTTTACTCTTTGATCGTGTGACCATGGGGTGGGCGGTATCGGTATTGCCCTTCTCTATTTCAGTAGTTGTCTCTGGGGAATCTGGGGGGTGGTATGGTAGGGGGACACTTAGGTCATTGGCTGTGGTAGAAGTCTCTTCCTCGGTTGGAAATGCCGTTGCTGTTCTCCCAATGGCCCTTTCGGTGACGCTAGGGCGGGTCTGGAGTTTGCAGATCTTTACGTCGTGTAGGTGATTCCAAGCGCGTTTGTCCTGTAGCTTTACTGCTCTCGTTGATACTTCCTCTACCAGATGGGGGCCAGTGAAACGTGGGCTGTTCCACTTTCTGTTGAAATTGCGGAGTAGCCGTGGTCCCCTTTAGCAATTTTGCACAGTTTTTCTTTTTCCAATTCTTTGTCCGCGTCTTCTTGTTGCTCACTCTTAGACCCGCCCCGCGTGTGCTCGAGCTGTTGAGACACAAGCACTACACTAGTAATCAAAGAAGACACATATTGGTACATTTTATCACCGAGAACAGTTGCAGTGTTTTCATAGTCAGTGAATGCTCTTGATGTTGGCGTTAGGGGAAGGCGCATTTGACGTCCGGTCACCACCTCGTGAGGGGTGAGGTGGTGGTCGGAGCCTGGCCTATTCCTCAACTCAAATAGGGCTAGCGGGAGGCAATACAACCAACTCTTCTTTGTTGTTTGCTGTATTTTTGCAATTGCCTCTTTTAGTAGGCCTTTCAGGCGTTCGCATATACCGTTGGCCTGCGGGTGATATGCACATGCAAATTTATGTTTGATTCTCAGTAAGGATGTGATGTGCTGGAACATTTCATTGGCGAAGTGCGGGCCATTGTCTGACCGCAGTACCTCGCACACTCCCCACCTGGGGAAGACCTCCCTCACTAGAAATTTAGCTGCTCTGAATGCATCTGGGTGTGAGCAGGGTCCTGCTTCAATCCACCTGGAGAATGGGCATACTACTACAATCATATACCTATTTCCTTGACATACGTTGATCATATCAACATAGTCAATATGGATGTGTAGGAAGGGTCCCTCTGGCCGGGGTATAGCACCTTTTATCACCTTCAGCGTGTGACCGGCCGTGAACTGTTGACATGTGAGGCAGTTGCTTATAAAATTCGTCACATGGGAATTTAACTCGGGGCAGAACCAGTCTTCCCTAATTCGTGCTGCAATGACCTCCTTGCCTGTATGGGCTGGGTGGTGTAATTGGCTCAGGGCGGTGTTCAATAGTGCCAATGGCATTACCATCTTTCCAGTGTTACCCTGGCGCCATAGTGCGTCAGTTGGTGACATTGTACATCCTCTTTTAACCCATATTTCTTTCTCTGCCATTGGTGCAGCTGCTTGTAGCTCCATTATCTGTGTGGCTGGGAGATGGGTGTACCCTTCTCTTATCAACATCTCTTTAGCTATGCAGCATACTTTGCATGTGCGTCTGCTGCTGCGTTTCCTTTTGAGATATGATCTTCTCCATTAGTGTGTGCGGTGCATTTGACCAAGGCTAATTCTTGGGGGTTATTTATTACTTCAATTAGTTCAGCCAACAAGAGAGCATGTTGCACTGGGGTGCCGTCAGCTCTCCTAAACCCTCTTCTCCTCCATTTGGACAATCCTGAGTGGACAGTAGACGTGACATATGCGCTGTCAGAATATATGGTCACTCGTTTGTCAAAGCTTTCCTGTAACGCCAAGATCAGTGAAACTAGTTCAGCTGCTTGAGCAGAGTACTGCTGTGGTAATTGTACACATTTCATCGCCACACACACCGGTACCTCCGTCATTTTTACCACTGCTGCCCCAGTTCTCCTTATCCCATCACTTTGGTCAATTGTTGATGACCCATCAATGAACAAGAGCTCGCCTCCGTCTAGTGCGTTCTCTTCAACTTTTCTAGTACATGCGTATATTTCAGTAATCTGCGTACAATCGTGTGCATAGTCTCCTTCCTCAATTACTTCTGCCATGAACCTTGCAGGGTTAACCGTGCTGCATCTAACAATTGATAGTTCTGGCCTAGATAAGATGATCTCATAACCTGACGCCCTCTGTGTGGTCAGTGTGGACTTAGGTTTGTTCAATATTGCAAATAGTGCATGTTCTACAAATAGTGTGGTTGGGCACCCCATGGTTATTGCTGATGCTTTCTCTGCCGCAAAGGCAGCTGCGGCGAGACCTTGTTCGCAAGGGAAATGTCCTAACATCACAGGGTCCAAGTGGCCGCTGTAGAACGCTACTGGTTTGTAGCCCATGCTTGTTTTTTGAGCCAACACTGCTTTCATTACTGCTGAGTCGCAATGTGAAAATATAAAAAATTGTCGTTCATAATCTGTGGTGGCCAGTACCGGAGCAGTTGATATTGCATCTTTCAGTTCATCAAAAGCCTCTTTCATTTCCATTGTCCACCCCAACTTTTTCTCCCCTTTGTTAGCTTCTTTTAACCCTTCATGTAGGGGACCTATGTATGAGCTGTAATCAAACACCCAGGCTCTACAGTAGTTGCACAGTCTCAGGAACTGTTGTAGTTCCGGCACTGTTCGGGGCAGTGGCGTTTTTGAAATGGCCTGTGCTCGTTGTGGTGCAATCTTTCTTCCGTGTTGGGATATGAGCTGACCAATGTAAAGTACCTGTTCCTGACAGTACTGTAACTTTTCCTTGTCTACCTTGTAACCCTTTTCAGCCAATATTGTCAACATCTTCAATGAGTCCTCTCTGCATCTTCTTTCGTTTGTGCTGCAAATTATTATGTCATCAACATACTGCAACACTTTGCTTTCCACTTCAATGTTGCCCAAGTCCATCTGTATTACTCTGTTGAATATTGAGGGTGACTCGCAGTACCCTTGTGGCAATCTGGTGTGTTTCCACTTTGTGTTTCTGTACGTGAAGCTTGTCAAATCTTGTGAGTCTGGGTGCAGGGGTATTGAGAAAAAGGCATTTTTGAGGTCTATCACTGTAAATCGTGATGCTTCTGCTGGAATACCGCACAATATTGTTGCCGGGTTTGCTGCTATTGGATATTCTGCTTCCACTATATTGTTCAAGGGCCTGAGGTCCTGTATGAAGCGCCAAGACCCCCCTCTAGCCTTGCGCACTGGGTATACGGCTGTGTTACATGGTGATTCTGATGGTACCAGTATGCCATTATTTATAAGGGCCGTTATTGTTTCATATATGCCCTCATCTGCCTCTTTTGATAGTGGGTACTGTTTCACTCTGGGGAGTATTGCCCCTTTTTTCAACTTTATTCTTACTCCCCCTATACTTTTATGCACCCCACGTCATAGGGACTAGTAGTCCATAATGATGTTGGTACCTTTGCCATATCCTCCTCAAAGAAGGGAACTGGGGTGGATGTGGGTGCTTCAAGTACCATTGCAATTTTCTGTGCCACTTGTTTGTATGACACTCTTAGCCATATTTCTACACTCATCATAAACACCATTTCACCTTCTTCCTTTCCTTCGGAGAAGAACTCCTCATCTGACACCTGGGTGAGTCTACATCCCTCTGCTAGTGCTATCACTGCCCTCCATGCTCTTCCTTCTCTGTCTTGGGCATGTACTGCAATGTAATCAGCAGTTGCTATAATGCTCTCTATGTCCACTGAAATCACCTTTCCTTCTGGTTCATTGGCTGGTGTTTCTGGTCTAAAAAAATAGGTTGCTGGCCTTCTCCAGATCTTTCCTTCTATTCCAGGCATCCATGCAAATGCCATGTCTGTCCCGTACTGGAACAGTTCCCCATCTACTGGCTCAGCCCTAATCACTGTCTGTCCGCAGTATGCTTGCATAATTTGTCGTGCAGTGAGCATGTTAATTCCTGGAGTGGAGCAAACTATGCCGTCCTCCGTAAAGGAGATCGTCATATTCAACCGTCATATTCAACTGTCTCTCCCCAGTATATTTACTGGTGAGGCCCTATAATACAAAAGTGGCACTGAAATGTCATAATCTCCTATTGATAAGGGAACGTTATCAGTAAAGGGAACCAACCCCCTAGCCCCAGAGAATCCTTGGGTGTTCATGGCTTCACCTGACACCTGATAATTTTTTGTCACCTATCGTTACCTCTATGCGTGGTTCCTCCGCACTATTAGGTGTTACCGACAGGATGGGACACACCAAGGCCGTCTGTGGGCTATCCTATTGAGGGTACAATGATTGACCACTTCCTGTGTAAGGGTTGTGTCCCAGGACCGTCACCCTTCCCAGTTGTGTTTGCTGTAGTTGTGTATTGGTAGAGGTTATGTTATGGTCTTAGGTTTGGGCAGGTTGCTGTGCTTGCTGTACTTGGGGTTGTTGTGTTACTAGTTGTTGCTGCCCATTTCCCTGTTGCAAGTTCTGTTGTTGCCAGGTGCTCTGCTGGTCCTGTGCGGGCCCTTGTTGTCCCTGTTCACTCCATGACGGTGTGCCTGGTCTTACTCTACACGTGCGTGACATGTGCCCTACCAATCCACAAATCCAACACACCGGTGGTTCCCTATTCTGCCATGGAAAGCTTCCTGGGTTGTCCTGGTATGCTGGTTGCCCCGTGGTGTAGATATTTCTAAGTCCTCCCCCCTGCTGTTGAGTGTTATATCCGTATCCTGTCCCCCTCATCATTCCTCCCCTTCCCATGTTGTAATTATAATACCCCGCTCCTGGCGTTCGAGTATCCTCCTCCCATGTTGGTCGTGTATGGTTGGGGTGGCGGCAGCTGTTGTGTTACAGTCTGTGATGGTTGTAATTGGGAGGGATCTTGCGCAGCCACTACTTGTGTGGGGCTTTGAGTCAATGTTGCAGGTGTAGTTATTAGTGCACCTTCCATCGTGTATTTAGTAAGTTTTTTCTGTACTAATTTAGCCTCTTCCGTTTTTCTATCCTCTTCCTTCTGTTTCATTTTCTCTTGCCATGTCCTACAATGATGCACTATTGTCAGTTGTATTTCTGGCCAAGCTTTTGCCTCCATCCCCACCACTTTCTTCAATTGTTTCTGAACTGCTTCTGGGAGCCCTTGTACTAGTATATGATAGAATATTGCTGGTGTCTTGTCCCATTGTTCTCTAGTTTCCATGCGCCACTTCTCTTGAATTTCCTGGATATAATCAACAGGATCTTCGTTCTGATGCATCTTGCGTGAGGTAATTTCTCCTATGTCTGACGTGTCCGGGTACTGTACCCTCAGTGCCTGCCATAATGCATATCTGCAGTTTGCGAATGGTGCCCCATCATGCGAGGTGTTTGTTATTGTGACCCCGGGGAAGCCTGCTCTCTTCCAAATGTCATCTGCAGCATCCCCTAATATTGATATTAAAAGGCCCTTTACATCCCCCACTGCCAATTTCTGTCCTGCAGTGTGTTTTTCCATTTCATATATCCATTTTCCCGCACCTCTACTTAATGATGGGAGCCTGCACTTTATATTTTCCTTGTCTGCATGCTTCCAGGGGACGTATTGTGGTCTAACCCCTCCCCTCTCCAGAAGTGGCATTAGGTTGTGTCCCGGTAGGCCCTTTGGGTCCCACACGATCGAATCCGTACACCCCTCCTCATCTTCCCTGTCTTCTACAACGTCAATGGGGTCCTTATTTCTCCTGCTCGTAACTGTTTCTCCTCCATCTCTTCCCTTTCTTTTATCATTTACTGTGGGCGTGTGCATTCGTTCTCCCTGCCTGCGTCCAGGGAGGTCTCTAAGCCTACCTGCGTAGGGTGTCTGTTCGTGTGGGAAGAGCGCGAGTTTAGATGGGCATGTTGCACGTAATGAGTGTAAGGTATTGGAGCATGTGGGAAGGGATGGTGACGGTGTGGCTGTACGTGTGTGCCTTTCCGCTATTCCTTGCTCTTCCTCCTCACTTCCCTCCAGTTCTTCTTTTCTCCTGCAGATCCATGGTGATTCTCCATTTGTCCGGGTGATGTATAATTTATCTAGGCTTTCCCTTTCACTCTCTCTCCCTTCCTTCTCTATTCCTTCTCCTTCTTCACTGCAAAAATCCTCCATTAATTCCAGCCCCCAGTCAGTCTTTTCTTTCTCTTTTTTTTTTTTTTTTCTTTACCGAACACCTGTACGGCCCCCTGCGGCCGAAGCGCACATAGCCCCCTGCGGCTTCGTGCCCTTTGTGACGTTCTTATACAGCCGTCCCGCTTTCTCTTACTCCTCCTCCCCTTTCTTCGCTTGCCGTTGCTGGCGTTCTCCGTGCGCAGCCACGTCCCCCTTTTCACCTTCCCCTCGATCAACTCATTACCATTTACCTCCGTTTCCACTCCCTTACCATAATCTTCTTCCCCACCACTCTCATAAATAAAGATGCCTTGTGTTCGAGAATATCCTATGAAAAAGCCCTACTGGTGACGTCACCGATCTCTTCAAACTACCGGTAAGTTCTTCATATGTTTTTAAAAGTTCAAAGTATGCTTGCAATCTACCCCCGTTAACCCTACAGCTGTCTTCCTGTCACACCTGGAACAAGGTAATCAACAATATAATCGGACTGCGCACGCTGCGTCGCCTCGCGTGTGATACGCCCCTCGACAGGAGGGCTTAACCAGCCAATTATCTTCCGTATTAGGCAACCAGCTAGCTACCGCCGACGGGGAAACGTCATCTATCTATCGAGTTTCCTGCTCGACCAATAGGGATCCTCATCTACTCATTGATCAATAATCACCAAATCGTAGGAAACCACACTCACACACACACCCTTACACGTGGCCGCGACCTAGGCCAATCAGTGTCTACGGGCGGCCGCACGTGATGTTTTCGTGCTCTGCCCCCTTTTCTTCCGTAACGTAGTGGACTGCTCTCGCACGTGTCCAGTTACCATTCATTGCACCGTCAACACTAAGTTATCAAACCTTCGTCGTGCACCTGTGTAACACCTCCCGCCTCCCGTATTCAATTCCTCCCCCCTCCCTCACAATTTCACATTGCTTATTGTGCATGGCATACTCACCAAGTTCTCTTGATGCGGGGCCGCTCGGCTGTGTGCACCCCTCCAAGCGGCTCGCCACCTCCCCTCGTCTGGACCACGTCTGGACACGCGCCAACCGCGGGCGGGATACTTCTCAACCGGCTCCCGAAGGCCAATATCCGGATTGCGCTGTCCGGTCTTCTCGCAGTTCCGCGATGGTCCTGTAGTCCTCAAAAGGGGGCAGCGGCAGAGGGGACCGCCCCGCCGGGCCTCCTCGCAACGGGAGTACTCGGAAAAATAAAATAAAAGCAGACCTCAGACAGATCTCAGCAGTGCCTCCAACTTGTCGGGGTGAAATTCTCCCGGTGTCGGCTGGGCCGTCCGCGGACCTCCGGGCAGGGAGGCCCCAACTCCTCCCGTATATCCCCAAAAATGAGTATGAGACACACGCAAGAAGCAAGGTGATTCTGCTGTTTATTAAACAAAACGGCAGGGATGGGTCAAGGATCGTACGCGTCCGTCCTGACACTCTCTCTGTCGATGGGCTCGCAGGCCCTTTTTATCTTAGTATGACGCGCTACTTGCATTCCCTGGGCAGGTTTAGCAAAAACCTATCGCCACTCTGGATTGGCTCCTCGAGTGGTAGGGTTAGTATAGCATACGTATAGAGAGCATTGTTAGTGGTTGAGGGTTAGTCAGGTGGTATAATTGGGTTGTCCCTTCAAATTGATACATGAAAATTGTTACATGAAGATCCCTGGGGATTGGTCAATGTTAATGGCGTCAGTGAAAAGAGCCCCATGTTCTGATTGGTCCACGCACGAGCCCCCCAGTCTGGGACCATCGTTGTTCCCAGCTCGTGGTGCACCTGTCATTTGCAACAATGTTTCACTATGGTTATGTGCAGACAACGTGAAGATTTATTGGTATGCCTGAAGGCCGACTACTCCCACCGCCGCAGATGTCCATTGAATCACTTAATTGTATCTGCCTGTGTCTTGAAACGGGGGGTTTCGGTGCCTCCCTCCTCCTGGGCCTGGCACCCTGTCAGGTTTGGCTTGGTCACGTGAGGTGGGACCGTGGTCGAGGCAGAATTCTGCACAATTAATATTGTATTTTCCACTGTGTGCCTGGTTTTAATTGCAGGTGTGACCTCGGCGTCGGCTTGCGGCATACGAGATTGCAACATTGTGCCCTTGACTGTCAGTCATTGCCGGGCTCATTCTGCAGGGTCAGCAACTGTACTCTTGTGTAACGCTCACCTGGTTCCCACGGAGGCGCGGCGTCGAAGGCGCAGAACTCTGAAGATGGACAGGAAGGGCCCCTCTATTCTGGCTTCCCTGGCTCGTTGGATACCCTCCTTAGGGTTTGGAAGGATGAGCTCTCCATCCTGCTTCTGATGCAGGGGCGCGTTGAAACCCAGTTACTTCACTGGATTGAGGATTGATGGGAGTTCAGGTAAGCTTGACTGTTCAGGTAAGGCGCTGTAAAAGTTCTGTTCAAAAGTTCAAGCTTAATAATAATGTTCGTTGTCTAATTGCAGCAAGCGCTAATGCTTATGTCTTTTTCCCCTTAGGGGCCGGGGTTCGAAGTGCCGGAGATATGGCGCCGACCCGAAGTGAAACAGTTCTGGATGAGCGCTCAGGTAATGTCTTTGCATTCGCTCATTCAATGTCTTTGTCTTTTTTCCCCATAGGGGGTCCGGAGATGCCAGGAAGCGGCAGGACCCGAAATGCAGTGGGAATAATCCAACAGGTAAGACTTAAAAGGAAACTGAGCTTTCCTTATTCCTTTTCTCCCTCTCACCTCTCCGGAAGATCGCTGCTGAAGATGGAAGCGCCTTGCAAAGGTGAGTAAAATGCAGCGCTGCAGCGATCTGAACAAAATGCCTTTAAAATGATGTCTTCCTTTTCAGGGCCGTTGGAGAAATGACTCCGGGATGCAGATTTAGCAGGTAAGGGCTTTTCTTCTCCTATTCTCTTCCTTTCTCCCCTTGCAGGTGTTCCAGGGTGCTGGCAGGCGTGGCTGAAGTCAGGATGCAGGAGCTGACACAGTGAGCGTCCAGCTGCTAGGTGCAGAACAACGCGAAGCACGTGTGGCTGTTCGGGTGGGGTTTAAATAGCCTTGGAAGAAGTTCCTGGTATGTATCCTTCCACCAATCAGGTATGTATCCTTCCCCGACCACACCCGGGTGGTGAAGTAGTCCTACAGGTAAAGTAGTCCCATTCAGGCCTCAAGAGGGCCTGGATGAAGCAGCAAGGTCTGCATCAGGTAAGTGTGCACCCAAGCACTTAAACACATATCCTCTTCTATGAGCCTGGCGCCTAAGGCGCCAGGACTGGGGTCCGCTATGAGCCTGGCGCCTAAGGCGCCAGGACTGAGTCCAAAGGGCCCCGACTTGGGCCCGCTGAGACTTCCCTGGGGAAAATTATGTCTGCCTCTGGGGTTGCTGAGCCCGGCCTGGCTCCTTGGAGGTAGGCATCATGACAGTACCCCCCCTCAAGGCCCCTCCCAAGGTCTTTTCCTCCGGGGGTTTTGGTTTGTGCGGGAATCTTCGATGGAATCGTTGAATTAATCGTGGTGCGTGAACATAGTTACTGGGTTCCCAAGATCTTTCCTGAGGTCCATATCCTTTCCAATCAACAAGATAGAAGAGTTTCGACTTAACTATCTTGGAATCTAAAATGTCTTTCACTTCGAATTCTAATTCTCCATCAATTTGGACAGAGCCTGGGGGCTCAGACGATCTGGTTCCAGGTTGTACTGGTTTTAGAAGAGATGCGTGAAAAACGGGATGAATCCGCATGTTGGATGGTAAATCGAGTTTAAAGGCCACTGTGTTGATAATAGCTTTGATGGGGTAAGGCCCAATGAATCTGGGATTAAAAGTTTGCTGACCCTTGAGGGGTAGATGTTTAGTTGCTAGCCATACCTGATCTCCTACTTGGTAAGGAGGAGTTTTACTTCGGTGCAAATCAGCGTTTTCTTTATACTTTTTCTTGGCTTGCTGTAAGTGGGTTGTAGCTTCTTTGAAGGCTTGGGTTATTGTGGAATGTAGGTGATTTACTGCAGGCATCTCCAGGGTCAGAGGTGGATCTAGGTCAGAGGTCCGAGGATGGTGACCATACAGGGTATAAAAAGGAGTCTGTCCGGTTCCAGAATGCACTGAATTGTTGTATGCATATTCTGCAATCCAAAGGATGTCTTTCCAATTTAACTCGGATTGGTGTAACATGCACCGCAGATATTGCTCGAGAGTCTGATTGGTTCTCTCGGTTTGTCCGTCGGTCTGGGGGTGGTGGCTGGTGGATAACCGCACGTCTATTTGTGCTAGTTGGCAACATTTCTTCCAAAAGTGGGAGATAAATTGACTTCCACGGTCTGAGACTAATATGGAAGGGAAACCATGTAACCGCACTATATTTTCCATAAATTCCTTGGCCAAGGTGGAAGCTGACGGCAATCCTTTTAAAGGGATAAAATGGGCCATTTTGGAGAATAGATCCACTATTACGAGAATCGTGTTGTAACCACCACAAGGAGGCAGGTCAGTTATAAAGTCCATTGACAAGGTGTGCCAAGGTGCTGGTGGAATGCCCAAAGGTTGAAGTAGGCCGGCTGGCCTTTTCTTTTGACTCTTATTTTGGGCACAGATTCCGCAAGACAACACAAATGACATTATGTCTTTTCTCCAAGAAGGCCACCAGAAGTGGCGTTTGATCTTTTCTTCTGTTTTCGCGATACCGGGGTGTCCTTCCATTAATGATTCATGATGACGGGTAATGACAAGTTCCTGCAATTCTTTACTTGGCAGAAATAACCGCTCTTGGAAGTAGGGTAAATCATCCTTAACGGTGTAGTGAGGACCCTTTTGACTCCATTCCAGTAAGGCAGAAGAGTCAAAAAGCTGTTTTACTTGAGCTTGGATGTCCTCAATGGTTTGCAATGAAGTCAAGCCCAGAATTCTTTGTTCCGGTATGATTGGCACAGGTTCTAAACTCGAATTGGGTTCTTGCATGCCTATCCGGGATAAGGCATCTGCCTTACCATTCTTGCAGCCAGGGCGATAGGTAATTACAAAATCAAATTCCGCAAAGAATAAAGCCCATCGGAGTTGTCGCGAAGATTGAGCTTTGGCCGTCTTTAAATACTGCAAATTTCTGTGGTCCGTAATTACGGTGATGGTGTGTCTTGCACCGAGAAGATAGTGACGCCAAGCCTTGAAAGCTGATTTAATAGCCAGTAGTTCTTTGTCGGTAATTGCGTAATTGAGTTCAGGTGGAGAGAATTTTCTGGACCAAAAGGCTACAGGGTGTAGTTGGTTAGTTTGTGGGTCTCTTTGCGACAGGACAGCTCCCATGGCCGAACTGGATGCATCGGTTTCCACGATGTAAGGGAGATCTGGGCGCGGGTGCTTCAATACAGGTGCAGAGGTGAATTTGGTTTTCAGGTCCTGAAAGGCTTGTTCAGCCTCAAGAGTCCATTCAAAGCGTTTATTTTTCTTTAGGAGAGCTGTGATGGGTTGAACAGTTCGAGAAAATTCCGGGATGAACCTTCGATAGAAATTGGCAAAGCCAAGCATGCTTTGCACTCCCTTCACAGAGCTAGGAGATGGCCATTTGAGAATGGCGTCCACTTTCCGCGAGTCCATTCGGATTCCTGGAGGTGTCAGGATGAATCCGAGAAACTCCACTTCTGTGGTATGAAAAACGCATTTTTCGAGCTTGGCAAATAATTTGTGCTGGCGCAATTTCTCAAGAACTGCCCTAACATGGTTTCTGTGATCAGATTCTGAGGAGGAATACACCAGGATGTCGTCAATATAAACGATGACACAAACATCGATAAGTTCCCGAAGAACATCATTCATGAAGTACTGAAAGGCGGCAGGTGCGTTGCACAAACCGAAGGGCATTACTTGATATTCGAAGAGCCCAAATTTGGTGCGGAATGCAGTCTTCCACTCGTCGCCCTCTTTTATACGTACCAGGTGGTAAGCTCCTCTGAGATCTAGCTTGGTGTACACACAAGCATCTTTTACTTGGTCGATAAGCTCAGGTATCAGGGGCAAAGGGTAACGATTCTTAATCGTTATCTGATTTAGGGCGCGGTAGTCAATACAGGCCCTAAGGTCTCCTTCCTTTTTAGGTACGAAGAACAAAGCGGAAGAGACTGGTGACTTTGATGGGCGAATGAAGCCATTGGCCAGGTATTGATCCAAATACTGGCGCAAATGCAGGTTCTCAGGTTCAGTAAGAGCATAAATCCTACTACAAGGTAGTTGTGCATTGGGTACCAAGTCGATTTGGCAATCGTAAGATCGATGGGGAGGTAAGGTGTTAGCCTGCTCTTTCTGAAAAACGTCTTGGAATTCTTGGTATTCAGATGGTAGCTGTACAGGGGTGGAAGTTACAGAGGCTAGACCCATAGCTGGATTCCTTGGGTAACAGGTTGGTTCACAATCAGGAAAAGTTATCTTCTTTGCTCGCCAGTCTATTCTCTGATTATGTGTTTCTAACCAAGGGATACCAAGAAGTACTTGAAATTGTGGGGCCTTGATCACATCAAACACGATTGCTTCCCGATGTCCGTCCTGACCCACCAGAGTGATTTCAACTGTGGAATGCGTTACAGGCCCTGAGGCTATTTCGGTTCCATCAACTGTAGTAATTACATCTTGGGTTACTTTCGGGCGGAGAGGAAGCTTAATCCTGGAAGCCAATTCACGGTCTATGTAATTTCCAATAGCTCCACTGTCTATGTATGCTTTTATAGCATGCAACTGCTGAGGCTGTTTTGGGTTCACAAGCACCATTGGCATGACAAAATGCGAGGTCAAAGAGTTTGTTTTCAAGCTCGGCAAGCGGACCCCTACGCTTGTCGGGCTAGGTCGTTTCCCGAACCAGGTGTCAATAACTTGTTATCAGAGGCTCCAACCACCTTCTTGGGTGGTTTAACTGGACAACTTTGAAGAAAGTGACCGGAAGTTCCGCAATACAGACAAAGTTGCATTTGTCGCCTTCTCTCTCGTTCCTTCTGCGTTAATGGTCCTTTAACACTGCCAATTTGCATAGGTTCGGAAACATCAGTACTCTTGGAGTTAATGTGGGTCTTGATAGGTACTCTGGTTTCATACTTGAGCCGATCTGCTTTTCTATTTTGAAGTCTGTGATCAAGTTGAACCACTAAGTCTATGTAGTCTGCGCAGGCCTGGGGTGGATCTACTATCTGAGCTATAACATCTTTAAGCTCTCCGCGCAGGCCTCGATGAAACAATGTGATCCTTTTATTTCAGGCCATCCGGTTTCCACAACTAGTCTATTAAAGGTGGCGATATAGGACAAAAGATCCTGATTACCTTGTCGTAAGGATAGCAGTTCGTTGTCAAGGGCCTGTCCCTGCGAGTGTCGAGCGAACAATCTTTCCATGCTGGCCTGGAAGCCCTGGAAATCCCAGAGAATGGGATCATCCTGATTTACCAATGGAATAGACCAATCGGCAGCACTGCCACTGAGGTAAGATAGTACAAAGGCCACTTTGGTCTGGCCGTTGGGGAAGGCCCCGGGCCTGCATAAAAAGTGTAAACGGCATTGGTTCATAAAAACGGCATATTTCTTGGGATCCCCCGCAAAACGTTCCGGCGGGGCCAAAGGCATATGTCCAGGTAGATTGATTTGTACTGGGTTATTCGAACCCATTGTTGTAGAAATATCTCCGGAAACAGGTAAAGGAGTGTGCTCAGCCTGGCCCTGCAATAACCTTTTGGCCAGATCATCAGTTCTTTCCTTGGATAGGATTAGTTCCCTTCTGAGAGCATTAGTCTCCTGGCGGGCTGAGTGCACTTCTGCCCGTAATTCCCCTAAAAGATGGGCCAGCTGATCTGTCTCGGAAGTCTCCATAGCGCCCAGGTGGGAAATTGTGGTAAGGCTTTGCGTTCTGTAACGCTCACCTGGTTCCCACGGAGGCGCGGCGTCGAAGGCGCAGAACTCTGAAGATGGACAGGAAGGGCCCCTCTATTCTGGCTTCCCTGGCTCGTTGGATACCCTCCTTAGGGTTTGGAAGGATGAGCTCTCCATCCTGCTTCTGATGCAGGGGCGCGTTGAAACCCAGTTACTTCACTGGATTGAGGATTGATGGGAGTTCAGGTAAGCTTGACTGTTCAGGTAAGGCACTGTAAAAGTTCTGTTCAAAAGTTCAAGCTTAATAATAATGTTCGTTGTCTAATTGCAGCAAGCGCTAATGCTTATGTCTTTTTCCCCTTAGGGGCCGGGGTTCGAAGTGCCGGAGATATGGCGCCGACCCGAAGTGAAACAGTTCTGGATGAGCGCTCAGGTAATGTCTTTGCATTCGCTCATTCAATGTCTTTGTCTTTTTTCCCCATAGGGGCCGGGGTCCGGAGATGCCAGGAAGCGACAGGACCCGAAATGCAGTGGGAATAATCCAACAGGTAAGACTTAAAAGGAAACTGAGCTTTCCTTATTCCTTTTCTCCCTCTAACCTTTGTTCTTGTCTTTTTTCCTCTAGGCGCCGGGGTGTAGCTGAATCCGGAAGATCGCTGCTGAAGATGGAAGCGCCTTGCAAAGGTGAGTAAAATGCAGCGCTGCAGCGATCTGAACAAAATGCCTTTAAAATGATGTCTTCCTTTTCAGGGCCGTTGGAGAAATGACTCCGGGATGCAGATTTAGCAGGTAAGGGCTTTTCTTCTCCTATTCTCTTCCTTTCTCCCCTTGCAGGTGTTCCAGGGTGCTGGCAGGCGTGGCTGAAGTCAGGATGCAGGAGCTGACACGGTGAGCGTCCAGCTGCTAGGTGCAGAACAACGCGAAGCACGTGTGGCTGTTCGGGTGGGGTTTAACTAGCCTTGGAAGAAGTTCCTGGTATGTATCCTTCCACCAATCAGGTATGTATCCTTCCCCGACCACACCCGGGTGGTGAAGTAGTCCTACAGGTAAAGTAGTCCCATTCAGGCCTCAAGAGGACCTGGATGAAGCAGCAAGGTCTGCATCAGGTAAGTGTGCACCCAAGCACTTAAACACATATCCACTTCTATGAGCCTGGCGCCTAAGGCGCCAGGACTGGGGTCCGCTATGAGCCTGGCGCCTAAGGCGCCAGGACTCAGACCAAAGGGCCCCGACTTGGGCCCGCTGAGACTTCCCTGGGGAAAATGATGTCTGCCTCTGGGGTTGCTGGGCCCGGCCTGGCTCCTTGGAGGTAGGCATCATGACATCTTGCTCATTCAATGTTCATGGAAGCTCTTGCTTGCGGCCTACTTGGGCCTGGTGCATAGGTGGAAACGTTTGATACACAGCGCTTTAGGATATGGTATCATATTGCTTTATCCCCAGTATTGTGTCTTCGTTATATTTCTTATTGCAATGCATGGGTTTAGGAGAAGCGTCAGCAAGCGTTTTAGATGAGTTCATTATGCGTCTTGCGTTTCTGCATTTTGAAAAGCCTATGTGAAAAATAATAAAGATGCGCGTCAGTGAGTGTATCCGTCACCTACGTCATAGCACTGAATATGTTCTTCGTGTGGGAGTGTCCAGTGTGCATGTTTGCACGGGTGTGCTGACCTGTGGCTAAGTCGTCATGGCATCTCTAACGATGTGTTCATTTACTGTTGCATGGTTCAGTCGAGTTCATCCATGCCGCAGGTGTTGGCATGGGCAGGACAGGCTGGTGGGCACATCCGTATGTTCTTGTACCAGGGTATTTGGTCGTCTGGTAGATGGGCAAACTCCTCTCGTGGCGGGTGCCTGGGCCGTGATCCTCTAGGCCAGGGGTGTGAGGGGATTGGTGGGAGCCTTGTGTTCCATTTTCCCACTTCAGCCTAATAATAGCTTCCATCACAAGGCAGAAAGGGAAAACATTCCTTTTGGTAAGTTTTTGAGAATTCAGAGGGATTGCACAACACCTGAAACTTTTAAAGCAGAGGCGGGTCAGAAATTCATAAACCAAGGATATCCCAAACATACAGTCCGATAAGCTAGAAAGCGAGCGCAGAACCAAAATAGACAGAATTTGCTAGACAAGTCTATTGTAAATTCTGACAGTTTGTGTGACCACGTTTTGCTGACAGAGCAATGCAATAAAAAACGAATAAAAACCTATTGGCACATATTACAATTGGATAATTCAGACTTGGGGCCATGTACACGGCCTCATTGATAGAGAGGAATGGTATCCCCTTGGCTGCATTTGATTCCCTCCTATTATGGCTTTTTGAACAGGATAAGGGGAGAGGTCCTTTCAAGCACAGGTTTGGGGGACACAATTATTTCAGGTTGTCCCTAGTCTCTATTTACCATTAGTTCTCCATAGCATGCACACCATCTTGGGCCTGTTAGGAGCCTGGTACTCCATGGCCGTTGCCATAGGCACTTTGATTCTTTTCCCTAGAAAAGGTGTGATGGGCTGTCATGGCACCGGGGCCCAGCCTTGCTGGGTCTAGTGCATGTAGACACTGGATATCGACAAACTGGCCTTGCACCCCACAATATTTTATTGTTTCCTTTAGTTCCTTCTAGACATGGTGGGACCTACAGGCAGCAAGCTCATCAGCGTTGCCAGACTACAGCCGGCCTTTTACCTCATTCTCTCCTGTGCCTTGCCGGGGGCTTCCCAGGCCTTGCCGTACCTTGGACTGCATATTATGTAACATCCCACATACTGGGGATGCCATGTCCTATATACTGGAGTCCCTTTTTCACAACTGTGTGACTATCCTTTAGCAGGTGGTTATTATGGTCATCTTCCGCCGCCATGCTCTGCTTTGAGGCAACGTTTACTAGCGTTGCCTGTTAAGGAAACTAAATGTAGAGGGACTGCCCCGGTCCTTCTTTCATTTCTCAGGTCAGGACGTATGCGTGCTTTCCAATGGGGTGGGGGCCCCTTTGGCCTTGTCGCACATTTGGATGGTGCAATCTGCTGCACTGCGAAAACTTGGTATGCTATCTCCTACACACCGTAACCCCACTACGCTACTGCAGGCTTTTCCTTCAGCAAGTTTATTCTCTCCTACTGCCAGCACGTTCAGATTTGAGGCGATGTTTACTAGCGTTGCAGGGCAACGACACGAATTGCAGAGGGGCTTCCACAGTCCTCCTTCGATTAGTCTGGATAGGACGCTGGCGTACCTTCTGATGGGCAGGTTACTTAGTAACCACCGTCGCTGTGAGGGCACACTTTGAAACAGTGCTTTCGCCCAGCACTTCTAAGCATTGCATTTTCGGTCTCCCGGGACACGCTACCCATTTGATTAAATGTAATCTGATAAGCGCGCCGTTGTTCTCCCAACTGCTATCCCATATCCGATTCTATGTAAAAGCAGCACTTTGTCTTCACACTCTCCAATTTACACTACACTGCCACAATTTGGATGGGACTCCCAATGATGTCCACTGCCCTTATTCATTGAGAATTGGATACCCCCCTGACTGCACCTCCAATGGTGCCAATTGTCCTGTCGGGTAAGCGTATGTGTGTTTTCCTATTTATTTCTTCTAATACGTAGCGCTCTCACTTTGCACTGACAGATGCTATATATTATTGTTGTATTTTAGAGTCCACTCCCCGTTTTCGACCACCAACCGTAGGCATTTAGAACAGGATTTTCCTGCATGTACTTAGAGTGCTCCCTCATTCAAGACAAACTAAGTGGATTTCAACACATTCATTTTAATCAATTCATTTTTATGACAGTTTACTTACTGCATCCATTGATTACAGACCACTGGAGTCTGTTTCTTGGGATGATATTTATTCTCTTACACTTTTATGGTGATTCTTTTGTAGGTGTCTCCAAGCCTTCAAAGCAAGGCGTTACTTTTACAGAACCGCCCTGGAACAGTGAGTACACTGACATTTCTCCGGTTTTTTTTGGTTAATTTTACCACACATTAGGTATGTTAATGTTAAAGGATATTTGTACCTCGCACTATCACCACCGGAGTGGTCCCCTGGCGCTCTGGCGGCTCTGAAAAAGGGACGGGGGGGTGAGTTAGTGGGAATAAGCTGGAAAAGTGCAAGAGAGCAGTGATATGCTGTTGGCAGCCTCAGCCCGGTGGGTCCGTTGACTGGGCTTGGGGTGTTTTACGGTCGGTAGTCGTCGTGTGCTGTTGTGTGAGTCTATGGGCCTCATTACGAGGTCTGCAGCGGGTCCCGCTCTGGACGCCTGGCCCGACCAGACATGCAGAGCTGGTCCCGCTATCAGACCAGGATGCTAACAACGGGCCCGTCATTAAGGGGTCCGTTGTTAGCATCCTCCCCATTTCCATTGAGCCCTATGGGGGTTCGAATGGGAATGGGGATGAACCGGGTCCGGGTCTCGCGAAAGGGAGTTACCAGGCCCTCCAAGGTCGGAATGGCCCGGTAAGTCCCCTTTTGCGGGGGCCGGACCTGGTACCCAGTTTGGGGGTAGCCATGCCGCTAAAAATGGCATGGCTACCTCCAAACTCGTAATGAGGCCCTATGTGTGGTTTGTTTTGTTGTAGCAGTGTAGTGAAGTTTATGTGGATTGCTGTGTTGTAGGCTTGTGGGTGTGTTTGGTTAGAGTTTGAGAGGTGTAGGCAGAGGGGTGAAATTGTTAGTGGAATGGTTAATTGGCATTGCTGTCCTTGCAGTTATGTCTAGGTGTGATGCTTGCTATCATTCACTATTTCATTTGAGTGTGGCACTTTCTAATCTTCAATATCCTGTCTAGATGTGAGGCAGGCTAGTGATCACGATTCCTTCTAAGTGTGGCACATGCTAACATTTACAATCCTATCTAGATGCGATGCATGGCAATCTTCACAGTTCTCTCTAGGTGTGGCACTAGTTAACATTGGCAAGTAAGTTAGTGTGTCATGCAATGCAGCATTTACAGTCCAGCCATGAATACATTTATGCTGGTGGTCACAAATCTCTCTAAGTATGCATGATGTAAGTCTATTGCAGTCTACGTTATGGAAAGGTAAGGTAGAGTGGCAAGGGCTTTCTGGAGTAGAGTAATTGCTCTACACCCCACCCATGCCACACTCATAGTTTTTGTTGGTGTCTGTTGACTGATGGCTTCACTGGCTTCCCCTGCGGACACCTGCAGACACGTCTTGGAGCTGCCAATGTAGGAGCCGCCCTTTGCCTTGGGTCCTTAGCCGCGGGGGCTGCCGGGCAGAGGGTTGCCCTGGGAAGGTCAGTTATGACCAGAAACAGAATCCCCCTAACAAACTGATTTCTGTTGTGCGTGCTTAAACCACAGGACCCCGCAGGGAGCCGCCCGTTACTGGACAAGAACAAGATTTCTTGGACAATTCGAATGTAGATTGTTCAGTCCTGATGAAAACCAGCCTTATTACAGGGACATGGTTGAAACTAGTGAAGGGTCAATTCAATTTTGACCCCACATCAGATTATTACAGAGGACTAATATTTGATGTTGTCTCTTCCAGTAGACTGATATTTAGACTGCAAGATTCAATTTGTTGCATTGATGTTTTGGCACACCTTTATAAATGTATTGAGTTGTTTGCGTATCTACCATGAATTCTTGACGAAACAATTTCAGGATTTGATTGTTACATGTTTTAGTATTTTATTGTGTGACTTTGTTTACTAGACAAGGGTAGGATTTAGTTTGTTGATAAACATTGCATAAAAACAAAGGTTTGTGACCGTTGACACATGTATGACATGTGTTGTTTCGGGAATTGCCAATTTTTGGATAAAATGAAACGGTTGTTTAATTATACTTTGCTGCGTATTCTTTTTCAACCTTAGACACACTTTTGTTGCATTTTATGATTATTAGCCCTAGTGTT
The DNA here is from genome assembly GCF_040938575.1 of Ambystoma mexicanum. NCBI lineage: Eukaryota > Metazoa > Chordata > Amphibia > Caudata > Ambystomatidae > Ambystoma > Ambystoma mexicanum. Next base: position 491,371,237 of record NC_090921.1, on the reverse strand, counting down.
TAAGGTTAATGGGGCAAACCTACCCAAGGTTTTTCACTACACAAAGGAACACCTGATGTACATTATCTGTAATAATACTGTTAGGAAATAGTTTCTTTTTGCAGCTTTCCCTCCATGGAAAACTATGGAACCCCCTCTTCTCACCAACCTTTTACTATTGTTTAGAACCAAACCCAACTTTTGTGTGTAGGTAAAACCGTTTTTGCTTTACTTACCTGGCTAAACTCATCTGTTTTGGGGGCATTGGTCAGTCCCTACGGCCATTAGTGCAGGGGGGACTCTGTATTCCATTATGAAATTCTCTGTTTGCTCAGCACTGCACGCATCACCTTATAGTGAAGAGTGATGGGTATTCTATGCCGGTCAGATAGCACAGCGAGTAGAGTTCTCGCTTTGACATCCGTGCAGAGCCTGCCGTCACAGGTTCGAATCCCTGCAGGGTGAATCTCAGCCTTTCATCCTTCTGAGGTCGATAAATGAGCCCCACACATCGTGGGCAATAATAAGCAGCACTCAGATGCTTGAGGGTTTGTAGCGCTATATAAATGCAAATTATTATTATACTTTGTTTCCTTTTCTTTTTATTTTGAGTAACTGTATGGTAGTTGCATGATGGGCCCTGAATGGGCAGGTGGCAGCAGATATCATTCTACTGTGTTTTTTTACAATCTCACATGCACACTTGCTTTTTACTGCATGCTAGGAAAGATGTTCTTTTTGCTGCTTTCCTTCTATAGACTTCTACGGGACATCCTTTTGTTTTGCTTTGCTTTGCTTTGACTGGTGGCATGACTTTTTAGAACCAAGTCTTTTGCTTTACTTCCCTTGCATTGTGCTCATTTTTATAGAAAAACTGATGTGGCCATAGGACTACCAGTACTGGAAGACTAGATCTCCTTTAGTGGATCTCTTGCATTTTCAAAGCTGCGCACGTCACCTTAAAGTGAATTGCGGTTAGGAAACTTTGTGTCCTTATGACTTTCTTTTGTGGTTATAAATGCAATGTGTCTAGGATAGTCTGGTGGCAGCAGATATTTCACTAGTGCATGTTACCGCATAAAGCCATGAAGAGTTCTATATACTCAAAAACGGCAGCGCCACGTAATTGTCCTTTGGCCAGGTTCCTTTGGCCTTCTTCCTGCTGTCTCATGTCTGGAATTGCCATATATGGAAAGCCCTTTTCCTGGCCAAAGCTGTGGCTTTCCCAGGCAAAGTGGTGGTCTGTGGCCGGATGTGAGGATTGGGGTGGTCTGGTCCTAGTCTGCATCCATGCTCCAGTGTGCCTTTTGCCAGGCAGAATGTTTGGCAAGTGGCTGTCCACGATTGGATAGAGCCTGCTAGTTTGAAAGGTGCAGAGACTTAATGTTGTAGTGCTTGGGATGGATGCACAAGCTTGTTGATGCAAGAGAGAATGTTATGGTTTGAGTGTGAAAATATTCTATGTAAAGGTTCCACACTTAGGCAGTTAGAATGAGCTTGCATGGGTGATGGGAGCCAATGGTTCATACTGAGTCATCTTGATGTAACCTATGAAGCAGAATAAAGTAACTTAATGACAACTTACCAGAAGAGCCTGAAGCTCTTACTTTACTTCACTTATCAGTGGACCTGGTGGCAACACCAGTCCAAATTATGGATGAAAGGGCGATTCCTGCAGCCATTTAACAGATCATCATTGGAGCTAAGATCCCTACAAAGAAGTGCAGCCCACTGAAGACCACAGGACAATATTTGCTGCCGACCAGCATTTCCAGCAAGTCCTGGTGAAGCCCTGTTCCTCTGTCCTCATCTCAGTAAGACCCTCGTCTTTGCTTAGACCCCTGGACCGGTGGGAACAACCAGTCTCGATCCCTGCTCTATGGTCTGTGCCTGCTTAGCCTTTGACAGAGTCCCTGGTCCACCCAGGGAACAGACTGTCTTTCTCCTGGGCTACTTCTCTGCCTCCGCCATCACCTATGTTTGCTTCCTTAAAACGTGGAGGCTCTTCAACTTGTGCTATGAGACATCTGCACCAGCCTTCTAGCCTCAGTGCAAGCCGTTAAAGGACTGTTCTTTTGTTCGCCAACCAAAGATCGCCTGTCACCACCTAACGGTGGCGACTCGCATTGCATTCCGTCTTCACGCCTTGGAGGTCTCCTGTTGTTGTCTGCTCCGCTGAAGTCTTCTACCTTTCGTGGCAAGGCTGAACAGCTGGATAGTGTCTGGAACTGTAATATAGATACCATGACCAGCCAAAACTAAATCCTCTGTCCGAAAACAATCTCAGCACCCACGAGCCCTGGGCCTCCCTTGACTCGACCAAGCACAGAAGCATGTGTCCCCAACGGTGGTCTCTGTGAAGATCAGAGTGTTACATGGGCGCAACATCCTGGCCCAATCTTGCCCTTGCCTGACTCAGATCGATGGTGGTCTAGTCACGGATCCCCTCTCCCCCTAAGCCTTCTCTAGTGTGGTGGTTCGGGGAGAGACACTTACCTGAACATTTCCTAACTTTTTTAACACAGAATCGCAACCTCTGGCATTGCTCAATCCTACAGTAAACCTGAACAGTACAAGTTGTGGAACTGGTGACAATAGGGCACTAGGCTTAGGGACGGACTTCCTAAGTGTTAGAGATCTAAGTATAGGATTGCACTTAAGGGTTTTTCTCACCCGATTACTTACTGTGATGAATCCAGATAATTTGTCTCCTTTCCCCAATGCAGAGCATCCCCTCAGGAGTAGGGAGGTGAGCCTGCTAAGCCTAACACTGTTGAGGGGACAGGGAAAGCAAGATCCCACCTTGGGTGACCTCTCCCCCCCCCTTAGAGAACAGGACATCCCTTAGCATGGATATTTGTACCCTCCTGCGATCTCCGTAACCCAAAATAGGCCCACCTCTGTGTATGTTTGTCCGTAAAGCAAGTTTAATGTACAAACGTCCGGGAGGTGGTAGATGACTCTGTAAAGTCAAACTAACCCTCTACTGGAACCACACAAAGATCTCACATTACATACATAACCTAGTGCAAGGTCCCAGCTCGAAGATCCTACAGGAGCATACAAGTCCTCCAGACCCCTTAGTCCGGTCCTCCCAACAATCTTCATGTTACGATTATTGGGATGAACAGCCCGGGGGAAACGGGAAGTGGACAAAATAAAAAAAGAATAACAAAGATCTGCCGGTTGCTCTCTGACTTCAGTTACTGGCACCTTCAAATGAATACACCCTGTGGTTAAATTACTTTCACTGAGTCTGAAACTCCATAAAACATTTTATACCGCCTTCCCTTAATTACCTGAGTTCCTCCGCTCTAAGCTTCGAGGTATCTTTTAGGATTTCAATAGATGTGTATCTTTTCAGACTGCTGCAGACCTTATTGTCGATCTTTTGACTAAACGTTCTTAATGAACAAGACGGTCTCTCTCTGACTCAAAAGCTTCCTCCATGTATTGCTAATGTTTCTTCGTGACTTAGTCTATTTCTTCTCCTTAACACATGGCAGTCTCTTACTCCTTTCTTCTGAAGTATCCTTTCCTGCTTGAGCAGTCTCACAGATTTATATTTAGTTTATTTTACCATGCTGGTCATAACTCCCTGCTGAACATTGTAATGTCCCTTATCCTGTTGGTCTCTCCACAACTCCCAGCTGTAAGTTGTTTTTCTCTTATGCTGTGGATCAACTCAACTTTTAATCTTTGCACAACTTTACCCATGCGGATGCCCAATTCCAACCTAACACTAACTATTTACATTCTCCTAAACGAATAACGCACTGTCTTTGAACTTTTCTGATGCCTCGCCCAAGCAGGCAATTTCTTTGATTACTGCATATGCACGCTTCATGTAGTGGGATTTTTTGGAAAGTCTTTGGTTTTCTCCTCAGGATAGCTTACTCTGACGCAACACACACACAGCGTGCTTCAGCCGTTATAAATCTGTTGCGCAGCTCGGAACGACTGTCAGCTTTTACCAAGACTTGCACTTCCGACATTGAGCGTGCATATGGGTCTCTTCCTCTAATGGGCTCCGAGCGAACTAAGCTAATGCTGCTTTCACAAGGAATTAACTCTGCGCTCCACAACGGTATTTTAATACAATGCTAGCACCTCTGGTTGTTTTCAGAAATACGTTTTGTAAAAGCTTCTGATAACGTTGTTGAATTCATTCCCAGTTCAACAGTTTTAGAATTACTTTTCTCAAAATTGCTACTTCAGTTTTTCTTGACATATCCAAGTTAATTCACTGTCAGATTTTAACTGCACTTATCCGAGTTTCTTCTGTTGTTTTCTTCTCCGAAGACAGTTGATTTCAGTATTTTCTTATTTCATCTCAGGAGCTCGGCTTACTGTGACCTTCCTTGGACATTACTGGAATTAAAGGCAGTTTAGAATCTTCCTCAAGATTCCAAACTACCTCACACACTCCTGAGAGCCAATCATTGCTGCTGAGTACACCCTCCATCTTGGATTGGGACCACTCCTGTATCCTGAAAGGTAATGTAAAGGAAACTATATACTTGCCCCAAAATCACCACCCTTAACAATGAACTTAAAATCTTTCACCTTTCCTGCGCAAAGCACTGTCTACCTAACCCGGAACCTCCTTCTAAATGTCTAAAGGAAATACTTAGTTGGAACCTGACACCTAGCAGTCGGGCGGGGAGGGGTGGCTTTGGGGCAGGGGTGTCATTCCCTTTCCGCACTCCGTTCTCAGTCTTGCCATGATCATGACCATTGAAGGAGTTACTCTTCCGCTTTCCTCGGTATCCCATCTTTCAGCAATTGCAGCTGATGGAGGTGCTACTCGTGTCCGTCTCGTAACGAGTTAAGTGGCCGCTGGAGAAAATGGAGGCTCGATCACTGGGTTGGTATACCCTTCTGCGGTTGATAAAGGATAGCACCCATATGGGGACGGTGTGAAGAAATTCCCGCACCCTCCTTTCTCAGCCCTTCCTCTACAATCTTAACATTGTGGACCTTTCCGCCCTTCTCATACATTTTCCATAACTTTAGACGATTCTCGAACTTAGATCCTTTGTGCCTAGTGACTAAGAAGGTATACAGGTTTTACAACATTCTAATATCATAGGTCCCCTTATTAGACTAAGAATTTAGCATTTTACCCTTTGTTTCCTGCAGCCATTCTCAATATTTCAAAATCTTTACCTTATATCCAGGAAGTTATTCAGTGGAGTCTCCATACTCCAAACCAGTCAACTATTTTACTGAAAAGAAATCCACGATCTAAAACACAGAAGCGGAACCCGTGGCACAAAATATCATACCTCCACAAACCCGTTTCCTCCTCAATTTCTTAAGCTTGCCCACCATCACTCGTTCGTTTTCACCATGATCACCTCACTTAACCATTCACTTTAATTATACTTCCCACTTTTACACAAAAGACAAACATATTATCAAAAACACAATGCCTGCTTAAATCTTCTTTACTTCATCTCTTTTACAACATTTTTGACTACAATGTTGTCTTTTTCGGACTACAGAAAGATACCCTTCATTACTTCGACTAACCAAGGAAAGACACAAAACTAGGTAAAAATATTGGTTCCACGGGGCGATGGCTCTGACCACACAGTCAAACAGAATGAAGGATGCCAAGGGTGTACTTCAGAAAGGTATCTATGGGTGGACTTATCATAAAGATGCCACCTCACCCGTAAACCGTAGGGTATCAGGGCACACCTCACAAAGGACACGTACTTGTGGGCTCTGAGCGACTTATTTTTCCCCTTGTTCCCACCCTCCTTGAGCGCTTTGAAACACTTTCCTGTGTATAGGTGCTATATAAATAAATACAATATAATACAATGCCACATCATACCTTTTTAAATAACAAACTAGGTACAAATATATGAAAAGGGAGACTGCTAGGGGCACAGCCAATATTGCTGCCTAAACAATGGGCTCCGACCCTGTCCCAACCTAATTTTCAGAAAGTTGATCAGCAAGCTCGTGCTGTCCCCTGCGCCGAGGTGTGGGCAGCCCCTGTAGTGGTGGTAGGAGCAGCGGTGGAGTGGGCTGGTCTGTGCCTGCAGTTGCAGAGTCGAGGCAGTGCCTGCGGCCTGTTTGTAATGTGGTCGAGACTGCAAGCAGTGGGGGCTGGGCACCCGGAACCCGCAGGTCGTCGCTGGTCCCCCCCACTGAACAGAGGCGCTCGAGTGCCTCACTGACAGATAGCAGCTTGGGGGCCTTGGCGGCGACATGAAGAGGATAGTCGCTTCCCTCCCTGGAGGACCCCTGGTGAGGCAGGGGCCAGTCGGAGCACTGAGGTGCAGTGGCCGAGGGTGAGCGTCGACGGGCCCAGGGGTGTACCTGGAGCTGAAGGAGGCAGACCCCCACCCAGGCCACTCCAGAGAAGCTCTAACATGCAGTGGAGGGGGGGCGCCATGAGACACAGACCCCTCCCCCCGGCGGTGGCAGAAGTGCTGGGGGAGGGGGGTAGGGGAGAGGAAGCTACGGATATTGGAGGGGGTGAGTTGCAGGAAGCCCCACTGCATAGACTAGTGGGCCCAGATTGCCACTGTGCTAACGGCGAATGATTGGACCCCACGGTGAAGGGTGCCCTGAAGGTCTCTGCAGAATCTCCCCATATTCTTCCTGGAGTAGCAGGTGGCAGAGGAGGTCGGGCCCAGGCTGTCGGGGGGATGCATATGCTACCGAAGAGTGTGGCACAGAAGCTGGGCAAGTTTAAGATGACTGCACTCGGAGTAGTGGGCTCTATGGCAGCCAAAAAGCACTTGCTTACAGTGCCGGTGGGGGGGCGGGGATATTCACCAAGACTGATTTCACTGCCCTGTTGGTGAAATAAAGTCTATCAGAAGTGAAATTAAGGCCTCTTTCCAATCCTTGGGGAGCAGAGCGGACAAGCTGGAACAGAATGTGGAGGCGCTGGACAATTACCAACCGTCAGTAGACCTCCTAGAAATGAGGATGGAAGCCCAAATGAGGGAGCTGGAGGACAAGGAATATTAGGTGCCCCTCAAGGTGGATGACCTTGAAAACAGGGAGACACGTTGTAAAATCTGAATTTTGGGGGTCAAAGAGGGGCAAGGTGAAGGTGTCCTGTGACTGGAGCTGAAGGTAAACTCTATCATTATAATCCTGTTTGAGCTGGATGAGGAAGAGCCGAAAGACATGGGCTTCGATAGGGCGCGCCGAGTAGGAGGCCCCTTCCACACCCAGAGGCCTGCAGTCCATCCTGGCTAAGTGCCATAACTACAAGGATATAATGATGGTTCTGGAAAGGGCCAGGAGACACCCTGAGATCGCCTACGTGGGGGAGAGAGTGGCTGTCTACCAGGACCTTATCCACCAGTCTTGGGAGGATAGCTCAGGGGCAACATGCTCGCCTTGGAAGCAAGACGAACCGGTGCAACACAGGTTCGATCCCCGGGTCCATGCATAGAAACCTCTGGGTATTTAGCGTGTTACAAATAACCTATCATTTCACCTTCACCCTGACCAGAAGAAGAGTGCCGTCCCAGTGATTACGAAAGTGTGGCATTCGATACCGCTGGGGCTTCCCCTTCTGCCTCACCTTTGAGCAGGGAAGTGAGGAGTTCCAGATCACAAATAAGGAGACGGCAGAGCAGACGTTAGCCCACTTGCAGGAAATGAGTGGCCACCCGCCGGCGACGCAGGTTGGGGTACAGAAGGAGTGTAGGCCCTGGGGCCCCAAAAGAGGAGAAGAGACCGGAAAGTCGAAAATACAGATGTCTGAACAATCCTTCTGTGCCGACCTGAGGGGTAATTGTTGTTCCTAGGCTGCCAAAGAGGGGATGACTTGGGTGGCGGCAGTGGTTGTTGTTAAGAGGTTCAGGCTCGCTGTTCAGTGTTAAGGTGGTGGAATGCGTTCAGTTTGTTCTCTGAGTTGGCCATGGTGGGGGAAGAGCACCGTTGGTACCCTTGTAGATGTGTGTTTGGGGCGTCAGGTGGGTTGGGTGTGGGGTAAGTTTTGGTGAGGGGTGGGTAGAGGGTGGGCAGGGGTTGGCAGACACTGTACAGACATGCAGGGCAGGAATGCTGGAAGTGGAGGGCAACTCTACCCGACTAGGTAATGGCTGAGGCGATCCCTGTGGCGCCGGCGGGGGAGCTCAATGTCGAGGGTTGTGGTCGCCGGTGAGTTCTGTAGGCACAAGGTGGACGTCCTGATTTTGCAGGAGATGCAATGTTTGAAGGGAAGAGAGGCGTATCGTATCCCCTGTGTGCTGGTCGAGTGGGACGTAAGGCAGGGGGGGTAATACTTATCCACAGGGATTTGAAACTTCTGGATCTTGAGAAGGCCTTTCTAAGGGGAGGGGTCTTGGTGGTACGAGGGAAGATTGTGGCCACTGTATACTCCCATAAGCAGTTTTCCTTTTGTGAAAGGGCGATGGGGGTACTTTTGGGAGAGGTAGGTGGGCCCATCAATTTTTGGGAGAGGTAGGAGGGAGACTTCAATCAGTGGGCCGACCCGCAAAGAGATAGTGTGGTCACCAGGGGAGTGGGGAGAGGCCACCACTGAGCACATGCCCACTCAGAAACTTTTGGAGAGAAAACAATCCAAGTGGAGGCGGTTTCACCTTCTTCTCTCTGCCCCACAGTACCTACACCAGAATTGATTACTTGTGTGTTTCCCCCAGGAGTTGCTGATGTGGGTGCGGTCCAGTGGTGTAGTCTCTATCGACAATGACATGGTCACCATGGTTGTGTCTCAGTGGCCTAGATAGGAGGGATGGAATGTGGAGGTGTAATGAAACTGTGGAAGGACGCTGTGTTTGAGTCTGAGATGCCATTGAGGACTATTTTAAGCATAATGCACAGTATGGGTAGTGGGTAGCGATGTGCAAAGCAGCATACAAAACAGTGGTCTTGTGCGAGTAAAAGCTACATGGCATTAACCTCTTGCATAGATGGCAGCTGGACCCAGTGAGGCTCTCCAGCATGTTCTCATGTATTGACCTGTGCTGTTGGAGGGGGTGTGGTCAAAGGGTCTGGTGGGCCTGTAGGGCAATTCAGGTCTACAGGAAAAAGGCATTGGGGTGGATTAATGAGGTGGAAGATATTAGTAGGCCCGTGGACTTCATGGTAGTGCTCTTTGGGCAAACCAAGGTAGGGGAAGACTGGAGCCTGCTTGTGCACCTACCTCACTTTTTGCTGCTACCCGACAGAGCCTGTTTGGTTATCGTCTGGAAGGAGGATAGGCGTCCCACTCAGAAGAAACGGTTGGACAAAGCTAAGGACCTTTTCATGATGGAAAACATACGAGGGAGGGTGTAAGAGGGAGGGTGCATGGTCGGCTTTTCTAAAGAGGTACAAGTGATTAGGCTCATGGGGTTGCGTACTGCGGAAGTGGCAAATAAAGGGTTGGGGATCAGACTGAACTCATGGTGTGGAGCCCCCAGCGGGCCGAGTGGACATTGGAGGTGTATCTGAAGAACAGTCCTGGTCGAGCATGCTTCCCTGCTTGGACTTCATAGTCTGTCTGCTGGGTGGGGACGTTGGGTTCAGTGGGGGATTGGGAGGGGCAGGCAGGGGGGTCTTACACAGTTTGGTACTCAGTGTATTGTGATATATATATATATATATATATATATATATATATATATATATATATATATATATACACATATACATACATACACTACAAATACAAACAAAAACTTTGTTAAGGGGACTTTATGGTTAAGTTGCCCTACCAAAAACCTGTGCGCTTCACTAAAAAAAATCTTTCCCACCTCCCCACTATGGTTCAAAGTAAAACCGAAAACCCCCTGAAATTCGCCAGTTATTCGAGACTATGCCACCATACCTGCAATCACCACTGTGCACTGCTAACACTAACACCCGGAACATGAAAGATGGAATCACAAATGTCATTGATGACATCACTGACGCCATCACTTGTTTAGCCCCTTTGTTTTCGTTCACTGCCATATACATATATGTCCATTCAGTAAAACAACTTTGTTAAAGGGATGTTACACTTCACAGTGAAACCAAAAAACACTACTCTTTCCCAAATTTTGGTAAACTAGGCAACCATAACTCGCACCACCTACTTTCATTGCTAAGACTAACACCAAGGACATGAAAGTTGACATCTCAAAAGAGAGGGACAGACTGAGCGCCTGCGCCTGGACGCGGACGAGGGCGAAAGTACTCAAACAGGCAGGGGGAATCTGAAAATGTACTATTTTCATACAGAAAAAGGACAGAAACGACATAAGTATTAATAAATAAATATGGAAACCTAAATGTGTAAAAGGAAAACGATGCATTTAATAACCATGTAGAATGAAATGGATGGTACCATTAAAAAAAAAGGATGCCTCCATCGTAATTACTTCACAGAAACTCTGCAGGCTGGACCGACAGTGGACAGACGCAGAAGAACGAAAGGAAATAACATCAAAATAGTAAGTGAAGGTCATTTTTTTGTATGTATGTGTATTTTTTTTAGTATGTGGTGCAGAAATAATAATGCCTTTCTGTTGTTTCGACACAGAAATGACAAGTACTTTGGAGTGCTTGGAAGAGTACTTTCCGCATGGGGAAATGTCGGAAGAGAGCAATAACAATGGTACACAGCACTCTGAGTATGTAAAGTAATGGCCAGTATTTTATGGGCATTTAATAGATATAAAGTTATTTTTTACAGACCAGGAAAGAAAAGAAGAAAGACCAACAAATGACACAGAAGAAGACAGGATCAGAAGGATTGAATTGAAAATGGACACATTGAATGAGAATTTTAAAAGTTTAAGGGAGTTTGTGGAAGACTGTGTGAGAGGAAAAGTATGTTACCACTGTCCCACATGTACCTGCCACCTGTACCTGCCCCCTTCTCCATTCCCTAGTGAACCATTCCCAAATCTTCAAGAAGAACATAAACGTTTCGACGAAACATCCATCCCTTCTTCCCCTCACAAATCTTCCCCTCATAACCAGCCCGTGTTGAATCCTAATTCCCCTATATTTGTGTCAGTATCTGCTTCCCCCGGTTTTTCTTTGGAATGAAGTTTGTGTGTGTGTTTGGAATGTTTTTGTATAGTAGTTGTAGTTAAAGAGTTTGAGGAACATATTTTTTTTTACAAAGACTTGAAATGTTGGCGAACAGCGCACCTGTTCGACCTATCCGAAAGGAATGCAATGTGGATGTTGTAAAGGCCGTACACCTACCCTTAGTAATGTCAAGTAAGATAGAGTTCATGTTTGACCGCACCATCTGTGCAAGTTGTGCGTACATAAACAGAAAGAGGCGTCCTAAGGACATTATACCTTGGCGTACCGCTTACAAACGAGATAAAACATGTTCGTAGAACACACCAGGTGTCCGGTATGGCAGTAAATGAGCAAAATGGGAATGTGTTTAGGACAGTACACCTGTCCGTATTGTCCGCAGCCAAGATGGTGGCGTCCACAGAACAGGCGCGGTGGCCGGCAAGGGCGTAGTCAAACAAAATGGAGTTGGCCTAAGGACACTGTATCTGTCCGTACAGTGAGCAGATCATGTACGCACATGCGCAGTACAACCATAAGTACAGAGAACATCGCGTCTGACCCTAACTGTCCGTCTCACTTGTGTCACACTTTGAATTAGTTTGAGGACACGAACACTGTCCTTAGGACACTTGCGCGCATGCGCAAGTTTGTTAGTCTGCATTTGCTGTTCAGCGGACACCCATTTCTGTCGTGGATGTGTTCAGGACGTCATCATGTGACCGCACCCACACTGAGCGTGTGGACTAATTTGCGCAGTATGTGTGCTTCCGCAACAGTACAAAAGTAACCTATGCACACAAGACAAAATATTATACAGTCTAAAAATATCATTTCACATATTCCAGACAATAGCTTATCTTTGGACATGTTGGGCCTCATTACGAGTTGGCCGGTAAAAACGGGCGCGGGTCCGTGCTCGTATGAACCCGCTAATAGCGGGTGATTACGAGTGCGCGAGCACGCGCGAGCCCCCATGCCGGTAATGGTAATACGGGTATGGCGCTAAAGGCCCTCCAAACCCCTTATACCGGCATCACGGGACCCACCCATAGCAGTACTGCCTCATACCAACCCCTGAATACCGGCATGGTAATACCAGCATGGTAATACTGTGTTCGCAAAAAACTGACCCGAAAATTACGTCATCATGCAGGAACGGGAAATGGGCCGGCGGCCATCTTTAAAAACACAATCCATTGCCATCCTCTCCAACCACCAGTTCTTTTGTGTTGTGCTGTGGCAGAATAGAAGCAGGATGTCCAAGGCTACCAGGAAGGCAACCCGCAGGAAGCGCAAACAGCGTTTTTCAGACGCTGAGCTAAGTATGCTTGCTGACACCCTGGCCCAGCATGCGGACACCATCAGGAGCACTGACGTGAAGCATGCGGCCCAGACCAAAAAGAAGGAGGTATGGCAGGAGGTCTCACAGAGGGTGTCGGCAGTGGGAACCACCCCAAGGAGTGTGCGCGACTGTCGGAAGCGGTGGGATGACCTCCGCCTCAGGGTGAGGAAGATCCTGTCGGAGAACAGGAGGGCCGCAATGGCGACAGGCGGAGGCCCACACTCCCAAGTGAAGTTGACGGCATCGGAGGAGAAAGCCAGTACCTTTATAGATCCTGAATCCATAGAGGGAATCGGAGACCAGGAGGTGGGCGTCGCATCATCCACAGAAGAAGGTGAGTGACCCATCACATCTGTGTAGGCTAAACCATGATGTGGCACAAGTGACGTGGAAGTGAGACTAGCCAAGGCAATGCATGTCCCAGGCCCACATCAACATATCCAGTCAAGAATGTGTGCCACACCCTGCTACACACGCATGCTGAGTGCCAATCCCAATCCCAACACATGTGCAACATGACCCAACCTTGCCCATGGAACTCACCACACATTCACCATACCAATGCCATGCCACCAGCCATGCATTGATTGCCCACATGCCCCATAAGAACACCAACTGCCACACCCCTAAAATAATTTGATGCATGAATGTATGAACATATCACAGCGCAATGGATTATCGCTGCCATGTGACACCATCACTGATGACTTTCATCTCTTCTATCCCCCAGGCACCGATGAGAAAGATGGCATGCAGGACACGGGTTCAAGTTCATCCACTGCACGGCAAGGGACCAGGGCCACCGCCACCACCCAGCCCAAGAAACTGCCCAGAGCAACAGGCAGTGTGCCACACCAGACAGTAACCCTGCAGGAAATACCTGCACCCACTGTCCAGCAGCAGCCACCCACAACAGTGGGAGGCGGTTCTATTCATGCTCCGCCAACCACCGCGGACGTTGTGGATGCAGAGGTGGAGAATGAGGGTGATATCATGTCCGGCACACCCACCCCAAGCCCCATTACCAGCATCCCTACCCCTACAGAGGCAGTGGGCATGTACGATCCCTGCCTCCACGACTCGGACCTTGATGAGTCAGAAATATGCCTCTTTGAGGAGGAGTGTGCCCTGGACGTGGGCGCCACTCAAGTGCCATCCACCACCCTGCCTACCACCACCCTGCCTACCACCACCCCGGTCACCAGCACTCCTGCAGCCAACGACTCCTTCAAGGCTCGCCTGTCAAGGGTTGAGGCACAACAGGAGTTGATGCTTGAACTGATGCGGCAAAAAATATCTGATGGAAATGACTCCATGAGGGCCATTGCCACAGCCATCGCAGCCAACACTGCTGCTGTTGAGTCATTCCCAATGCCATGAGGGAGTGTCTGGGGGCACTTATGCAGGCCCTGCTGGCAAACCTGCCTCATATGCAGCGCCCACACCTTGGGGCAGGCATGGGACTGACCATCGACACCTCCACTGCCACAACTCCTTCTACCTCGGCCCAATCGAGCCCCGTGCGGATGATGCGAAGGAGTGCATGGCGCTTGACCATGGCACCCCCGGATCCCAAAAAACCAAAGAAATAGAGTTGGCAGACAATGACATTTGAAAAATGTACATTGGTCAAGGGACCAATGTTTGTTGTACATATGGGGACATTTGGGGGGTTTGTAGGGTGGGTGAGGGAGTTTACTTGGGTATTTTTGGGGTTTGTTGGGTGGGTGAGGGAGTTCACTGGGGGTTGTGAGGGGATTATGTTCACATTATCACGTGTCTGGAAAATACACCCGTTGTGTGCAAGAAAATCATTGGCTGGACATACTTCTTTTTGTGCATGTACATTTAATGTGTGATGGTGCACAGTGGGGCACTTCTGACAAAACAAGTGTGCATGTCCACATGCAGCCAGTGGGTCACAGGCACATTACTTTCATGGTCCCTGCGTTTCAAAAGTATTTGTCAATTAGTGCTTGGTGTCCCATGCATCACGTACTGGCAGGGGGGCTCCTTCACCTCCGTCTCCATCCCCTTCATCCTCACCCGGCCCATGCATGTCAATGTCAGCTGGCAGTGGTACATTCCTTTGGACGCACATGTTGTGCAGCATGACCCAGGTCATGGTGATCTTTGCCACCTTTTCAGGCCTATATAGGAGTGCCCCACCAGACCTGCTTAGGCAGCGGAACCGTGCCTTCAACAGGCCAAAGGTCTGCTCATTCACAACACGGGTATTAGTGTACACACGTTTGTACTCCTCTTCATGGCTGTTCTGCGGGTTCTGCACAGGGGTAAGTAGCCACGGCCTTAAGGGATATCCTCCATCACCTGCAAGCAGATACAAATAGGTGTGTGTCACTCTGAACTGCCACCTTCAGGGAGCACAGTCATGGCTGCAGCTATTTGGTGTGGGCATGCACATGTCCCAGTATGTGTACAAAATAGTCACCTATATGTAATGTATACTGTAAAGAGGTGCAGTACACTGGGTGGGGTTCTGTCAGATGTGCAGTGGTAGTGCAACAATGTTTAGCCTCCAATTCATGATGTGTATTCTTTACTATGCATGGTCACACTAGCCGCATTGCCACAGTTGCCATCCTATTCAGTCATGCATTGCTTGCCATCACCATGGTGCCCTGGTTGTGCCACTTACTTGTAGTCATCCATATGCATTATTTGGGATATGTGGGCCAGTAATGTGTCATGTTCCGTTTGGCTAGTTCAGGTGAGGTGTGTTTAGATCTGCATGCATTCTCCAATCACTGGCTATTGCCACCCAGGTGCACTATTCCTCCGCCCCTTTCCCACCTTGGTGAACTATCCCCCCTTACCCACCCGGGTACAGTAGGCACCCCCCTTCTGCATCCGCACACATCAGTACCCCACAGCATGGCTATAGGCCTGTTGTGCAACTCACTGAGCAGCCAGGCACGTTTACCGGCATCGTTTTTGCCTTACTGGCATACCTCGTAATGAGGCCCGTTGTGTGAAATTTTTGGAACGCTTTTCAGTGATAACGATGGTCACGAGGCGCACCCCTCCACCCCTATAAATCACCACACCCCCGAGCGCATCTTCATTGTCCTGCTAGTTGTAGCCGATTGAGGTGTACTGCCTTTACTGCTGTAGTGACCAAAAGGAAAGTAATTGTACGTATCCATGGCTGCTGTTCCTTCATTAGCCTCTGCACCACCCCCAAAGCCACCACCACCACTACCTCCCCAAGCGCCTGCAGAGAGATATACGGGTGAGGATGTCGAGATCGAGGAAGAAGAGGAAGAAGAGAATGAGGTGGAGGAACTCTGCACTACATGCACTCGCCGGGAGTCGTGGATGTGGCGGTTGTTTTCCGTTTATGGGAACATACCAAAAGCACGTGCGAACCTGGTGAGGTGTAACCGGTACCAGGTGGTGCTGAGTCGCGGAAGACCTGGTGCGTACAGCTTTGGTACGACAACCATGAAGCAACACCTAACTTTGTTCCACAGTGCCGACATTCACAAGGTGGTACCATGTGAAGAGCGTAGTCAATTGAGTTCCTCCACAGCATCCTTCGTGTCCGATCCTGTCACCACAAGATACACTCGTGTGGGGGAACGCCTCCCTCCAGCTGCCTCACAAGCCATTTGCGATGCTGTTGACCCTTACCTTTCAAAGTTGACAATAGTGTGTATGTATTGTGACGCAGTACTCTGCAGGGGGGGAGAGTCTTCGAAGTGCTTTTGAGGCTACGGAACGGAGCACCAGAAGATCTGCTCCTTACCTAAGTGAAGCGCACCCTATATCTGTCCACATGCCCTTTCTTATCCCCGCAGTTGTTGTCCCTTCCTCACCCTCCTTTGTCCTCCTCTCCTAGTGTGTCGTTTTGCCAAAAGCAGGAAAGAGGAAAACAACAACATTTTAAAAAATGGCTCTTTTCAGAGCCACCTTTCTCAGTTTAACAATAGAACTATCAAGTGACCGATGTAGGCCTCCGCACATTCGTGAAAAAGTTTGCGGACTGTCGTAGGACACACAAAAAATGGACGATGCAAGCGGAGCAAATCCAATGAACTGGACGCTGGCAGTAAGGGGTGGCTCTGAAAAGAGCCTTTCGGTGGTGTGTAGTGTGGGTCAAAAACTGTGGATTGGAGAAAACGGATTGTCACATAGGTTATTGTGAATGCAAAAGAGGTCGCAATGTATTTTGTACATTGCGAAGAAAAATCTGATTGCCAGCATATGTGAGATGGACTCCATCTCTGCGGAAAATGAATGAGCTGCGAAACAAAATGTTTTCATTGTGGAATGAGGACATGCCAACATCTCTTAGAAAGGCACAAACAGCTTTATTCACATTGTGTCTTGCTTTCTCCATTTGTGGACCAAATGCAGAAGAACACAGCCATTTTTGTCTTTGTGCAATACGGGAAAAAAGTATTTCACAATTTGGAAACATGTCCATGACCTTCGCAAGTCCTTCCTTCATTGCAAATTGCAAAGAAATTCCAGACACATGGCCTAAACTGTTGCCTCTGCAATGAAGTATATCTGGAGGACGTTCTGTCAGTAAAGTACCACAGAGAGGTATCAAGTCCAGCCACCTCATTCCATGCACGCCATACCAGTGCACTTCCACATGAGGAAATCCGAGATCTGCAGATAGACGGCAGCTTTCTTCATGCACCTTGAACCAATGTATCCATGAGTCTCCCAAAATCCAGATAATCTGTTTTCGAGCACGCAAAGCCATGGCTGTGTGGTCTCCTGTCAGGGAGAGGACAGTCTTACTGAATCTTGCCATTCAGAACACACCTGCTGAACTTTATTGACCAATCCCTAGCTCCGCTCATTCTCAGTTGCATGCGTCTCCACCCCAGAATCCCCGTTGGTGATATGCGTAGCCTGCAAACTGCCGCCATGTCCGCGGACATGTATAGGATCAGAGCGCGACGATGGTACATTAAAGTATTATTCCCCTTTTTCCCCTTTAAGGCGGGCTCTGAAAAGAGACGTTTTTTGTTTGTTTTTGGGCAGATGCCTTACAGACATCTGTTATTTTGTTTATTTTTTTGTATTTTGTGTCCTTACTGTACTCCTACAACCCTTACACAACCTTCTCTAAAGTAAGCCTTACATTCCAAAAGAACATGGCATTTCCCAAAGAAGATAGCGCAACACCATCTCCTTCAAAATAATCTGCATTACTTGGAACAATGTTATCGTGGCTGCCGAAAAACATACCAGCTCGTAACATGAAAGCACGCATGCTGCTGCGATTGATGATACACCTCCCAATACTTTGATCTGGACAGAAAACAGAATTGTTGTCCCATTTTACTCTAGGGAGTAAACCAGAAAAAATTACTTTTGTTGTTGGGAAGATGTTCATGAGTGCTTCAACCAACTGTCCCAAATCTGCCAACAAAGTACGTGAACTCACATAGCCCAAATGGCAAGCACCGCAGTCAAAATTACCACATGAGGAGTGGTCATCATACGCATGCCTCTGCAAACTTGCAGAATTGCCGCAACATTGGCATCAGTGTCAGCGCTCCACAACACCTCCACTCCTCTCACATCGAAATGGTGTGCCACATGCCTACTCTTGGCATAGTGTTGTAAGCCATGGACAAAAATGTCTCCAAGCACCAAAACCCTGAACCTCTCCACCTCTGCCATCTTCAGGATACGCACCACTTTCGACACAAAAGAGTAATGTGAACATCTAATTGGCTGATGCCTACAGTCCCCTTTCCATGCAGGATTTGCTGTAGAAACCCGTATGTGACACGCCCTACCCGAGGACAAACGTTGCCTACGTGCGGCACGTAGCTCTTACCCAGTCCTTCTACCCTTTCCACATCGGTAGCAAATCGAGTCCCTCATTGGACACAACTAAGCAGTCACACAACCACCCACAATCACATTGAACATCGCTAAATGTAACTCCGTCATCAACATTGCACACTTCAAATGTACTGTCGTTGACTCTGACTGGAAGTCACATATCATCGCAAAGCACCTACTTTACAAACTACTGAGCAAGTGTTGCGGATTTCTATGTACAGCTCCATGCACGCACACATGCATGAGTATAGAGTACAGGTATGCATATTTTAATCAGAGAACATGTCCAACCTTTATGATGTAATTTAAATAAATGAATGCTGCTACATGTGCATAGGCAATACATACCAACGCTCCCCTTTTAAGTGCAAGATGTCCAATTTATCATTGACAAACCGCACAACTTCTTACTGTCTTCTGCATAACCTATACATACGTTACAAGCATGCGTATTTAGCGCGAAACTCGATTTTGCATTACAAAATGTGGGAGGTGTGTACTGTGTACGGCCTACAGTAATGCTACTTGCAATACGATAGTATGGGAAAAATAAGCGCTCCCGATTGCTGTGGTGACATCTCCCTCTGAGGGTCTTCCGATGTGTCGGCATTGTGCTTAAAATTGGCAAGTAGAAAAATGTTTCCCATCTACTATTATGCCCTATCGCTTACAAACCTCTCTCCTATATATAGTATACCTTTTAAAAAACATGGCATTACCATAACCTTAAAATTGTTCTCAATTCAGAAGGACTTGCAAGTAACATATTGCAAGTAACATACAAAGGCAGCACAGAGTGAAGTGAAATGCACATGTGCACTGGGTTGAAATATGAAAGGAGAATGCTTTGACGGAAGATGCACAATTAATGTGTGCAGTATCATCACTGCTGTAAACACACAAACTAATGTTTTTTTTTCAATCGCAGTGAAGACTACTCTCCTGAGAATCAACAGCATCTACACTGCAAATGACATATCCGAAGAAACCTGGTCATTTCGCAAAAAAAGGTAAGCACAGTACTAACTTTATATTGTAACTGTTCCTTAAAGAGGCTGCATGGGTTATTTGTTTAATTTGTACACTAAAGCAAACATTGATTTCTGAACCATTCTACCTACAAATACCCATTTATTAAATAGAGAATTACAGGCAGAATGGCTCACAAATCCCTGTCTGTTTGGAACTCAAATAATATACAGAATCATTAGAAGGTTAGTAGTAGAAAAGTAGTTGCTATTTCAAGTTTATGGCATTTCATTTTCTAATAATGCTTCTCGTCACCACAAAGCCACTTTGTACTCTCATCTGAAGCACATTGTAGTAGTATACAAACAGTAAAATAGCCTTACCAAATCATTGTAAGAGTCAATGCACATTCACACACCATGACAAAGAGCTTCCCCATCAGACTCATGCATGCATGCACACAGCAGACATACATTGAACAACAGACCAAAGCATGCCTTCTTTTTTTCAACAGACACCAAAGAATGCCTACCAAAAAGCAACTTCATAGAAAGGAACGCAGAAGTAGAGCAAATAAAAATAAAAGTGTTCAATCTAAGCATCCATCTGTAGTAGAGCTTGTAGAGAACGTTGGAACAAACCAGCTAATGCAGTCTTTTAGCAAAACAAAGGAAGCTTCAACTACCGAAACTTTACCTCCTCCATCAAAAAGTGGCACAAAACACAAAAGGCGTGGCAAAAAATCGGCTACCAGTACAGCTAACAATGCTCCTAATAATCCTGATATAGTAACAAGAACCCATAGTAAAAAAAGTATTTTAGCAAAAATGTTTCGTCACAGAGTGCTTCAGAATCTACTAAGAAGAGGACCGAAATCATCCTCACCCCTTAAAACCTACCGTAGAAAGTTAATCCTACAAGCTCTCCTGGACAGTACAATCCTTCTCAAAAGGAAGTTGTTTATATAAGTGTTAAGTAGGATGAAAGCACTAACAAAACTAAGTACCAAACTACAAAAGAAACTGAGCAATAAACAGAATGTGAACAAAAATAATTTCTTAAATGTTTGTGGCGGTGAATGGAGTCACACGACAACCACTGAACCATATTTTAATGAAGAAGCATACAAACACAATCGCCATCCATAGCAGTGTACGAGGTTATTAGAAAATCAATACTACCATCATGGAACAAGAAACACTGCTTCCGAAAGTATCCCCTGAAAACTCAGAAGTACATCTCGATTCGACTGAACCACACCGTCCAGTATACAAATGGCCGTGCACATCAATGTGTGCCATTCCAAACAAACCTTTCAAATCTTTACATCAGTTCCCCAATCTGTATGTAAAAGGGAAAGACAAAAGTAAAATAAAAGTGCTGCAAAATTTGGATATTTGTCCAGTGCGCAAATACACAGGACTACAAGGACATTCATTAGCCTGCATTTCTGGGCCTATTTGCAAAAGCACCTTCCATGATATCAAAAGGATATCAGTTCATCATTCAAATGTAAGAAATCTAGTGTATAAAATATACTATGCAAAATGTCCAGCTTCAGAATTAGGCAATTTAAATAAGACTCTTCTGCATGGTACACCCAAATACTTACAAAGAGAAATTGACCGTATTCAGAGAAAGTATTTTGGAAGTGAAAGCCACTTACAAAATGCAATAGTTTTAGAGCATAGTAGCAACAAATCTGCACATAGCAACCTTCTATTACACACATACAGAAAATAAATACAAACATTTAAAAGGGCATCAGCTGAAGTACCAAACCATGTGTGTGTGTGTTGCCGCAGAACGTTTTT
This sequence comes from Ambystoma mexicanum, assembly GCF_040938575.1. NCBI lineage: Eukaryota > Metazoa > Chordata > Amphibia > Caudata > Ambystomatidae > Ambystoma > Ambystoma mexicanum. Next base: position 491,350,291 of record NC_090921.1, on the reverse strand, counting down.
TACAAAAGGAACACAAAAAATGTGGACATAGCATACAAAATAGAAGACAATGAAGATTCCAAATGTTTTAAGTTAGCTCTCTACCTTTTAGCAGAATACAAATATGAACTAACTGAACATCTAAAATGTTGCAGTTACTGTACTACAAAATTAGACAACAAGCACACTCCTTCATGTGCTATTACAAATAATTTGGAATTGTTCCCACTACCAAAAATCCTGCTACAACTCAATTTGTATGAGAGCATCATAATTCAAACAGTTCACCCATTTCAAGCAATTGTATGCCTTCATCCAAAAACAGCAAAATTACCTCCCTCTGAATTGGTGAAAGGCATTTGTGGCAAAGTAGTTTACTTGCCATTAGATCTAACGGAAAATGTACACACTCTAGAAGTGGAATGTTCAATAGAGCATTCTTTAATAGTCTTGGTCAATGGTGTACCAACAAAAGACAAAAAGAATTGGCAACAACTGGTAGACTTACATAAAGTTACACAAGCATTGCAATATCTAAAAGACAATAACGAGTACTACAAGGAAATAAATATTGAAGAAAGCTTAAGGGAAAAAACTGAAATAATTCAAGAGCCATCAGAAACTGGACAATTCGAACTTCTGGATCCTGCTACAATATCCACTCTTTTGGACCAGTACACAATTCATCCATTGCATTCCAATGAAAGCATAGATGATGCACTATAAACTTACCAAATGCGACAAACCAAAGGTTCACTAATGAGTATATGAGAAAAAAGTATAGAAGCACGTTGCGTTTCCACTGCTATTTCCTACTGGCAAAGGTGGAAGATACGATGATAGACCCCCTCAGATTGGGGCCTCAGAATACCGCTCATTACGAATGTATTCGCAAGAGCCCAGATTTAGACAAAATGTGGAATACATATTCCACCTACTCTATGAAAGTGAGATAGCAACGCTATGTTACGGAGTTGCACACATTTTGAAATCTGGAACCCACTTTCAAAATATGTCAGCTATGCAGTTAATATAAAAAGTACAGGAAAAAGATGAGGTTTTACAATCAAAGATAACAAATTTGTTTACAAACATGCGTGGTACAAAGGAATACTGGTTCCGACGGCACGGAGACGTGTGTTGTATGATCAGAAACCTTGGACTGCCGACTTGGTTTGTTACACTAAGTTGTGCAGAATATGCATGGGAAGATTTACATGAGTTCCTACGCATAGCAAACAGCAACAAAAACAACATAGATATATTAACACCTGGAGAACTTTGCTCTCTAGATCCAGTTAATGTGTCAAGATATTTCCATCATTGTTTTATTGCCATGCTACACTTTATTTGCAATAAAACTGTTCCTCCCCTTGGAGAAGTGCAACACTTTTTTTGGAGAAAAGAATATCAAGCGAGAGGAGCACCACATATTCACATGCTGTTATGGATCAAAGTTGCACCTAAATTTGGTCACGACAGTGATAGCACTGATTTGCAGTTTATCCAAAAATGTGTCACTTGTGAAATCCCTTCACAACAGACACATAGTGAGCTGCATGGGCAGATTTTACAATTTCAAAGACACAAATGTGGCAAATATTGTCGCTGAAAATACAAAAACAAAGATAAGTACTACACCAAATGCTGCTTTGGTTTCCCTAGACCAGTTACAGAAACAGGTGAAGTAAACAACTTCATGTCTTCAGTTCGACATAGTGTTAAAGGTAAATCACCTTAGAACACGTATTACATAAAAAGAATAGAAGAATCAAAATATATCAATGATTAAAAAGCAATCATTGCTCTCTTATGGAATGCAAACATAGATGTGTAGTACATTGCAGACAATTCTACTGCTGTTGCACGATATGTTACAGCCTACTTAACAAAAGCAGAAAAAACAGAGCTTCAAGACCTCTGGGATGACCTAGCATCAGACAAACCACTATCACAGAAATTGTACAGCCAAGGCATAAAAATGCTCTCTCATAGAGAATGTGATGCCTATGAAGCAGCAGATCGTTTAACCGGTACTGCTTTGTATGGAATATCAGACAACGTAGTATGGCTAAGTCTTGGTCCTTTTAAATCTAGAAAAAGAGTGCTGAAATCATATGATGACATAGAGACAATTGCCAGAAATGATCCCAATAACCAAGACATTCTAAAAAACAATTTGCTGGAACATATTATCCGAACAGGAATAGCACTTTGGAAAGCATGTGTCTATACCACATAGCTCAAAACTTTGCATACAAAAATAATATAAAACTCGATGAAAGCAAAGGTAGATATACAGTGAGGGATTGTGAAGGGAGCTTAGTGAAACTTAGCAAATGAAGCTTAATTAATCATGTAAAATTATCATTAAAAACTCCTCAACAGAAAGAACTATATTACATGTCTGTTACAACTTTTTAAACCATGGAGAAAAGAGGAAGACATACTAGATAACTATGACTGCTATGAAGATGCGTTTAAAGCAAATGAAAGCGCTATCACCTATGTGAACTTTACGCAGTACAAAACAATGTTACACAATGAGCAGTAACAGGAAGAAGAACTTCAGGCCCAACTATATAAGGACTTTTCCGACAGTAGTCAACCTTCTGTAACAGGAAGTCAAGAACCACTAGGACAACCACTAATAGCAAATGAGGCAGAAGTAGCTATGGCAGAATTAGAAAACACCATGTATCAGTATCAAGAAGATACAGAAGACTTAACTGTACAACAAGCAAAACTTAACAAAGATCAGCGCAGCATTTTTCAAAACGTAACAAAACAAATTGTACATGGTGTACAACACGAAAATAAAGAATGTTCCTGCCAAAATTACGAACCTATACCTCTGTACGTGAGTGGTGAAGCTGGATTAGGAAAAACATTCTTAATCAAAATCATCAGCAAGTTCCTTCAACAATTGACAAACAACAAACTCAGCTTTTGTAACAGCCCCCACAGGTTTAGCTGCCTACAACATAGGCGTTGTCACTTTACACCGATTACTACTGCTTCCAGTAGAGCATCAAAATATTACAAACTTTCTGCAGAAGCTGCAATGGAAGTACGCAGAGTATTAAAACAAATGAAAATACTACTAATAGATGAAGTGAGCATGGTCTCCAACCTAATGTTGGCTTTGATTCACCTCTGATTGCAAGAAGTACTTAAAAGTAACAACGAAGAACTCTTTGCAGGGAAACACATTATCGTTTTCGGAGATCTTCTACAATTGACACCAGTGAAAGGTGAACCTATTTTTAAAACCTTAGGCCACAAACTCTGCCGTAAAACTGTTGGCAGCATAGGAAATGTCAACCTTTGGCAACATTTCCAATACAGAGACTTAACAGAGAACATGCAGCAATCTGCAGATCTCACTTATACCAACATCTTAAAAAGTATTAGAGTTGGTGTTCTATCGCAAGAAGCACAAGCAGTATTGAATGTGCCTGCACATTCATGCACTTTATGGCGATAATGCATGTGCAACTGATGTTATGGAACAAATTGCGCACAAAAATGTCAATTGTACGGCCTTAATGCCAACTCTTGCAAGCTGTTTCAAATTCAATGAAACAATGTTAAATAAAGAAATGCAACCAATAATTGAAATTAGCGCCACAGACAAACTAGACATACATGGTATGACAGTACCCATGTATGAGCAAGCCACAACAAGACTAAATAGTTTAGAAAATTCAATCTCCAACACAGCTGGGTTGGAAAAAAATATTAAAATTATCCTTAAATTGTAGACATGCTTAAAAGTAACCTTGACGTCGAGCAAGGACTAGTTAATGGAGCACTGGGTACAGTTGTTGGCTTTCAATCATACCCACGTGACAGCAACATTCAGTTTGTCAATATTAGCTTTGATAAACTTTCAGAATTGAAAAGGATAGGACGCTCAATTGCTCGATTCCTTCTCTTCAAAAACATGTATGTACGTAGAGAGCAATTTTCTCTAACTCTTGCATATGCAGTTATCATTCATAAATCCCAAAGTCAACCCTAGACAAAGCATTGATAGATATAGGAAACAGTCTTTAAAGAAGGCATGAGCTACATAGCATTATCACGCTTACGTACACTTGACGGTCTATTGCCAATGAACTTTGATGCAAGTAAAGTCAAAGCTGATATTCCTTGCATTCTAGAATACAATAGACTGCGTTCACTGTACACCCCCCATCTGAAACAATATTGTGTTCCAGATAAAGTGAAACATGGTAAAAGAAAACTAAATGAAACAGAAATGCAACAGAATCCAACAGTAAATCCCTCAAAGAAAACAAAAGAAGCTAAAGCTTCATCAATTACCACAAACAAAGAAGAACCTATTATGGAGTGTAAACCAGGTACGTCTTCAAAGAAGGAACAGAAACTCCGAAAAATGCACTCAGATACAGGCTACAAATAGTTAGAATACGCCAACAGGTATCTAACTGCCCAACAGGATATAACAACAACACAAATAAATGAATATGACAGAACTGTAAGAACAAATGCACAGTTAGAATACGCCTACAGGTATCTAACTATTGTTAAAAATGGGCAGCAAGGCAACAAACATTAATCAAAAAGATGGTCCATTCAAATTTGCAAATGAAAGTGGGGTAACTTGCTATGCAAATGTAGCAATGAATATTCTATTTCTATTGCCACCAATTGTTAACAATATTTACTTACACAGCACAGACCAATTGTGTTTGCAAATGTTAGTGCTTCATAGAAATGTAACAAAAAATCCTGACAACACATACAGTCTTCATGGAATAAGGCAAGAATTGGACTACTGTGCTGGAATGGTGAGATTCACTATGAACTCACAAGAAGATCTAATGTACTTACTACTAGTATTGGAAAACAAAATCATACCTGTAAATGAAATCTTCCAGATATCGTATATGTGGAAACATACATGCACTCTCTGTGCACTCTCTGTAACAATGTGATACAGGAACAAATCCCAAATGAGCAATTTGTGAATTTTTCCATACCTAATTGTGAATCCATTCCATTTCAGCAACTTGTACAGAATGCAAACCATGGCAGATAATGTACTATTTGCAATTCAGACAATCGCTCCACCTTACTGATACAATCGCATAGTGCCTACATAATACTTATGCTTCTATGTTATATTGCAGATGGTAGCGAAAACAACTGCAAAGTGACTGGATTCTCACACGGTCAAGTGTCACTTGGAAAGAAAACCTTTACAACAATAGGTATAATCTACCATGCAGGAGCTACAACCAATCCAGGTCACTACACTGCATACATTAAAAAGAAATGTGGATGATTCGAAAGTAATCATAGCACCATTACTCTATAGCAGAGATTGCCACCACCTAAACTTACAAATGCGTACTTAATCTTCTTAAAGGCAAAATGTAATAAATAATGCGTACTTCAAGACTACCAAAAAATTATGGAAAAGACTACAAACCGTTACAATACGCCAACAGGTATCTTAACTGCCCAAGAGGATATAACAGCGACACAAATAAATGAATATCACAGAACTGTAAGAACAAATGCACAGTTAGAATACGCCTACAGGTATCTAACTGTTGTTAAAAATGGGCAGCAAGGCAACAAACATAACATTAATCAAAAAGATGAAGGAAACACTCAAAGGAAACAAGGAAGTAGTTAGTGCTATAGCAAATAAAGGTTTTTTTTAATCCGACATGGATTTTATTTACCCAGACGCAAGGATTAGAAAAGCAAACACAGAAACTGAGCAGAATGCACAGAACACTGGTTTGTAAACTAAATGAGGGTAAAAAAAAGGTAAACTGTCTATTATGCAATGTAGTAAGTTTTCATGAAATGCAAAGACTAACATACTTTTTTCTTTTATCAGAGAAAAAAAAAGGATACTTCCGCCAAGTACTGAAGGCATTTAAAACATATGTGGATTCTAAATAAAGTAAGGAGTAAGTATTTTGCCAGTCATTTTGTACACATGCGAACCTACACGTCTAATCTACGGTATTAATATGTTGCAGCGGCTATAGGCTGGCCCTTGCATCTTGGTTGTGTAACCTACCACCTACCCCTTACGACAAAGAGTATAGTTCCTACCCACAACCATTGCTACATATCAAAACCATGGTCCTTGTAAATTACCTACTTATAAATTAACTTTTGGGACCATCGTCTGCAGCCATGCAGCCAAGACGCTAGGACGTGCACACAACTACTGCATGATACCACACCCACATTCACTTATAACCCCACTGCTTATGACTTCAGTCTTGGGTGCATGGCCTTTGGGCATGCAGGCAAGACTGTGGGTCCTGGGCAGAAACACCACAGCATATCGGAACCATTGTGCCTTGTAATTTCACTACATACAAAGTTGGTTTTGGGAGCATGCCCTTCGGCAATGCTCCCAAAACTCTACGCCCTCCCCACAACCAACTTAATGATGTTGCATAGTACAAGTGTACCTATAGCTGTGATATGCTGCAGTAGTTTGTAACCACAGGCTACAGACGTGAGTGTGAGGCCACAGGTTTATCAATTTATGGGTATACAGTATATCAAGTCCATAGTTGCTTACAACTGCAGTGCTTATTATTTTGTTCAAATACTCTACATCCTGACCACTACTACCACACCATATGACATCAATTGGGGCATATAACTACACTACGTACTAATGTGCTTTTGGGGACATGGCCTTTGGCCATGCACCCATGACTACAGCCCCTCCCCACAGCCGCCTGAGTGATACACTACCACACCCATTGTAACTTGTAAGTACACTACATATAACTGTGCTGTTGGGTGCATGGCCTGTGGCCATGCACTCATGACTGCAGACCCTCCCCACTGGGTGATGTTCAATACTAGGGGTGTCTCTGTAGCTGTGAAATGCTGCAGTGGTTATGGGCAGGGCCTAAAATCTTATGTGTATGTCCATACATTTAAATATATGGATGTGAAGAAGCTTATAACTCCTGTGCTTAGAAGTTTCTTCTTGGGTGACTGTACACATTCCCCACAACCATCTGATCAATAATGAATACTGCAGGTGTACCCATTGCTGTGACATGCTGCGGTGGCTGTGGGCAGGGCCTACAGTCTTGGAAGTATGGCGTCCGGCCTACGGCCATGCACCCAACACTGTAGGCCCTGGCCACAATCACCACAGCATATTACACCCATGGTTGCTTAAAAATCAGTAGCACACCCATAGAAGGAAACATTGTAAATGTACCATGTACTGAATATGTAACCAAAACTCTGGGAGCTGGCCACACCTGACAATATATAATCGATTGTGTGGGTGTCAAGTGTAAATGTGATAAGCTACAGTGGTTGCGGACAGTGTGTACATGCTTGGGTGTATGGATACAACCTGCAACCATGCAACCAAACTATACATCTTGGCCACAACCACTGCACTAGATAAAACCCATGTTGGCTTGTAAGTGAAGAGGGTATCGGCCATGCACCCAAAAGTGCAGGGTCTCTCCACAACCACCTCAGTAATGTGTGGAAGTTGGGGTTTTTCTATAGGTGTGGTATTCTTCAGTGCTTCTGGCCAGAGGCTGCAGTCCTAGCTGGATTTCCATAGATATTACATGGTATGGGTGTGCAGTGGCTGGGACGTCCAGTGCTTACAAGTTTGTTCTTGGGTGCATGGCCTTTGGCCATGCACCTAAGACTGCACACACTCCCCACAACCAGGCAATCGATACGCATTACTACGGGTGTATCCATGGGTGTGACATGCTGCGGTGGTTGTGGCCAGTGCCTACAGTCTTGGAAGTAAGGCCTTCTGCCGACAGCCATGCATCCAAGACTCTAGGCCCTGGCCACAACCACCGTAGCATGTCACACCCATGGCAGCGATCTAATGAATACAATACCCATAAGGAAAAGTAATGCAATTATGGCATGTTGTGAATTTCAATGTTCGCTAATACCACGCGTGTCCTTACAACAGTTTACAAGTTCCATGTGCACTGCACGAACTGAAATGCTACCCTTATTGCACCCCTCATTTTCTGTGCATACAAGGTGGCCATAGAAAATACATCATGAAGAGGTTATAACTTTGTTGTTAGGCGCATGGCCTTCAGCCATGCACCCAAGAGTGCAGGGTCTCCGCACAACCACCTCAGTGAGGTGTGGTACTTGGGTTTTTCTATAGGTGTGGTATCCTTCAGTGCTTCTGGCCAGAGGCTGCACTCTTAGCTATATGTCCATAGATAGTACATGTGTTGGGTGTGCAGTGGCTTGGGCGTCCAGTGCGTTATAACTTTGTTCTTGGGTGCATGGCCTTTGGCCATGCACCCAAGACTGTACACACTCCCCACAACTAGGCAATCGATACGCAATATTATGATGTATGCGTGGGTGTGACATGCTGCGGTGGTTGTGGCAAGGGCCTACAGTCTTGGAAGTAAGGCCTTCTGCCTTCGGCCGACGGCCATGCATCCAAGACTCTAGGCCCTGGCCACAACCACCGTAGCATGTCACACCCATGGCGGCATACTAATGAATGCAATATCCGTAAAAGTAATGCAATTATGGCATGTTGTGAATTTCAATGTTCGCTAACACCACGCGTGTCCTTACAACAGTTGAAAAGTTCCCTGAGCACTGCATGGACTGAAATACTACCGTTATTAGACCCCTCATTTTCTGTGCCTAGAAGGTGGCCATAGAAAATACATCATGAAGACCGACCGCCAGAACAAATGCGTTCATCTCCCAAGTCTTTTTTTTTTTTGAAAATTCTTTATTGGTTTTTCGATAACATGTAACAAACAGCGCATCGGCAGAGCAATGTAGTATGTGTGATAACAAAACATCAACCTTAACATTCCCTCCCCACCCACTCCACCCCCCCACCCCCGAGACCGCAGTTAAAACCTCAGTCCTCAATAGGCTCACGTGCCGAGCAGGGGCTGCCAGGACTGTTCGGTATGCTGTCCGGTGTCGCTGGACGGAGAAGTGGCTCTGTCAGCTCTACCCAGCGGAGAAGATCTGCACTGGAGTCTAGTTTTTGTACCTGGATTGCCATTTCCCAAGCCGCCGTCTCCGCGGCAATCCATCTCTTGAGGTCGTACCACCAAAGGGCCTCGCTAGTACCCCGTACGCTCTTCCTGCCCATGGCTATGCGCCTTTTGGCTGTTATGTAAATCAAGTCTAGGAGTCTATTTAGGGGTTTGTTCTTGCTGCTTCGCCTGTATGTCCCCAATATGCAAGCTGCAGGTTCATGAGTTTCCACTTCAATCCCGGCCGACGCCACCCTCTCTTTCACCCGGGCCCAAAACCTCAGGACGGCGGGACAGCTCCAGAACATATGGGTCATTCCTGCCCGCGGCGCGTGGCACTTGGGACATGTCTGTGGCGAGGCCCCTTTGAACTTTGATATGGCGTCAGGCGTAAGGTAGGCTCTGTTTGTGATGTATAGCTGTATTAATTGGAGGCAAGCATTCCTGGAGGTCTTTTTATGGTAGTGGGTTATTTTCTCCCATGTGTTGTCCTCAAATACAAGGCCCATTTCACACTCCCATCTCCTTTTGCATTTTAGTTCGTTCGTTGTCGTTGCCAGTAATAGGGCTTCGTATATTCTGGAGGTTTCGTGGCCTCCCTCGGCAGTGTCTAGCAGTGTTTCAATGGTTTCGTTCTCAGTGAATTGATTGTCTGCCTCAGGCCATCTTTTCCTTAAGGACAGTGTTACTGCCCTGTGAAGCAAGAACTGCCCGGTGGGCAGGCCCGTCAACTCGCAGAGGTCGGGGAATGTCAAAAGTTCATGTTCGTGCATGAGGTCGCCAGTACTGCCACACCGTAAGGCTCCCACACCGAGCGAGTTTCAGTGTTCCCCCAAGAGGGTTTCGCCATGACTGCAGCGATGGGGATCTGTGGGGAGTATGGGTCCTTCAACCCCACAGCTTTGCAGGCCCGCTTCCAGAGCTGAGTTCCTAGCTTGGCCAGGTATGGGTGACGTTGTGGATCCCCTTTCTCGACCCACAACTAGTCTCGAAGTAGCAGTCGCGGCAGAGCCGGTTGCAGAAGTCTGGTGTCCGTGGTGGTTTCATCTGCCATCCAGTGCGTTACGTGCTTCAGTTGGCTGGCCAGGTAATATAGTTCGAAATTAGGGACTTTCAGTCCGCCCTTCTCGTAGGGCCTCTGAAGGATGTCAAGCGCCACCCTGTGCCTGCCTCCCTGCCACAGGAATCCTCTGCAGAGATTGTTCAGGTCTCTGAAAAAGGCTGAGGGGATGTTGTAGGGGACATTGGTAAAGCAGTGCAGTAGGCGTGGGAGCGCTACCATTTTGAGGAGTCCTGCCCTTCCTGCCACAGAGAGAGGGAGTTTCCCCCAGAAAGCCATGGAGTTAGTGAGTGCATTCCTTGCCCTGACTGTGTTGAGAATATGTTCAGTATCCGGGCTACGGTGTATGGTAATACCCGAGTATTTGAAGGAAGTCACCTGCCACTGAAGAGCTAGTGGGGGCAGGGATCCACACTCATTGCTATTTAGTGCTGCGAGGGGGTAGAGACACGACTTGTCTTTGTTTATCTGGATGCCTGTATGTTTTTGGAAGCAGTCTAGTGTTTCCAAGATGTAGGGCAGGAGGTGCTCAGGGTTATGTAGGTAGAGAAGAGTGTCATCCGCGTACATGGAGATGAGGTGTGTCACTCCATCTAGTATGATGCCTCCCCCACCGTATTCCTGCCGGATGTACGCGGCCACTGGCTCTACAGCAATGATGTATAGCATGGGGGATAAGGGACATCCCTGTCGTGTGCCTCTGTAGAGGGGCCATTTGTCAGAGTACGTCTTGTTGGTGCGCACTCTGGCCACGGGGTGGGTGTAAAGCAATTGGGTCCATTTAAGGAAAGCGGGTCCAATGCCCATCCTGACCATGGAGGCGTATAACCATTCCCAATTAACCGAATCAAAGGCCTTGGTGGCGTCAAGTGATGCCACCGCGTATTTCTGGGTATCTCGCTCAGTGCAGTATATGAGGTGGTGCAACCTGCGTAAGTTTTCGGTGATAGAGCGCCCGGGTACATAACCAGTTTGGTCATGGTGAATTAGCAGGGGGATCACTCTGCGTAGTCTATTGGCGAGGAGTGCCGACAGTATTTTGCAGTCGACATTAAGCATAGAGAGTGGTCTATATGAACCGCAATCTGTCCCATCTTTGCCGGGCTTCAGCAAGGGGATGATTATTGCTTCCCTCATGGAGTCAGGGAGTGTGCCGCGTTCAAAAGCCTCGTTGTATACTTGTGCTAGCAGTGGGGCAAGGGTCTCCTCATATGTCTTATAGAATTCCCCAGGAAGGCCATCCATGCCTGGCGCTTTCCCAGAGGGTAATGATCTAATGATAGCCTTGACTTCGTCTGGGGTAATCGGGTCTTCTAAGGCTGCGGCCAACTGTGGGTCTAGCTTGGGTAACTCTATGCAGTCTAGGGCGTCCTCGATCCCGGTGTCCGGCGAGGGCGGGGTTTTGGAGTATAGGTCCTGGTAGTACTCAGAGAAGACTGTGTTAATTTCTGCCTGGGTGTGCACCGTAGTGCCATCTGATCTACGAATGTGGCAGATGGGGGTCCTAGGGGTTTCCCTCTTGTACAGCCAGGCCAAGAGTTGACCAGGCTTGTCTCCCAGGGCGTGTGTCCTTTCAGTGTGTTTGGCGTAGCTTAGTTTCTCCAGGGACTCCCAGTGCGACAGACAGGCCTGTCTCTGCGTTATTATTTCCCGTACATGCTCAGGAGTCGGATCTGCCTTGTTCTCCAGCTCCCCCAGCTTCCTTTCTGCTTCCACCAGAGCATTCATAGTGACCCTTTGTGCCCCCCCTACTGCAGCCAGCATGTCCCCTCTCATAACCACCTTGTACGCCTCCCATGCGGTGCTGATGCATTCTACACTGCCTAGGTTGTTTAGCCAGTATTCATCTGTGCTGTCTTGTACGTGGTCCCTGAAGGCTGCGTCCAGCAGTGCCTCTGCTCGCAGTCTCCACGTGGGAACCGGGGGTCTGGGCGGGTACACCTCCCAGGTGACCGACAAGGGCGAGTGGTCTGATAATACTCTGGGTAAATACTGTGCCTCGCTGAAAGTGGCTTGCTGCTCCTGACTGACCAGCATGTAGTCTAACCTAGTGTGGACGCTATGTGGCGGGGAGAAGAAGGAGTACTCTCGTCTCTCCGGACTCAGTTCCCTCCACAGATCGCAAAGTGACAACTGAGAAATCAGTTTGGATAGTATCTTGGCTGGGGGGGACGGGCGGGAGTGTTTGGTGTCAGACCTATCTTTGAGAGGGTCTAAGGTGCAGTTGTGGTCCCCACCCCATACCATGGTGCTATTTACGTAGGGGCCTAGTCTAGAGTACAGGGAGTGGAAGAAAGTCGTGGCGTCATGGTTAGGTGCGTAAGTGCTAATCAGGCATAGGTCTCTTCTCTCCATGGTACCCTGCACCAGTGCCATCCTGCCCTCGTCATCTACCTTGGTGTCCGTAACTTTAAAGGGGACTGTCGGGTTAATCCATACCAGAACCCCTCTAGCATATGAGGAGTAGGAGGATCCCACCAAGGTCCCCCGCCAAGTTTTGGCTAGCGCTGTCAGTTTTGCCTCTGTTAGGTGTGTCTCCTGAAGCATGGCGATCCCTACCTTGCAGCGTCGCAGGTATGCCTGGATCCTTCGTTGTTTCACATAGCTATTCATGCCTCTGACGTTCCACGTCATCACTTTTATTCTCTCAGCCATAGTCATGGTGGTGTTCTCTCTCCTGCCCCGGTCCTGGTCGAGGTCCCGTTAGAGGTGCTGTAGTAATGAGGGAGTCCTGCGGTCTCGGTATTTCAACTTTAGGGTTCCCAACTAGGGTGCGGGTTTCCGGCTCCCCTTTCCCTAAAAAAAAACTTCCCCAACAAATAACTGGTCTGACAAGATACTCCTTGTCGTGACTGTCCCGTTTCCGCTCCTTAGGACCAGGCATGGTCTTCGGGTGCCCTACGGGCGGGTAAACGTACCCTGAAAAACAGAAAAAACAAGCTCCAGGGGGGTTGAGGGAGCTGAAGCTTCAGTGTTCCGCGTGATAGGATCATTTCAGCTGCTCTTGGGGTTAGGTTACTATGCTCGTAAGGTGTAATTCGCTACAGCAGTCTCTGGTAGGTGTGTCAGTGCGGCTTGCGCCTCTTGCCTTCGATGTCTGGTAGTTGCTGCTCATCCATCCAGTCCCGGGCTTGTTCCGGTGTGTCGAATAGGTGGGCTCTGTTCTTGTGTATTACTTTTAGCCTTGCAGGGTATAGGAGCATGTACTTCAAACCAGCGGCCTTCAACCTGGCTTTGGTGTGACTGAACTGAGCTCTGTTCATCTGCACTTGGAAGGTGTAGTCGGGGTAAATTGCGATCTTGGCCGAATTCCTCAGTATCTGGCCCCCTGACCGAGAGTACGCCAGGACGACCTCGCGGTCTCTGTAGTTTAATACTTTTGCTATCATAGGCCTGGGTGGGCCTCCTGGCGGGGGCCTCCTGGCAAGCGACCTATGAGCCCTTTCCATGGAGACCCCCTGCAATAGTTTCTCCGCGCCGATCTCCTGCAGCAGTAGGTTTTCCACGTAGTTGGTGGGGTCCGAGCCTTCAATGCCCTCCGGTAATCCGAGCAGCCGGATGTTGTTCCGGCGGGCCCTTCCTTCGGCCTCCTCCACCCTGTCCTCCAAATTCTTCACCGTTTGCTGGAGGCCTTCCATGTCGTGCAGAAGCTTGGTATTCGCTTCAGTATTCTCGCGTACTTGGGTCTCGAGCGCGTCAGTTCTACCAGCCAAGGAGCGGACGTCCTGGCGAAGGAGTCCCAGATCTATGGCCACAGCGTCGATTTTATTCACCATAGTTGTTTGAATTAACGTGATGGCCTCCAAGAGTTGGGAGTTGGTGGGTTCAGATGTCTCTGGTGTGGGGCTTGTGTCTTTACCGGCAGTTGTCATGGTTGGGCACTCAGGGCTGGGGGGCTCGGGGGCTGTGTAAGCGTCCAGGGTGGTCTGCCGCTGCTTGGACCTGGCCCCCCTCCCCGTAGACTTATCCAAGCTGGACATCCTCCCAGCTCAGCGGGTATCAAGCGCTGCAATCGGGTGCCCCGGCCAGGGTACTTTAGTCGTGGCCCCTATAGAAATTGCCAATTTACGGTTCTCCCAGCACACTTAGGGCTATAGTCCGCGCTCTGGGCCCTCCAGCGGGGTGTGAAGCGCTCCGGCGCCGGTCCCCCAGGTCCTCCAGGCTCCGCGAGGTGCAGTAGGTCTGTGTTTTGCTTCGTCAGGCAGAGTACGGTAGAGAGGTACGACCCGCTGGGTGTAGGTTGGTAGGCCCCCAGTGGTGGTTCGCAGGAAGTCTTTCCCCAGGGTCGCACGATCGCGGGCCGTGCTGTGCAGCTAGGCCCCCACACGCTCCGCCAGGCAGGGGCCGTTCTCCAGCCTGTGGTTGCGGCTCCCCACGGTCCTAAGTGAAAAAAGGGGGGGGCAAGGGCTCCTCTCGATTACCTGCCCGCTCCGAGTGTCGCGGTCGCAGCAACCCACTTCCAGTGCGCGGGGAGCCGGGGCCATGGTGTAATTCGGGCGGGGCGGATGGCGTACGCGGCTCCCGTAGTAGCGCCAACCGGGGGCAGCGCGAGGCGGCCAGCCTTCGCACTCGATATAGTGCGCGATCCCCAGGCCCCGCTTCCGGCACTCCCTTCCCCTCGCGGGAGGGTCCGGCCGGTCCTCAATTACCTTCGATCCCCGCAGCGGGGCCGGCAGGCACCCTCGGCCGCTCTGGTCGCCCTCCCGTCCTCGAGCCCGGAGCACTCCCAGGCTTATCGTAGTGGTTGCTTCCGAGGGGCCAGCAGGGGCACCACCCACACCTGCTCCACTCGGCAGCGTGGGGCGGCCTTCTCCTGGAATGCTAGGCTGACGCCGGGCTCTCCGGGCTCAGCAAGTGGAGGCCGCCATCTTGGCTACCCGCTCCGTCAGGTACGCGGTCTTCCCAACGCGGCTCCCGGGCTTCCACCCTCGTATGTAGGGATTCCAGGAGGCTCCCGCCGCAGCCAGCAGCTCTCGGGGTAGTTTGCAGGCACTAAAGACGGCTTAAATGCTAGATAACAGCTTATCAATGGCTCATCGTGCGGAGCTTGCCGAAGTCGCGTCCGCTCTACATGGCGGTTGGCCACGCCCCCCCATCACCCAAGTCTTACTGTCTGAACCTTTCCCAACGCTCTATTACACAGAAAAAGAGTTTTATAAATATCACATGTTTCCGCTGGTTGTCGCTCCGCTATCGGCGGATCCAAGATGTCGGGCGCATCCAAACAATCTGACGCAATACTAATGAATGCAATATCCGTAGGAAAAAGTAATGCAATTTCGGCATGTTGTCAATTTCAATGTTCGCTAACACCACACGTGTCCTTGCAACAGTTACAAGTTCCCTGTGCACTATATGGAATGGAATACTACTGTTATTAGACCCCTCATTTTCTGTGCATACAAGGTGGCCATAGAAAATACATCATGAAGACCGACAATCAGAACAAATGCATTCATCACCTAAGTCTTACTGTCTGAACCTTTCCCAACGCTCTATGACACAGCAAAACAGTTTTACAAATATAGCATGTTTCCGCTGGTTGTCGCTCCGTTATCGGCGGATCCAAGTTTTTGGGCGCATCCAAACAATCTGATGCAGAACACATCTCGCTGCAGCCAATCGGCAGAGACGTTGCGTGTCCGCGGTCATGACGCCAGCCCCTTAGCCAACCGGTATCTTGTCATAGATATCACTAATTTTTTCACACCTACTTTTTGCTCATTTTAATGAAAAGTACTGCACGGAAGGTCACCAAATTTACAAAAGCATGCTTTCTGGACCAAGCCCCTGGCCCTGCCGCAAATTTGGTGAAAATCCGTCCAGCGGTTACACTTGTAGCCGTGCGCAAAGTTTTTCCCCCATTCAGTCTATGGTAAAACAGAAGTTTTGGGACCCCCCCACTATAACTTTGCCCCCCCTGGACCAAACCTCACCAAACTTTACAATTCAGAGTGGCCCATATCTTTTTTTTGCAAAGTTTGGAGAGGATTCGTCCAGGGGGAGCGAAGTTATAAGCCGCCCAAAAAGGGCTCTTCCTATGGAAACAGCAATTTAACCATAACTACACGGCCACTACTAATTATATATATATATATATATATGACAATGCATGGTTGTATCTGCTTAGATTCACATGCTGTGCATAGTCCGACATCCAGTGGTCACTGCGGAGTATTGCATTTTGTTTTCATAGTCGAAAAGGGGATGTCGACAAGGCGTGTCTGTAACACTATCCCTATAGTGACGTGCATTGTACCCACAATCCCTCACGCGTCGAGGTCCCTCTGTTTGTATTTTTTCTGCCCTGAGGGAGCCTATTAGACGTGAGTGAGTATAGAAAAGAGAGAGATAGATAAAGGATGTCTATGTTCCTTCCATCCGAGCGGAGAGGAAGGGTGGGCGCATGTGAATCTAAGCAGATACAATCATCAGAAATGCTTTTACGGTAAGTAATGCATTGTCTTCTGATGTTTGTTAATCTGCTTAGAATCACATGCTGTGCATAGACTAGCGAGCAGTACCCAGAGTTGGAGGTGGGTTGTGAGAAGGAACAGTAGAAAAAAGATGTCTTAATACTGCTTGTCCCACCTGGGAATCAGATCTAGAGTGGGCATCTAGACCGTGTTGTTTTGTAAAGGTGTGTACAGAACTCCAGGTTGCCGCTTTGCAAATGGACTCAAGAGGGACATTTGCAATGAATGCTATGGAAGCCCCAGTGCCACGAGTAGAATGTGCTCTCGGCTTGAAGGGTAGTTCTCTCTTAGCAAGAGTGTAACAGAGAGTGATGCATTGGACAATCCATCTAGATATAGTGGATTTTGAAACGGCATCTCCTTCTCTTCCTGCTGCCACTGAGACAAAGAACTGACTAGTCTTTCTCAGAGGTCTAGTTCTTTCCATATAAAACATGACAGCGCTGCGCACATCTAGTGTATGCAGGCTCCTTTCTCCTAAATTTGAAGGGTTTTGAAAGAACTTTGGTAGTTCTATAGACTGATTGACATGGAATTTTGAAATAAATTTTGGTGCAAACCTAGGATGTGTGCGTAGAACCACCTTATCTTTATGAACTGTTACAAAGGGGTCTAGTATAGAGAGCGCCTGTAGTTCACTCACTCTCCTAATGGAGGTGATAGCTATTAGAAAAGCAGTCTTAAGAGTGAGGTCCTTAAGGGATGCCTTGTGCATGGGTTCAAAGGGTGAGCCCATAAGCCTGGTAAGTACCACGTTTAGATCACATCCAGGAGCTGGGTTGGCTATAGGAGGTGTATCCTCTTTACTCCCTCCATGAAGGCTTTAATAACTGGGACTTTCCACCATGACAATGAGTTGAGAAGTGGTGTATGTGGAAAGTGCAGCTAGATCAACTTTAATAGAATTAAAGACCAATCCTGAGTCTAATAAGTGAGTCGGGTAAAGAACAATTTGCGTGGGAGAGCATTCAACGGGGTTGATGCTCTTATTTCTACACCAGATGACAAATCGCTTTCGTTACTGCTATTCTAGCAAATGGGTGTTAGGTTTCCTAGCCTCCCTAAGAATGTCCATGCATCTTTGAGGGAGTTGTAAATGTCCAAATTCTATGACCTCAAGAGTCAGGCTGCTAAGTTCAGGGTCTGTAGGCATGGGTGTAGCGTTCTGCCCTTGTCCTGTGACAGCATGTTGTACAGGCAGGGAAGTTTCATTGGAGGAGATAGACATCTCCTTCAAGTGAGCGAACCATGGCTGCCGGGCCCACATAGGGGCCACTGTTATCATGGTGACTGGTTCCAGGTGCATCTTGTGCACTATTTTGTCGAGAAGCGGAGCCGGGGGGAAAAGCGTAAACAAATTTCCCTGACCATGTTATCCAGAGACCGTTCCCTTTGGACTGGTTCTGGGGGTACCTGGAGGCGTAATCTTGGCATTGGGAGTTCTCCAGAGTTGCGAACAAATCTATTTCTGGGAATCCCCATTGTGTGAAAACGTCGAAGACGATGTCTTCTTGTAACCGCCATTCGTACTCTGCGGGCAGAGGGAAGTCTCTGCTGAGTTCGTCTGCTAGCAGATTGAGTTCCCCTGGTACATGGTGTGACAACAGGAACATGTTGTGTTTGAGAGCCCACTTCCAAATGTTCTGGGACAGCTTGGACAGTCCTGGAGAGTGAGTGCCCCCTTGCTTGTTCAGGTAGTACATGGCTGTGGTGCTGTCTGTGAGGACCATCACTGTCTTCCCTTACATGTGTGCCTGGAAAGCCTTCAGTGCTTTGAAGACTGCTAGCAGTTCCAGCAATTTTATGTGTTTGGACGCTACACTCGCAGTCCAAACTCTGTGTGCAGTCTGATGGGATAGGTGAGCCCCCCCATCCTGTGAGGGATGAGTTTGTGGTTAGAGTGGCCTCCACTGCGGGGGTGGTGAATGGTTTCCCTATTACAAGGTTTTCCTTCGACCACCACCGTAGCGAGAGAACCAAGGCCTGCGAGACCACCACTAGATTGTCCCATTGTCCGCTGGCCTGACACCACTGGCTGTTGAGCCACTCTTGCATTGGGCGCATGCGCAGACGCGCGTGAGGTACCACATATATACATGAACAATATATATACATGACACAATATATATATTTCTGAGGCTTGTGGAATCTGCTTAGATCACATGCTGTGCATAGGCCGACATCTAGTGGAAGCTGCGGAGTATTACAGTTTGTTTTTCGAAACTCGAAAATGGGCGTCGACACAGGCGTGCCAGTAATACTATCCCTAGTGTGACGTACACTGTACCCAAGATCCCTCACGCGTCTAGGATCCTCAGATTGTTTTTTTCCGCCATACTGGTCGGAAGCATCTTGCGGAGTCCCCTGGCCTTAGCCTTACTTTTGCTAATTATTGAAGTTTAAAATTATTTATTGACATCCTTCCCCACACCAACGTCGACCCTCGACCCTCGACGACGGCTGGAGAAGACATCGACCGTCGGCTGCTGCACGACGGATCTGGGCCTCTGAAGGCCGCTGGCCTCGGCCCGGGCCTAGTAGGCCGCTGGCCTCGGCCCTGCAAGTAGGGAGAGTGGGGGGTGGTACATACTCTTCACTCTTGGTATATAGGTACACCTTATATATTTCCAACACTTACCAGCCCGCTGCCTCAAGGTGCGTATGGAGGGTACCCCTTTCCAATTCTGCCCCAAGTGCAACCGCAAATACCCTTGGGTCGACAGGCACGCCACGTGCAATCTCTGCTTGCCGAGGGACCACCCCGAAGCGAACTGCAGAGCGTGTAGTAGGTTTAAGCCTAAGACACTTAAGGACCGTTCGACAAACCGTTGGGCCCACCACGCCAGGCAGGCGGCCATGGCAGCGGAGGGCGCCTTCAGCGATGGCAGCGACGCCGTACTTTCGGACGGCGAGGGCATTACGGCATCGAAAGACTGCCGAGCGCAGGTCCCCGACCTCGGAAGGTTGTCCGGCAGGGCGGCTATGGGGAAGACCCCCGGCGACGCAAGCGCTACACACCCTACACACACTAAGTACACTAAGTCCAACCGAACCTCGACGACGTCGACCTCTCGGAAAGAGGCACAGATAGAACGGTCCGACTCGGTGTCCTCTGGGCGCTCTCGATCGAGATCGCCTCATGACGCAAGGCAATCATCCACTCTTGCCAAGAGTGCCTCGCTCCCTAGATTAACGGAAGTTCGATCGTCGGAAGACGAAGACGACTTCCACCCCCAGGCCGCGCTCCAGGAGACCGAGGCCGCAGTTAACACCAGCGAGGCCCCACGCTCGAAACACACAGATACCTCTCCCGACCCTCGACGCCAGGCGTCGAAAGTCTCTGGGGCCTCCAAGGGGCAGGGAAAACATTTTTCCACGCACGGGGAGGGGGGGAAACAGCGGAAAGCACAGCCTTCCACTCCTGTAAGACCATCCTTCCACCCTAAGCAGACAGACAAACACAAATCTACTGGGACATCAACATCCAGCAAAGATACCCTTGATAAGTCCTCTAAGTTGCCTACTAAAGTCATACCCTGTTCCAAAGAATGGTCCAGTGAAGACATAGATAGGGTCATGTCAAGGATGTCTTCCTTAGCTGATTTTTATGACAAAAACCCAGAACATTTCCTTTCGTATGACCCTCAAGGGGCCACACCCTCAGGCTCCTCTGATCCTATCCCCCTAAGTAAAAAGGCCCAGTTCGTAAGACCTGAACCCTTCGAGGTGCAGCCTTACTCTACTCCATACTCTACTCCACACCCCAGATACCAAGGACAGCCTTTCCCTGAAGGGGACCAGGAGTTTAACATTATAGAGGAACAAACCGGGACTGAATACTATGCGGATGATGAGGACCTGGAGGAGGTAGAAGATGAGCAGGAAATTTACAGAGTAGATTCCCCGGTAGAGAGCGAAGCCCCAGTTACCGACTCGCCAGTTGATAACCAGCCCCTCCTTAATGAAGTTCTCGCTCGCGCAGCAGAACATTTTCACATCGACACCCACGGTGTACAGGAGGAAAGGGACTTCGCAGAAGAGTTGGTGGGAGAGAGGAGGCCGGTCGCTCAGACCATCCCTATCCTTAAATCCATCCAACGTAGAATAGATCCATCCCTGGTGAATCCTAACCTCACCAGAGCCGTCAACCCCAGAGTCGAAAAACTTTTTCGGGCAGCCCAGTCTGACCCTCTTTATATAAGAGGACATCTTAAACCAGACTCCCTAGTGGTTACCAACACTCGGAAGAGGGCTGGGACACCCTTATCGTCGTCAGAAGCTCCTCCCGACAAGGAGAGCAAAAGACTGTACGGGTTTGGCAGGAAGGTAGCCTCAACGTCCGCCTACCAAGCAAGGATTGCAAACTCCACCACCCTGTTGGCAAGTTACAACTGCCATCAATGGGAAGAGGTCGCGGCGCTCATAGCCTCTGCTCCTGATCCGTTAAAGGGCCAGTTGGCTCGGATCTCGGCAGAAGGGAGAGCCGTGTCTGGTTGCATATTAAAAGCAACTTTCGACGCCGCGGACAACGCAGGAAGATTGATAGCGGAAGGTACTGTTATCAAGAGACATGCGTGGTTACGGCAGTCGGGGTTCAAAACAGAAACCCAGGCTTCATTAATAGACAAGCCGGTGGAACCCGATCTATTGTTTGGGAAAGCGGTCGAAGACGCACTTAAGAATGCCAAGGACGAATACGAGACTCTCAAATCCCTTGGCCAGCTTACCAACAAACCCCCTAACCAGAGGGGGAACAGTAATTTTCGTCGCCCACGCAGCCAAAATTCACAAAGAGGCAACTATGCCCAAGGACAGGGTACACAATGGAACAACAACCAGCAGTCTACCCAGAGTTACGGCAGGGGTAACAAGAGAGGTCGTGGAAGAGGCAGAGGCAGCCCCAACAAGGGAGGTGGCACGCCTCCACCAAAGCAGTGACGCTCAGTTCAGGGTCCCTTCTCACGCAACCCCAGTAGGGGGACGCATTTCCAACTTCACCCAGGCTTGGGAAGGGATCACCTCAGACAGATGGGTGCTGTCAACAGTGTCCACAGGATATTGTATAGAATTACTGCAGCGTCCCCAGAACCACCCTCCACGACAAAGAATACACTCCTTAGAACATCAGAAGATCCTTCTCGAGGAGATCGCCATTCTACTAGAAAAGGACGCGATAGAACTCGTCCCAGGACACCAGGTAAACAAGGGTATCTATTCAACTTACTTCCTTGTGCCAAAGAAAGATTTGACAATGCGCCCAGTATTGGACTTACGGCCTGCCAACAAGTATGTCAAGCCCCAAAAAGTCCGTATGACCACGCTACAAGAGGTAATCCCCCTCCTAAAAAAGGGGGATTACATGGCAACCTTGGATATGAAAGATGCTTATTTTCATATTTCCATGCTCCCAGCGCACAGACAATACTTGCGCTTCAAGGTGGACAGTCGCCACTACCAATTCAAGGTACTGCCCTTCGGGATAGCTTCAGCACCAAGGGTATTCACCAAGGTACTAGCGGTGGCAGCTGCACACCTACGCAGGGAGGCAATCCCAGTGTACCCTTATCTGGACGACTGGCTCATAACGGGGGAAACCCCAGGAATTTGCAGGTCAAACATTCAGAGGACTATCGACCTCCTCCACGAATTAGGCTTCTCTATCAACGAGAAGAAGTCAAGTCTGGTGCCAAGCACCTCAAAACAGTTCCTAGGAGCAATCCTAGATACTCAGAAAGGGTTGACCTTCCCTTCGGAAGAGAGAATTCGGAATATACTACTGCAAATCCCACATTATCAGTCAGGTCAACAAATAACGGTACGCAAAGCAATGCGGTTACTGGGCATGATGGCGTCATGCATTTACCTGGTCCCCCACGCGCGTCTGCGCATGCGTCCCATGCAGGAATGGTTGGCGAAACAGTGGTCTCAGGCAAGTGGTCAGTGGGACGATCTAGTAGTCGTTTCGCCAACACTCGTACAGAGCTTACACTGGTGGACAAGAGAGAATCTCACAAGGGGAAAACCCTTTTACGATCCCGAAGTACAGGCAGTGGTGACTACAGATGCATGCCTGACTGGGTGGGGAGCTCACCATCTCCACCACACAGCTCAGGGTCTCTGGTCTCACTCAGTAGCCACGAACCACATAAACCTGCTAGAGCTTCTGGCAGTATTCCGAGCGCTTCGGGCGTTCGAGACCCATCTGCTAAACTTGTCGGTGCAGATCCGGACGGACAGCACGACAGCCATGTTCTATCTAAACAAACAAGGAGGGACTCGTTCGCCAAATCTGTCCAAGCTTGCCCAGAAAATCTGGATATGGGCACTCAGACGGAACATCTTCCTGTCATCACAACATGTTCCAGGAGAGCTCAATTCCCTAGCGGATGCCCTAAGCAGAGACTCCCTCCCAGAAGAACACGAATGGGTCCTTCACAGAGATATCGTAGAAGATCTCTTCTCTCAGTGGGGTTTCCCCACTATAGACCTATTCGCCACAAGCGAAAACAAACAATGCCCAGGATTTGCATCCAGGTTCCCCCAGCCAGACTCCCAAGGGAACGCCCTGTGGATGAACTGGTCAGGGATGTTTGCGTACGCTTTTCCACCAACTCCTCTCATCAGGAAGGTGGTGTACAAGATGAACAAGGAATCGATGACGCTCATCCTAGTTGCTCCCATGTGGGCGAGACAACCATGGTTTCCACACCTACGCAGGATGGCGGTGTGCGAGCCCATCAAACTCCCAGCCTGGTACAACCTACTGTCCCAGCAACAAGGTCAAACAGTGCACCAGGAACCCAACTCAATGAACCTGGCAGCATGGCTCCTGAGGTCATAGAGTTTGGGCATCTCAATTTACCACAGAGGTGTATGGACATCCTAAAAGAATCCAGGAAACCAAACACAAGGCACTGTTACTTTGACAAGTGGAAGAGATTCGTTATTTGGTGCCAGAATAAACAAATCAACCCAGTTGATTGCACTCCTTCCAACGTTGTAACATACATGCTCCACCTGCTGGACACAGGGTTGGTTTTTAACTCTCTGAAGGTACACCTGGCAGCCCTCTCGGCTTACACCACATCCCATAACAAAGTATCGTGGTGGAAAGTACCAGTAGTTAAAGCCTTCATGGAAGGAGTAAAGAGACTTCACCCTCCTATTTCGAACCCACCGCCAGGATGGGACCTCAATGTGGTGCTAGCTAAGCTCATGGGCCCCCCTTTCGAACCCATGCATAAAAGTAGTCTCAAACACCTGACTTATAAAACGGCCTTCTTAGTAGCCATTACCTCTATAAGAAGGGTCAGTGAAATTCAGGCTCTGTCAGTGCAGGATCCTTTCTTTACTATCCACAAAGACAAACTGGTTTTACGCACACACCCTAGGTTCTCACCTAAATTTATATCTAAGTTCCATGTAAACCAGTCCATCGAGCTTCCGGCTTTCTTCCAGAACCCGCAAAGCTCAGCTGAGGTGAAACTACACACCCTTGATGTGCGTAGGGCGGTCCTCTACTATGTAAATAAAACCAGACCGCTAAGGAAAACAGATCAACTGTTTGTCTCCGTAGCTACAGGCAGAGAGGGGGATCGCGTCTCTAAAGGCGCGATCTCGAAGTGGATTATCAACTGTATACAGCTGTGTTACTCTGTTTCTGAAAAAACTCTGCCTTTTACGCCAAGGGCCCATTCTACTAGAGGCATTGGGGCCACTCTGGCTTTCATTGCAAATGTTCCCCTCGACACCATTTGCAAAGCAGCTACTTGGAGCTCTATTCACACTTTTACTCAGCATTACTCCATTGACACTCATTCCAAGACAGATACACAAGTGGGACAAGCGGTTCTAAGACGCCTGTTTGCTCATGACCCTTCTCACATCCCACCTCCTTCTTCTGGTACTGCTCGCTAATCTATGCACAGCATGTGATCTAAGCAGATTCCACAAGCCTCAGAAGGGATACATTACTCACCGTAATCGTATTTCTGATGCTTGTATCTGCTTAGATTCACATGCGACCCACCCTTCCTCCCCTCCGAGAGAAGGCGCATGATTGCTTGTAGTCTTACCTTTCTGTCTATCTGCTTGGATTATCTGTACTCACGCTACTCCTCATGCTTCCTCATGTCAGAAAAAATACAATCTGAGGATCCTAGACGCGTGAGGGATCTTGGGTACAGTGGACGTCACACTAGGGATAGTATTACTGGCACGCCTGTGTCGACGCCCATTTTCGAGTTTCGAAAAACAAACTGTAATACTCCGCAGCTTCCACTAGATGTCGGCCTATGCACAGCATGTGAATCTAAGCAGATACAAGCATCAGAAATACGATTACGGTGAGTAATGTATCCCATATATATACATATATAGCAAACGCATTGCTTTGCGTACCGTCACCTCTCGACCGGCCACATATTGAGGGATCTGAAACAGCATATTTTGGACCCTCTCGTTGGAGGGGAAGACGAGGCCGTCCTTTGTTCGAATTAGAGCCCCTAGGAATTGTTTAATCTGGCTGGGGTCTAGACTGGACTTCTTCTTGTTGATGGAGAAGCCCAGTTGGAACAAAAGGTCTACAGTCTATTGGGTATTTGAGAAGCATGTCTCGTAAGAATCCCCTGTTATAAGCCAATCGTTGAGGTACTTTTGTGAATACCCTTGGCGCTGATGCTATGCCGAAGGGTAGCACTCTGAACTAGTAGTGTTTGCCCTCTATCATGAACCTGAGTTATTTTCTCCTTTTAGTAGCAGCAGTTCCACTTCTTGAAGAAGGATGGCGAGGTGCTCTGGTGAAAAGCGTCGTCCCCTTGGGGGTCTGTACTTGGGGGACTGACTGAATTCTATGCAGTAACCGTGGGCTATGGTTGACAATACCCAGCGGTCTGATGTTATTCCCTCCCATGCTGGTAGGAAAGATGTTGACCAGCCCCCGACCGGCGATGGATGGGAGGGGACCCGAACCTTCGGGTCATTTGGTGTTGGTAGCCGGGGATCCTCTGGGAGTGGGACCCCGATCTCTACCCTTGCCACGGCGTTGTCCTCTGTGTGTATTGGCCACTGGTTCCCTGAGTAGAGGACCAGTTGCCTGCAGTGTACTGCTGTTGTTGTTGCTGTTGTTGGCGTTGGCCTTGAAAAAAGCGTTTGTTGCTGAATCCTTGCTTATTGGGAGGCCTTGAGATTTGGTCTAAAATCTTTAGGGTGTCGAAATCCTTCTTCGCAGTCTCCAGTGCGTCGTCCACTGCTTTCCCAAAGAGGTTAGAATCCTCTATTGGTTTATTAATGAGTGACGCCTGGGTCTCTGGCTTAAAACCAGAATTGCAGAGCCAGACATGACGCTTCAGAAGTATTCCCTGGACTAAAGAACGGCCAGCCGTTTCTGCAGCATCAAGAGTGTTTTTGATGATGCTCTGGTTAACCAGAGTTCCTTCTGTTACTGTGGTTAATAAGCGAGTTCTTAAGGGCTCAGGGACTTTCTCGAGGTCCTGCCTTAATTTTCCCCATTGGGCATCAGCATAACTTGCTGTTAGGCAGAAACCTGTGCAGTTCCCTTAGGGACCACTGCAAAAGGCTTAAGACTACAGGTGTTGGCAGTAAACCCAATTGGTAGCAGTCTGTACCACCCAGATTTACCTGGTAGCTGTGGCTGAGCAGTCAGACTTCTCTCTTTTTAAAAGAACCACAGCAAGGCAAGGAAGGCAGAGTCTACTGTAAAGCAAGAAAGTTCATAGGCCAGGCCCACTCTTAGAGAGAGTAAGGCGGAATGTGTCCAAGATCACACAGTTGAATTATACTTTCAGAGTCTTTGCAGATAGTTCAAAAAGAGGTGGATCAGTTCAGAAAAGTTAGTTAACAGGTCCCAGGTCACCCCAGGATAGAGAGTCAAGGATTTACGGGACACCTTGAACAGTCTGTTGCAAGGGAGACCAGGCAGCACACAGTACCTGAAATGGTGAGAAAGCTCCAGCGGTGGCAGTTGTTCCTGGCAGAGATTGCAAGTCGGTGCTTCGTCCAGGGGAAGAGGAGATCTCGACGTGGAGGAAAGCTGGAGGTCGTTGCACTGCCAGGGAAGAAACCAGCTGCAGAGTTTCTCGGTTAAAATGTACTACCCTTTTATTTGCGGCAGTGTTGAAGCGTGGCTATCCGGCCGCCGGGGTGCTTGGCACGGGCAATTTGACCACGAGCCGATCCAGGAAGGCAAAAAAGAGGGCGAACTGGTTATTCCCTGCAGTTCAAAGGAAGAAGACTCTCCGGGGTGAAGATCTTCTCTGTCGTCGGGAAGTGGTGAGACGGTGCAGCAGGGCTCCACCGGTGGTGTCGTCGTTGCAGGTTGGCTCAGATTCTCCCTCTTCTGATTCTTTGGTCATGTGGCGACTTCTGAAGTTCCAGTTCCCAAAGCCATGCTTTTATGCAGAAAGCCCCCATTCATCAGTCCTAGCTGTCACTCAAACATGCTAAGTGGTGAGCCGGGCGGCTCACCACTGGGCCAATCACACAAGAGTGCGACTTGAGTTGCTGAGGCAACTGAGTTCAGGGTGCCTAAACCCCCCTCCCACACATCCTGTATACCCAGACAGAGTGGCACCACTTTGGAGGGCTTCTGTGCAGAAGCCCGCCAAAAAGTGGAACAAAGGGCTCGACTTGGGTTAGAGTTACAAAAGCGAACACAGACGCCATTTTGGCACCGAGTTCTGGCAAAAATCCCAACCGGTGAATTAATATTAATTTAATAAACCCGCGGTATGTTGAGGCTATGCTAAAAAGTGGTAGCCTCGAACAATGGGAAAATCCCATAGGAATATATTTGCGGTCGAATATAAAAAGTAGTATCCACTGCCACCAGCCAAAACTCGATCAGGGGGGACTGGACAGTGCACCCTCGAACAACAGACCCAGGGGCAATCGAATTGCCCCTACCAGTACGTCCACAATATGATGGTTTGTACTGGTTCTGTTCACAATTTAGGACTAGAAAAGCCAATGGTGACTTTACATGCCCTCGGAGACAGTAGTCAGTCCCAGGGTATGGAGTCTATGTATGGGGGTAACTATGACACCCCCGTGTTACTGCACGGAGGGTGCTGTGTAACTCACATACCAAAAACACATGAAGCCCTATGGAGTAAAAGACCCCATAGCCCATAAAACACATTCAAAGTCAAAGGAACACCTCAAATCATGTCTAAGTGTGAGAGTAAAAGAGTCGCACTCTTAGAAGGAGAAAAAAATAAACCCCAAAAATCCAGCCAAGCTGCTGGGGGACTCACTAGGTTTGGGAAATTAGCCTTTACAGAGAATTCTCCCTAACACTTGCCAATAGGATGTTATTATCGGCAATTCTGGTTGAAAAAGCTGCCGAGGCTGTAATTCTTTTACCCAGGGCGTAGAGTTTCTTCCCTTCTTTGTGTGGGGGTGCTTTGCTGGTTGACAGCGGAACCCCTGCTCTTTTCCTTGTGGTAGTTACCACTAAAGAGTCTGGAATTGAGTGACCCCTAATGTATAATGGGTCTGAAGGAGAGGGAGTGAACAGTTTTTTAATTCGGGGATTGACCCCTCTGACCAGTGCAGGTGTAGACCGCGATGGAGTGATTTGTCTCTTAACTGAGGCAAGGAGGGGAATAGTTTGACTAGTGGGAGGCTTTTCTTTAATGATTCTTTCTACAAAATCAGTATCGGGAGTAATTTCACCAATTTCAATCTCAAAGTGCGCTGCTGCCTTCCTTAGTAGCGCGTTGAAAGTGGGTTGGTCATCTATTGGTGACGGATTCCTGACCGATGTGGTATGATGGGAGGGAAGGTTTAGGATCTCAGGGTCTGTAGACTCTGTTGGTGACTGCCAAGGCTGTGAGCCACCTTCATCTGGGTCTTCCTCGAAGCCCCCCCACCTATGTCGAGGTTTCCCTCAAAACCTTCTTCTTAGAGGTTCTGTTGGTCTTCACTCTCCAAGAATTCTTCGTCCTCTTGGAAGTGAGGGTCTTCTTCAATGAGGTCATAAGTATGAGATTCCTTCTGAAGGGGGTTCAATAGTCTAGGATATGTAGCCCTGGGGTCCTCATGAAATACCTCTCTTTGCCTCTTGGGAGTTTTATGTTCAGGAGCGGACATAAATCTATCCAGTTTCTCCATACACGACTGGAATCTCTCAAGAGTCCAATGTGGTAACCTAGAAAGGTCTGGAGGCGAAAAAGGAGGCTGTTCTTCCTGTAGCCGTCTTTGTCTGTCCCATAACGTCGAGGATAAAGTACCTTCGCCTTCTGAGAACCCTTCTCGTAGGCTAGGGCCTTCTTTCGACGGTGCGAGCTGTCCCTGCCTCCCTTCCGGCATTCTCAGCATTTCCCTGGCCTTGTGAGCGGTTTTCGGCGTATCACTCGCCGTCCGTTTGTGGCCGTCCGTGGAAACTATACGTGCCAAGCTCTCGACAATTAGTTTCTCCGTCGAGGGTTCGTCTAGTGTCGTGCTGGGCAGTGCTGAGTTTCTTTCGGTGACGATAGCACTCTTACGAGGCGCGTCGCCTGTTGTTTTGGTGGTAGCGCCCTTGTCTGTAGGTAGCCCAGTCGCTAGTCGCGGCTGCGGTGGCAGGGAGGGCTTGCGACCCTTACGGTTGGTGGAGGGCGCCGGTGGGTCCGGCGTCTCCATTGGCGCTATGGCTTTCTTCGTCTTTGACGAAGAAGTGCCGTGGGTTGTGTGTTTATGTTTATGCCTTCTGTGTTCGTCAGTGTCGCTGGGGTGTTCATCCCCATAAGTAGGGCGTGAGCCGAACTTGTCGGGGCCGGCGACAGACGTCGAGGAGCGGGTACGCTCCCTAGAGAGGTCTACGACTTCCGAAACGGAGGTCGGGTTATCACTATCCTCGTCACACTCGGCGGCGGCGGCGGGTGAGGCATCAGCTCTAGACATAGCGTAGGCTGCCCACCTCTTGACCCTGAGGTCCTTTAATGTTTTCGGGTGAAGTAGTTTACAGGCCGCACAGCCTTCCTCGTTGTGGTCGAGGGGTAAGCAACGGTTACACCGCTTGTGCTCGTCTTTCCATGTAAATTTGCCCTTACAACGTGGGCAAAATCGAAACAGAGTCCTCTCCATAGCTGAGGATATAGATACGAGTGATAATGACCCCGAAGGAAAGGGGGGAAAAGGAGAAAGGCATTCTTAGAAATAGAAGAAATGTCCCACAACCCCACTCTCCCTACTGTATAAGGCCGGCGGGGCCAGGCCACGTGTTCGGCAGCGCCGAAGAATCTCCTCCGTCTAAGTCACCGCCGTCGAAGTTCTTACTTGGCCGTGGAACAGCTTTGCAGCTTCGACGTCGAAGGAGGGATCTAATGTATTTAATAATAGATAACGACCAAAGGGTCGAGTAAATGTTTTTGCAATTTCTCTCGAGGAGCTCTGCATTAAGGCGACCAATATCTGGGTGTAAAAAAACAATCTGAGGGACCTCGACGCGTGAGGGATTGTGGGTACAATGCACGTCACTATAGGGATAGTGTTACAGACACGCCTTGTCGACGTCCCCTTTTCAACTACGAAAACTAAATGCAATACTCCGCAGTGACCACTGGATGTCGGACTATGCACAGCATGCGATTCTAAGCAGATTAACAAACATCAGAAATATATATATTTCTGAAGCTTGTGGATCTGCTTAGATCCCATGCTCTGCAAAGTCAGACATCTAGTGAAAGTCACGGAGTATTACAAGATTTGTTTTCGAAACTCAAACGGATGTGGACAGGGTGTGCTTAGTAATGCTATCCCTAGTGTGATGTGTACTGTCCCCATGGACCTTCACGCGTCAAGGTCCCTCAGATCGCTTTTTTCCGCCATGAAAGTCGGTCGCAAATGTAGAGTTCGCTTCCAGGCAGATGCCTTTGATTAGCTAATGATGGAGTTTCTTCCTTTCCTTTGTTGTTTGCCTTGCCGCACGACCGCTTGACGGCTCCCCGACGAACAGCATCATTGTCAACGATTGACTTATCAACGACCAGACGCAGTCTTCACGGGCCTCGGGCTTCAGCCCATTACAGTAGGGACAGAGGGGGGAGGTTCTTCATACTGACTGACCTCTTTTAGAGAATGCTGATTCCATCAGCCCCTTTCTTTTCTTGCAAATCTGCCCTTTTAAAATATAATGGACAAAACCCCATTTAAATTTGCCCACCTGCCAATGAAAATTCCTGTGGAAGGACACGCACCGAGTGTGCAACCTCTGTCTTCCGAGGAATCACGTCGAAAAGGATTGTAAATCCTGTAACCTCTTTCGGCCTAAAACCCTAAACGACCGGCGGACCAAAAGCCTGGGCCGCTCACGCCATGCAGGCCGAGGCCTCCATCGATGTGACGGAAGATTCCAGCGAGGGCAGTATCGGGGTCATGAGTGACACAGAGGGGGAGCGGTGTTCGCCGGAACCCCAAGTTCGGGCCCCTGACTCGGCAAGCACCTGGTGGTGGTGACCACTATGGAATATGGTTTGAGCTGACCCCTAATATAATGGGGGTATGTGGGTGCCGGTCTGAATAGCTTCTCTATTCTAGCGTTGACCTCCTTTGTGAGACTAAGTGCCAGTAGGGATGGTTGGGTACGTCTTTGGACAGACTGCAGGAGTGGTATAAACTGGGTGGCGGACCTTTTGCCCCCAGAATATCTTCCACAGCGTCCTTGTCGACCTGTGCTTCCTCAGTGTCGATATTAAAATGATGCGCCTTTAGTAGCAGTTCATTGTACTGGAGTGGACTGTCAATAGGCAAATCTGCTACTGGCTGGTCCTGTTGGTCTGGCGACTGGATCAGGTAAATGTCATCATCATCGTCGTCATAAAACTGGTCTTGGTCCTGCCCATAGAGGTCCCCCTGAGACCCTGGGTCTGCTTGGTCATCATAATACGAGTCCTGAGAGGAGTCTTGGTATGTCTGAGAGGTGTCTTGGAACGTCAAGTCTGGAATGTGAACAGCAGATGTGCTCGGCTGTGGCTGAAGATGAGACGTTATGGCCGAGTGTGGCTGTGCTGGTGCCCTTGGCTGTGAGGCATCTTTAAGAATTGTCAATTGGTCAGGATGTTTGTCTACGAAACTAGACATTCTCCTTATAATTGTATTGAATTGTTCAGGTGTATATTCGCATGTGGGCGAGAAACAAGACATGACAGGGGTGGGCTGCGAGTGAGTGACATCCTTTTGGTACATGGCCCATGAGGGGGTGTCCAAGGGGATGGAAAACCCTGTTTGTGTGTCCTTTGGGGCCAAGGGCGTCGAAATTACTTTTTTTCTGGCGACCTCGCCTTAAGCAAGGAAGCACTAAAGTGTAGTATAGCACAACAAGATACCTGTTGCACACATTAAATCCAGAGAGGTGATTACAAGCGTTTTTGGCATCAAAGATGTCTTCATAAACAACATAAGCTGTCCTTCTTAAGCAAGGAAGCACTAAAGTGTTTCTTAATTAGTTCTTGCATTTTCTGTGTTTACTTGGGGGACGCTGAAACAGCTTTCGTGGCCTATTTTTCAGCACACAATAGGAGGGCCTTTTAATGTGCGTTGTCTGAACCGAATTTCACTTTCGGAACATTGTGAGGCAAAGCGCGTGCAATGGCCCAGAGGACAGTGAAGAACCAGAGGCTATATCCCCGGACACCGCATGGGCCTTGACGCTCAATGGTACCATTGAGAGTTGGCTGGGGGCTATTTCATTAGTGTGTTTGTGCTCGTCTGTGCACGCTCGGCAGAAGCCCCGCCAGACAAGGAGAGCAAAAAGATATATACTTTCGTGAGAAAGGTCACCTGCTCCGCAGCATACCAGACCAGAATCGCTAACACCACTAGTTTGTTAGCTAGTTACGGCTGCCACAAATCGGATTATCTGGAACACCAAATAGAAGTCGTCCCAGAGCCACTAAAAGCTCAATTACTAAAGACTATCTCAGAAGGCAAGCAGATCTCAAATTGCCTCCGAAAGAATAACCTTGATGCAGCAGCTAATGCAGGACACATCATAGCGGAGGGAACGCTCATCAAGCGCCATGCTTGGCTTAAACAGTCAGGCTTCAAGCAACCCTCTTAAACATGCCAGTGGAGCCAAATGTGTTACTCAGGAAGGCCGTAGACGATGCCCTCAAGAGTGCCAAGGAGGAGTACGACACACTTAAATTCCTTCGACAGTAGACAAATAAACCCTTTCCCCAACGGGGCTCCCAAACTCTAGGAGATTTTGGGGCCAGGGTGCGCAACGTTCCTCAGGCTGCACTCAGGGGGGACAGTCCTCATCTTGGGGCCAGTCACAAGGCCAAGGTTCCACGTCCAATTTTCAAAGAGGAAGTAAAAGGGGCAGAAACACACCTGGGAGAGAGGCTCAACCCCTCCCAAACAATGACACACAGTTTCAGGTCCCCTCCCACGCGACTCCAGTAGGAGGCTGAATTTCTCACTTCACCCATGCATGGGAGGGGATAACATCGGACAAGTGGGTGTTGTCCACCATTACAGGCGGGTATTGTGTCGAGTTGCTACAAAAAAAGCCTACCAAACACTAACACAGAAGAAGATGACAGCAGAAGAACAAAGCATACTACTGGAATAAATATAGGTGCTGCTCGAGAAGGACCCCATAGAGGACGTCGCGGCAAATGAGGTAAACAAGGGTATTTATTCAACGTACTTCCTTGTGCCAAAGAAAGACCTTACCATGATCCCAGTATTAGATCTGCGCCCTGCGAACAAATATGTCAAACCCCAAATGTTTCATATAACCACGCTCCAAGAGGTGATTCCACTCCCAAAATGGGGAGACAACGTTGGACATGAAAGATGCATACTTTCATATTTCAATGCACCCTGCACACAGAAAATACCTGCGTTTCAGGATGGCGGGAGTAACTACCACTTCAAAGTACTCCCATTCAACATCGCCTCGGCACCAAGAGCATTCATAAAGGTGCTTGCAGTAGTGGCAGCACACATGGGCAGAAAGTCCATCCCAGGATGCCCTTATCTGGACAACTGGCTAATCAGCAGGAAAACTCCTTAAAGGTTGAAAATTAAATACGCAAAAGACAAAAACCTTCTCTTCAAACTGGGTTTCTCCATCAACGGGAAAAAAACAAGTCTAGTCCCCAGCCAAATAAAACAATTTCTACTACACAAAGCAATACGCTTGCTCGGGATGATGGCTTCATGCATTCACTTGGTTCCACAAGTGTGTCTGCGCATGCGTCCAACGCCTCAATGGTTAGCAAAACAGTGGTCTCAGGCAAGCGGACAGTGGGGCGATCTATTGGTTATTTTGCTAACCCTGGTTCAGGCTCTTCGCTGGTGGTCCAACCTATTAAAAGGAAAACCTTTTTGTGCTCACCCAGAACAAGCGATCCTAACTACAGAAGCCTCACTCGCTGGATCGGGGGCCCACTTCCTCCACCATACAGCCCACGACCAGTGGACACACGCTACTGCCCAAGGACATATGAACTTCCTAGAACTCTTCAGGCCTTTCAGCAACATCTCAAGGGTCAAACGGTGCAAGTCCTCACAGACAGCACCACAGCCATGTTCTATCTGAACAAGCAAGGAGGCACACACTCTCAAAGTCTGTCCAAGCTATGCCAAAAAATATGGAAATGGGCACTCAAGCGGAACATATTTCTAACAAGGCCAGCCTAAAACATCTTACTTACAAGACGGCATTCCTAGTAGCAATCACCTCCATAAGACGAGTCAGTGAGCTACAGACTTTGCCTGTACAAGACCCCTTTTTCATTATACACATGGACAAGGTTGTCCCCCTAACACATCCTAGGTTCTCACCTAAGTTCATTTCATTGTTCCATGTAAACCAATCCATAGAACTTCCTACCTTCTTTCAAAATCCATCAAACTTTGCAGAAAGAAGCCTCCATACACTTGATGTATGAAGGGCGGTCTTGTACTATGTGAACAACACAAAACCTCTAAGGAAAACAGACCACCTCTTTGTTTCCATAGCCCCTGGTAGAGAGGGCGATCACATGTCAAAGAACACCATCTCCAGATGGATAGTGAAGTGCATACAGCTCTGCTATTCCCCATCCAAGAAAGTCTTACCTTTCACCCCTAGGGCACACTCTACCAGAGATACAGGAGCTACCTTAGCTTTCACTGCAAACGTCCTTCTGGAAGCCATCTGCAAGGCTCCAAAATGGAGTTCCATCCATACGTTGACACAGCATTACTGCATTGACACACACTCTAAAGCAGATTCACAGGTGGGACAAGCACACAAAACATCTCTGTGCCGCTTTACCTTCTAACTTCCCACCTCCTGCTCCAGATCCTGCTTGCTAACCTATGTAGAGCATGTGAAATAAGCAGATCCACAAGCTCCAGAAGGGATACATTACTCTCAGTAATCATATTTCTGGTGCTTGTATCTGCTTAAATTCACATGTGCCCCCACTTCCTCCCCTACTGGAGTGGAAGGTGCATAGATGCTTTCTCGGTTATCACTTTTTTTGCTTATTTTTGCTTATTCACATCCATACTCGCGCCACACTCATTGCAACCCCATGCCGTAAACAATCTGCTGGACTTTGACATGTGACGGACCATGGGTACAGTAAACGTCACACTAGAGATAGTATTACTAAACACGCCCTGTCGATGTCCGTTTGAGCTTCGAAAACAAACCTTGTTTTACTCTGCAACTTCCACTAGATGTCGGACTTGTTGTTTTTGAAACTCAAAAAGGGAAGTCGACAGGGCCTGCCAGTAATACTATCCCTAGTGTGACGTCCACTGTACCCATGGTCCTTCACGTGTCAAGGTCCCTCAGATTGTTTTGTTCTGACATGAGTTTGCATGAAGTGTAGCATGAGTACAGGTCTATCCAAGCAGATAAATAACAGAAAGATCATATAACATCTACGCACCTTCTCTCAGGGGAGGAATGGTGGGCGCATGTGAATCTAAGCAGATACAAGCATCAGAAATACGATTACAGTGAGTAATGTATCCCTTCTGAGGCTTGTGGAATCTGATTAGATCATATGCTATGCATAGAGTAGCGAGCAGTGTTAGGAGAAGGTGGTGGGTCATGAAAAGGAGCAGCGGCAAATAGATGTTTTAGAGCTGCTTGTCCCACCTGTGTATCTGCTTTGGAATGGGTCTCAATGTAGTAGTGCTGAGTGAAAGTGTGTACTGAGCTCCATGTAGCTGCTTTCAAATGCTGTTTAAGGGGAGGGACATTTGCGATAAAATCCAGAGTAGCTCCTGTGCTTCGTGTGGAATGAGCTCTTGGTGTAAAAGGCAGTGTCTTGTTTGATAACGAATAGCATAATTGTCTACATCTGACTATCCATCTGGAGATGGCATTCTTGGAAATACAGTCTTCTTCTCTGCCTGGTGCTACGGAGACAAACAGTTGGTCTGTTTTCCTAAGCAGCCTGGTCTTGTTTGCGTAGTAAAGGACCGCCCTCCTCAGATCCAGTGTGTGGAGTTTTACCTCAGCCGAGCAAATTGGATTCTGAACGGATTGGTTCACGTGGAATTTGGAAATGAATTTAGGGGGGAACCTAGGATGAGTACGTAAAACCAATTTATCTTTATGGATGATAGTGAAAGGGTCCTGCACTGACAATGCTTGCAATTCACTAACTCTTCTTATGGAAGTAATAGCCACTAAGAAGGCAGTCTTGTATATCAGGTGTTTACGACTTGACATATGCATAGGACCGAATGGGGGCCTGATGAGCTTTGCGAGTACATCTAGATCGCATCCTGACGGTGGGTTCAGTCTTTTTACTCCCTCCATGAATGCCTTAATGACTGGGATTTTCCACCACAATACTTTACTTTGAGAGGTGGTATAAGCTGATAAAGCCGCCAGGTGGACCTTTACGAGTTGAAGACCAACCCTGAATCTATCAAGTGGAGCATATAATTTAGAATGTGTGAAGGAGTACATTCTATGGGGTTTATTTGTTTATGCTGGCACCAAATAACATATCATCTCCACTTGTCGAAATAACAGTGTCTAGTGTTTGGTTTTCTTGCCTCCTTGAGGATATCTATACACTGCTGTGGTATATTAAGGTGTCTGAACTCTATGACTTCAGGAGCCATGCTGCCAAGTTCATAGAGTGTGGTTGAGGGTGCACTGTTGTTCCCCTGTGTTGGGTTAACAGGTTGGTTTGACACAGGAGTTTGAGTGAATCGCACATCGCCAGCTTGCGCAGATGTGGATACCACGGCTGTCTCGCCCATATGGGGGCAACTAGGATGAGTGTCATCTTGTTCACTATCCTGCTCATTAATGGAGTCGGGGGACGGGGGTAAGCAAATTTCCCTGACCAGTTCATCCAATGGGGCGTTCCCCTTGGAGTCTGGCTGGGGGAACCTGGACGCAAAGTCTGGGCATTGCTTGTTTTCTCCTGTAGCAAACAAGTCTAGTGTGAGGTAACCCCACTGAGAGAAGATGTGGTCTACGACACCTGAGTCTAGTTGCCACTTGTGTTCCTCTGGTAGGGGATCTCTACTCAGAGAGTCTGCTAGAGTGTTGAGTACCCCTGGTATGTGTTGGGAGGATAGGGATATCCCCCGTCTGAGTGCCCATTTCCATATTTTTTGTGCCAACTTGGACAGACTTGGAGAGTGTGTGCCCCCCTGTTTGTTGATGTAGAACATCGCAGTTGTGCTGTCCGTTAGAATTTGAACCAACTGGTTTGTCAGTTGCGCTTTGAATGCTTGAAGCGCTTTGCATACTGCTAGTAGTTCCAGCAGGTTGATATGTTTCTGGGCCGTGATGCGAGTCCACAGACCATGTGCTGTGTGGTGAATGTAATGAGCCCTCCACCTGGAGAGTGATGCGTCTGTTGTAACGATCGATTGCGCTTGCGGATCGTGGAAGGGTTTTCCCTTTAACAGGAACCTCTAGATGTGGTGGCTCTCCCCCGGCCGCAGGATCTGCGCTGGCCTCTTGGGTAACCCTGGGACGCTTGACCCTGGTCGTTGTTCCATGATGAATTTCGACCTTGTCCGTATCCGGAGCCTCTCTGGGAATTTTGGCCACAAAAACGGCCAAAATTGTTCCCGCCCCTCAGGCCAGTTGGTTATTAGTCAGTTGCCCAAGGGATTTGAGGGTATCATATTCCTCTTTGGCTGATTTCAGAGCGTCCTCAACCACTTTGCCGAATAGCACGGTTGGTTCCACTGGCATGTTGACTAACGTTGCCTGGGTCTCAAGCTTAAAGCCAGATTGGCGTAGCCAAGCGTGGCGCTTGATAATGGTTCCTTCCGCAATAATACGGCCTGCATTATCTGCAGCGTCGAGGTTGTTCTTGAGAATGCAGCTGGCAGTGGCTTTGCCTTCCGCTGCTACTAGGGCAAGTCTAGACTTTAAAGGCTCTAGAGCAGTGTCGATGAGGGCAGTAATCTCATCCCATTTATGGCAATCATAGCTCACCAACAGTGCGGAATTGTTGGCGATCCTAGTTTGAAACGCTGCTGAAGTCGCAACTTTCCTTCCCATGGTATAGAGCTTCTTGCTCTCCTTGTCTGGCGGAGCCTCTGAAGACGTCAGTGGTGTGCCTGCCCTCTTTCGGGTAGTTGCGTTAACAAACGAATCCGGCTTAAGCTGTCCCCGGATATATAAAGGGTCAGATGGCACCGGGCGGAAAAGTTTTTCTATCTGCGGGTTTACTGACGTGTTTGATTGGGTGTTTTCAGTGAAGGTTGGATTCTTCTCTGGACAGACTTTAAGATGGGGATGAACTGGGTGGCAGCCTTTTTGTCTCCCAAGATATTTTCTTCAAAATCTTTGTCTTGCTGGGTCTCCTGTGTTTGAATACCTTAGTGCTCAGCTGCTTTGATTAATAGGTTGTTGAATAAGGGCTGATTTTCTATCGGAGAATCGGGCACTGGGGAATCCTGTTGAATGGGAGAAGACATAGTATACACATCTGCCTCTTCATCATCATAGTACTGATCAGAGTGTTGGTAGTCCTCATTATCCCATTCAGTGTCTGTATGAATGTCATAAAGGTCAACAGTAGTGCAAGACCTCTTTGCTGGTGGCTGGGAAGAAGGCAGTGGCTGAGAAGTGGACGACTGGGGCTGAGAGCTGGAAGCCTGAGCAGTAGGAGGTGTAATTTGAAAATGTTCGATAGTCTGAGGTTCTTTTCTGAAAACATTTGCAAAAAATGTAATTCTTGACATCGCCCTATCTATGTCTTCTGCCGTCCATAGGACTGAACTGGGGATGACCCCAAGGTAAGGTATGGTATGGGCTTCTGCTGAAGGTGTAAGTGTGTATAGGCCCTTATTCTGTAAGGCGTCAGCCAAAGAACCCTCTTCTTGTGGGAAAGTTAAAGTTTCCTTAGAAGGGGTAGACTTGTCCCTTTGAGACTCGTCTTTGTCCTTATGAGACTTGTCCTTGTGACTAGAACTCTTGGAAGAAGAGTTCTTGGACTGGTTAGCCTTTAACAACTTTCTGTTTTGTAACCAGGTGCGACAGCCCTGTGTAATTGGACTTTACAGCTGATTTTGATGAAATGTGTCAACTTTCGGTAATGGAAAGGACCTCCGCCTCGTCTGTCGATACTCGGTCGATGGAGTTTTATGGGCGGCGTCTTTCGGTTTACGGGGCCTGTCATGGGGCGACTGGGACCTCGAGTGCTTGTATCTGCTTAAATTCACATACTGTGCATAGGCCGACATCTAGTGGAAGCTGCAGAGTATTACAGTTGTTGTTTTTGAAATTCGAAAAGGGACGTTGACAGGGCGTGGCAGTAATACTATCCCTAGTGTGACATCCACTGTACCCATGGTCCTTCACACATCGAGGTCCCTCAGATTGTTTTTTCCGCCATCATAGACGGATGCAAGATCACAGAGTTCTTTCGGCATACCACCAATAATTATTATAATTAGTTAGTTACTTTTCCTTAGGAAAGTCCATTTGAGTCAAGTCACACATTCCACGCCACCTAGTAGCCATTGGTGGAAGTTCACCTCCAGTATTAGTTACGGTTAAGTTGCTCAACTTAAAGGAAGAGCACTTTTTGGGCGGCTTATAACTTTGGCCCCCCCTTGGACGAATCCTCACGAAACCTTACAAAACATGTATATGGACCCGTCAGATTGATCCTGCAAGGTATGGTGATGTTTTGTGCAGGGGGGAGGGGCAAAGATATGGGAGGATGTCCCAAAATGTGTGGTTTTTCCCCCCCATAGACACAATGGAAAAAATGTTTGCTCACGCCTACAGCCCAAACCGGTGGACGGATCTTCACCAAATTTGCTGCAGGAGCGGTGTCTTGGTCCGAAAACATGTTTTTGTAAATTTGGTAGGTCCCAAACAATTTGTGATATCTGGGTTCTGTCCGCTGACCCACTTCACTTTTCAGTCCACGGACGGGCCTTTGATTGGGCCAGAGGGCAGCGTGATGTCCGCGGACATCGTACAAGCCCGTTGAATGGATGGTAAAAAGTGTGCAGTGCGTCATATTTTTGGAAACACCCACCATGTTGGATTCACAGACAGCCTTCGTTGTCCGCGAACACTCTGGTTAAAACATATTTAAAAAACACAACATTGCACTTGTCAAACTAATGAAACCATCTCTGGGAGGTGAGGAGTGAGGGGGATGGTATGGGATATGACTTGAAAAGCCCAAGAAACTGGTGTTTTTTCAACTCTGATGCCCGCGAACAGTCCGGATGTCTGAGGCAGTCCTGTGATGTTTGCGAACATCAGAGATGTTCGTGGATATCTATGCCTATTTCTGCATCACAGGGTTGTTGAAAAGCAGTTTTTGGATGGCTTATAACTTTGTCGAAAAAAACAATGAAACTGCATGAACATTTGGAATTTCATTCTAGACCTGACCCTATATGGTTGCGTGTTGCTGTTTTGCCAAGAGGGAACAAAATTAGAGTGGGGTCCCAAAATATTTTGAAGGCTTATAAATGTGATGGCATTTGACGAATCTGCACAAAAGTTCCCAAAAAGATTTTAGCCATAGATAGGAACGCTTTTGCAAGTTTGGTGGGATTTTGTCAAGAGGGGCAAAATTAAACGGGGGGGGGTCTCAACATTTTTAGATGGCTTATAAATTTTTGATGTTTGATGAACGTGGACAAACGTTTTCGGAAAGATTACAGACCCAACCTTAAATGTGTGTGCAAAGTCTGAATGGATTTTGTCAAGTGGGGGCTAAGTTTTATGACTATTTTATGTACGTACATTTTGACACTTTCAAAAAATAAACCATGGGTGGATTTGCAGCAAACTTGTGCCGACATCTAGTGGAAGCTTTGTAGTATTATAGTTGTTGTTTTCAAAACTCGAAAAGGGACGTCGACAGGGCGAGCCAGTAATACTATCCCCAGTATGATGTCCACTGTACCCATTGTCCTTCACGCGTCGAGGTGCCTCAGATAGATTTTTCCACCATCATCGTTGGATGCTTAAACACAGAGTTCCTTTTCAGCTTAACACCATTGATTACAACGTAATTAGAGCTAGTTACTCTTTCTGTCCTTTATGTTGCCGAACTTCGACGATCATCTTCGACAACGGTTACAAGGACAAACGTTGTTGGACACAAAACTTGCCTCGACGACAACCCTTCGCCATTGGAAGGCCACTCCGGGCCTCCGCCCAGACAGTAGGGAGAGTGTGGGGTGGTCATATCTTAGGCAAAGAGAATGCATATTTCCCATTTCCCCCTCTATAGTCGCCAAGCTGTTTTTCCACCCAACCATGGAAAATACACCCTTTAAATTTTGCCCCAATTGCAACAAAAAAAAATTCCCTGGAAGGATAAGCACTGGGTGTGCAACCTCTGACTTCCGAGGGATCACGACGAGGGCCATTGCAGAGCTTGTCAGCTCATCAAATCTAAGACCCTAAAAGACCGAAAGACAAAACCTTGGGCCCACCACGCCATGCAGGACGAGGCCGCCATGGACGTGGAGGGTGCATCCAGCGACGGCAGCATCGGCTTTCTTTTGGACGAGGAAGGCGATAGGGAACCTTCAGATTCCCATGTGCTAGCCCCCATCCCCATCAGACAGGCTGGCGGTGCTGTTACGGGGACGACACCCGGCGGCATAAGCACACACAAGTCATCACACACAAAGCACATACCCCAGGGCCAGAAGTCGACGATAACAGTTTACACGGCCGCAAACAGCGCCTAGGGGCAGGTCCACTAGCTCCCTGTCCTCTGGGCACTTGAGATCACATTCGCCTCACGACAGTCGCAAGACAAAGGCGGTGTGGATGCCGTATCCAATACAGCAGCTGAAAACAGAGCGTCTAAAAAACCCAGCTCCAGCTCTCCCATCCGATAAAATTCGACAGTCCTCTTTAACGTCGAAATCAGCAGAAAACATGCAGATTTAGAAAATGTCACATCTGGTGCAAAAACATGTCCCGAAAACACTCCTTAAAAGGGAGAACTTCGAAAAAACACTCTTCAAAAAGTCACCATTCCCATAGGGAGAGAGTGAGTGCATCACATAAGGAGAAAGAGTGTTCCCCAGGGGGAGGGTCCTATAGATGCAGCTATGAAACACAAAGGGCTGCCTGCTCCAGAATTACCTTCCACTCCTGTAACTATACCAAGTTCCTCACAATGGTCTGCTGAGGACATTGATAGAGTTATGAGACGCATTTCTTTTATGGAAGGTTTTTTTGAGAAAAATCTGCAGGAAATAGAAAGCATACAAAACACGCCACCAACTAGTGGCGCCACGTCTTCACAACCCCCAGCAATGAGGCCACATCCAGACACCCTTCAAGTCACCCCTAAGCAAGACCCAGACCAATTGTATCTCTATGATCCCAATAAAGACTCTGAGGAGCAAGATACCCTAGGGAAGATAGAGCATTACTTTGATGAGTATGAAGAGGACGTGTACGTCTTACCCTCACCAGATCACCTAGACCCGCCAGTGGCAGACTCACCAGTGGATAACCAACTACAATTTAATGACATGCTCATGAAAGAAGCAGAGCATTTCCAAATTCAAATTCAGGAAACACAATTAGTCAAGGATTTTGTAGAGGACATATTGGGGGACAAAAAGACTGTAACCCAATGTATACCAATTCTACAGTCAATACAGAGAAGAATTCAACCCTCTCTAGAAACACCAAACCAAAACAAACGCAGGCGGTAAACCCGCGCATTGAGAAAATGTTCTGCCCTGTGCCCACAGACCCCCTTTACATCAGGTAGCAATTTTTTTTTTTTTTTTTTTAAACTTTTATTTTTGGTGGCAGAGGTATACATTGGATACACGCAACAACTGAGCACTTGATCAGTACGGTCGCATTGTTACTTGTTACAAAAGAAGAGCAGTACATAGCGGTAACAACAATCATCTTAATCACACCGATGATAAGTGGGAGAAAAGGTTGGGACCCACGAGTAAATTACGTTAGATAGGGGGGTGAGCCCGACCCGGGCGCGTCCACATCCTGGCTGTTGAGGTAAGCATTAAATTCAACCCAGATGTTTTGGGGGCGTGAATGCCCCGGGAGCATTGTCAGAAATTCTTCTTCACAGTTTCGTGACCAGGTGAGCAGCCGCAGCCAAGTCTGGAAGGCCGGAGGGGAGGAGCTCCTCCAGGCCTGGAGCACGCATTTCTTGGCCACCATACAGCCCATGTTCAAAAACTTAGCCAGGCCCCCGTTGCAGACCCCTCCCCATACCCCAAACAGAACTGCCAATGGATCCGGGTCCAGCACCGTGTCTGTTATTGCAGCGAGTGTATCTAGGACACGCCTCCAAAACCCTGACAATTTGTCGCAGGACCAGAACATGTGTATATGGTCGGCTTCTTGAGCCCCGCATCGTGGACAGGCGCGCGGAGTGGACCGGGCGAACCTCGAAGTGCGATGCGGGGTGTAGTATAGCCTATTTAATAGCTTGTATTGCATGGCACGGTACCGAAAGTTTAGAGAGACTCTCTGGGTGTGGAGACACATCCTCTCCCAAATCTTATCGGAGATCTCCAGACCCAGTTCATCCGCCCATTCGCCGCGCGCCCTCGGGGCCAGAATTGGGGTAGCGTCCTGTAGGATCTTATACAGAGAGGACACGACGCCGCCGGCACCGCCAGAATTAGCAATGTATGCAACTGCCGGGGCCTCCGGGGGCTCGTCTGGGAATGAGGGCCACATGGCACGAAACGCTGCCCGGAGTCTATAATATTGAAGAGTTTCTACTGCGGAACCAGTGTGCCCCGGTTTCCACGTCTGGGGATCAATAAACCTGCCCTCGGGGTAAAAGTCGGATAAGGCCAGATAGCCCAGTGAGCTCCAGTGGCGAGCCAGGGCAGCATCATGTGTGGGTTCCAACCCGGGGAAGGACCACGCGGGGACATCAGGTAGCAATTTAAACCAGATTCACTGGTAGTTACAATGACAAGAAAAAGGTTGGGATCACCTTTATCTTCATCAGAAGCAACCCCCGATAAAGAGAGCAAGAAGATTTACACTCTTGGGAGGAAAGTGGCCACCTCAGCTGCTTTTTAAACAAGAATTGTCAACACCATTTTACTGGCAAGTTAAAACTGCCACAAGTGGGAGGAGATAGCAACTTCTCACGGCCGGGGGGAGGTCCCCACTTCCAGAGCTGAAGCAACACCTCCAAAGCAATGAGCACTGCTTCAGCTCCCCTCCCATGCCTCTCCAGTAAGAGGGCGTATAACATACTTCACCCACGCATGGGAAGGAATCACCTCGGATAAGTGGGTGCCATCAAACGTGGCGGGCGATTATTGCATAAGAGGAGCAGCGTATCCTTCTAGAAGAGTTTGCAACGCTGTTGCTAATGTACGCCATCGAAAGGGTTCTGGTTAACCAGGTAAACAAGG
This sequence comes from Ambystoma mexicanum, assembly GCF_040938575.1. NCBI lineage: Eukaryota > Metazoa > Chordata > Amphibia > Caudata > Ambystomatidae > Ambystoma > Ambystoma mexicanum. The sequence goes on along the minus strand of NC_090921.1, from coordinate 491,305,892 downwards.
GTATCTATTCAACCTACTTCCTGGTGCCAACGAAAAATCTAAAAATGTGCCCAGTATTAGATCTGCGCCCTGCAAACACCTATGTCACAAAAATTCCACATGACAACACTACAAGAAGTAATCCCACTGCTAAAGCGGGGGGGGCTTCATGGCAACCTTGGATGTGAAAGATGCCTATTTTCATATTCCAATGTTGCCAGCGCACAGAAAATGTTTGCGTTTCAAGATAGCAAACCAGCACTACCAATTGAAGGTGCTACCCTTCGAAATAGCATCTGTTCCAAGGATATTCACAAAGGTACTGGCACTGGTAGCAGCGCACCTGCGCAGGGAAGCAATCCCAGTGTACCCCTACCTGGACGACTGGCTGATCACAGGGGAGTCACCCCAAATTTGCAGACAAAATACTGAAAAGAACAATAAACCTTTTCCAATTGGCTTTCTCAATAAACAAGAACAAAATTAAGCCTTGTAACAAACAAGACCAAACAGTTCCTAGGAGCTGTCATAAAGACGGAACAAACCCTCGTCTTTCCATCAAAGGAAAGAATCCTAAACATACTACTGCAAATACCTCAGTATCAAGCCGGTCACCAGATAAGCGTACGCAAAGCTATGTGTTTGCTCAGCATGACTGCGCATGAGCCCAATGCATGAGTGGTTGACGAAACTGTGGTCTCAGGCAAGCGGTTAGTGGGACAATCTAGTGGTTGTTTCGCCAACACTAGTACAAGCCCTTCGCTGGTGGACAAAGGAGAATCTGTTAAAGGGAAAACCCTTCCACGATCCGACAGTGCCAGCGATAGTCACAACAGACGCATCACTTTCCGGGTGGGGGGCACATCACCTTCCTATCACAGCACATGGTCTATGAACTCGCATCACAGCACAGAACCATATAAACCTGCTGGAACTTCTAGTAGTATTCAAAGCGCTTCAAGCATTCGAGGCACAGCTGACAAATCAGTCTGTACAGATCCTTACAGACAGCACCACTGCAATGTTCTATATCAACATGCAGGGGGACACACATTCTCCAAATCTGTCCAAGCTAGCACAGAAATTATGGAAATGGGCACTCAAACGGGGGATGTTCCTGACTTCCCAACATGTTCCAGGGGAATTCAACACACTAGCGGTCTCGCTAAGCAGAGCTCCACTACCAGAAGATCACAAGTGGCGACTCAACACAAGCGTCGTAGGTCACATTTTCTCGCAGTGGTATTACCCCCCGCTAGACTTGTTCGCTACAAGAGAAAACAAGCAATTCCCAGACTTTGCATCCAGGTTTCCCAACCAAACTCCAAGGGGAACGCCCTATGGATGAGTTGGTCAGGGAAATTTGCTTATGCTTTTCCCCCAACTCCACTAATGAACAGGGTGGTGAACAAGATCCACAGACAACAGATGATGCTTATCCTAGTTGCTTCCATGTGGGCGAGACAACCCAGGTATCCACATCTGCGCAAACTGGCGATGTGTGATCCCATCAAGCTCCCATGCCAGACCAATCTGTTATCCCAGCATGGGAAAACAACATTACACCCTCGACCTCACTCAATGAACTTGTCAGCTTGGCTCCTGAGTTCATAGAGTTCAGACATCTTAATTTACCACAAAGGTGTATGGATATTCTCAGGGAGGCACGTAAACCAAACACCAGACACTATTATTTTGACAAGTGGAGGAGATTTGTAATTTGGTGCCAGTCTGATCAAATAAACCCCATAGAATGTACTCCATCATACATTCTTCATTACATGCTCCATTTGCTAGACTCAGGGTTTGTTTATAACTCTATAAAGGTTCACCTGGCGGCTTTATCAGCATACACCACCTCTCACAATAAGGTATCATGGTGGAAGGTTCCGTCATTAAGGCATTTGTGGAGGGAGTAAAAACACTACACCCTCCTATTTCAAACCCACCGTCAGGCTGGGATCTCAACGTAGTACTTGCAAAGCTCATGGCACCCTCTTTTGAGCCTATGCATAAGTCAAATCTTAAACACCTCACATACAAGACTACTTTCTTGGTGGCTATAACATCCATAAGAAGAGTTAGTGAACTTCAGGCTTTGTCAGTGCAAAACTCATTCTTTGTCATCCACAAGGACAAATTGGTATTGCGAACACACCCTAGGTTTTCACCCAAGTTTACATAAACCAATCCATTGAGCTACAGACCTTCTTTCAGAACCCAACTAGCTCAGCTGAGAAGAAACTCCATACACTGGATGTAAGGAGGGCGGTCCGTTACTAAGTAAACAAGACCAGACCGCTCAGAAAAACAGACCAACTGTTTGTCTCCATAGCACCAGGCAGAGAAGGAGACCGCATTTTCAAAAATGCCATCTCTAGATGGATAGTCAGATGCATACAGCTCTGCTACTCATTATCAAGTAATAAACTGCCTTTCACACCAAGAGCTCATTCTACAAGGGGTACAGGAGCTACTTTGGCCTTTATCGCAAACGTCCCACTGGACACCATTTGCAAAGCAGCTACATGGAGCTCAATACACCCTTTCACTCAGCCCTACTGCATTGACACTCATTCTAAATACCCAGGTGGGACAAGCAGTTCTAAAACATCTATTTGCCGCTGGACCTTCTCACAACTCACCACCTTCTCCTAACACTACTCGCTAATGTATGCATAGCATATGATCTAAGCAGATTCCACAAGCCTCAGAATGGATACATTACTCACCGTAATCGTATTTCGAATGGATTGTGTCCTCCAACGTATTCGTCATCTTAGATGTATTCCATCCAGCCTTAGCTGCTTCGGAAATTTCTCGGCAGAGGGCGCCGTGCGTCAATGTCGTCGAGTCGATGGTCCCTCGAAGGCCTCCGTCGAGGATGACGTCATCGGGTATACAAATAGCACGTGCGGCGCCCGTTGGCCTCGGTTCTGTTTTTCCGCAGTACGTGTTGCTTCGGAGACTCTGCGCGCCTCGAGTAGTTCTGTGACGCAGTTACTGAAGATATTCGATATGTCCTCGTCATCGACCCAGACTATGACCCCGCAATTGGGATTCAAAAAGTGTAAATCCTGTGGTTCGAAAATGTCCATCACGGACCCGCACCGAGAATGTCTGTGATGTCTCGGTGAAGGCCACGACATGGAGGCCTGTACGAAGTGTCAGGCGATGACGGGGAAGGCCTTGCGAGAGAGGAAGGGAAAACTGCACGTAGGTCGTAAACCCGACCGAAAAGCCTCTAGCATCAAGTCGAGGTCCCATGAGGAGAAATCTTCTTGACGCGAAAAGCATAGATCTAGATCTCGAAGCGATTTTCACCGCTCTTCGTCTTCGACGAAAAATTCCAAAAAAAGGCACCACCGGTCCCCTTCCTCCTCGTCCTCGGACGAATCCAAGAAGGAATGAAATGCCCCACAAAACATTCTTCCTCCGAAGAGTGGGAAGCATTCAGGGTAAAAATGATGGGTGTTTGAAAAGGCTAAGCCTCGGTCCGCGCCTTCTTCGGAAGCCGGCCGGGAGCGTCACTTCTGCCACTCGCACGCCCTTGAGCCCGGGTGATCGAAGGAGGAAGGATCGGGAACCCTCCAGGACGCCGAGCGAAAAAGACCGCTCGAGTCGGGTCGACCGTTTGAGGTCACCGATGCCGTCTGAAAGTCGACACACCTTAAAGGGTTAGTCTTCGAAGATCGCCTCGGCGCCAAAGATTCAAACAAAGGCTCTAACTCAGTCAAATCAGCCAGAAGCTGTCAAAATAACAGCAAGAGAAGGCTGCAAAGGCTGTCGTGCCTTTAGGTTCCACTAGTACACCTCACCCACCTCTCCCAGAAAAGGTTTTTAAACCTCTTCCAAGGAAAGAATTTTTCAAATCCTTAACTTCAATTTTTGAAGAACAGGAGAGGTCTGATGAGAATTTTCCTATTGGACTGGAATATGGCACCTCAAATGTCCCAGAATGCATGATTTCTGAGGAAAGCAGGATGAGGGACCTGGTGGAAACCTTGCATAATGTAAGTGGTATGGATACTTCGCCTGAAACAGATTTTGGCAGGCCAGAACCAGTGGAACATGCCAGTCCCTCATACCGTCAACTAATGACAAAGGTGGTCGAATACTTTGGATGGGCTAGACCACCAACACAGTTCATCCAGGATGATCTGACCGATATATTGGATCATGGTCCCACCAAAGATCTTATTTGACCCTTCCATGTAGCTTTGCAAAATAGGGTGGCCAAAAATTGGGAGACTCCGGATTCTATTCCTCTGGTGAATAAATCCCTTACTTCAAAATACCACCCTTCCAGTAGCGACACTGGCTATCTGTCTAAACACCCTACTCCCGAGAGTCTGGTGGTCCAGGCAGCCACAGCTTCAAATAAGGTGATGTACCCTTCTATCCCTCTGGATAGGGACAACAATCGTGTGGGGGATTGGGCACGCAAGGTATTTTCAGCTGGGAGTATGGCGTTCAAATCGGCCAACTCCACATTTGCCTTGGGAACATTTTCGTACACTCTGTGGGAGTGCATTGCAATGGCGGCAGAGCACAGGGGAAGAAAGGGAAGGATTCCTAGCCATTTTTTTTTTTTTTTTATAAACACATTTTATTGTTTTATAAACTCAATGTAACAACATATGAAATTCCCCCCTCCCTCCCAACCCATCACCCCACATCCTCATTCCCTCTCATTGGATCTCAGTTATGCCACTTCGTGCTAGTTTCACAGTTATGTGGTCCACCATTCTATTGCGGAGTGTTTCGCACCTTTTGCAGTACGTTGTATTAGATCTCAGTTTGCACACTCTTCCCATTTCCCCCATATCTTATTAGCTTTGGCGGGTCACCCCCGTGCCATGTATATTCTTTGTTCTTTAATTGCACAAATATCCATTTCGGCGGACGATTGTCCCAGGGTTGGGCATTCCAAAGCTCCCCACTTCTGTGCAATGTCTCTTTTAATCAGCCCCACTGCGGTCGATAAGAAGATGGTCTCCCATTTGTTTGTGTCGTGTTCATCTGGGACCCCTAATAGCCGCTTCACGGGTTCCAGTGCCACCGTCCGACCCTGGACATGCAACAGTTTTTGACAGCATTGCCTCCAAAAAGTTTGTATGTGGGGGCATTCCCAGAGTAAATGGTAAAAAGTGCCCTCCTCTTCCGGGCATCTCAGGCAATTAGGATCTGGGGCCCGTTCCCAGCCGAATAGGGCCGTTCTTGAGTAATAAACCCTATGTAGGATCTTGAGCTGGACCAGCTGGATCTTAGAGTCTATGGCAATCTCTTGAGGGTGCATGAGTACCTGAACCCAGTCCTCCGGTGCTATGACACCCACATCTCTTTCCCATTTAGCTTTGAGGTCGGCCAGTTCCGTGGGTTGCAAACGCATTTATGGCTTTGTATAGAGTAGATGTGACTTTGGTGGGAATATGTTGTGGGAAGAGGTTGCGCTCCAGGGGGGTACATTCTGGTGCGTCAATGAGCCCCCGAAGGGCGTGCAACAGTTGCACATAGCGGTAGCGCTCACTTTCGGGGAGTCCAGATTTCTTTTGCAGTACTTCGAATTGGGAGATGGCGCCCTCCGTTATTACATCCCCAACTGTGTTTATACCTGCCTCCACCCACCTGGGCCACCTTGCAAATTTCCGAACCTCGGTAAGCATGTAATTACGCCACAGTGGTTGTGCCAAAGTAATTTTGTTCCCCCAACCAATATGTATATGCGCCTGCCTCCATACCACTGCAATATGTGCGGAAAGTGTCTGTGGGAAGAGTCTAGAAAGACTCTGGTAAAGCATGTCGATTGGTGGGCTGTCTCGTGTGATGGCTGTATCCGCACAGATGTGTGGGAGGTCCCGATCCCCGTCTAACAGGTCGTTGACAACTGCTAATTGGGCAGTCCAATAATAGGATTGGAGACGTGGGACACCAATTCCCCCCTCCCATATGGATCTTTGTAGTGTTGTCAGTGCAATTCAGGGTTGCCCACCCTTCCATATCAGTTTCCTAAGGAGGCGCTCTACCTGGACAAATTCTGAGGCTGGGACTGTGTAAGGGGCGTTCTGCAATACATACAAAAATCGTGGAAGTGCCAGCATCTTGAAAAGGGCTGCTCTACCCATTATCGTGAGGGGAAGAAGCATCCAGTGTTTCACATCTTCCGAAAAACGCTCAGTTAGTGGATGCAGATTGTCAGGGACATAAGTCGAGAGATCTCCGGAAATCCACACGCCCAGGTAGCGGAAACCCTCCCTCACCACCCGACAGGGTGACCCCCGAGGGGTCGCTAGGTCTCCTCCTTTGATTGGGAAAAGGACTGTTTTGTCCCAGTTAACTTTTAAACCACTAAAACCCCCAAATGCTTCCAGCATCTGGGCTACCATCGGGTAGGCCTGGCTCGGATTACTTAGGTAAAGTAGGAGGTCATCGGCGTAGAGGGAGACCCTATCCTCCCGTCCCTCCGGCCATCGGAACCCACGCCATGTAGAGGCCTGTCAGAGCCATTGAGCCAGGGGTTCGATTTCTAACGCGAAAAGGAGGGGGGACAGCGGGCAACCCTGTCGTGTGCCTCTGCTTATTGAAAAGGTTCTAGAGGTCCAGCCATTCACCCTAATCTCCGCCTGCGGTGCCTTATATAGGAGCTGCACCCAGCTGATAAAGGCCTCACCAATTCCCATGCGCCTCATTATTACCCACATGCTTCCCCATGCCACCGAGAATCGAACGCTTTTTCAAAATCGATAGCCAAAAGGGCGAGAGGTGTATCAAGGATTCGGGCCCGCTCCAATAGCAGATGAAGCCTGCGTATATTCATTCTCGTCGACCTATGTGGCATGAAGCCACACTGATCAGGATGGACTAAGGAATGTATGACCACTTGTAGCCTATTTGCAAGCGTTTTGGCGAGAATCTTAGCTTTGCCGTTAATAAGAGATATTAGTCTCTAAGATGTGCATAGTTCAGGAGGTTTGCCTTGCTTCAGAATTACCACGATGCTGGCCTTTCTAAGGTCTGGGGGGAGAGTGCCCTGTTCTCTTGCATCGTGAACTAACTTGTAGAGAGGTGTTGCAATTTTGTCACAGCCCAGACGCTTCCACGTCTCAACCGGGAATCCGTAGGGTCCCGGCATTTTCCCGGACTGCAACTGGCCAATGGCCATTGCTATTTCAGTTTCTTCCAGAGGTCTGTCAAGGTGTAATCTTTGCTGCTCCGATAGTCGTGAGAGCGTGATCTCGTCCAGAAAGGACGGATCTGTTGGGGCTAGTGGAGCCTCGTACAATCCGGCATAAAATGCGGCAAATGCTTCCGCTATGTCCGAGTCGTCCATGTTGTTAACAATCTGTCGGACATATCGCTGCCCCTCCTCCCGTTTCTCTAACCAGGCCAATAACTTGCCTGCTTTGTCGCCACTCTCATAGAGCCTGATCCTGGATTCCCTATGTGCCTGTTTTGCGTTTTCTAGCGCTGCGTTGTGAAGGCTCTCCCTGGCCTTTTGGAGATCGTGATGCGTCTCCGGAGTAGCATAAAGTAAATATCTGGATTCCCACCTCTTCACCTCCCCCTCTGCTTCCACCACCCTCCTATGTTGTTCCTTCTTTCTGTTAGCCACCCAGGTGATCATTTCCCCTCTGAGCACAGCCTTGTGCGCTTCCCACATAATGACCTGGTCATCGATCGTGCCTATATTAGTTTCAAAGTATTCATCAGATTTCTTTGTAATGGCATCTACAAACTCGGGGATGCCCAAATAATAATGATTTAATCTCCACGTCTTAGGTGGCAAGGGTCTGTTCGTGCAGAGTATCAGCTCCAGAGGAGAGTGATCTGGTATGCCGCGGGGGAGCAACTCCGCGGAAATCACTCTATGTAATTCAGGCCACGGGAGAAAGAAATAGTCTATTCTGGACTAGGACTCATGGGTGCCCGAATGGAAGGAGAAGCCCCGTTCCGCGGGGTGGAGCTCCCTCCAAACACCACACAAGCCTAACACGAACGAGAAGGACGCCAGCTTAGTGGGTGTGTTGGGATTACGGTTCCGGATGTGGGTTCGGTCGAGGGTGTTATTTAATACATCATTAAAATCTCCTCCTATGATCCATACGTCCGGCTGGTGTCGCACTAGCAGGGTGGTCACCTCTCCCAAAAGTCCCTCCGCCAACCCAAGCGGGGAGTAAATCGCTAATATGGCCAACGTTTCTCTCCACAGTGTGCCGCGTACCAACACGAACCGTCCGCAGAGGTCCTGTCCTACTACCGTTAACTCAAATGGGAGTCGTTTATGCAGAAGTTTAAGGGTTCCCCTTGATCCCATAGTATACACCACCTGGAACGCCAGGCAATAGTTTGTTCTGCGAAAGAACTGGCAGGTTGAGCCGGCCAGGTGGGTCTCGGTAAGCAAGGCTACGTCAGGGGATCGTCTGTTAAGAAACTGAACTATCAAGCGCCATTTAATGCTAGATCCCATGCCGTTAACATTCCACGTGAGGAATTTTAGGGTCTTAGAGTGTTCAATGTTAGTTACAGGGGTTCGTGAAGCTGTGGTATGCACAGGCATGATCCCTGGTAAAGATTAGTATTTGCAGGGTGAAATGGTATATGCAATTGTTGTTGGGCTCATGGGGTGTGCATGGTGTAGTAGTCGTCTGGGAAATGGGTGTATGTTCCACACTGTAGTGAATGGCGGTGGTGCGGGTGATAGTGGGGTGGCGTATCTACCATATATACCCACAGAACATCCCTTCCCTCCCTCCCCCCTCCCCATACTCCTCCCCAACATGAAGTACCTGTCATCCAAACTCATCTGGTGACCGTAACTTAAGTCACCAGATCAACTAGAATAAATCAACTGTTCTAATTACTTCGAGACTTACTACACTTAACGCGTAACGGGTAACTCGTAACGGAGGTCTGGCCCGCCGCCAATAGTCTGACATGCTGGTTGTTGTATTACTCACATCCAGGCCGGGCACAGCGACACACATTCTGGAGTTCCAAGCATCCTCTGCCCCGCAAAGGATAGGTACAACGTCCATTTTCACTGGCGCCTGGGGTCCTCACGGTTCTTGTCTTTATCAATCGCTCCTTTAGGCTCTCTCGGGGTCCTCATCACCTCTCGTTTCCTCCCGATCCACCGGTGCAGACTGGCGGGCGGATCTATCCCATTGCTGGCGGGGTCTCGTTCCTCCACCGCGTGTCCGGTCCACTCTGGCCCAGTCCCCAGTGATATGGGTCTCGGCCCAAGTCTATGCCTCCTGTGGGTCCGTGAAGTGGACCGTTTTACTTTCATGCTGAATTCTCAACCGTGCCGGTAAGGGGAGACCGTACTTAATGTTCATAGAGCTGAGCTTTTTTTTCAAGGGTTCGAAGGGTTGTCTGGCCCTCTGAACCTCACGGGTGTAGTCCGGGTAGAAGGCGATTCTGGCACCGTTATGTATGATGGTTCCCTTCGTTCGGGCCATCTGCAGGATGGCGTCCCTATCCCGGCAGTTGAGTAGCCTGGCAACGATTGTCCTTGGAGGAGCGCCTGGAATCGGCCGCCCTGGTGGTACTCGATGGGCGCGTTCCACAGAGAAAAAGTTTGACAAAGATTTGGGTGCAAAAAGATCCACCAACAACTTTTCCAGGAAAAGCTCGGTGCAGGGTCCCTCCGATTTTTCCGGCAGGCCGAGAATACACATGTTATTGCGGCGGGACCTGCCCTCATTTTCATCCACGGGTGTCTCCAGGGTTTTGAGTCTAGTTATAGCTTGCGACAGTTGCCGGTTCACTCCACCCAAGTCGTCCTCCACCTCGGACACTCGCTGCTCCACCTCCCCTGTCCTGGTCGAGAGCTTTTGGAGATTGTGTCGAAGGAATGACACCTCCGCGGAGATGCCATCCATTTTCCTCTCCATCGAGGTGCGGGTGCTGGCTATCGCCGCCATCACGTCTTTCAAAGTTAAGGAGTCTTCATTGGGGACAGGATTCGCCTCCAAATCTTCGCCGGCCGGGACCACAGGGGCACTTGTGGCATATTGGTCCATTGTGCTTTGTGTGATTGTTTTCCTGCCCTTGTCCTTGCCCATGGCGGGTTCATGCCAGCTGTCGGAGTAGTGTGTAGTGTGTAAGGTGGATTCCTCTCACTCAGCGGGCAGGGATTCCCGGACTGTTCCTGTAAGGTGGACCACACCGGGGCCTTCGGAGACCAGGCGTTGTTAGGCAGAAACCTGTGCAGTTCCCTCTGGGACCACTGCAAAAGATTTAATACTATAGGTGTTTGGCAGTAAACCCACTTGGTAGCAGTCTTTACCACACAGATTCACTTGGTAGCTGTGGCTGAGCAGTCAGACTTCCCTCAAGAAGAGTTAGGCAGTATACAGAGTATTCACAATAGGTCACAAGAACACAGTAGAACAAGCAAACACTGACCAGACCTTGGTGTAAAAGAGATATAATTATTTATTTAAAACCACATCTAATAAAACACACAGGCACTAACATTAAGCAGTTCAAAAACACGGTCACTAAAAGATATACACTCCCTTAAAAGAATATTAGACAAGACTTAAGTAAAGCCCCACTTATTTTCAGACAGCGGTGAGCGCTTAACGCAGATGGCACTCTAATAATTCGGTTTAAAAGGGAGAGAAAGGCAGAGCATAAATTGAAACAGATCCCAACACTTTCAAAAGAACACAGCAGGAGAGGAAGGCAAAGTCAAACCGTAAAGTTAGAGTTCAGAAAGCCGGATCCACTTTAAGAGGATCAGAATGAAATGTGTCCAATGTCACACGGTTGAAAAGTGCACAAAAGTCTCGAAGGTTCAGAAAGAGTTGGACCAAAAGAAAGGGACCAGTTAGATGGTCAAGGCGACCAGCCCAGTCCAGAAGGTTAAGGGATTATTATTACATTGTAGCAATCTTTAGAAAGGGAGGCCTGGCGGACACGGTACCTTAAAGTAGTGAGAATACTCCAGCGGGTCAGTTGTTCCTGGCAGCGGATGCAAGTCGGTGCTTCGTCCGGGGGAAGAGAGGATCTCGTCGGGGAGGAAGACAGGAGTCTGTTGCACTGCCAGGGAAGAAACCAGCCGCGGAGTTCTCAGTTAAAAAGGAGCGGTCCTTTTATTCGCGGTCCAGTGATAAGTGGCGATCCGGTTGCCGGGGTGCTTGGCACGGGCAATTCGACCACAGGATGTCCTGGGATGCGAGGAAAAGAAGGTAAACTGGTTGTGCCCACCAGTCAGGGGAAGAAGCCTCTCCAGCCGGGAGATCTTCTCTGTCGTCGGGAAGGGGTGAGTCGGTTCCGCAGGGCTCCACTGGTGGTGTCGTCGTAGCAGGTCGGCTCAGCTTCTCCCTCGTCGGATTCTCTGGTCCTGTGGCGACTTCTGAAGTTCCAGTCCCAAAAGCCCAGCTTTTATGCAGCACACTCCATTCACTCAGCCTAGCTGTCAATCAAACATGCTAAGTGGTGAGCCGGCCGGCTCACCACTTGGGCCAATCACACAAGAGTGCGACTTGAGTTACCAAGGTAACTCAGTCCAGGGTGCCTAAACCCCCTCCCACATCCCCTGTGGTACCCAGACAGAGTGGCACCACTTTTGGAGGCTTCTGTGGAGAAGCCCGCCAAAAAGTGGAACAAAGGGCTCGACTTGGGTTAGAGTCACAGAAGACAACACAAACACCATTTTAGAATCGAGTTCTTGCAAAAAATACCAACCGGCAAATTAATATTAAATAAATAAACAGGCGGTATGTTCGAGGCTATGAGAATTAAATAATTAAAGTTGGTAGCCTCGAACAATGGGAAAATCCCATAGAGATATAGTTGCGGTCGAATATAAAAAGTAGTATCCACTGCCACCAGCCAAAACTCGATCAGGGGGGACGGAGACGTGCCCCCTCGACTAACAGACCCCGGGGCAATCGAATTGCCCCGACCAGTACGTCCACAATATGATGGTTTGTACTGGTTTCTGTTCATAATTTGGGACTAGTAAAGCCAATGGTGACTTTACATGCCCTGGGAGACAGTAGTCAGTCCCAGGGTATGGAGTCTATGGTGGGGTGTCACTATGACACCCCTGTGTCACTGCACAGAGGGTGCTGTGTAACACACATAGTAAAAACACATGAGACCCTATGGAGTAAAGGAGCCCATAAAACACATTAACAGTCAAAGGAACACCACAAATCATGTCCAAGAGTGGGAGAAAAAGAGTCACTCTTGGCAGGAGAAAAAAACAAACTCCAGAAATCCAGCAAAGCTGCTGGGGGACTCACTAGGTTAGGAAATTCAGCCTAAACAGAGAATTCCCCCTAACAGGCGTCAACCCCGCTATCTGCTCGGTCACCCTGTGTCGCGTGGCCGATCCCCTTGTTTCTCTAGGTCCCGCTTGGCCAGCCGCTCCCCAGGGGCCCCACTGCATAGGGTGGATTTAGGAGAGCGTCAGGAGGTCCAGCCGTGGATGTGAGAGCTGTTTACATGGATCTTCCCTTTAAATGTCTCCCGCTAATTTATTAGAGTGGGTCGAACCGGGCGTCCTCGCCGGGTCTTCTCGTGTGCCACCTGATGGGAGACACCAGGTTAAAGGTGCCCCCTATCCATCTGAGTGGGTCACCTCTGTAGACCACCTCACCAGTATTATATAGTAGTATTTCTGCCGATTTGTTGTTTGAGGCCGGTGGGTCAACGATGCGGGGGTGGGGGGCTGTTGTTAGAGGATGCGAGGGGCCCATCGCTCCTCGCGGTCACCATGCATCAACATTTGCTCACCGGAATCGGAGATTTATGGCCTGCGGGGGAAGGCGCACACCGCCTGCATCATCACCGCACCCTCCTGGGTGACGGTCTCTACATTCCCCTTCACTACTCCGGCAGGCTCAGGCAGATGGATCCTGCGCCTCCCCCCTCTGACGACGTCCGCTGCCCCTGGCAATCGCTGCATCCCCTTCTCAGGGGAGCCCTACGCAACAGCCCCTGTGCCCGTCCACTGCCCTGTCGGAGGTGCATCGGGTCCCCAGCACCTCTCGCATTCCGGCTCTTAAACTGGCGCTGCACGGAGAAGCAGGTCCCGTTTCGCCCGTCTCAAACCGCTATTCTTGATGGGGTCACTGCGTCTCTCCAGACCCAGCTCTCCACAGCCTCAAGCAGCGCCAGCACTCCCACCCCGTCACAGAGTTGGTGGCGCTCAGGGAAAGTCTCTCCTCGTCAGGTGCGAATTGCGCGCAGCGGCCATTTTCCCAGGTTCCTCCCGCTTCGGTCCCGGCAGATTTTCATTTCGATGGCACCCACAGGGACGGATCTGGGCCCCGCCAGTCTCAGGATCTGTTCCCCGAATGTTCCTCTTCTCCGACAGTGAAAACAGGCAATTTTCCAGCGCTGCCCGTGTAGGATATTGCAGGATTATTACAGCAGACAGCAGAGCTGCGTGAGATCATGTCCAAATCGCTCGGCTGTTGGCCACGCCCCCCTAGCCATTGTTAAAGATGGAAAGGAGGCCATGCAGAAATCCCTTTAGTCTGGATTGGGCACTGCAGATGGTGTGAGCAGGTCCATGGGCACTAGCACAGTAATGCGCATATTTTCATGGTTACTGAAGTCGGGTTTCGCACCAGACGTGCAAAACAGTATTCTGAACATGTCCTTTGACGGGTCTCACCTTTTTGGCAACAAGGCTGACAAGAGCCTTGAGAGGTTGCAGACCTCAAAAGCGTCTGCCAAGTCTTTAGGAGCTGCTATTAGACAACCTCAGCCTTTTCGTGCGTCAGGACAATTTTGGAGGGGACGATCCTATCGTTACTACTCCTCATATGGAAAGGCGAGAGGAATGGCCAGTCAAAGGGGCCAGAGAAAGGCCACTTGTGGTGGACGAGGAAAACATGCAAAGCCAGCTTCAGCTGCAGTCTCTTTGCCTTCAGCGGCCGCAGCAACCGCCACAAAACCACTTTGAAGACTTGCATCACAAGAAACCTGTGGGAGGCACACAGCATCTGGAAGAATGGCGAGCCATTACTTCAGATGTTTGGGCTCTAGAAATAATAGCCTAAGGTTACTGCCTTCCTTCTCTAATGCAACCTCAAAGCAATCCACCAGGGAGACCCGCTCCTACAGCAGGAAGTTCTAACCCTGCTGGAGAAAGGTGCTATAGAGCCAGTACCTGTAGCGGAGAGGAACAAGGGAGGGTACTCCCCTTACTTTTTTATCCCCAAAAAGGACAGAGGATTGAGACCCATCTTGGACTTAAGAGGCTTGAACAAGCTCCTCAGGAAATACAAGTTCAAGATGGTTACTCTTTCTCAGATCCTTCAGGCCCTTCAACTTCAGGATTGGTTGGTGTCATTGGACCTCCAGGATGCTTATTTTCATGTGCCAATTCATCTGAAGCACAGAAAATACCTGAGGTTCGTAGTTGGCAACTCACACTATCAGTTTCGAGTCCTGCCATTCGGATTGACCTATGCCCGAGGGTCTTCACCAAGTTAATGGTAGTGGTGGTAGCACACCTCAGGAGAGGGGGGGATTCACATCGACCCCTACCTGGACGATTCGATGATCAGGGCACGTTCTGCCGAACAAGCACTCGATCATCTGAAAGTCACCTGCCACTTCCTCCACAGACTGGGCTTCTCCCTCAATTTCAAGAAGTCACAAATGACACCTTCCCAACAGCTCCAGTACATAGGGGCTGTATTAGACACATCCTTGGGAAAGAGCTCGCCTCCCAGTCGAGGGCTCAAGACATTCTTCAGATGGTTTCCAAATTCCAAAATGCCCCAAATCTCCAGGCCTACGACTTCTTAAGATTGCTCGGCCTCATGGCATCCTGCATCTTCCTAGTGTCAGAGGCACGCCTGAGGATGAGATCCCTTCAATGGGTTCTAAAGACTCAATGGGCCCAGTTCTCAGGTCAAATGATGGATCTTCTTCAGATTCTGAACAAGGTTCGGCAGAATCTTCTGTGGTGGACTGCCACAGAGAATATCCTAAAAGGAGAACAGTTTTGGCAACCATGGCCGGAGATTACAGTAGTGACGGACGCCTCACTCATGGGGTGGGGAGCTTATGCCAACGATCTGACAATCAGCGGTCGTTGGTCTCCATCGGAGTCCAAAGTACACATCAACCTTTTAGAGCTGAGAGCAATCAGAATAGCGCTGAAGGCTTTTCTGCCTTGTGTCAGAGGAAAAAATGTCCTGATAATGACGGACAACACAGTGACCATGCATTATCAAAACAAAAGAGGAGGTGTAGGGCCACTACCTCTGTGCAGAGCGGCAATGCGGCTCTGGTATCGGGCAATTCAAGAAAGAATCTCCTTAACGGCAGTTCATCTAGCCGGGGAGGAGAATATTGTGGCGGACACTCTGAGCAGGCAGTGCACGGTGTCCCACGTGTAGTAACTGGGTCAGGAAGTCCTTCAAGAGATCTTCGCCCTTTGGCGAAGCCCTCAAGTAGACCTGTTTGCCACCAGAATCAACCGGAAGTGCGAAAGGTATTGCTCAAGGGAATTTCTTCCCACTATTATACACGTTCCCTCCGATTCCCGTCATTTCTCAGGTCATCAAGAGATTGAGACGGTTCGGAAACTGCATGATCCTAATTGCCCCGGATTGAGCAAGGAGAACGTGGTACCCGGACTTTCTAGATGTGTCCATCTGTCCTCCGTAACGTCTTCCTCAGAGAGAGGACCTTCCCTCACAAATGGAGGGCCAGGTTCTCCATCCAGAGGTCAAGACTCTCAACCTTCATGCTTGGTATCTGAAAGGCTGAGATGAACAAGTTACTTTCTTACCTGGTAACGTTCTTTCGATGGGATGTTCCGACGACGTATTCCACATCTATGACAGGTAATCACCACAGCTGTGCTGCTTCAGCAATTTCTATCGGCGTCTCCGTCCTGCGTCGATGACGTCGATACGCTGTCCTCTGCGGCCTCCGTTGAGCCGGCGTCACCGGATGTTATAAGTAGGATGCCCAACGCCCGTAGCCTCAGTTGTAGTTTTTTCCCCAGAACGTGTGGCACCAATCTACTGCCAGAATGACTACAGAAAGCCTTGCGGAAACAAAAGCTGCAATCGCATAAGAAATTCTGTAGAGGGGTAGATAGGGAGGGAGCGATGTGGAATACATCGTCGGAACATCCCATCGAAAGAACGTTACCAGGTAAGAAAGTAACTTGTTCTTCAAAGGGATTGGTTCCTCTGACGTAGTCCACATCTATGACAGACTCCCAAAGCAGTACCAACGTATGGAGGTGGGAAAAGAATTTAGAATTTTAGAATGCCCAATCAAATTGCAGAATAGAGGACTGCCTTACCAAAGGCCAAATCTTGCCCATGGACAGTATCCAGGGAGTAGTGTTTGACAAAAGTATAGACAGAGGCCTATGTGGCTGCTTCACAAATGTTACGAATGGGAACACCCCTCTGCAGAGCATTGGAGGCAGCCACACCCCTACTAGAATGGGCCCTCAAGCCTACCGGAGGGTCCTTACCCGCCAGAAGGTAGCATTCAGAGATGGTCAAGATAATCCATCTGGACAAGGTCTGCTTAGTAACAGCTTGACCCAAACGCCTTCCAGCGTATCCTACAAAGAGCTGATCGTCCACTCTGACCCGGGACATGCTTGAGATGTAGAAGCTTAACGGTCTCCTAGGATCCAACCTATGGAGCCTCTCATCTTCCTTACCATGATGCGGAGGAGGATAGAATGCCGGAAGAATTAACTTCTGGCTTAAATGAAATTCCGACACAACCTTTAGAAGAAAAGAAGGACAAACCCTAAGGACAACCCACCGTGAAAGGTGGCTTAGAGGATAGTGCCTGCAACTCACTCACTCTGCGAGCAGAAGTAACCGCAACTAAAAATACAGGTTTATAAGTCAACAGTCTCAAAGGGCAAGAATGTAAAGGGTCAAATGGAGCTCCCATGAGGAATTTTAGAACCTGGTTCAAATCCCAACCGGGCACCTGGAAAGGTGGTGATGGGAACACATTAGTGAGCCCTTTGAGAAACTTGAGAAATCAAAGGAATCCTAAAATAAGAAAACTCCTCAGACGAGCGCTTAAATATGGACAGCGCCGCCAGGTAACCTAATGGTACCCACTTGCAGGCCCTTGTGGGCTAATGAAAGCAAAAAAGACCGAACCACAGGAATGGCACATGAAAAAGGATCCACATTCTTAACCCTGGACCAGTCACAGAACTTTCTCCAATGGAAAGGGTACAGGGACTTTGTTGCGGGCCTTCTGGCCGAAAGCAACACCTCCATCACGTCTTCAGGGAGGTCCCAATCCTTATACCTCAACCTTTCAGAAGCCAAGCATGAAGGTTGAGGGACTTGACCTCTGGATGGAGAACCTGACCCCCCTCCCGTGAGAGCAGATCGTCTCGGTAGGGAAGACGGAGTAGAGGGCAGATGGACATGTCGAGAAATCCGGGTACCATGTTCTCCTGGCTCATGCCGGAGCAATGAGGATCATTCGGGAACCGAACCACCGCAACACTTGCGGAATGACGGGGACTGGAGGACACGCGTACAGTAGTGGGAAGGACCACTCCATTACGAACGCGTCTCCTAAGCCTCCTCTTGGAGGAAATTCCCGCGAGCAGAACCTTTCGCACTTCCGGTTGACACTGGTGGCGAAGAGATCCACTTCTGGGGTCCCCCAAAGGGCGAAGATCTCCAGGGGAATCTCCTGAGCCAGCTCCCCCTCGTGAGAGACCGTGCTCTGCCTGCTCAGAGCGTCCGCCGCCACGTTTTTGTCTCCGGCCAGATGAACTGCAGAGATCGAAATTTCCTGCTGGATGGCCCAGAACCAGAGCTGCATCGCCTCTCTGCACAGAGGGAGAGACCCTGCCCCCCCTTTTTTGTTGAGGTAGTGCATGGCCACTGTATTGTCTGTCAGAATAAGGACATTCTTTCCCCGCACAGACGGCAGAAAATCCTTCAAGGCTAACCTGATGGCCCTCAGCTCCAACAGATTGGTATGGAGTCTGAACTCCGAAGGAGACCAACGACCGCCGACTGTCAACTCGTTGGCATGAGCTCCCCATCCTGTGAGGGACGCGTCCGTCACGATCGTTACCTCTGGCCAGGGTAGCCAAAATAGAGCCCCCCCCATCAGATTGCCTTCGACGGCCCACCACAGAAGATCCTGGGTGACCGAGGACGGCACCTGAACGGGGTCCGACATCCTGCCGGAGGACTGCGACCACTGCCGCTTGAGAGCCCATTGCAGAGATCTCATCCGCAACCTGGCCTCTGGCACCAGAAGAATTCAGGATGCCATGAGGCCGAGCAACCTTAAGAATTCGAAGGCCGTGAGACTCTGGGCATGTTGAAACATGTGCACCATCTGCAGAATGTGATGAGCCCTCGCCTGGGGAGGCGAACACTGCCCCAGGGATGTGTCGAGCACTGCTCCGATGTACTGGAGCCGCTGGGTAGGTGTCAAGTGGGACTTCTTTAAGTTGAGGGAGAAGCCCAACCTGTGAAGGGAGTGGCAGGTGACGGACAGATGATCCAGGACTTGCTCGGGAGAGCGCACCCTGATCAAACAATTGTCCAGGTAGGGGTAGACGTGAATCCCCTCTTTCCTGAGTTACGCTGCCACCACCACGAGCTTGGTGAAGACCCTTGGGCGGAGGTCAATCCTAACGGCAGGACCTGAAACTGCAAATGCGAGTCGCCAACCGCGAACCTCAGGTACTTCTTGTGCTTGGGATGAATCGGTGTTAGGCAGAAACCTGTGCAGTTCCCTCTGGGACCACTGCAAAAGATTTAGGACTACAGGTGTTTGGCAGTAAACCCACTTGGTAGCAGTCTGTACCACACAGATTCACTTGGTAGCTGTGGCTGAGCAGTCAAACTTCCCTCAAGAAGAGTTAGGCAGTATACAGAGTATTCACATTAGGTCAAAAGTACACAATAGAACAAGTAAACACTGACCAGGGCTTGGTGTAAAAGAGATATAATTATTTATTTAAAACCACATCTAGAAAAACACACAGGCACTAATAATAAGCAATTCAAAAACACGGTCACTAAAAGATATGCACTCCCTTAAAAGAATATTAGACAAGTCTTAAGTAAAGCCCCACTTATTTTCAGACAGCGCTGAGTGCTTAACGTAGATGGCACTCTAATAGGTCGTTTAAAAAAGGGAGAGAAAAGCAGAGAACAAGTTGAAACAGATCCAAACACTTTTTCAAGAACACAACAAGAGAGGAAGGCAAGGTAAAACCGTGAAGTTAGAGTTCAAGAGGCCGGATCCACTTTCAGAGGATCCAAACGAAATGTGTCCAAGGTCACACGGTTGCAGTGCACAAAGGTCTTGTAAAGGTTCAAAAAGGAGTTGGACCCCAGAAAGGGACCAGTTAGAGGGTCAAGGCTGCCAGCCCAGTCCAGAAGGTTAAGGGGTTATTATTACCTTGTAGCAATCTTTAGAAAGGGAGGCCTGGCGGACACGGTACCTTAAAGTGGTGAGAATGCTCCAGCGGAGGCAGTTGTTCCTGGCAGCGGGTGCAAGTCAGTGCTTCGTCCGGGGGAAGAGAGGATCTCGTTGTGGAGGAAGACAGGAGTCTGTTGCACTGCCAGGGAAGAAACCAGCCGCAGAGTTTCTCAGGTACAAGGAGCGGTCCGGTGATTCGCAGTTGAGTGGTGAGTGACTATCCGGCTGCTGGGGTGCTTGGCACGGGCAGTTCAACCACAAACCGGGCTGGGGTGCGAAGAAAGAAGGGAACACTGGTTGTGCCCACCAGTCAGGGGAAGAAGCCTCTCCAGCCGGGAGATCTTCTCTGTCGTCGGGAAGCGGTGAGTCGGTTCTGCAGGGCTCCACGGGTGGTGTCGTCGTGGTAGGTCGGCTCAGCTTCTCCCTCGTCGGATTCTCAGGTCCTGTGGCGACTTCTGAAGTTCCAGTCCCCAAATCCCTGCTTTTATGCAGAAAACCCCCATTCACTCAGCCTAGCTGTCACTCAAACATGCTAAGTGGTGAGCCGGCCGGCTCACCACTTGGGCCAATCACACAAGAGTGCGAACTGAGTTACCAAGGTAACTCGGTCCAGGGTGCCTAAACCCCCTCCCACACCTCCTCTGGTACCCAGACAGAGTGGCACCACTTTTGGAGGCTTCTGTGGAGAGGCCCGCCAAAAAGTGGAACAAAGGGCTCGACTTGGGTTGGAGTTACAGAAGAGAACACAAACGGCATTTTAGAATCGAGTCTTGGCAAAAAATACCAACCGGAAAATTAATATTAATTAAATAAACCGGCGGTATGTTCGAGGCTATGAGAATTAAATAATTAAAGTTGGTAGCCTCGAACAATGGGAAAATCCCATAGGGAAATATTCGCGGTTGAATATAAAAAGTAGTTTCCACTGCCACCAGCCAAAACTCGATCAGGGGGGACGGAGACATGCCCCCTCGAATAACAGACCCCGGGGCAATCAAATTGCCCCGACCAGTACGTCCACAATATGGTGGTTTGTACTGGTTTCTGTTAATAATTTGGAACTAGTAAAGCCAATGGTGACTTTACATGCCCTGGGAGACAGTAGTCAGTCCCAGGGTATGGAGTCTATGGTGGGGTGTCACTATGACACCCCTGTGTTACGGCACGGAGGGTGCTGTGTAACACACATAGGAAAAACACATGAGACCCTATGGAGTAAAGGACCCCATAGCCCATAAAACACATTACCAGTCAAAGGAATACCATAAATCATGTCCAAGAGTGGGAGGAAAAGAGTCTCACTCTTGGCAGGAGGAAAAAAAACAAACTCCAGAAATCCAGCAAAGCTGCTGGGGGACTCACTAGGTTAGGAAATTCAGCCCTTAGAGAGAATTCTCCCTAACATTCGGCACAAGGAAGTAAGCGTCCTTGAGGTCGAGAGACACCAACCAGTCCTGAAGTTGAAGGGCCTGGAGGACTTGAGATAGAGTAACCATCTTGAACTTTTCCTTTCTGAGGAGCTTGTTCAAACCACGCAAGTCCATGATGGGTCTCAATCCTCTGTCTTTTTTCGGGATAAAAAAAATATGGGGAATACCATCCCTTGTTCCTCTCCGCTACAGGCACCAGTTCTATGGCGCCTTTCTCCAGCAGGGATGTGATTTCCTGCGCAAGTAGCGGATCCGGACTCTTCAAAGAGAGATTCCCTGGTGTATTGTCGTAAGGCCTCTGCCGGAAAGGAAGACAGTAGCCATGGGCTATGATCTCCAGAACCCACACATCTGAAGTAATGGCACGCCATTCTACAGGATGCTGCGCCAGCCTTCCTCCAACCAGCGAACCATGGGACATGGCCTCATGACTGAGCTGAAGGGCTGCGGCAGTGCCTGAGGGCAAAGAGGCAACTGCCCGAGCGACCTTGGCACCTCGAGTACCTTGTTTTCCACCTCTGGTACTCCTACGATTGCCCCTTTGACTTGCAGCTCCCATCGATCTACCAAAGGAAGAGTAGCATCGAAAGGAACCTCCCCTCCATTGCTGTCCCCTAGGATGAAAAGGCGGAGATTGGCGAACTGCAGCGCTCAACGACTTTGCTTCAGCTTTGGAGGTCTGCAACCTCTCAAGGCTCTCGTCAGCCTTGCTGCCAAAAAGATGTTCACCATCAAAGGGCATGTTGAGAAGCCGGGCTTGTACGTCAGGAGCAAACCCCGACTTCCGCAACCACGCAAATCTGCGAATCACGGTGCTCTCCGCCATGGACCGGCTGGCACAGTCTGCCACGTCCAGACCCGACTGAACCGATTCACACATGGCATCCTTGCCATCCTGAACGAGGGCAAGAAAACCATCCCGTTCCTCCCCTTCGGGAATATGTTCAGCCGCCAAAGAGACACAATTCCACACAGTGTGAGTGAAACGTGCTAAGGCACACACGGATTTGGCTGCCTGAAGAAAACACTTCCTTCGCCCAGCCATCAAAACGTTTGTCAACCCTATCTGGGGGGATGGTAGGGTACGACGCCTGCTTTTCTGGGGCCGCAGCCGCCTGCACCACCAAACTCTTCGGACTGGGGTGCGTAGTCAAGTAACAGGGGTCGCTACTGGCTGGACGGTATTTTTTCGGCAACGACTTGCTCACTGCCGAGAGACTCTCAGGAGCAGTCCAAGCCGCCGCCACCCTTCTCTGTAAAGCCATATGAAATTGCAGCACCGGGTCAGTGGGTGGACCTTGGTCAAGGATATCCGTCAGGCCATCCTGCAGAGAATCCACTGGTGGCGCAGACCACCTCAAGTACTCCGTCACCCTTGACATGAGACGCCGGTATGAAGACTCAACCTCCGGAGAGGTGTCCAGACCACTGGCGTCATGCAAAGACTTGACGCAGGTCTTCCAACTAGCTATGCCGAGACAAGAGTTCGTCAGGAACCTCTTCAGGAACCATACCTTATCAGACCCTTCATCCACCTCAGAGATGTAATCCAGAGGCTGGAATAAATCGCTGGATGAGGGCACAGAAGAAGGTTCAAAGACAGGGCTTACTGACTTCTTCAGGGCCTTCCTCAGAGTATCCACCGATGCACGGGGTACCTCCCGTAAAGCCTCCACAAAAGGCGTTGACGGAATCGGCGTCAACGTCGAGTGTGGCGCCGATGGCTTCGACACAGGCCTCGAGGACGGTGCCCCGAGCGTGTCCTTTGACGGCCTAGGCGCCGATGGTGTCGATGACTTACTCGGAGGCAGAGCCTCGAGAGAGTCCCTCGACGGACATGGCGCTGATGGCGTCGACGTCTTCTTAGAAGACCTCACAGGCTCTGACGGTCTCGAGGTAGTCGAGGACCGGGATCTGGAGCGGGCATGGCTAGAGCGATCCACCTTGTCCGACCGGGACCTCGAAGGTTCCCGGTGAATGCGCGGACCGCCCGAGCCCAAAGGTGTGCGAACGGTGGCCCTAGCGCGTTCCTTGCTGGCTTCTCTCGAAGGCGCGGATGGAACAGAGCTTGCGACTCGGAAATCGCCATCATTTCCTTACGAAATGCGCCCCATTCCGCAGGAGAGAAATGCTTGGTAGGACAAGCTACCTACCGTCTGGCGGAGTCCTCGGACGAGGACGGGGAAGGCGACCCGTGACGGCACTTCCACAAGTGCCTAGAAGAGGCAGAGGAATGGCGGGAACCACTCCGGGACCGAGACCCTCTGGACTGATGCCGACGACGCGGAGAGTCACCCCTCAAATAGTTGGTCGAAAGCCCAGCAGATTTCGACTTTGGGGGTTTGGAAACCCTACCTACCGACAGCTCCTTCTTTCGCTCCTGCAAGGCCTTCGTGTCAAAGACTGGCATTCGTCACAGTCATCGGTGGCGTGGTCCTCGCCGAGGCACCAGAGGAAGATGTCCTGCGGGTCCGTAAGTGACATCTTGGAACCGCAGTCTTGACACTTCTTGAATCCTGACCGCGGGGTAGAAGAAGATGAAGACATGATAACTTCACAATCCAAGTTCGATGAACCGATAGAATCAGAAGAACCGAGGCGCGCCAAGATCTCCGAAGCGAAAACGTTCATGGAAAAAACGGATCTAAGGCTACGGGCATCGTGCGTCCTACTTATAACATCCGGTGATGTCAGCTCAACGGATGCCCTCGAGGACAGCATATCGACGTCATCGACGCATGACGCCGAAAATGTTTTCTGAAGCAGCACAGCTGTGGTGATTACCTGCCATAGATGTGGAATATGTCAGAGGAACCAATCCCTTCGAAACAAGGATTGGGACCTTCCAGATGACATCATAGAGATGTTGCTTTCGGCAAGAAGGCCAGCAACAAAATCTCTATACCGTTGCCGTTGGAAAAAGTTTTGAAACTGGTGCAGAGAAAAGAATGTTGATCCTTTTCAATGTCCCATTCCGGAAGTGTTGTCCTTCCTCTTGTCCCTAGCACATAGAGGTCTAAATGTTGGGACCATTAAAGGTTATCTTGCAGCGCTTTCCATTTTCAAGCACTCTTCGGAAGAATGCTCCTATTTCAAAATTCCTTTAATAGTACAGTTCTTAAAGGGACTCACCAATGTGTTTCCTCCTTACCCCTTCCAAGTACCAATTTGGGATCTTAATCTGGTTCTAAAATTCTTAATGTGTGCCACCTTTGAACCTCAAGGGAACTTGTCCCTTAAGATTACTAACATTGAAAACTGCTTTCCTAGTTGCTTTAACATCTGTAAGAAAAGTGAGCGAATTGCAGGCACTGTCTTCTGGGCCACTCTATGCTGTGTCCCATAGGGACAGAGAGGTATTAAGGGTTAAACCCTCATTTTTCCCCAAAGTTGTGTCCAATTTTCATTTAAATCAGAAACTTGTTCTACCCGCATTCTACCCTCCACCTCATCCTAGTTAGGAGGAGGAAAGATTGCACAGGTTGGACCCGAGTTTTAAAAACTTTTGTATATTGGCCGAAAGTTAGGACAGGTACAGCACATTTTACACAGAGATGGACAAGAATCACAATATTGCACTCAGGCGATGCGTCGCGGAACACTGTAAGTAGCTCAGTTTCGGGGGGGAAGAATGGTAGCACGAGGGATCGTACATTGCTCAGTTCTCATAATGAGGCGGGCGAACCCGGCGGGAGGGTAGAACTCCCCTCAACTTCGCCTCAGTTGTTTAGGTAACTGCAGAATTCAGTCCACACGTTTTTGGGGCGAGATGACATGGGTAGTGTTCCAATATATTCCTCCTCACACATTTGCACCCAAGTAAGGGCTTTCAACCACATCTCCAAGGTGGGAGGGGATCGGCGCTTCCAGCATTGTAATATACATTTTTTAGCAACAATGGTACTTACATTTAGAAATCTTGACATTGTTTTTGCACTTTCCCCAGCCCACATTCCAAACAACAAGGCCAATGGGTCAAGGTCCACTGGGGCCCCAGCTATCTCCAAGAGCGCCTTCGCCACCCCCATCCAAAACGCACCCAGCGCCACAAAGGAACGGGTGCGAGTAAACTTCGCGATTCTAAGCGGCGTATAGTAAAGTCTGATAAGGAATTTATATTGTATGCATCGAAATCTAGCGCTAAGAGAGACTTTGCGCATGTGCGCACACATTTTGGTCCACATTTCTTCAGTAATTTCTATTTCTAGCTCCCTGGCCCAAGCTGCCCGTGGTTTGGGGGATGCATCCTCAAATTTTCCCAACTGCATTTTATACAGAGAGGATATTATGCTCCTACCACCTGCATAATTTGATATGTATTGGAGTTCTGGTGAATCGGGGGGCTCGTCCAGGTCGGAGGGCCACATTTTACGGACCTCGGCTCTCAGCCTAAAGTATTGTAGTAACTCCAGCGGTGAGTTGGAATGTTCGGGCTGCCATGTTTGAGAGGTAATAAATTTACCGTCGGGGAATAGATCAGTTACTGCCCGGTATCCCAGGCCTATCCAGTGCCGCAGGAAATGCTGGTCGTGTGAGGGAGAGACCAGGGAATTGTTCTAGGGGGAGCAATTTATAGTATGGGCGATGTTCTTGTTTCGAGTCCAGAATGCTATTTCATGCTCTGATCGTGGTAGCCACGGGGTCCGAGGGGGCATCCGTCCGGAATGTGCGATGTAACAATAAGGTCATAATGTTGTTCCTGTCGCTTGCCATTCTCTCTAGTTTGACATGAGGGGGCGGGTTCAAGTGTGCATACCAGTGTGTGGCATATTGTGCCTGTGCCGCGATCTAATACAGTGTTAGGTCTGGGGCTGAAAAACCTCCTTTTTCGTAGGGAAGGGTCATATTTTGCCACTTCTTACGGACAGCTCCAGAATGCCAGAGGAATGAGGCACACGCCGAGTGGAGCTTCTTGAAATATTGCTTCCCAGGCCATACTGGTACGTTAGCAAAGATATAGAGGAGCTTGGGAACCGCAATCATTTTTATTAGAGACAGACTGCCCGCAAGGGACAGCGGGAGATTGCGCCATTTGTGCATTTTGGATTCGATGAGCCGAGCCGCAGTTTCGTAGTTATCTGCCAGTAAGGAGGCTTTGGTCAGTGACACTTGCACCCCGAGATATCTGATGCCATCTGGGGACCAGCGTAGGGGGAATTTGCATGATGGTTGCTGGGTTGCCGGTGTGAGGGGGAATATTTCTGATTTAGAATGGTTAATGGTGAAGCTGGAGTACGTGCCTATTTTGGTTATGTCTCGGATGAGCGGGTCCAAATAAGTGGAGGGGTTTCTAACGTATAGAAGCACATCATCAGCATAAAGTGAGATGATTTCTGGTGTGTCTTGCAGACGGATACCTTTACGGGTGTGTCTATCTCTAACATGGTCCGCCATGGGCTCAATGGCGAGCGCAAAAAGGATGGGGGAGAATGGACATCCCTGACGGGTGCCTCTATGTGGCGCGAAGGGTGAAGAGACAATGGAGTTGACCAGCACCCTGGCCATTGGTCCCGTGTACAGGAGTTTTATGTAGGAGATCATATTTGGTCCCACTCCCATTTTACCCAGTACGGCCCACAGGTATTGCCATGAAACCATGTCAAATGCCTTCTGGGCGTCTAGCGTAACCGCCACTGTATTTGCCTTCGGGTCGATTCTGGACATCACATTGAATAGACGGCGGATATTGAGTGCTGTGGAACGGCCGGGAACAAATTCACATTGATCTGCATGAACTATGTGGGGCATGAATGGGAGGAACCTGTTCGCTATTACTTTGGCGAAAATGTTTATGTCCGTGTTGATGAGCGATAAGGGTCTATAAGAACCACATTCGTCTGTGGGTTTACCCGGTTTGGGAAGGACGGTGATCAGGGCTTCTCTAAGGGAGGGGTGGAGGGTAGCCAACCGTAGTGATTTGGCCCAGACCCCGTGTAATACGGGAGCTAAGATGGCAACATGTTCCTGGTAGAACTCAGACGTGAGCTCATCGGGGTCCGGGGCCTTGTTTTTGGGAAGATCTGAAATTACCTGGACCATCTCATCTAAGGTGAACGGGGCATCGAGTTGTTCCTAGGTGCTCTGAGAAATGAGAGTCATGGGTATGTTTTCTAGCAGGTCGTCCAGGTCATGGGCTGTGTGTTCCGGCTGGGGGCCGTATAGATTGGCATAAAAGCTAGCAAAGGTGTCAATGATGGCCTGGTCAGACCAGTGTCATGAGCCCTGTTCATCCAGGATGCTATCTATCCGGGTTCTACCTCCCTCCGCGCGTACCAGCCTAGCCAGGGTTCGTCCAGGCCTGTCTCCCTCACCGTACCCTCAGGCAACCACAGGGTGCACATAGTACCGCGCCTCGCTCAGGGGGTGAGTCTCAAATAGTTCTAATTCTGTTCTGATTGTTGCTAGGGTCGCCGGATCTGGTGCAGAAGCAAGTTCTCGTTCTAGAGTCTTGAGCCTAGCTTCAGAGTTGTTCAGGGCCTGCCTTATGGATTTGAGAGCCCCGGCCTCCCTTGATATGCACATCCCCCTGATGTAGACTTTAAAAGCCTCCCAGCGGGTCCCTTCGGCTGTATCCTGCGTGTGGTTGTTTTCAAAAAAAGTATTTATATCAGATAGGATCTCAGCCTTAAAAACAATGGGCCTCATTACAAGTGCTAACCATATACCATACCGGCACCGTTTCCGCGTCTGCCCAATAATGACCCGCGGCCCCGGAAATAGCACCTCCCCCAACTGCCACTGCGGAGTTAAGGGTCCCGTAAAGTCCAACCCCAACGGAAACCTCTACGTTACCGGCAATACGAAACACCGCGAGCATCACAACTAGCGCGGACACGGAAACACCGCCAGAAAAATGGCGTTAAAACCGTGATCACGGTGGCGGTAGCGCCGCCAACGCGAACATGACGTTAAACAGTGCCTGCTGAACTGAATCAGGGCACAGGTGCACCAAATCAGCCCAGCTGGACCCAGCAGCACACTGGGAGCCTACAAAAGGGCCACACCCAAGCCAACACAACACAAAACCATGCAGACAGCAGCTCTAGTAGCACTTGGACTGGGCCTACTCAACCAACAGGCAGCACTGCACATGATGGCAGTAATGGTGCAGAGGAGGAGGCGGAGGCGAAGGAGGCTCATGTGCCAACCAGCCAACCCTGCACCTCTGGCAAACCCCATTGTCCAGCCGGCACAACCCCGCAGGCAGCCTGCAATACCACGCATCAGGGCCTCACCCTGGAACCTTACCCCAGGACAGATCCACACACTATACTGGCTGGACCGTCCAACAATCCTGTACATCACTGCCATGATTCAGGACAACATCAGCAGCCACATAGACACCCCCACCGACATCCCCCCCTCCTGAAGGTTGTGTCTGTGCTGCATTTCCTTGGCACTGGCACCTATCAACACACGGTCGGTGAGCTGCTCGGCATATCACAACCCTGTTTTTCAAAAATCCTGGTAAAGGTACTGGATGCCCTGTTGCGCCATGTGTCGGAACACATAGCCCTACCCTGTACCCTCCCGGAGGTCATTGCCGCCAAATTGGCCTTCCATGCCATAGCAGGCATGCCAAATTGTATAGGTGCAGTTGACTGCACCCACATTGAGCTGACAGTACCACGTGCAATTGAGATGGTGTTCCGCAATAGGAAACAGTATCACTCGTTGAATGTACAGATGGTATGTGATGCCACGCTACTGATTACACACTGCTGCGCACGTTTCCCAGGCTCAACCCATGACTCAATGGTACTGAGGAATTCCACGTTGCCACGGTACATGGAACGCTATGCTGGACAAAACACATGGCTATTAGGTGAGTACAGCTGACAATGCTCTGAGCCTGTTGAAGTGATGTGTGTGTCTCCAGGCTAATGAGCAATGTGAGTGTGCCGCTGTGAACGCACATGCATCACCCCCCCTGCCACCAACCAAATAGACAGCGGATCCCAAACATCACAAAGGAAGACATGACAGGTCAACACAGTGTGCCCGTGCACACCCTGCCACATGACACACACAGCTGATACTGTCACTGTCCCATACATCTTGTGCCACTGCAAACACCCACCCACAAATGGAACACTGCCCTCCCAATGCACATGATGCCTGTAAATGAGACGTCCTGCATTAACTACTTCATTACAGTGGTGACTCTGCCATGTGTGCACAACACTGCACTATGCCATACTCACAATCAAATGTCACCCGCAGGGCAGAGTACACATGCACGTAAATGTGTAGGTCAATATCCATTTGGCTACATCCACTGTGATGGCCGATAACCACTTCCAACCACTGCATGGCACACATGCATGAATGAACAATAATACAAAATAGCACAGCATCAGATGAAGACATGATACAACAAACACTGACATGTCCCCCCATCTACATCCCATGTAGGTGATGCTGGATATGCACTCACGCCATGGATGATGACACCTGTACGGAGACCAAGGAACAGGCATGAAGAGGCGTACAATAGGGCACATGTCTGCACACGTGGACTGATTGAGAGGACATCCGGACTGCTGAAGGCCCGGTTCTGCTGTTTGAGCAGATCTGACGGATCACTGCTGTACAGCCCAGTGAAGACGTGTAAAATCACGCTCGTATGTGCCATGATGCACAATCTCTGCCTGCGCAGGAACATCCCAATGCCCCCAGACGCAGATGAAAAAGATGGGGATGGAGAAGGGGATGGGGATGGAGATGGAGATGGGGATGGGATGGCACCACCTCCCCCTGGGGGTGCACTTGATGGCCAAAGAGGACGGGATGAACTGATTTGCATTTACTTTTGAGACACAGCACATTCACAGCAATGCATGGACATGGTGATGACAATAAATGATTTGTTGTACTGCAAATGAAATGATAGATGTCCACACATGTATGTTTTGATTTCAAATGATGATATATTGATCAATTAACCACAGGGAAGGAGGTGCAATGGTTAGGGAAGCTGTACACCCATGCCCACCCACCATCCAAACGTACCCACCCCCACCGAGGCCCCAATGTTCAAACACACAAAACAACCTCCCCCACCACCCAAACGTACACACCCTCACACCCTTCAAGTCCACGTGTGTCCTGCAGTGCCCCACACACATGCCATCACTTCCGTGTGCGCTTCTGTGCCTGTGCATCCTTGCCCGAGAGCCCCGTTAGCCGACTCGAGCGCCTCCTTAGACTGGCAGTAGCGGAGCTGGATGGGGTGGTGGTATTGGATGGCACAGAATCAGGTATAGATGGCATACGTGCAATATTTGCCTGTTGCCCAATCAACATGGATTCTGTGAGCCTGGAGGTGTTGTCATTACCCTCCCGCACATGGCGTGCCAGGGTGACAATAGTGCTGGCAAAGCGTCCAATGGACCTTGATAGGTGAAGCACTGACGTGCTGTAGCACTCCCTCTGCAGCCTAGATTCCTCAAGCTGCCTCTCCACCAGCTGGGTGAGGGTAGCCTGCTGCTCCTCCATCCGCTGCATGCAGGAATTAAGCTCTGCCATAGATGGGGTGGGTGACCTCATGGGACTTCGGAGTGATGTGGGACTAAACTCCAGCTGATGGAAGGATCCCAGGTCATCAAATGTGGGCATCTCCCCCTGTGGCCCAGTATCAGAGTGCTCTGCCGGGGCACTGTTGTCACTACAGGCCGCCTCCTCTGCAGTGCAGCTGCCTTCTGTGTTGGTTTGGGTGGGCACGATGGGTTCCCGTGACATCTGTGTTAACTCGGGCAGCGTGGAGACGCTGGGGATGTGGGTGGTGGTGGCCGGCACATTTTTTGCAGTTGGTACTGGGGGCAGAGACGCCGAACTGCTGGCAGCATCCTCTTGTGCAGGGGCGGTGGCTTGAACACGTGCCGGTGCAGATTGCCTGGCCTGTTGTGCAGTATCACTGTCACGTGACACGGCTGTGGGGACACAGAGGACATGCAATTAGTGTTGTGGTGGTGGCTGATGGGTGCATCACATGCATTATATAGGTTGATCATTCAATGGTGTTAGTTACATGCATCTGATTGTTGGGGGTATGCATTGTTGTGATATTGGTTGCCATACGGATGATGATGGGTCCTTTGGCCCAGTCATGCACTGCTTGGGGGGGGGGGGGAGTTGTTAATGGGTCCTTTGGCCCAGTCATGCCATCAACATATTCTCATGTGGCATTCATGTTTCACCACTTACCAGCATCTGCAGGTGGACTCACTCCTGCCTCAGCCTCCCCGATCCCATGGATGCCCTCAAGGTGGAGGACACTGCTGCAACGCTCCTCCCATGCTTGCAGCCTCAGTGGGGAAGGGGGTCCTCCACCTGTCCCACTGCTGCGTTGGCGGTGTGTGGAGATCAGGTTCCGAACCCTCAGCCTGAGGTCGTCCCACCGCTTGTGGCAGTCCTTTACGCTCCTCACAGTTACGCCCACAGCAGTGCACTTGCGTGCTGCTTCCGCCCACACTTCCTTCCTCCGCTGCTGTGAGGCACGCCGTTGATCGGCACTGAACAGCATCTCTGCATGCTCCACTATATTCTCCACCAGAACAATTAGCTCCGCCTCACTAAAGCGCTGTTTGCGCTGCCTCTGAGCTGGAATCCTGGCAGACATGCTGGTGGTCCCTTTTGCCTTCTCACAGTGTGGATTCTGCTTGTGGTGACTCTGGATGGCAATGGATTGTGCTTTATATGATGGCCGCCTCTCTGTTTCCTGTTTTGGCGATCATGGTATTTCCGGTTCCGTGTCCGTGGCGTCGGAGGCGAACACGGTTTTTGCGCTACTTGTGGCAGCGCTATGTCCATTTCCGTGGCTTTTTATGTGATGGCGGTGACAACATTTCCGCATCCGTGTGGTGCGCGCGACCCACAGCACGTAATCAGACGGTCTTTCCGCAACCTTGCGGACACGGATACTTTGTTACCGCCGTCACGGAATCACTGCAGTCCAAACCTGGCAGGTTGTAATGAGGCCCAATGTCAGATAGGGCATCCCCGACAATAGGAACATTTCAATTCGTGAAGAGCTATTATGTACGTTGAGTGGAAGGTATAGTCCCTCTCTTGGGGGTGAAGCGTTCTCCATACGTCGAAAAAATTCAGAGAACCCATGTGAGTATGCAATTGCTTGGTGGCGCGAGTGGTGACCCCTGCGTGTGGTGGTAGTACTATCCAGGACGTTGTCAAGTATAAGATTCATGTCTCCCCCCATATGACGGGAACTTCTACATATTTTGTTAGGATGGCGATTATTGTCTCTATGAATTCGGGGGTATCAGTATTGGGACCGTATGAGTTTGCTATCAAGCATTCCTTGTTGGCTAGAGTGCAATGGAGGATCACATATCTGCCTTCCGTATCAATGTGGGCTGTGTGAAGCGTGAATTTAACCGATTTGTGGATGAGAGTCAAGACTCCCCTGGACTGGGGAGAATACTGGGTATAGAATCTGTAAGGGCCCCAGGTCTGTGCCAGGTTCGATGATAGGAGTTTCAGAGCATGTGTTTCTTGCAATGGAAGTACCTTGATGCCATGTGTATGTGCATATGCCGTGATCCTACGGGACTTCATGAAATGTGTTAATCCCCGGACGTTCCATGTCATCATTTTAATAGCCATAGCGACCATTTATAGGACAACCCAAATAAAGGAACCATCTCTGTATGTTACCATATGTGTTGCGGTGGCATGTGATCGCCACTTTACATGACCAGTCATTACCTTCCTGCCGTTTTTAGTGAAGCATTCCCCAACTTCATCGCCCCCCACCCTCACCGCCCGGTCAAAACTAGCAGTGTGACAGTACCCCTCCCCGGGGCGATAAACTGCGTGCCTTCCCCAATTTGGCAGTGCTACAACAGTGGCCCAACTGGGGCTCAAACATAAACACTCCACCTCAACAGGCATTGCAACTGCAGTGGGGGCTAACGCTGCCGTCAGACCCACATTGTTAATGCATAGTATGGTGATAAATCTTCTGAACGGCTCAAAAAGACGTAGGTTACAATAAAGCAAACATATTAGTTAGGTAACGAGATCCAAGCAGATAGTGCCGTAGATCGGCATAAACAGTAAAGTTTGATATTCAAGGTTCGGGTCAAGTGTGCGCTGTCGTAGTCAGGTCGATTGGGGATGTAACCCCTTCCATAGGCAGTGTTCTTGAGATGCTGGAATTGGGGCCATATTAAGCCCAAAATGAGATGGGGAAGGGGGGGGGGGGGCACGTTAGCCCAGTGATGGGGTAGCTTGTAGACCTGCCACGAACAGAGAGGGCCACAGATGGGGCATGGGAGCCTCGAATTTAGTTGTCATCTATCGGATCTCCTGGAGGGTCCACTAGTGGAATGTGTGCCTCGATGAATTTGACTGCCTCATCCGGGACCGTGAAGAAGTACAGCTTGTTTCGGTAGGTGAATTTCAGGCGGGCAGGGAAGAGCATTGCATATTCGATTTTCCTGTCTCTCAGCATTTTTTTCACACCTCCGAATTGATGCCGCTCCATATGCACCCCCACCGAGAAGTCTGGGAAGATCCTAATAATTTGTGAATCTAGCCTTAGTTCCCCCTTCTCTCTGGCCAGGCGAAGTATATGGTTGCGGTCTTTGTAACTTAACAGTTTGGCAATTATTGGTCTGGGAGAGTCTCCAGGTTTGGGCCGGGGCGCCAATGAGCGATGTGCTCTTTCAACAGTGAAAAACGGTGACAGCTCTGGGTTATCGAGGAGGTCTTTGAGAAGTTGTTCGACCACAAGTTCCATCTGCCCTATTAGCGCAGACTCAGGCTGTTAGGGAGAATTCTCTGTAAAGGCTAATTTCCCAAACCTAGTGAGTCCCCCAGCAGCTTTGCTGGATTTTTGGGGTTTATTTTTTTCTCCTGCTAAGAGTGAGACTCTTTTACTCCCACTCTTAGACATGATTTGAGGTGTTCCTTTGTCTTTCCATTTGTTTTATGGGCTACGGGGTCTTTTACTCCATAGGGTCTCATGTGTTTTTTTTTATGTGGGTTACACAGCACCCTCCGTGCCGTGACCCAGGGGTGTCGTAGCGACCCCCAAACATAGACTCCATACCCTTGGACTGACTACTGTCTCCCAGGGCATGTAAAGTCACCATTGGCTTTACTAGTCCCAAATTATGAACAGAAACCAGTACAAACCATCATATTGTGGACGTACTGGTCAGGGCAATTCGATTGCCCCGGGGTCTGTTGTTCGAGGGGGCACGTCTCTGTCCCCCCTGATCGAGTTTTGGCTGGTGGCAGTGGATACTACTTTTTATATTCGACCGCAAATATATCTCTATGGGATTTTCCCATTGTTCAAGGCTACCAACTTTAATTATTTAATTCTTATAGCCTCGAACATACCGCCGGTTTATTTATTTAATATTAATTCACCGGTTGGTATTTTTTGCCAGAACTCGATTCTAAAATGGCGTTTGTGTTCTCTTCTGTGACTCCAACCCAAGTCGAGCCCTTTGTTCCACTTTTTGGCGGGCTTCTCCACAGAAGCCTCCAAAAGTGGTGCCACTCTGTCTGGATACCACAGGAGGTGTGGGAGGGGGTTTAGGCACCCTGGACTGAGTTGCCTTGGCAACTCAAGTCACACTCTTGTGTGATTGGCCCAAGTGGTGAGCCGGCCGGCTCACCACTTAGCATGTTTGAGTGACAGCTAGGCTGAATGAATGGGGGTTTGCTGCATAAAAGCAGGGCTTTGGGGCCTGGAACTTCAGAAGTCACCACAGGACCTGAGAATCCGAGGAAGGAGAAGCTGAGCCGATCTGCAACGACGACACCACCGGTGGAGCCCTGCTGAACCGTCTCACCACTTTTCCCGACGACAGAGGAGATCTCCAGTCCGGAGAGTCTTCTTCCTTTGACTGGTGGGGATAACCAGTTTTGCCTTCTTTTCACCTTCCTGGAGCATCTCGTGGCCGCCTTGCCAGTGCCAAGCACCCCGGCAACCGGAACACCATGGCTTACCACTACTGCGAAGAGAAGGGTAGTACCTTTTAACCAAAGAACTCTGCGGCTGGTTTCTTCCCTGGCAGTGCAACGACCTTCATCTTTCCTCCACGGCGAGACCTCCTCTTCCTCTGGACGAAACACCGACTTGCACCTGCTGCCAAGAACAACTGCCACCGCTGGAGCTTCCTTCACACTTAAGGTACTGTGTCCCGCCTGGCTTCCCTTGCGAAAGATCGTTCTGGGTGACAGTAAAGCCTCGACTTTCTAACCTGGGCTGGCCTGGGACAACCTAGCTAACTTTTCCTGACTTTAATTTCACTCTTTGTGTGCAAACTATCTACAAGACTCTTTGGGCATAACCCCACTGTGTGGACCTGGACCCCTTCTGCTGGCTCTCTCCAAGAGTGGGCCTTGCAATTGACTTCCTTGCTCTCCAGTAGAACTCTGCCTATCCTGCCTTACTGTGGTTCTTTAAAAAGTATTGAAATTTGTTTGCTTCCATAACTCTGCCTTTTTCCCTCCCTTTTTAATAACTTATTAGAGTGCCATCTTATGTTAAGCGCTCACCTCTGTCTGAAAATAAGTGGTGTTTCTCATTAAGACTTGTCTAAGAAGCAATTAGGGTTGTATATATATAATAGTGACTGTGTGCTGAATTTACTTTTCTCTTTATGCTAGTGTAATTTACCAGTGTGTCTTTAAATAAATAATTATATACTTTTACACCAAAGCTCTGGTCAGTGTTTGCTTGTTCTAATGCATCTCTGTACCTATTGTGTATACTCTATATACTGCCCAACTCTTCTTGAGGGAAGTCTGACTGCTCAGCCACAGCTACCAAGTGAATCTGTGTGGTACAGACTTCTACCAAGTGGGTTTACTGCCAAACACCTGTAGTCTTAAGTCTTTTGCAGTGGTTCCTAAGGGAACTGCACAGGTTTCTGCCTAACATAGGCACCCCCACTATGCGAATGTTATTTCTTCGCGATCACGATTCAAGGTCATCGCACTTGGCTTTGACCTGCTTCATGTCCCGGTCAAGCTCCGTAACTGTGTTTTGTAGTGTGTGGACATTGTCCTCATTGGTTCCAATTCTTTGCTCCGCATCAGTGATCCTGGCTCCATGTTGGTAAAGTTTGGTTCTTAAGGAGGCAACGTTCGCGTTAATGTCGCCCACTTTTTCATGGAAGGCTGCAAAGTTTTTGGCCATGGTCTCCATCAATGTAGTCAGGTCGGGCTGTGGGGGCCTCGGCAGGGCTTCCCCATCCTCTTGTGCTGTGGAGGAGGACGCCTGGTCCGCCCTAGGCGTTGCTTTGGTGAATTCGTCTATGGCGCCTATTTTTCCCGTTCCTCGTGACCTATTGGACATTGCTGTGGTGGGGAGCAGCGCTCAATCTGACAGAGTTGGTGGGGGCTGCAGATCCAAAGCACCAATGATAGTCGGCAGGTGGTTGCGGCGTATAGGAAGTAAGCCCAGTACTGCAGGTGTTGCCCCGGCTGGTTGGGAGTGGCTCGCCTGTGGGAGCAAGGGGACTGCAAATAGGGCTGGCCAGGGGGCCGTGTAGTGGTGGGCATAGCCAGTTATTCGCAGCAGTCGCAAAAACAGTAGGTGTTGAGGGCGGGCAGGATTCAGGGTACCCCTGTATGTCCAGTTTCGCTTTACACAGTATTTGGGCTCCCTTGGCTGCGTGCGGTTGATGGGGTGGGCAGAGGAGCCCACCAAAAAGAGATGTGGTTTAGTTCTGGTCTATAGGTGCTAGTACAGCGGTTTGAGTGCTACCCCTGCAGCGCCCCGCACATCTGCAGTTCCTCTAATGAAGAACAATATCACACAAATGCATGGAACCCCCAGATGCTCAGGGGCATGTACAAGGCGTCAATTTAATGCAATCAGGACCAAGGCGTAGTATAATCACACAGTGCACCCACTTTAGTGCTGTAATGCTTTTTTAACAGCCGAGCCCAGGAGCAGTCAGTCAATATGCGGGGGGGAGCCAGACTGACGTGCAGCCATCGGGACAAGGCCCACGGGCGGGGGGCCGGGCCGCGGCGTGCGCCGCTCCAGTCAGTACGGGGCACAGCCCCAGCCGCCGCTGCCCGCCCCCGCACCCGGGCAAGGGGGAGAACGATCCTGGGAAGAGAGGAGGGCAGGGGGAGGGGGGCGAGCCGCGGCCCACTCGCGATGCGATGGGTCTGGGGGGGCTCCAGGCGAGGCCTGCGATGGAGACGGCAACGCCAGCGCCCTCCCCCTTGCAGACACCTACCGTCGGCGCTCGGCGTTAGGGCAAGCCAGCGGCGTCAGAGACGAAGGCGTTCCGGCCAGGGGCGCAGACCAGCAGTTCTGTCCCTCTCGCCCCCGCTGCAGCACCGGAGCAGGCAGCAGGTCCGATGGGGACACCTCGGCTGGATATATCACTGCACCACTCGCTCGTCGCCCGGAGCCGCAGAGACTCCTTCGCGCCTCCATGTCCCAGGAGGCCGGGCCCAGCACCGGCAACAGTCATAGCTCGGGAGCCGTTAGACCACCGACAGCGGTTTTTTATCAGTCCGTGCTCTATGTACAGGGGATACCGAGGTGTCGTTCTTGGAGGCACAGCTGTAAGGATTCCGCCGTTGGTCGCGAAGTATATTGTGTGGGTCACGGAGCTTCAGAGCTAGGTGGCCATCTTGGTGGCTGCCCAACAGTGCCCCTCAGCTTTTACATTTCTAGGCTTTCCAAGCTTAGAGTGGATAATCAACTTTTCATTGGCTACACCAGAAGGAAATTGGGTCAATCGGTGTCAAAACAAACCATATCACGTTGGATTGTGCTTTGCTTTTCAGAATGCTACAGATTGGCAGGAAAAGACCCACCAGAAGGCTTAAGGGCCCATTCCACCAGAGGCATTGCCTCTTCGACAGCCCTTCAAAGAGGTGTTCCCATAAAATCCATTTGTGAAGCAGCAACTTGGTCCTCGCTGCACACTTTTTCAAAATTCTATAGTCTGGATGCTGCCCAGTCTAAGGAGCTTGCTTTTGGTAAAGCAGTGCTATATTCCACCATATAATGGTATCAAAAATCTACTCCCTCCTCCAGAGAGTTTTCTATACTGCTTTGAGAGTCTATCTAAGATGAGGAATATGTTGGAGGATACAATCCATTCGAAGAACAAGTTACTTACCAACTGGTAACGTTCTTTCGATTGGATGTTCCTTCAATGCATTCCTCATCGCCCTCCCATCTTACCCCTCTGTAGATTTTCCGGGTTATTGCCACTTCAACTCTCGCAAGGTTGATACCTGACTACCGGCACAATCTACACAGTAGAGCAAGAGGGGGAAAAACAGAACTGAGGCCAACGGGCGAAACGTGTGCTACTTGTATACCTGATGACGTCACCCTCGACGGAGGCTTTCGAGGGACCATCGACCCAACGATATCGACGCACGGCGCCCTCTGCCCAGAAAAAATTTACGAAGCAGCTAATGCTGGATGGAAAACATCTAAGATGAGGAAAACGTTGGAGGAACATCCAATCGAAAGAACGTTACCAGTTGGTAAGTAACTTGTTCTTCTGATGCTTGTATCGGTTTAGATTCACATGTGCCCACCCTTCCTCCCCTTGGGGTAGAAGGTGCATGGATGTTTTATCTGAGCTTTATCAGCTCCATATCTGCTTTAATACACCTGTACTCGCGCTACACTTCATGCAACCTCATGTCAGAAACAAAACAATCTGAGGGACCTCGACGCGTGAAGGACCTTGGGTACAGTGGACGTCACACTAGGGATACTATTACTGGAACACCCTGTCAACGTCCCTTTTCGAGTAATTACAGTTGTTTTCGAAACTCAAAGACAGAAGTCAACAGGTCGGGTTAGTAATACTATCCTTAGTGTGACGTGTACTGTACCCATGGTCCTTCATGTTTCGAGGTCCCTCAGATTGTTTGCTTCTGACATGAGGTTGCATGAAGTGTTGCTTTCTACTCCAGAAGGGGAGGAAGGGTGGGCACATGTGAATCTAAGCAGGTACAAGCACCAGAAATAAGATTACAGTGAGTAATGTATCCCTTCTGGAGCTTGTGGATCTGCTTAGTTCACATGCTCTGCATAGATTAGCGAGCAGTATCTGGGGAAGGAGGTGGGAAGTGAGAAGGCACAGCGGCAAAGATGTTTTAGGACCGCTTGTCCCACCTGTGAATCTGCTTTAGAGTGTGTGTCAGTGCAATAATGTTGTGTCTACATATGGATGGGACTCCATGTAGCAGTTTTGTAAATAGCGTCTAGAGGGACGTTGCAATGAAAGCTAAGGTAGCTCCTGTATCTCTGGTAGAGTGAGCCCTGGGAGAAAGGTAAGACTTTCTTCGATAGGGAATATGCTGTATGCACTTCTATCCATCTGGAGATGGCGTTCTTTGATATCTGATCACCTTCTCTTCCAGGTGCTATGGAAACAAAGTTGGTCTGTTTTTCTTAGAGGTTTAGATAGACCGCCCACCATATATGAAGTGTATGGAGGCTTCTTTCTACTGAGTTAGATGGATTTTGTAAGACGGTAGGAAGTTCTATGAATTAATTAATATGGATCTTTGGAGAGAACCTAGGATGCGTTCTGAGGACAACCTTGTCCTTGTGTATTATGAAGAAAGGGTCTTGTACGGACAAAGCCTGTAGCTTACTGACTTGTTTTATAGAGGTGTTAGTTACTAGGAATGCAGTTTTGTAAGTCAGATATTTTAGGCTTCCCTTGTGCATAGGCTCAAAAGGTGGACCCATGAGTTTTGAGAGCACAACATTAAGATCCTAAACCAGGGGAGGGTTGGAAATTGGG
Source organism: Ambystoma mexicanum (assembly GCF_040938575.1). Classification (NCBI taxonomy): domain Eukaryota; kingdom Metazoa; phylum Chordata; class Amphibia; order Caudata; family Ambystomatidae; genus Ambystoma; species Ambystoma mexicanum. The sequence goes on along the minus strand of NC_090921.1, from coordinate 491,266,264 downwards.
GCTATAGCCTCGTTACACCTTCCATGAATGCCTTAATGACAGGAACTTTCCACCAGGACACCTTGTTCTGTGAAATGGTGCAAGTTGACCGGGCCCCCAAATGCACTTTGATGGAGTTAAATACTAGCCCGGAGTCTAGTAGGTAAAACATGCAATGTAGAATGTTAGCTGGGGAACATTCTGTTGGGCATAGTGTTTGTGACCTGCACCATATCACAAATCTCTTACACTTATTGAAATAGCAGTGTCTGGTGTTGGGTTTTCGTGCCTCTTTTAGGATATCCATATACCTCTATGGAAGATGCAGGTGGCCAAATTCTATGACTTCAGGAGCCAATCTGCCAAGTTCGTAGATTTAGGGCGCGGATGGAGAGATGCTGCCTTGTGTTTTGTTAGCATGTTGTACGGGCACAGGAGTGTGATTGGGTCGCACATCGCCAGTTTGAGCAGATGTTGAAAACAAGGTTGCCTCGCCCACATAGGCGCAACCAGGATTAGAGTTACTTGTTCCTGGTGCATCTTGCGCACTATTTTGCTCAGGAGTGGTGTTGGGGGGAAAAGCATAAGCAAATTTCCCTGACCAGTTCACCCACAGGGCGTTCCCCTTGGACCCTGGTTGGAGAAACCTGCGTGTGAAGTCTGGGCATTGTGCATTTAGGCGTGTGGTGAACAAGTCTAACGGGGGTTGACCCCATTGTGAGAATATTCTGTCGAGTTGCCACTCATGTTCTTATCGTAGAGGGTATCTGCTTAGAGTTTCTGCCAGTGAATTGAGTTCCATTGGAACATGTTGAGATGTTAGGAACATGAGTGCCCACTTCCATATTTTTTGGGATAGCTTGGACAGACTTTGAGAGTGTGTGCCTCCTTGCTTGTTCAGGTAGAACATGGCAGTGGTGCCGTCTGTGAGGACCTTCACTATTTGACCTGTGAGATGTTTCTGAAAGGCCTTAAGAGCCTTGAGGACTGCCAAGAGTTCTGGGAAGTTGATATGTCTTTGGGCAGTAGCGTGTGTCCACTGGCCGTGGGGTGAAGGCAGTGAGCCCCCCCCATCCGGCGAGTGAGGAGTCTGTAGTTTGGATCGCTTGTGCTGGTGGAACACGGTTGGGTTTCCCTTTTAGCAGGTTGTCCCTGACCATTAGAAAGAGCCTGTACCAGGGTTAGCGAAAAAACCACTAGATCGTCCCACTGACCGCTTGCCTGAGACCATTGTTTTGCTAACCATTCCTGCATTGGACGCATGCGCAGGCACACGTGTGGAACCAAGTGAATGCATGAGGCCATCATTCCGAGCAAGTGCATTGCTTTGCATACAGTTATCTGGCATCTGACCTTTTAGTCAGGTACTTGCAACAGCATGTTTTGTACTCTCTCATTTGAGGGGAAAGCCAGCTCCTCCTTTGTCTTTAGAATATCCCCTAGAAATTGTTTTATTTGGCTGTGGACTAGGCTTGATTTCTTTTTGTTGATGGAGAAGCCCACTTTGAAAAGAAGGTGTATTGTCTTTTGAGTATTTTGTTCGCAAATTTGAGGTGATTCCCTGGTAATTAGCCAGTCCAAATAAGGGTATACTGGGATGGACTCTGCACAGGTGTGCTGCCACTACTGTGAGTACCTTTGTGCATACTCTTGGTGCTGAGCGATGCCGAAGGGGCGTACCTTGAACTGGTAGTGAACTGCCGCTATCTTGAAACACAGAAATTTTCTTTGCGCAGGGATGCATTGAAATATGAAAGTATGCATCTTTCATTTCCAATGTTGCCATGTAATTCCCCTGTTTTAGGAGTGGGATTACCTCTTGGAGCGTGGGCATGTGAAACATTTGGTGTTTGACATATTTGTTCGCAGGGCACAGATCTAGTACTGGGCGCATGGAAAGGTATTTCTTTGGCACAAGGAAGTACTTTTAATAAATACCCATGTTTACCTGGTTTGCTGAGCCGATCTATATGGCGTCCTTCTCCAGCAGTGCCTTTACTTCTTCCAACAGTATGCATTTTTCTTCTGTTGACATTTTCCTGTTTCTTGGCGGGTGGGAGGGTGGTTTTTGTAACAACTCGATACAATAACCGCCTGCCACGATGAACAACACCCACTTGTCCGACGTTATCCCCTCCCATGCGTGGGTGAAGTGTGAAATTGGGCCTCCTACTGGAGTGGCATGGGAGGGGACCTGAAGCGCTTCATTATTGTGTGGGAGGGATGGAATCTCTCCTAGGCGAGGTTCTGCTCCTTCCTCTGCCCCTTTTGTTTCCTCTTTGAAAATTGGAAGAGGAACTTTGACCGTGCAATTGGCCCCAAGATGAGGACTGTCCATCCTGAGTATAGCCCGAGGAACGTTGAGCACCCTGACCCCAAAACCTTCTCGGGTTGAGGACCCCGATAGAACACAGGGTATGTTTGTTAACTGGCTAAGGGATTTGAGAGTGTCGTATTCCTCCTTAGCCCTCTTAGGGGTGTCTTCGACAGCCTTCCCGAATAATACATTAGGCTCCACTGGCATGTTTAGGAGGGTTGCCGGAGTTTCTAACTTAAACCCCAATTGTCTGAGCCAGTTGTGGCGCTCCGGATGCAATTTGATATCTGCTTGCCTTCTGTAATAGTCTTTAACACATTGAGCCTTCAGGGGTCTGGGACGGCTTCAATATGGTTTCCAGGTGATTCTATTTGTGGCAGCCATAACTAGCTAGAAGCGTAGTGTTGTTGGTGATTCTGGTTTGGTATGCCGTCGAGGATGCAACCTTTCACCCGAAAGTATATCATTTTTTGCTTTCCTTGTCTGGCGGGTCCCCTGCTGACGTCAGTGGAGTGCCTACCCTCTTTCTGGTAGTGGTGACTACTAACGAATCAGGTTTAAGCTGACCCCTAATAGACAGGAGGGTCAGTGGGCGCCGGTCTGAATAGTTTTTCTATTCTGGGGTTGACCGCCCTTATGAGACGATGCGCCCGTAGGGATGGCTGCATGTGTCTTTTTACAGACTGCAGGAGCGGAATAAACTGGGTGGCATACCTTTTGTCCCCCAGGATTTCTTCCACAAAGTCTTTGTCGACTCGTGCTTCCTGAGTGCCGCTGTTAAAGTTTTGCGCAGCCTTTAGTAGCAGTTCATTGTATTGTAGTTGGTTATCAACGGGAGAATCTGCTACCGGCTGGTCCTGGTGGTCTGGCGACTGAGTTACGTAAATGTCATTGTCGTCATAAAATTGGTCTTGGTCTTGACTAGAAGGCGTCGAAATGTGTGACTTTTTCGGAGACCTTGCTTTAAGCAGGGAAGCACTGACATATCTTTTGATTATTTCCTGCATTTTCTTGGGGGACGCCGAAACGCCTTTTGCCGCCTGTTTTTCGTGCGTGAAAGGAGAGCCTTTTTGTGTGCGGTGTCCGAACCAGCCTTGGATGCCTGTCATGAGGTGAAAACGTATGCGATGGCCCAGAGGACAGTGAAGAACCTGAGGCTCTCTCTGTGGACAGCGCATGGGCTTTGATGCTCGATGGTAGCGTCAAAAGCCGACTGTTGGATATGTGTTGTTCAGACAAACCCAGCCCACCTTCGGCATCACTCATGACCCTGATTCTACCCTTGCTGGAGTCTTCTTTCACAACGATGGAGGCATCGGCCTGCGCTGCGTGAGCGGGCCAACGTTTGGTGTGCCGATCCTTCAGTGTTTTAGATCAAAAAAGTATACAAGATTTGCAAACTTTTTCCCGGGTGATCCCTCGGGAGTTGCACACTCGGTAGGTGTCCCTCCGAGAGTTTTGTCCATTATTTATTATAAGGGCAGATTGGCGAGAAAAAGGGAAAGGGGATGTCAGAATATGCATTCTCGAAAGAGGTCAGTATGAAGAACCTCCCTCCTCTCTGCCTACTCTAAGGGCCTAAGCCCAAAGAGGCCTGTCTAGGCCGCGTCTGGTCGTCGATCAGTCCATTCGTCAACAATGAGGTTGTTCATCGAAAGCCATGCGGTAAAGCGAACAATAAGGAAAGAATGAGCATGCAAGTAAACTCTCAACTAATTAAAGGCATCAGCCTGGAAGAGAACTCAGCATTTGCGACAGACTTCGATGGAGGAAATAAACAATCTCAGGTACCTCGATGTGTGAAGGACCATGGGTACAGTACATGTCACACTAGGGATAGTATTACTAAAACGCTCTGTCGACGCCCGTTTGAGTTTCAAAAACAAGTCTTGTAAAACTCCACGACTTCCACTAGATGTCGGACCATGCAGAACATGTGAATCTAAGCAGATCCACAAACCTCAGAAATACATACATACATATATATATATATTTCTGAGGCTTGTATCTGCTTAGATCACATGCTGTGCATAGGCCGACCTCTAGTGGTAGCATCAGAGTATTAAATGTTTTGTTTTCAAAACTAGAAAAGGGATGTCGACAGGGCGTGCCAGTAATACTTTCCAGTCACGTCTACGGTGACGTCTACTGTATCCATGGTCCTTCACGCGTCGGGGTCCCTCAGATTTTTTTTCCCCACCATTGTAGTCGGATACATATCGCAGAGTTCCTTCTTCGCTGACGCCATTACTTAAATGTAAAGTTTAAAGTTTGACTTTCTTTCACTCCTTTCGACAACCGTACACCGCAAGATCTCCGGCAACGGCTTTCGAGGACAAGACCACACGTCGACGACAATGACTCCCGTCTCGACGAACTTTGCGGCCTATCTGGGCCCCTACGGGCCTCAGCCCTGAACAGTAGGGAGAGCAGGCGGAGGTTCATATTCCATATCACTTAGAATGTGCATCCTGTACTTCGCCAGGCTGCCATCTTTATACACTATGGAAAATACTCATTTTAAATTCTGTGCTTCCTGTAACAGGACGTTAACCTGGAAGGATTCACACGTAGTGTGTAACCTTTGCCTCCCTAGGGACCATTCTGAAAAACAGAGCAAGTCTTGCAATCTGTTTAGGCCAAAGCTTTAAAGGACTGAAAGAATAAACGCTGGGCCCACCATGCCATGCAGGCTGAGGCCGCCATGGACATTGAGGGAGCCTCCACCAATGGCAGCGTTGGTGTCCTAAATGATGCCGAGGGCGATCGGGATCCAATGGATTCTCGTGTGCGAGCAGCCAACTCGAACAGGCAAGCCAGCGATTCTGCTACGGAGAAGACATCCGGCTGCTCAAGCACCTCCATTACACACCAAGCACATCCCCCAAGGCCGACAGTCGACCACGTCGTCGATTGATAGGCCACACGCAATGTCCGAGGCAAGGTCTGAATATTCCCTGTCCTCTGGGCCATCGCGGTCACGATCACCTCATGACAGGCCCCCGAAACAGACGCCAAAGTCTGTTTCCAACACGCGTCCAAATCTGGGAAGTCCTCGGGCTCCAGCGACCGTACGTCAAAGATGTGTTGACGGCCCCTACAAAAAAACTCTACATTGAGCGACTTCATTAAAAACCATGTCCCTGACACCCTACTGAAGTCCAGAAGGTCAACAATCTCAAAATCCTTTACGCCCCAAGCCTCACAATCACAAGGTTCAAAGAGTAGGGATCATTCTAACCAGAGGACACCCTTTCAGGGGCAATGCATCATATACAACCCCGTGCCCCAGAGCCTCTACCTACACCCTCAGTGTTCCCAAGCTGCTCCCAATGGACCCCAGAACAGTTTCATAGGGTCATGAGGAGAATGTCTAGTTTTGTACATTTCTTTGATCAACACCCAGATTAACTCCCCAACCTCAAGGCCCCCCTCAAGACGAAGCAGCTAGCAAACAGCCCAACGCCAAAAGAGCCTGCCTGGATGCAACAAAGCCCAATACCTCGCCATATCAAGATGTAGGTCAGGACACATGCAGCCCGATTCATGGAATAATTAGCGCGGCGCAAGTGGGCAAAAACGTGCGAATCGCAGTGGAATAGCGAAAATCGCAGTGCAAGTGCGAAAATCGCACGAAAAGCAGCGCACGTCGATTCATGGAAGTCCGTGCGCGAGAAAACCAGCGGATGTGCGATAAAAAAGTGCGCCGCGCACGTTGGCGCACAGGCCATCTAACAGCGTGCGCCAGGTCACAGCGAAAATCGCAGAGGCCACAGCGAAATTCGCACATAGCGCCGCGCACGCAACAAAAGTAGGCGGAACACGGGCGTAACAGTCGGAATGGGGAACAACTTGCAAAAACGTGGGCGTCACGGGGGAAGTACAGGGCACAAGTGCGCGGAACGCCCACACGCTCGCCTACAACACGTATTCATGGAATAGAATAGGGCAAAAAAGCGCACGCTCAAACCAGCGCACAGGCACAAACACGACCGCCACAAGAAAGCAGGCCGTAGCGTCTCTGCGGCTGTAAGAAATGTGCGCCAAAAGGTGCGCCAACAAATAGCACCTATATACTGCCATGATGAATGTCCTATACTGTGGCCCTCCAGGACAAATGACGTGCAAAGGGGTACCCACAAACACGGACACCCGCTGACAAAAAATATGTGTGCGTGTATACCGGGGTGCGCGGGAAGTCTCACACGTGATTTCAGCAGGGTACATGTATTACAGGGGTTCGCGTGAAGTTTTTCACGCGATCGGGCCTGGGGGAGCGGGCTACGTGTATTACAGGGGTTCGCGTGAAGTTTCTCACGCGATCGGGCCTGGGGGAGCGGGCTACGTGTATTACAGGGGTTCGCGTGAAGTTTTTCACGCGATCGGGCCTGGGGGAGCGGGCTACGTGTATTACAGGGGTTTGCGTGAAGTTTCTCACGCGATCGGGCCTGGGGGAGCGGGCTATGTGTATTACAGGGGTTCGCGTGAAGTTTTTCACGCGATCGGGCCTGGGGGAGCGGGCTACGTGTATTTCAGGGGTTCGCGTGAAGTTTTTCACGCGATCGGGCCTGGGGAGCGGGCTACGTGTATTACAGGGGTTCGCGTGAAGTTTTTCACGCGATCGGGCCTGGGGGAGCGGGCTACATGTATTTCAGGGGTTCGCGTGAAGTTTTTCACGCGATTAGCCAGGGTACGTGTATTTCAGGGGTGCGCGGGAAGTTCCACACGCGAATAGCCTGGGCGCGTGTATTTCAGGGGTGCGTGGGAAGTTCCACACGCGAATAGCCTGGGCGCGTGTATTTCAGGGGTGCGCGGGAAGTTCCACACGCGATTAGGCTGGGTGGGTCACAGGTGTTCCCTGTACACCCTCGACGGCCCCTGCAGGCAGCCCACAAAACAGGGGACTACCCTGCACACCTGCTCATGTCCCCCTGCACCTCCACCCCCCAGCAGTGCAGGGGCAGCCTCCACCAGGCCCCCACCCATGTCTCCCACCACCCCACCCCCCAGCAGTGCAGGGGCACCCTCCACCAGGCCCCCACTCATGTCTCCCACCACCCCCACCCCCCAGCCACCAGGGGCAGCCTCCACCAGGCCCCCACTCATGTCTCCCACCACCCCCACCCCCCAGCAGTGCAGGGGCACCCTCCACCAGGCCCCCACCCATGTCTCCCACCACCCCCAGCCACCAGGGGCAGCCTCCACCAGGCCCCCACACATGTCTCCCACCACCCCCACCCCCCACCATCCAGGGGCACCCTCCACCAGGCCCCCACTCATGTCTCCCACCACCCCCACCCCCCACCATCCAGGGGCCACCCTCCACCATGCCCCCACTCATGTCTCCCAGCGTGCTACGTGTATTTCAGGGGTGCGCGGGAAGTTCCACACGCGAATAGCCTGGGCGCGTGTATTTCAGGGGTGCGTGGGAAGTTCCACACGCGAATAGCCTGGGCGCGTGTATATCAGGGGTGCGCGGGAAGTTTTACACGCGATTTCAGCAGGGTACGTGTATTTCAGGGGTGCACGGGAAGTTCCACACGCGAATAGCCTGGGCGCGTGTATTTCAGGGGTGCGTGGGAAGTTCCACACGCGAATAGCCTGGGCGCGTGTATATCAGGGGTGCGCGGGAAGTTTTACACGCGATTTCAGCAGGGTACGTGTATTTCAGGGGTGCGCGGGAAGTTCCACACGCGAATAGCCTGGGCGTGTGTATTTCAGGGGTGCGTGGGAAGTTCCACACGCGAATAGCCTGGGTGCGTGTATATCAGGGGTGCGCGGGAAGTTTTACACGCGATTTCAGCAGGGTACGTGTATTTCAGGGGTGCGCGGGAAGTTCCACACGCGAATAGCCTGGGCGCGTGTATTTCAGGGGTGCGTCGGAAGTTCCACACGCGAATAGCCTGGGCGCGTGTATTTCAGGGGTTCGCGTGAAGTTATTCACGCGATCGGGCCTGGGGGACCGGGGTACCACTCACCGTCGCGTAGCCAACACCCGCTGTGAAGTAATAGCGTGTGAACCCCAACGGATGGAAAACACACGCACCGCACGAAAAGCACGTACAGAACATAAAGGCACGCGGGATCACCAAGCCCTGCCAGGGCAACGCCCGTGCGCAAAACGTCACGGACGCGCTTACGCTGTAAGGGCCTTTGGTCCAATGAAATCGCGTACTGGCAACGCCCGTGCGCAAAACGTCACGGACGCGCTTACGCTGTAAGGGCCTTTGGTCCAATGAAATCGCGTGCGCGTGCTGACGCGCTTACGCGCTAAGGGCCTTTCCTCGATTTTCACGCTGACGTGCAGGATTTTCACGTGCCAAATCACTCCGTATCAAGCTGGCCACGCGAAAACACACGGAAGACCACGCTCCTGCCCAGAAGGCCGAATTACTGCCCCCCAGTGCCCCGAGCAGCCTCCCACGTGCCATCTGCTGCTGCCTGCCTGCCTGCCGCCACCGTGCCCTGCCATTTGGTGCCTGCACATCAGCCATCTGCAGGTGTCCAGTTGCTGTGTCCACCCCTGCTGGAACAGAAGACTCCCGACTCGGATAACATCGCTCCACAGCCCAGCCCCAGGACCCAGTTGCCCACCCACTCCTGCCCCTGGGGTTGCCATGTCGGGCACATCAACATCTGGCACCAGTGGCAACCCCCAGCCAGAGGGGCAGAGGGGCACCAGCTTCACTGCCACCGAAGTTGGTGTCCTGGTGGAGCAAGTCCTGGGGCAGTATGATGCCCTCTTCGGATTGTCCCGCGCCAACAAGGAAGGACGGGACAGGATCTGGGCCGACTGTGTGGTTGCCATCAACGCGGAGGGGGTGGCAACCCGCACCATCCAGAAGGTCAAGAAGCGCTGGGAAGACTTGAGGTCCAGGACCCTCATGAAGGCCCGGCGCCTCGTGGAGGGGGGCCGGGGCCGCATGAGTTCCATCCAGTTGAGGGTCCTGGAATGCGCACACCCAGCGCTCCACGCCCAGGTCCTTGAGAGGGAGACCCGTCTGGAGTTGAGCGGTAAGTGGCCAAGCATTGCTGTGTGAGACAGGGCATGTTGCAGTGTGCTGGTTGTCTGATACTTGCCTGCATGTGTGACATAGGCCATGTACGCATGTATGTGTGCAGGGACATCATGGGAATGCATGTGCGACCTGTAATGTGTGAACCGCACAGTTGTTGCATGTGTTTGAATGCGACATGGGGAGCCCTGTGCAGATTGCACACATGAGAGCATGGCAGTCTCTGTTCCTGGACAAGGGTGGGGGCGAGGGATGGGTGCTGATGCCAGATACATATGTGGTATCCATGTCTGTGTGCCTGACCTGCGTGTCTGTGACTTGTGAGTGCCATGGATGCATGACACATGTCTGTGACAATGTACAGATTCACTGATGCAGCCTAGTCATCCTTGTATGCACTGTGATTGGGGTCTACGGGGCCAGATGGATATGACTGAGGTGAAGTGTGTGCATGTGATAGGCATGACCCATGATGCATGTGAGTCCCATTACATTGTATGATTCGAGAGTCCATTGGACATGCATTGAAATGTCCATGGCACGCACCATGACTGTCACTGTGTGTGTTTTGCCTGGACTGACACATGTGTTGTGGTGTGACATGATGGAAGTGTACTTTGACAGTGGCACTCATCTGCTATTGCTTCCTGTCTAGGGGACCATTGTACAGTACCCTGATGCTTGTGTTCTATGTCTCCCTTTACGCAGCGGCTAGTGAAGGAGAGGGCGGAGACGGCGCTGTGGAGCAAGGCGGCGGGGATGCCCCCACGGCTGCAGCGGAAGGGGTGGGTGAGCCCCCACAGGGGCCTGCTACGGCGGTAGACGGCGAGGAGCCATCCAGGTTGGTGGTTTCCACAGAGGAGGAGGAGGCCGCCACTGAGGCGCACATGGGGCCTGGTGGGGGCATCCCTGCTGGTGCAAGTGGTGCAGTCCAGGGGCAGGGGCAGGAGGCAGCACAGGTCACCGTGGAGGGGCCTGTGCATGTTGCTGTCCCTGAACCTGTGGGTTCACCACCTTGCACCAGCAGGGATGCCCCGTCCCAGGCCCGTCCGCAGGTAGAGGGGATGTCCATGTCATCTGACTCCCCTCCACCTGCGGACGATGGGACCCCTGGCCGTGTGGAGAAGGTCCTGATTGGGGTCGCGATGCGCACGGCTGTGATTCGTGATGCCGTGCGTGCTTCCCAGGAGGAGCATGCACGTCATCACGAAGAGCACCGTGCCGACGTGGCCCAATTGGGATCGGCCATGTTCGGGGGTTTCCTGCATGTGTCGGCCAATCTGGCGGCCCTCTCCTCCTCTGTGGAGACTATACGCCAGTCGTTCTCCTTGCCATCTTACGGCCCAGATGCCACCAGGGCCCCCTGTGGACCTGCCCTGACCAATGCAGCCAGCTCGGTGGGGATCCCATCCCTGCCACAGTCGGGAGTCAGAGGTCCAGCAGGGGTGGACAACACAGCAACTGGACCCCAGCAGATGGAGGATGTGACGGCGTCGGTGGTTTCCATCATCCTGGATGCCGTCGTGCTGGCAGAGGCAGTGGCGTCGGAGGCAGCAGCAGGCTCGACGTGGGAGGCATCATGGCTCGGGGCCATCAAGATCAGAGGGGCAGGCATCGGCCGGAGGGCAGGAGAACCCTGGGATGGTAGTGTCTTCCGTGTGGGAGCAGTTGGTCCAGCGGATAGGTGCGGAGCGGCAGGGGGCGGAAGAGGAGCGGCTCACCATGGTCAGGGCGGAGTTCTCCATGCGTCGGGCGTTGAGGCGGGCTGAGTGCCTCGAGGAAGCTCGCAGGGAGTTTGAGGTGAACATGGGGTTATCACTGCGAGACCTCGGGGCCAGGACAGAGTCCCGCCTCCAGGACATCGACATGGAGTTCGATGATGCCCTGGCCGGCAACATCACAGAGTGAGCCGCAGGACTTGCCCGCTGCCATTGTATATAGTTATATAGTTAGTGGTAGGTTTCCTTTACATTTTTTTTTTTTTATTTGGTTGCGATTGGACAATGCGCCACTTTTTTGTATATAGTTCAGTTTTTAGTTAGTTGACATAGTTAGGTTTCATTTGGTTGGGCTCATGGACCCGGAATTGTCTTGTAAATAGATATTCTATGGATTTTTTGATTTCTTGGATTTTTTTCATGGACATTCATCTTCTTTTTGTTGTTTTGCTTTGTGGTTTTTCTAATTTCATTTCCATTCAAGTTGATTTTCAATACATTTTTATTCTCATCCTTCAATGTGTCGTATCATCTCATTGCTTTCATGCATGTCATGTTGGGTGTTTTAACATTCACTTGCAGCCATTGTGTGTGACAGACATGTGTTCATTTGCATTATTTACATTGGGTGTGTAACATGTAATTGCCTTTGATATGTGGGTGGATGTGATAGTTGGTTGGGCCTTTTGGCAGGGGAGGATGGCCATTACGGACATGATTGGGGATTGTTGGGACCCAGGTGCAGGGGGGCATGGATGGGACATGGGCGAGGGCCTGCTGGCAGGTGCCCCACAGTGCTGGGGGGTGGGGGTGGTGGGGGACATGAGTTGGACATGGGTGGGGGCCTGCTGGCAGGTGCCCCACAGTGCTGGGGGGTGGGGGGGGTGGGGGACATGAGTTGGACATGGGTGGGGGCCTGCTGGCAGGTGCCCCACAGTGCTGGGGGGTGGGGGTGGTGGGGGACATGAGTTGGACATGGGTGGGGGCCTGCTGGCAGGTGCCCCACAGTGCTGGGGGGTGGGGGTGGTGGGGGACATGAGTTGGACATGGGTGGGGGCCTTCTGGCAGGTGCCCCACAGTGCTGGGGGGTGGGGGTGGTGGGAGACATGGGTGGGGGCCTGGTGGAGGGTGCCCCTGCACTGCTGGGGGTGGGGGTGGTGGGAGACATGGGTGGGGGCCTGGTGGAGGGTGCCCCTGCACTGCTGGGGGGTGGGGGTGGTGGGAGACATGGGTGGGGGCCTGGTGGAGGCTGTCCCTGCACTGCTGGGGGGTGGGGGTGCAGGGGGACATGAGCAGGTGTGCAGGGTAGTCCCCTGTTTTGTGGGCTGCCTGCAGGGGCAGTCGAGGGTGTACAGGGAACACCTGTGAGGACCCACCCAGCCTAATCGCGTGTAAAACTTACCGCGCACCCCTGAAATACACGCGCCCAGGCTATTCGCGTGTGGAACTTCCCGCGCACCCCTGAAATACACGTACCCTGCTGAAATTGCGTGTAAAAACTTCCCGCGCACCCCTGAAATACACGCGCCCAGGCTATTCGCGTGTGGAACTTCCCGCGCACCCCTGAAATACACGTACCATGGCTAACGTACCCTGGCAGCCCTGTAAACTGGTCTAGGGTTAGCGCAGCCCTTTGCGATGATTTAGCGATTTTGATGGCTTTTCCTTGCGCGAGGGCGTTCTTGGGGGCGTTACTGGCGCTGCTGCACGGTCGCTGCGATACTCTGCGCCACGGCTGGTTTTGGGAGCCTAAAATCCATGAATACGCTGTGTGCGGAAATCAGTTTTAGCGCAAGCGGCTGGCGCAGAGTGTCCGCGTGCGATTGTCTGCGCCAGCCGCTTGCGACACTTTTCTGCGAAATTCTATGAATTACCCTGATAGTCTTATGACACTCAAGGCTCACAAACCCTGGCTCATTTACAGCCCCAGAAAACCAAGGGGATAAAGGGGACTTAGACCAATACTATGATAATGATAATGATGATGACGTATACATCATCCAATCCCCAGAAAATACCAACCAACCGCTGGGTGATTCCCAGGTGGCCAACCAGCTGCAGTACAATGACAGGCTCTTAGAGGCTGCAGAACACTTTAAGATAGATACCCAGGAAGCTCAAGTCGATAAAGACTTTGTAGAGGACATCCTTGGGGATAAAAGGTCTGCAGCACAGTTCATCCCTCTGCACCAATCTATCCAGAGGCGTATTCAGCCGTCTCTACTTACCCCCAATCAGACAAGGGCGGTCAACCGACACATCGAAAAAATGTTTAGGCCAGCCCCATCTTACCCTTTATACAGTAGCGGGCAGCTAAAGCTTGACTCTCTAGTAGTCAACACCACGAGAAAGAGCAGGTACACCCCTAGCCTTTGCTGAAGCCCCTCATGACAAGGAGAGTTAGAAAATCTGCACCCTGGGCAGGAAAGTAGCTTCCTCGGCTGCCTATCAAACAAGAATAAATAACACTGCACTGCTATCAAGCTATAATTGCCACAAGTGGGACGAGGTCGCACAACAAGTAGACTCGGTTCCAGAGCCCCAAAAGACACAGATATTACACACTATTGCTGAAGGGAGCCAAGTAGCAAGCTGCATTCTTAAGAATAACTTAGACGCAGCAGACAATGCGGGGCGAATTGTGGCAGAAGGTACACTCATCAAACGGCATGCATGGCTTCATCAATTGTGTTTCAAATTTGAGACCCAGGCTACCCTTTTAAACATGCCCATCGAGCCCAACGCATTATTTGGCAAATCGGTCAATGATGCACTAAAAAGTGCCAAGGAGGAATACGACACCCTCAAATCCATGGGACAACTCACTAACAAACCCTTTTGGCAGAAAGGAGGTTCAAATACACGCTGGTTTAGAGGACAGAACTCTCAGCGGTCCACAAACTTAACACAAGGGTGGGCATAGTTCATCCTGGGGTTCTTCACAAGGGCAGCCCTCCAGTCCCAACAGAATTTTGAAAGGGGCCAAAGAAGGCCCAGAAGTAGGGGTAGATCCTCCTCCTCAAGAGGGGGCTCCACCCCTCCTAAGCAATGACCAACTGCTACAGGTTCTCTCCCATGCCTCTCTAGTAGGAGGTCGTATTTCTCACTTTACCCACTAATGTCGGAAAAGTGGGTACTTTTTTTTTAAACCTTTATTTATAGTTGCACACAGGTAAGGCTTATACACAAGTATTAATTATGAGACATTCACAATACAATCTGTTGCATTTTACATCATTCTGGGTCGTCGGCTGCTGTTTTGTCGGACAGGTATTGTTTATATCCGTCCCATATGTTCCTGGGTCTCGATGTGGGGTGTACCGAGTCTATGTATAATTCTTCAATGTCGCTTGTCCATATCATATCTGTATCTCAATCTTGCTTCGTTGGCGGATTTTTACATTTCCACTTCATCAGTATGGCTCTCTTAGCTATCAATAGACTCAAGTGCAGTAGTTTCCTCCAATTAGGGTTCATCTTTCCTGTAGCACCCAGGAGGCATAGCATTGGTGGCCATTCGATAGGCTGATCAGCCATTTCGTCTAGGGCTGCACAAATCTCCACCAAGTACTCTTTCAGTTTTTCGCATGCCCACAACATGTGGAAAATGTTTGCTTCTTCGGAGTAACATCTTGGGCATGTGCCTGCTATTGTTGGGTATATACGCTTCAGTTTGCCTGGAGTGTAATGTGTTCTTTGGAAGATTTTATAATGTATTACTTTATATCTGGCGTTGCATGATGTATATTTGGTTAGAGTACATAACTGTTGCCATTGGTAATCTTCTATTTGATGCCCCAGATCTTGTTCCCACTTAGTTTTGGCGCTCCGTGTTTCTGTTGGGCGAGTCTGAATAATGGTCCTGTATAGTGTGGACATTGAAATGTTCCCTCTGTCTACAGTAAACATATACCCAAGGCCAACGTTTATCTCTGGTTCCTCTGGGAAGTCTGGCCATAAATTTGAAATAGATGATTTCATACGCATATAATATAGCCTGTGTTTGGCCGTATCGCTTACTATGTCCTTGAGGTTATCCCAAGTCGCAAATAGTTTATCTGGGAACAGTTGACCCCACTGGACTATACCTTTGGCGCTCCACTGTGCCGCAGTCTCCTTGTCTAAGGTGGGTGGTATTTGAGGGTCACCCCAGATTGGCATGCTCGGATGGTACAATTTGTTAGTGCCATACATCTCGGTAATTCTAGCCCAAGCTTTGATTGTGACCTGTGTTGGGTCAATGGAGTTATTACGATTGGGGCGAGGCTTCGTCATACTGTGGAGTAGTGTGATGGGTTTAGTTGGGTGGTGGTCGTTCATACCCTTGGGCTTGAGGAAGTCTGTAGCTCATTGGGCGGCATAATATGCCTGCGCGGCTAAATAATACAGTTCAAAGTCTGGCGCCGCTAGACCTCCCTGTGGATATGAATCCGTTAGCATCTTCCAGCTCAATCTGGGATGTCCCCCCCATATGAATGTGGTGCAGGCACCCTTTACTTTGGTGAACAGTGCTCTACCGGGCCATACTGGGACTTTGGTGAATAGATAGAAGAGTTTAGGGAGTATTATCATTTTGATGAGGGCGATTCTACCCATCAATGAGATTGGTAGGGGGTTCCAGCGTGTCATTTTAGCGCACAATACGTCAGCCAAGGTGTTATAGTTCCAGGCTCGCGTTTATTGAGCAGTCCTAGCCACATATGCCCCTAGATATTGAATATGTATCGGGCTCCAAATGAGCCCGTGGAGTTTACTCGGTGCTGTCATTGCCTTTGTGAGTGGAAAAATGTCAGATTTGTTAGCGTTAAGTCTTAGTCCAGAGATCTCACCGAAGGTTCTAACCTCTGACAGGACCCTCCCGAGCGTGCAATCTGTGTTTTTAAGGTATAATAAAAGGTGATCAGATTACAATGTGATGATTTCCACTTTGCCTTCGAGCCATAACCCATATGCGCTGTAGCGTGCCCCGAGTATGTCCGCTCGGGGTTCTATTACCAATGCGAAAAGAAGAGGTGATAGTGGGCATCCTTGCCTGGTGCCTCCACGGAGCTCCAGTATGTCTGATAGGGAGCCATTGGTGCTTATCCTGGCATAGGGGTGTGTGTATAATATTTTTATCCACTTAATGAAATTCGGGCCAAACCCATAGTTCTGTAATACCCAGAATTAAAAGGGCCAGTATACTGTATCAAATGCTTTTTGCATATCGAGGGAGACTGCCACCCCCTGTGTCTCCTCCGGTATTGCCGTCAGGATCTTATGACAGCATCTAATATTTGTGGCGGTGGATCTACCGGTGACAAATCCCGCCTGGTCTTCATGAACCATATAGGGCATTAACGTGGTAAGTCGGATGGCTAGTATTTTTTAAAAGATTTTAACGTCAGTATTAATTAACGATAGTGGTCTGTAGGAGCCACAGTCTTCCGGTGGTTTCCCTGGTTTTAGGAGCAAGGTTATGACCGCTTCCCTGGTGGTTTTGGGCAATTCCCCTTCTTCCAGAGCCTCTGTCCATACTGCGTTGGCTGGAGGAGCTGGCTGAATTCTTTATAGAATTCTGCTCCGAGGCCATCAGGGCCTGGTGCTTTTCCGTTGGGTAACGTTTCTATGGCCTCTGATATCTCTGCTTCTGTTTGGGCTTTCAAAAGTCTCTCTAGTGGCGTCTGCTAGTGGTGTTGTGGGTATGCGGGAGAGGTATCGATCTATTTCATCGGCAGTGGCGTCGCTCTGTGGAGAGTACAGCCGCATATAGAAATCAAAAAACGTCCCCATTACCTTTTGTTTGTCCATGGTCACAGTACCGTCTGTTTGCTTTATACATGGGATTGCTTGATCTGTCAGCAGCTTTTGACCTGGTCAACCATCAAACACTATGTCACCATTTGAAAACTGCAGCACACTTCTCAGACGCAGCCACAGCCTGGATCAGTTCCTTCTTGGCAAACAGAACCATGAGGGTCTTCTCTCCCACTGATTCTGCTGAACCTTCACCAGTACCCTGTGGAGTCCCGCAAGGCTCCTGCGTGTCCCAGACACTCTATAATATATTCACAAAACCCCTCTTTGATATCCTTGACTATCTGGGTGTCACATATACCAATTACGCGGACGACACCCAGATACTCATTCCTATCTCGGGGAACTATGAAACAGACAGCAAAACCCTTAATGAAATCTACTCAATAACTCAAGCATGGATGGCACATCATGGACTTTGTCTCAATGACGAAAAAACTGAGTTGATCATCCTTGGCACTCACGCCAAACTCAAAAATCTCAATCCCGCATTTAAATCCTTCACCATAGATGGCAATCTCATCCCCGTGTCAAATAACACCAAAACCCTTGGGGTTTACATCGATGCCACCTTATCCTTCTCCAAACAAACTAATGCAGTAGCATCATCAGCCGCTTACACCTGCAAGCTTATCACTGCATGTAGGCCGTTCATCTCCTCACCCAATTGCATTACTCTTGCTAGAGCATTAGTCCTATCCAAGATAGACTATTGTAATGCCCTTTACTTAGGCACCAGCCACAAAAATATCAATAAACTGCAAGTAATTCAAAATAATGCCATCAGAGCTGCCCTCAACATCCCCAAAAAGATGCACATCTCGGAGACCAGACGCAAACTATGTTGGCTTCCAGTCAAGCACAGAATATCCCTTAAAACTCTGGCCCTTACACATAAAGCCAGGGCCAACCTTGCACCAGCCTACCTCACCAACCAACTTACACCTCACACCTCTTCAAGACCACTTAGAGCAGCACAAGCTAACACTATGTCCATACCGAGATTTAAACTTCATAACTCGGGTGGTGCTAGCTTCCCTGTACAAGCCTCTAAATTATGGAACACAATACCTGCACCTTTGCGTGCAGAACCTTCATTTAACCTATTTAAACATAACACGAAGTGTTGGCTTCACAACATGGACTCTTAGACACCCTAACCGCCTGATCCCAGCATGATCGACTGTCACTGGCACACTTTTGTAATTAATGTACTTATACTAGACTATGTATATATGCATTTGCATGACTAAGTTTGTACCCACCTGTAACTACAATGTAACGTAACTCTTATTGACTGCCTTCAATTGCAACTGTAACCAGATCTAACTTATGCGCCCGTATGCCCCTGGGCCTGGCTGCGCTTTATAAATAAAATAAATACAAAAAATAAATACAAAATGGTAGTCGGGCCTCGCTCTCCCGGGACCATTCTGGCCAGTAGTCTCACAGGGCGTTCACGCTCCCCATAGCGACGTGCTGCAGCAGGCCTGTCGAAGTAGCGGATCTCGCGATCAGCCGCTTCCCTAAATTCATCTAGTTTCATTTTAATCTCTAGTCCTATATGTGGGGACGGCGACTGCGCGGACTGGTTTTGTCTAATAGCAATGTCTGCTTCACAGTGCGCCAGGTCTCTGCGAATGTCTTTGAGGACCTCAAATTCAGTGGACATTGCAGTGCCTCTGATGCAGACTTTAAATGCTTGCCATAACACCGCTTGACTGGACACAGAGCCCTCATTAATTTCGAAGTATTCTTGTATATGCTGGGCTAGTGTTGTTTTATAGACCAAATCCTGGAGGGCAGCTGCTTTAAACCTCCAGGGTGGTCTGTCCAGTTTTACGTCGGGGATGCGCAATGTTAGCTGTATTGGTGTATGGTCGGAAAATGTTCTAGGGTATATGTGAGTGTCAGTAACCCAGCTTAATACTTCATTAGCGATCAACCACAGGTCTAATCTAGAATGCATATCATGCACGGACGAATAGAATGTGCATGCCCTTTTAGTAGTGTTTAAAGAGTGCCATGCGTCTCTTAAGTTCAAATCCGTCATGTGGGTAAGTATCTTTTGGGCGGATTTAGACAGTGCTCTCGGATGGTCCGATGTGCGGTCTAGATGTACGTCAAGCCAGAATGGTGTTAATATCACCGCCGCATATCTGGTAAGCTGTTGGGAATTTCGCCATTTTTTCAAATAAAGTGGAAAAGAAATTAGGGTCGTCTATGTTAGGGGTGTATATATTAAGTAATAAACCTCCCTGTCAAGAAGGGTACCGTGTACCAGAACATATCTACCTTCTGTGTCACATTCAGTGTGTACATTTGCAAATGGCAAGGATTTATGTATGAGGGTCGCCACTCCTCTCGCCCTGGTGGAGTATGATGTGTAGTATTGATGTGCTCCCCATCTAGGGGCAAGCTTTCCTGCTGTGTTTCCTGCAGGAACACTATCTTGGGTCCCAGCCTATTAATGTATGCTAATATTTTCCTTCTCTTAATCTGGGAACCTAGCCCCCAGACATTCCAACTTAGCATTTTGATCTTATCGTTCCTTGGTTCAGCCATTGTCCCGGCTATGTGTGTACTTGAGTTCAGTGTGTCCCATCCTTATTGTGCTCTTGTCCGTGCTGGTATTCGTCACCTGTGTGCTTTTTCTTTTAATAGCCTCCTCCCTCAGTCTAAACTTTAACAAACTTGCCCCACTGCCCTCCCCCACCCTCATAGTTCCCCAAACATTAACTATGCCCGCTTGTCCCTCCCTTACCCTTCCCATTAACTCGTAACGCACTTGCTACAGGGAGACTGTAGCGACATTCCGGGCTGCCATTTCTTATGTTCTCTTACGTCACGGCCAGTTTCACATGCTGTTGCTCTGGTCTCATTATGAACAGAAAATGGTGCTTGCATCTCTAATATAAGTTTTTTTGAGTTGGTCTTGCCCTTATTCCTGGGATTTGTCCTCCGGAATGGGTAGACTCTATTTTCGTGTCACCGATCTTTCCTCCATTGTTCCTCATTGTAAGGTTCATATCTTTAAGAAGTAAGAAATTGGCTTCCACTGTCTACAGTTGGTCTTATGGGCGACTCCTATTATATCCCTTGAGTCAAGTGCTTTTACATATAATCTAAAGGTCACTCTTCATAAATAATGTCGCAATTCCTCGGAGTTATCGGTATTCAGCCTATATGGTGAATTATGTCTTGCATGAAGGAATAACTCTGTGAGTCTGCGCCAATCCGTTATCACACACTTTGGGCCTCATTACGACCCTGGCGGAAATCGTGGCGCCAAATGCACCATGGAGCACGGCGGAAAGCTGCCGATAGCGCCATGGGGGTTGGCGGATTTACCGCCCCATTCCGACCTTGGCGGGGCGGTAAATCCCCATTCCCCATTTTACCCTTCCCCATTCCCATTTTTGCCCCATAGGGTATAATGGGAGTGGGGAAGGCGTTAATTGCGCCACCGTAAAATACGGTGGCGTAATTAACAACAAGGTCCCGTAGCGCCATGGATTTCTCCGCCCGGAAAAACCAGGCGGAAAACGCTCCATGGCGCTACGGGAACTCGTAGTGGGGCGGACGGGTCCGCCGCGAATAACGCTGGCGTAAACCCACTCCGCCAGGGTCGTAATGAGGCCCTTTGTGTTTTATTCAATCCAAAATTGTGTTAAACAAAATAAGGATGCCCTTCTGGTCATCCAAAGTTGAATTATACAAAAATAAGGATGCCCTTTGTGTTATACAAAAATAAGGATGCCCTTTGTGTTTTGTGTTTTATTCAATCCAAAATTGCGTTAAACAAAATAAGGATGCCCCTCTGGTCATCCAAAGTTGAATTATACAAAAATAAGGATGCCCTTTGTGTTATACAAAAATAAGGATGCCCTTTGTTTTGACACGTGTTTCAGCTAAATAAAGCCTTTTTCAAAACTGGGCTATTATTGTGCAATAAGTTTGTCAACCCCCCCCCCCCGAACAAAAACATAT
Organism: Ambystoma mexicanum; assembly: GCF_040938575.1. Taxonomy (NCBI): domain Eukaryota; kingdom Metazoa; phylum Chordata; class Amphibia; order Caudata; family Ambystomatidae; genus Ambystoma; species Ambystoma mexicanum. The sequence goes on along the minus strand of NC_090921.1, from coordinate 491,245,448 downwards.
ATTATCAATTATTTCAATTCAAAGACAGAAATTAGGGATGGGTGACGGGGAGGTTGCATGGGTTGAAAAGCAATAATCATGTTTGTACAGATACAATATACAAAGCAAACAAAAGAACGGAGGAAGGTTACACAGGGATAAAAGTATAGCCAAGTAATCAATCCATCATATATCATCAACAAAGCAATTAAATTCAACAATAACCAACGGAATTACACAAAAACACCAAGATTTTATGATTACAAAACAATAAAATGAGTGTAAAATAAAATAAAATAAATGAAAACAATAAAGGAGAGAGAAAGAAATACAACATTATTAGCTAAAGTAACTCCATGTCCATTCAAATCATGATTAGAATTAGCTCTGTTGTATTAATGAACTTAAGTTCACTCACCCTGAAAGGTATGTTCATTAAGTAGTGTTGTTGTGCCTTGTTATAATTGGGTTCAATCCCAGGGTCCTATTCTGTTAATAACATACAATTGTATTTGCTTAATTCACTGTAGACATACCATATCATAATACAACTCTTAATTAGTTTGATTGCGTATATCCCCAACATCATGACTACGGCCACTCATATGTATGACACATGTCCAGATAGACTCGCCACCCTTTCATGATAACTTAAATAACGGTCCAATTACCACTTGCTTAGTTGTTACACCCGTAGTGTTTCCACAACATTATTTTGAATAAAGCCGAATATCAGTTCAATGTTAATACGAACAAATCATTGAATTCATTTTAAGTTTCCCTAACTCCTTAATTCAGTCGTGCCTTTTCTGCACATGCCGCAATCATAGCAACTTAGGATCTATCTTACCTGCTGCCTCTCAAATCACCCGCGTTGGCGTTCCTACGGACGCAGGCGCCATTTTAGAATTCCCTTTTAAGGCGATTTCCATGACAACGTGACACTCTTGTCGTCATTTGGAAATCTCTATGCTCTCATTTGAACTCGTATGCGCCATATTGGACTTGCTATATTCCAACAACTCTCAATAAAGGCACGTTTGCCTATTAACTTTTCAGTGTGTCTATTCAAAATCAGATACCAAAATGTACTACTAAATGAAAAGTATTCCATATTGTCCATGAACAAATGCAATTCAAAATCAATTTGAATTCCTAAATGACAGGAAAAAACATTATATATCTCGATGTATACATATCACAATTATCTATTCAATAGTTTGTGTTGTCGGATCATACATCTTCGTGGCCCTATAGTCATGTTATCGGTTACGCAACTTTAAATCTTGATTCACAAATTACATGATATATGCAAAAACAACATTATTGATTACATTTCAACATTCTTAGCCATATGCAATAATTATTTTACATTATTTCAACAACCTCAATTCTTCACTGCTTTACATTATGTGTATTTGTAAGAAACATAAACCACACTCATAGAAATGATGCCATTTCAGTATCCTGGTTCACGCCTGTCGCTGTTGAATCAAAATGGCAAATGAGCCTAGCTTCTGCTTGGCGTAAGGCTCTTAGTCTGTCTCCACCTCTTTTCGACATTGTCACTTGTTGTAACCCCACAAATTTATTCACTTTCTTATCATCCATTTGATGTGATTTCTGCCAATGGGCCGCCAATGGTAGGGTAGGATCTTGGCTTCCTATTTTGCTGAGGTGTTCCCGAATCCTTATTCTAAGTTCTAGTTTAGTACTGCATATGTATATTTTAGTACACACACAGCAAATGCTGTATACCACATACTTAGTTCTGCAGTTGATTGCTTGCTTGATTCTTACAGATTTCCCATGCCGATCCTTGAATTCTAATGTGGCCTCATTTGCAAATTTGCACATGGTGCAGAATCCACATTTACAGAATGCCATGTCTTCTTTTGTGAGCCAGGTGCGGATCTCAGGTTCTTGAATATCCGGTAATAGTGATGGACTTATTAAGGTTTTCAATGTGTTTGCTCTTTTAAATATCATGGTCGGTTTTTCTCCTACAAGTCTGCCAATGTGCTCATCTAATTTCAATAGATACCAGTGCTTCTTCAAAGCTTTCTGAATTCTTTTATGATCTTGGTTAAATTGTGTGATGAACCTTACTTCCGATAATTCTGTGTTTAAGTGTTTATTCTTTTTTAACAGCGTATCCTCCTGTTTTAACAATTTGGTTTTCTCATAGGCCTTCTTGACACTTGTCCTTGGATATCCTCTACTTATAAAACGTGTCTGTAATAGTTTACATTCCTGCTCAAAGCTCGTTTGTTCTTGTCAGTTTCTCCTAGCTCGTACATATTCACCTAATGGTAAGTGCATAATGGTCGTTTTTTTATGACAACTTGTCGCATGTAGTATAGAATTCACTTCTGTGGGTTTCCTGAAAGTCCATGTAATCAATTGATTATTATTAACACTTATTGTGAGGTCTAGAAAATGTATTTCCCTTTTGTCACATGCTCCAATGAATTCAATATCGAATTGTTTTAGATTCAATCTATTAGTAAGTTCTGAGAATCCGTTCTCTGGTCCATCCCAAATCAACAAGATTCTCGTCTATATATCTTTTCCATAGTTTTATTCTGATATCATAATCTGGGTCCTGATACACGACTGATTCTTCCAACATGCCCATAAATAAGTTAGCCAATGCAGGAGCAAATTTAGTCCCTTGGCGACTCCTTTCTTTTGTTGGTAAGTCTTATTATCAAACGTAAATATGCTGGAATCTAGTGCCAGTTGTAACATTTCTTTTAACATTTGAATTTGAAGAAAGAATGAAGCAGAATTATTTCGAAAAGTGTGGTCAATGGTTGCAATGGCCCATTTATGTTGTATCGAGGTATAGAGCGCTTTAACATCTAGTGTCGCCAGAAGGAAGGAATCTTGTCATTCAAATGATTGCAATTGTCTTATCACTGAGGTAGAATCTTGTAAGAACGATGGTAGTAAGTTAGCCCTTGGTTTAAGAATAACATCCAAGTATTCGGAGAGGTTCTCTGTCACCCACCCGATTCCGCTTAGAATCGGGCGTCCTTCCGGTATGACATCAAAAGCTTTATGTATTTTGTGTAGAAAATACATCGTAGGTGTCACTGGGTCATTGATAAGTAAGAATGCCTTTTCGTCATCGGAAATTAATCCACATGTATGCCACTTTGTAACTGATTCTTTAATTCGTGCAAGAATCTCCTGTTTCGAGGTTGAACTCAAATAGGAATAGCATCCCGGGGTCCTCAAATGTTCAGCTGCCATACTCAAGTAATGTTCCCTATTCATAGTCACAATATTTCCCCCTTTATCCGCCTCCTTAATGACAATAGATGTATCCATCATTAAATCTTTCAGTGCTCTTTTTTGGCCAAATGTTAAATTGTCCTTGTTGTACTTGGGTTTAATCCTATCTTGATTGCACTGTTTAGAGATCCGATAAAATTCTTTTGTAGCTACCTGGTAGAAAGTGTCTATTATATTATCAGCTGGTAATTGTGGAACAAATTTTGATTTGTTTTTCAGTTTCTTAGTCATAAGACTGTCAGGTTGTATTCGTAACTCCGAGAGTAGATTTCTCATTTCAAAATCATGATCTTCAGTCAGAGACCGCAAAGTGTATGTGTCCTCTATATCTTGTACTGTAAGTTCACTCCTTTCAATAGGTTTATCCTTAGGTACGTGATGACGCGGGGCTTTTGTAGCAAAACATTTCTTTATTTTCAACTTTCTAACAAATTTGAAAAGATCAATATGTATATCAATTGATTGCATTTTCTTAGTTGGTGCAAACGAAAGACCTTTATTGAGTAGTTGACGTTCATCCTCTGTCAACGTTCTCTTGGAAAGGTTTAATACTAGGTCCTCTTCTACTTGTTCTTCTTGGCTTCCTTCAAACTGGCCCGAGTATGTCTTTTTCCTTCTATAATCACTTCCTGATTCCCGTTGCTTGCTTCCCGCCCTCCTTCCTCTCCTCCTTGTGCTGCTTTGGGTGTAGTACTGTCCCCTGGTATCTGAAAACGGACCGTTTTCTGCATGTTTCCTCTGTTTCCTTTCTTATAATGTTTAATATGATTCAGATAGCCTTTGTCTCCAATGGTTTTAGGCTCTACAACATCTTGAATGTCAGGATCAGTCTCAACATCCGAACTCGCTGAAGAAGTATTAGGCGTGGAGTTCCTTGAAGATGGTTTTACATAGGTATCATATTTCGCTTGGAATGTATACACTCTATCTTCCTTGTAATCTCGATCATCTCTATAGCGTTTTCTTAGTTTCCTAATTTTCAATTCATCCTGATAAATCTGTAAGATATCATACATTTTTTCATAATTTTTCTGTTTTGTTGCTTCACTCGATTTCATCTCTGAAATTTCCTTTTTGATTATTTAAATACCTTCTACTGTTCTCTTATGTTCTCGTGAGGAATGTTCAATGAGTAAATCTCGCATTTTCATTGAACTATTGCTGATGTTTGCTTCCCATGCTTCAGCCAAGTCTTTATCCTCGTCACTGTTAAAGTTGGGAAAAATTAGAATGCGTAGGCCGCGTGGAACTTGGTCGTTAGCAACATAATTTTCCAGAGATACCTTCTCCTAGTACTTGTCGATCTCTTTTTTCGACGGTCGTTCCAATCGTATACATTTTGTACGTAAGTCCTCTTGTCGCTTGCCTAAATTAGAAGAGTCTTCCTCTATTCTCGGTTGGTGGGCTGGTATGGGAATATGCGTCTCCACAGAGTTTGCTGCCTCCTCAGGAAATGTGAAGAAGTAGGTTTTGTTTTGGTGTTGTATCTTTAGCCTGGCTGGGTATAGCATGGCGTAGGGGACATGTTGTTCACGGAGTAGTTTCTTAACCCCTGTAAATAGACGTCTTTCTTGTTGTACCGCCGATGTGTAATCAGGGAAAATACGGACAGTATTGGCCTCCCATCTTAATTCTTGTTTTTCCCTGGCTGGTTTCAGCACCAAGTCTCTATCTCTGTAATTCATCAAGCGTGCTATGATGGGCCTCGGATATACTCCAGGTTTAGGTCGCGGTGCCAAGGATCTGTGTGCACGCTCCACAATAAACTTCAGAGACCATCCGGGAACGCCCAGTAGATTGCGTAAGAGTTTTTCTACCGCTTGTTCCATGGGTCCTTTTAGGGCTTTCTCCGGCATACCAATTATGCAGATGTTGTTCCGTCTAGACCTAGCTTCTAAGTCTTCGCACTTGATTTTGACCATTCCCAATTCTTTTGCCATTGTTGTCACTGTATTCTTTCGCGCCTCCAGCCCATCTTCTGTGTTGGAGATTCATGTCTGGGCTTCTGTAATTCGGGCTGTGGTTTTGTCTAATTGCGTTTTGATGATGGCCACATTGGCAGTTATCCCGTCAAGTTTCTCATTTAGTGAGGTGAATCCTTGCTGCATGGCCAGGAAGACTGCCTGAGGGTCCATCGCTGGGGGCGTTGTCGCTGGTTGTGTCTGCGGTGCTGTTTCGGTGGCCATTGCGGTATCCGTGTCTTTTCTCGTCGTCATCGTATTGCTTCTCTATGGTTCCCTTCCCTTTCTTGGGGCCGAAGCCCTTGGGCATCGTACTTTGCTCACTTTACTATTGTTTGTTTCTGTGCCTCGGTTGGTAGAGCTGTACAGTGCCACTGTCTTTTGTAGCTTTAATAGCGCTGTTAATTCAGTAGTCCGGTTGATGTTGTGGGGCTGCTAGGTGCCGCAGCTCTAGGGCGGGATTGGTGATGTCCGGCACGCTCCCTTTCTTGCGACCGTGACCTGTCTTGAAAATGTAACTATTCGCACCAAGGTGCAGATGCTTCGGGTAGGCCGGTTCTGTGAGGGCTTGAATCAGTTTTCCTGTAGTTTTTGCCTTGTGTTCACCTGGTTAGCTTGTCCATGAAGTGGATGCGGATGAGCCCTCTTTCCTAACACATGGATCACCGCCACCGTAGATAGAGGAAGCTGCCTCTGGCTTGTGATTACCGGGACATGGGCCTTTACGTTGTATTAATTGTGATTGCTGTTCAGTAGGAGCTGGTTGGCATGTTCAAGTAGTGGTGGTGGATGAGCTTCTTTGGATCCACGTGCTTGTGGCGAGTCACTGTGTGGAAGTGAGTAGAATGTCTCCGTATCGTTGTGGCTTTGCACACTATGACTACTACCATGGAGCTCAGAGATGCAGTTTAGTGTTAACCCAGCTGTCAGTGCTTGCCACAATTGATTGTATTAGCGGTGCAGGCTGCAGAGTTTTATTGTCTGTGGAAGCCTGGTAATGCTGCCTGGGTTTTATTACTGAAGCGTTGGCTCCCAGGGTAACAGGGCGTGTAGGAGCGGCCCAGCGTTCATAATTTCCCCAGGCTTGCTGTGCCTTTCGCGCTCCGTTTTCAGGCGCAGGCCGCCACGGGCCGCGCATTTATATTGGCAGGGGGAAGCGCCTGCCTGGGGCCCCCTTTCCTTACTTGGGGACTTATTTGGATGAGGGGGGGGAGCCACCGGGCGGGGAATAGCCTGCCCGAGGCCTGCTGCATGGCGGGCCGGATACCGCTCCACCTGCGCCCCTCCCCCTACCATTCACTGGGTCTCCTCTGGGCTCCCCTCCTCCTCCGCCGTCAACGTTTGTTGCCCAGAGCCTTCGGTCTGCAGGCGCTCAATGGAGTTCAGAGCGCCTGTGACCCTTTACAGTGTGTCGGTGAGCCGCCTTGTCTCCAAGCCCCCTCAACGCCTGGCTCCTCCCACTGCTCCGCGTCCTGTGTCGGCTGGTTTCCCGGCTGGCAGCGTGGTTTCTCTGGGACGGTGTATCTCAGAGACTGTAGTGTTCATTTTCCTCAAACTCGGTGGAGTTACTCTGTCAGTCTAGCAGAGCATTCTTAGCGAATTTCGTGCAAAACCGACCATTATTGGCAATGTTGGACGTATTACGGCCCGGAATGCCTGCTGAGCTCACGCGGGAGCGTTCATCTCTTGTCGTGCGCAACAGCGCCCCTAAGTGGGTACTTTCTAACGTGGCAGGGGGCTATTGCATAGAGCTCATACAAACACCAGCCAACCACCCACCAAGACAAAGACAAACTACACAGGAAGAACAACACATCATGTTAGAAGCAGTCCAAGCACTGCTACTAAAGGACGCCATAGAAATCATCCCGTCAAACCAGGTAAACAAGGGTATTTATTCAGTGTATTTTCTTGTGCCAAAAAAAGGCCTAACGATGCGCCCTGTCCTAGACCTGCGCCCTGCGAACACCTATGTCAAGCCACAGACATTCTGCATGACAATGCTACAGGAAGTAATTCCACTGCTAAATCAGGGGGATTTCATGGCAACCTTGGACATGAAAAATGCATACTTTCATATTTCAATGTTCCCAGTGTACAGAAAATGTCTGCGCTTCAAAATAGCAAACACTACCAATTCAAGGTGCTACCCTTCGGCATAGCCTCCGCTCCAAGGGGATTCACCAAGGTACTAGCAGTAGTGGCAGTGCACCTACACAGAGAATCAATCCCAGTGTACCCTTATCTGGACGACTGGCTGATAATACAGGAATCCCCCCAAATTTGCAAGCAAAATACTGAAAGAACAATCAATCTTCTGTTCTAATGGGATTCTCAATCAACGAGAAAAAATCAAGTCTCATTCCAAGCAAAACAAAACAGTTCTTAGGAGCCGTCATAAAAACAGAAGAAGGTCTAGTCTTTCTGTCAAACCAAAGAGTGCAAAACATACTGCTGCAAATACCGGAGTATCTAGCTGGTCGCCAAATAACCGTACGCAAAGCAATGCGTTTGCTCGGGATGATGGCTTCATACCTGGTTCCGCACGCACGGTTGCGCATGCGGACAATGCAAGAGTGGTTAGTGAAACAGTGGTCTCAGGCAAGTGGTCAGTGGGGCGATCTAGTGGTTGTTTCGTTAACCCTACTTCAAGCACTACACTGTTGGACAAAGGAAAATCTGTTGTAGGGAAAACATTTTCGCAATCCTACAGTGCAAGTGATTGTCACAACAGACGCATCTCTCACCGGGTGGGGAACCGACTACCTTCACGACACAGCATATGGTCTGTGGACCCATCCCAAAATCACATAAACCTCTTAAAGTGAGTTAATAGCAGTACTTAAAGCCCTACAAGCTTTTCAAGTGCATCTGTCTGGTCAAACAGTACAAATTCTCAGACAGGACCTCTGCCATGTTTTACATGAACAAGCAGGGAGGCACACACTCTCCAAGTCTGTCCAGGCTAGTTAAAAAATGTGGAAGTGGGAACTCAAGCGGAACATGTTCCTAGTATCACAACATGTTTCAGGGGGACTCAATTCCCTGGCCGACTCATTAAGCAGAGATCCTCCACCCGAAGAGCATGAGTGGCAGCTCAGCAGAAAAGTCTCAAGTATTCTCCACAAGCCAAAACACACAATGCCCAGACTTCGCATCCAGGTTTCCCCAACCCTGGTCCAAGGGGACGCAGTGAGGATGATCTGGTCAGGGAAATTTGCCTAAGCTTTCCCCAAACACCGCTACTGAGCAGAATAGTGAACATACTGCACCAGGAACCAATGATGCTAATCATGGTTGCTCCCATGTGGGAGAGACAACCTTGGTTTTCGCATCTGCGCAAACTGGCGATGTGCGATCCAATTAAATGCCCGTGCCCCTTCAACACACTCACCCAGCACGGGGGTGGGGGGACAACGTTGCACCCACATCCTCAATCCATGAACTTTGCAGCGGTCCCCTGAAGTCAGAGTTTGGCCATCTAAAACTACCTCACAGGGTGTATGCATATCTTCAAGGAGGCATGCAAACAAAACACCAGACACTGTTATTTTAACAAATGGAAAAGGATCTGTAATATGGTGCCAGTCAAAAAAGGTAAAACGAGTCGAATGTACTCCAATACACATTCTTCATTACATGCTCCACTTACTAGACTCTGGGCTAGCATTCAACTCCATCAGGTCCACCTAGCGGCTCTTTCTGTGTAAACCACTTCTCAAAGCAAGGGGTCCTGGTGGAAAGTCCCTGTCATTAAGGCATTCATGGAAAGAGTAAACCGGCTTTACCCCCTCCTCCCCCATTTCAAACCCACCTCCAGGGTGGGATCTAAATGTGGTACTCGCAAAGCTTATAGGGCCCCCCACTTTCAGCCTTTGCACAAGTCCAGCCTTAAAACACCTAACATATAAAACGCCTTTCCTGGTTGCCATCACCTCCATAAGCAGAGTCAGTGAACTACAAGCTCTGTCAGTGCAGGACCCTTTCTTTGTTATCCACAAAGACATGTTGGTACTAAGAACACACCATAAGTTTTCACCTAAGTTCATATCTAATTCCATGTCTTTCAGTCCATCGAACTACCCGCTTTCTTTCAAAACCCTTCAAGCTCAGCTGAGAAAAACCTCCATAAACTAAATTTAAGGATGGCGGTTCTGTACTATGTAACAAAACAAAACTGCTAAGAAAAACAGACCAACTGTTCGTCTCCATAGCACCTGGAAGGGAAGGTGATCAAGTTTCAAAAAACGCCATCTCCAAATGGATAGTGAAATGCATACAGCTCTGCTACTCTCTTTCAAGCAAAACTCTGCCTTTCACACCACGAGCTCACTCCACCAAGGGTACAGGAGGTACCTTGGCCTTTGTTGCAAAAGTCCCGCTGGACACCATTTGCAAAGCAGCTACATGTAGCTCTATACATACTTCTACTCAGCACGTCCTGCATTGATACACAGTCTAAAGCAAATTCGCAGGTGGGACAAGCAGTGATAAAACATCCATTTGCTGCTGTATCTTCTCACAACCCACTACCTCCTCGAGATACTGCTCGCTAATCTATGCATAGCATGTGATCTAAGCAGATCCATAAGCCTCAGAAGGGACACATTACTCACTGTAATCGTATTTCTGATGCTTGTATCTGCTTAGATTCACATGCACCCACCCTTCCTCCCCTGTGGAGTAGGTGGTGCATATGTTTTCTGGCTCATCTCTCATCTGCTTTATTACATCAGTACTCACGCTACACTTCATGCTACCTCAGGTCAGAAACAAAACAATCTGAGGGACCTCAACACATGAAGGACCATGGGTACAGTACACGCCCTGTCAACGTCCCTTTGAGTTTCGAACTCAAAAAATGTAATACTCTGCTGCCACCACTAGATGTCGGCCTATGCATAGCATGTGAATCTAAGCCGATACAAGCATCAGAAATACGATTAATGGATCCCACATAAAAAAGACTTACAACACAAACGTTCCGTCACTCCAAAACACAACCTTTGAACCCACGTAACCTCGTCTGACTCCACACACCTAATTTACTCTGCGATGAACCTCAAATCAAACAAAACCTCCTCTTTTTTCCCCCCTCTTGCTTCACCCACCAAAGTGCACTCACGTGAAATGATCACCGAAGCTATCTGAAGTGGTGCTGCCTGAATTCACCCCTCGCAGGACCACAGCACCACGCCTTTGGGGAGCAGGCAGGCCTTTAACCAATATGGGGCCTGTAAACCTCTCCTTTTATCGTGCACGAAAGACCGCTCCCCCCAGAGTAGCACTGCAGCTGATTTGAGCCGACAGGAAACCCCCAAAGTTTTGGAAAGCCAAGGGATCACATGAGGGTCACCAAATATGTGGGTGGACCTCTGGTCTCCGTAACCCAAAATAGGCCCACCTCTTAAGCTAGTGCACGTTTGTCCGTAAAGCAAGTTTATTGCACAAATGGCCGGGAGGGGCTAGGTGATGCAGCAGATTCAAACTAACCTGAGTTTCCTCAAACCAAACCATAATCTCACATTATATACATTTTACCACAGTTAGCACACTCCCACATATTTCATTACAAAGACTACTGCTACCTGGACGGTGCTCAGGAATTGGTAAAGCTGAAGCCCGCCACCAAACGCAGAGACATGACCACATGGAGGGTGCTCCACCTGCACCTGCTGAAATCAATGCTGAAGTAATTTGCTGACCTTGCGTGAAACACAAAGTCAACGAAACAAAGCAGAAGACTGGGAGATGTCAGAACCATGCTGATGCTTCCTCTAAGGAGACTGCTTTCTTAGAATCAGAAACCAGCCAGGAGTTTGTCATTTGGGCTGAAGGCCAGAGAAATAGTTTTTTGTGATCATGCTGGATGTTTTCTTTTAAGTGGTAGGGACCAGGATCAGGTTAGCTTAGGTTTCTACCTTTCATGCCAGGGCAAATGCTAGAGATCCCTGTGGGGAACCAGCATAAATCAGGCGGACCCCATAGGAATCTATTGTACTGCACTATGAGCATGACAGGCAGCATGTACAATTACAATTAAAAGCTGAGCATGTCAAGCAGTGTTCAATTTTAATTGTGAACGTTGCTTACCATACAAGCATGGTAAGTAGAGCTCAGAAATAAATGTAAATGCTGCCTCGCATACAAGCATGCCAGGCAGCGTTTCAATATGCAGGAAAAATGTCAGCGTACATTTTTGCCATGCAAAGTTTCACTCTGCCATGCAAATAATGAATATGTTGCAGCTGGGACCTGGCTATGCCCGAGTGCAAATGTGCCAGGTCCCTGCTGTCAAACATTGTGGAGTAACATGAGCTCCAATGAGTTGTCTGTTTCCTGATTCTGACTTATCATACGTTTCATTGGTTTTGAATCAACCATTTTTCTTCTATCTTTTTAATGACTTTACCACATAGTTATTAAAAGTATTGTTAATAACTCTGCTAAACTGTTTAACTGTTTTTAAGATAAAGTGATTGGGATCTACCTAGGAACCCTCCAAAAGTGGATACATATATGTATTTTATAGCAGTTGTGTTACAATACATAACTGAAGGTTTTATTGCTTAGTGTGTATTTTAAAGTTCTAATAAATAATTGTATGTTTTGTACTTGCCTGCTTAACTAAAATTAGTGTAGTGCTTTGTGTTTGTCTTATTGTAGCCCTCTCACATACCTTCTGAGTGTAAGCTTTGCTCCTCTGCTACCTACCTTGATTGGGTTTGGCATACTTTCAGTGTCTTGCTTGTTCACCATAAGAGGATTGACCTCCTAAAATCCTCCCCAGTGTAGATTTTGGAGATCCATCTTAACACAGCATAATGCTTTTTTGATTACCATCTACTCTGAAATGATTAGGATGCAGGGGTTTGCCCTATCATTTAGCCATATTCCTGCTCTCTGAGGGGCAGATTTGGCATGTAGTGTAAACCCTTTCCGGGGCAAATCAGCAGTGTGTGTGTTAGTGGCCGGATGTGGGGGGTTGCGACGGTCAGGTCCTAGTCCACATCCTGGCCAAATGTGTCTGTTGCTAGGCAGAAGGGTGGCTAGAGGCTGTCTTCAATTGGACAGTCCCTTCTAGTTTTGAATAGTGCAGATCCTTAACCATTGGTGTGCTCCAGGGAATCTCCAACTTGAATTTAGGATAAAAGGAGGACTCCTGCAGCCATTCTTCAGATCCTCATTAGGGCAAGACGCCTTCAAAGAAGAGCATTCTGCTGAAAACCCAGAACTCATAGTTGTAGCCAACCGGCATTGTCATCTTCAACCCAACCGTCCTGGCACAGCCCTGCTCTTTTGCTGGTCCCTGAATGCCTTCATCAGTACTTCCACCCATGTACCGGTGGAAACCGATAGAGAATCCTTCCCTTGGAAGTCCTCAGAGGATTCCTGGGGAAATCCTGCAGGCTGACCAGCTTCTTCCTGGGCTACATTGCTGAATCAGTCCTTGTCCCGAATTCGGACAGACCCTCGACAAGAGGACTCGCCCTGCATGTTCAGCCCTACAGCATGATGGGGGGCTTTGAGGACCAGCTTCTTTGTTTCTGGCACAAGGGTAGACTTCTACAATAGCCATTGCTGTTTCTTATCTGCACTGTGTCCTTTGGATCTTCCGAGGTAGTTAACAACATTCTGTTCCTTTCTTCATCGTGGCAAGTGTCGTCCAGATATCCAGTCCAGGAACCATCTCACCAGAGTGCAGAACCACCAACTAGCCAAACTTAAATCCCAAAGCCAAGAGTGACCTCTGCACTAGCGGCCTCTGTCCACCCCTCCCGCAGAACCAAAGTACGAAGCAAGTGGGCCCAGCAAATTTAGGGGCCCCGTAAGTGGTCCCGGAGAAAAACAGAGTAGAGAGGGTGCGTTAACTTTCCTGTTTCTACCACCCATACCGCCATAAGGTTTATCATTCGTAACGTCCTTGCCCCAACTCTCTTTTGCCTGATGGCACTCGGTAGAGTTGTAACCAAGGATTCCCAAGGTGTTTCCTTGGGGGTTTGGGAGAGGACCTCCTAAGACCTTTACTTCTACTGTTAACATGTAAATCACTTACAAACTGCCTGTTTGCTTGGTCAAGACGTGTTCTGCCTCTTTTAAAGACTCCTAGCCTCATGTAAAGCTTTTTTTGGGACTTGTGATTCCAAGGGCACTAGTGCCCATCTTTTTAAGCAAGCTAAAAAACATTTAAAGTTTAGGACCTTGTATTTATAAGGCTCTGTGTTGTGGTTTAATTCCTTTGCCTTTACCTATACATCCTCAAATTGATTGTATACATACCTTGTCTTTTTCTTCACTTGCTTTGCTACCCTACAGTGTTAAACTGCTCATCTTACTGTGTAAAAAGTAAAGTGTTGATGCTCTGTAGCCAGAGCACCCCAAAAGTGAATGTGTATATATTAGGAGTGCATGTTTAGTGAGTTAGTTGCCTGTGATTTTTGGTTAAGATTGGTCCAAGGCCTAAATAAATATAACTATTTTGTATACATTCTGCCTAACTTGTGTTATTAAGAGTGCTGTGTGTGTGATTAACTGAAGCCTTCACCACTCACACAAACTCCAGACTCTAGGCCTTACTGCTCAATCACACTACCTTAATAGAGTTTGGCTACACATCAGTGTCCTTCCGTGTTCACTAGAAGAGGGTGGCCTCTCAGAATCTCTTCACAGGGTTGATTCTGTAAATCCATCTTAACAATTACACATTGAAATCCTGTTCATTTTAACCAACAAACTCTGTTTACGAGATAAGACAATGGGCCTCATCATGACTTTGGCGGTAACCCTTAAATCCGGCGGTAGCGCTATTACCGCCGGATTTAAGGGTCCGCCAAAGCAGGACTTCGGCGGATTTCTCCCCAGCTCTGAGCTGGGGGGAAATCCGCCGAAGATTCGCGCTATTACCGCCGGCGGGAAATCCGCCGGTGGTATTAGCGCGAAATTTCCCCATTGAGCCCAATGGGGAATGGGGCATTCCCGAATGGGCTCAATGGGGAATGGGGATTGACATTACCGCTGAACTCGTGATCCGGCGCTATTAGCGCCGGGGAGTTCGGCGGTAGGGCTAATACGTTACCGCCTAAGTCGGGATGAGGCCCAATGTCCCTTGTCACAGGTCGACCTGGATAATCGACAAAAAGACGCCTGTAGACATAAGGAGATGTTTTTGTTTTTCCTTCCTTTGGGCGACATTACAAGTTGGGCATTGTAGGTAAAATGCAGCAGTATTACCGTGTACAGCTGCATTACCGCACCGCCCAACTACAATCTGCCAACTTTCCACACAATTTTGGAGGAATTACCACTGTGGACTTACCACTGCGTTAATTCAGCCGAAAACCCCCATTGAGTCCAATGGACTAAAATAAATGGGGACTAACACTGCATACCATCACTTGTAATCCAGTGGTAATACAGCCGGACCAAGTGGTGGTAATGCTAATACCATTTGGTGGTATCTGGGTGGATTTACCACCCAGATACCACCAAACTCGTGATTATACCCAATTTGTCTTATTTTGTATCCCCTTGGGCAGTCTAGCTCTCTCTCTCTCTCTCTCTCTCTCTCTCATCAATTGGGATCCCTCCCTAACCCGGTTGTCCATATCCCCAGGTTAGTGGTATTGATTGTTAACTGTCTAGGTGCTGCCCTTAAAATAGGCAAACAATCTTCCTCAGGGGTTTTCTAACTGACCCTACTCTATCAACTGGTTAGTTTTTTAGGGGTTTGAGGGAGAAGTGCCTTGTAACCGCTTCCACCCAAGGTCAATCACACAGTTTTACCTGATCCTTCTACTCTACCTATGTCCCTTTGTCAACGCCTCCCCTCCACTGTTCTCTCTCTCAGATGTCCTACTCTGCCTTCATATCTTTTGGCCATCTCAATATTTCTTCTCCTCCCTCTTCACAGAATTCAGACTGACTCTTTTCCACCCATCACTACTACTCTCCTCATACCACTATCGTCCTACCACCACTAATCTCTTCACACCACTCGCTTTCAATCATATCCAACACCCTTTTCACTGCTCCTCCTACTCAATTTTCTCAAACTTCAGCCCATTCACCCTGCTGAACCTCTGACTCTGCCACATCAGTATCTCTCCAACAGTCTCATCCACCAACCATTGCTCAATTTCCCCTTCTGTTGGTCTCTTTGTTCGCTTCCTCCTCGATGACTGAACTCACACTGGTAACCCACCTCTTCTGGTTTCCTCTTGTGGGCTTTATCCTCTTTCTTCGGATTGGTGCTTTTTCCCCTATGAGTTCTTGTCCTTCTTTCCTCTCTGTAGTTAGAGTGACCGGACCATGCTCCTCTCTGGTTCCGCCCCACCCCAGGGACCCAGCATGACACGACCACCAGGCTATGTCTCCCTGGTGCAAGTCCTGTCAGAACAATGCCCTGCCATCTGGGACTGCGCCACCCCGAACATTGCAGCTGAGCGGCAGGGATCTCCTGACACACCTACAGATTTGGAATATACCTCGTCATGACATTTGCTTATCTGGGCCGTCCAGGCAACCCCCGCTGCTACCCATGGTGTTACCGCCCACATTGACATGAAAGGGCTGGGAGGCCTGCCTTCACTCAGATAGGAGCAGGGTACGGGGGGTATTTCTAGTTCCTCGTCCCTCCCACTTTGACAAGAACAATACTTTGGACTTTTCACACACCTCCACCCTTTCTTCTAAGTCCTCTCTTATATCGGTCTCTCCCAGATCGCTTGCTGGCTGGGGGTATTTGTACAGAAAGTCTACATTTGCTTGTTTGTTGAGGCCTTGTGTTTCACCCGAAAGGAGTAGGGTCAGAAACCACAGTAGTAAACAAGCATTGGTATTTTTGTTTTGGTTTTGGTTCATGCACACTAATGGTCGGTAATGAGACTGAATTGTCGTTCTGCCAGGAAGTATTGCAGATTGGAGATGGCCCATTGAGGATTAAACATTTGAGTTCCATCAGTGGGTAGTTCTTATCCTACGTAAATAGTTTTTGGCTAACAAACTGGATGGGTCACTCTCCCCCATCTTGCTTCGACGCCTTTCGAGGCGGCTTTGTCGGGGGTACCCCGTGGCACGGTGGAACCCCCCAGAAAGGCTCTGGCCAAGGCTAAACACGTCTTTGTTCCTTTTTCTGTACCCTCTTTCCAGCCTTTGGATTATATTTCTGAGGTGGATGAGGGGTCTGAGGAAGATGAGGTTCCTGCAGAGGTTCCTGATGGCCTCCTTTCTGGTCATAGCCAACTTGAGGACCTGCGCCAGTCGTTGCACGACGCCGGTGGGCTGGACACCTCTCTGGAGGTGGAGTTTTGTAGGCCTGAGCCTGGCACGCATGCCGACTCCTCTTACCGGCGCATGTTGTCGGGGGTCACGGATTACCTGGGGTGGTCTGCCCCCCCTGGGGATTTTCAGCAGGATGATCTGACTGATATCCTCGACCAAGGGCCACCAACTGACACGGTACTGACATTCCATATGGCCTTGCAGAGAAGGGTGGCTGCGGCTTGGACTTCTCCGAAGAGTCTCCCGGCAGTGAGCAAGTCCTTGCCGAAGAAATAATCGCCCAGCCAGTGGTGACCCCTGCTACTTGACCACGCACCCCACTCCGGAGAGTTTGGTGGTGCAGGTGGCTACGGCCCAAGCAAAGAAGGCATCATACCCTACCATCCCTCCTGATAGGGACCACACACGTTTTGACGGCTGGCCGAAGAAGGGGTTTTCTTCTGGGGGTATAGCGTTTCAGGCTGCCAACTCAGTTTGTGCCTTGCCTCGTTTCACGCACACTCTGTGGAACTGTATCTCCTTAGTGGCTGATCATATTCCCGAAGGGGAGGAATGGGATGGTTTTCTTGTTATCGTGCGGGATGGCAAGGGCGCCATGTGTGAGTCCGTTCAGTCGGGTCTGAACATGGTTGGTTGCGTCTGCCGGTCCATGGTGGCGAGCACAGTAATACGCAGGTGTGCATGGTTGCAGAAGTCGGGGTTTGCGCCTGATGTGCAAGCTTGGCTCCTCAACATACCCTTTGATGGTGAACATCTTTTTGGCAGCAAGGCTGACGAGAGCCTTGAGAGGTTGCAGACCTCCAAGCTGCCGTGAAGTAGTTGGGCGCTGCAGTTCGCCAACCTCCACCTTTTCGTCCTAGGGGACAACAATGGAGGGGAGGTTCCTTTCGATATTACTCGTCCTTTAGTAAATCGAGAGGAGCTGCTAGTCAAAGGGGCCACTGTAGGAGTGCAAGAGGTGGAAAACAGGGTACTCGAGGTGCCAAGGCCGCTCGGGCAGTTGCCTCTTTGCCCTCAGGCACTGCCGCAGCCGCTTCAGCTTAGTCATGAGGCCATGTCCCATGGTTCGCCGGTTGGAGGAAGGCTGGCGCAGCATCGAGTAGAGTGGCGTGCCATTACTTCACATGTGTGGGTTCTGGAGATCATAGCCCACGGCTAATGTCTTCCTTTCCGGCAGAAGCCTCACGACAATCCACCAGGGAACCTCTCTTTGAAGAGTCCGGATCCGCTCCTTGCGCAGGAAATTCAATCCCTGCTGGAGAAAGGCGCCATAGAACTGGTGCCTGTAGCGGAGAGGAACAAGGGATGGTATTCCCCTTATTTTTTGATTTAGAAGAAAGACGGGGGATTGAGACCCATCATGGTTTGAACAATCTCCTCAGGAAGGACAAGTTCAAGATAGTTACTCTTTCTCAAGTCCTCCAGGCCCTTCAACTTCAGGACTGGTTGGTGTCTCTCGACCTCAAGGACGCTTATTTTCACGTGCCGATCCATCCAAAGCACAAGAAATATCTGAGGTTCGCGGTTGGCGACTTGCACTTTCAGTTTCGGGTCCTGCCGTTCGGATTGACCTCCGCCCGAGGGTCTTCACCAAGCTCATGGTGGTGGTGGCAGCGTATCTCAGGAAAGGGGAGATTCACTTCAACCCCTACCTGGATGATTGGTTGATCAGGGCGCGCTCACCCGAGCAGGTCCTGGATCATCTGTCCGTCACCTGCCACTCCCTTCACAAGCTGGGCTTCTCCCTCAACTTAAAGAAGTCCCACTTGATGCTAACACAGCGGCTCCAGTACATCGGAGCAGTGCTCGAACCATCCCTGGGGCAGCGTTTCCCTCCCCAGGTGAGGGCTCTTCACATTCAGCAGATGGTGCTCAAGTTTCAACTTGCCCAGACGCTCCCCGCATTCGAGTTCTTGCGGTTGCTCAGCCTAATGGCATCCTGCATTCTTCTGGTGACAGAGGCCAGGTTGCGGATGAGATCTCTGCAATGGGCCCTCAAGCTCCAGTGGTCACAGTCTTCCGGCAGGATGTCGGACCCCGTTAAGGTGCCACCCTTGGTCGCCCAGGACCTTCTGTGGTGGGCCGACGAAGGCAATCTGATGAGGGGAGCTCCATTTTGGCTGCCCCGGCCGGAGGTGACGATCGTGATGGACGCATCCCTCACGGGATGGGGAGCTCATGCCAACGAGTTGACAGTCAGGGGTCGTTGGTCTCCGTCGGAGTCCAGACTCCATATCAATCTGTTGGAGCTGCGGGCCGTCAGGCTTTCCCTGAAGGCTTTTCTGCCGACTGTGCGAGAGAAGAATGTCCTGATTCCGACGGACAACACAGTGGCCATGCACTACCTCAACAAAAAGGGGGCGCAGGGTCACTTCCTCTGTGCAGTGAGGCGATGCAGCTCGGGTTCTGGGCCATCCAGCAGGAAATTTCCATCTCGGTAGTTCATCTGGCCGGAGATGAAAACGAGACGGCGGACGCTCTGAGCAGGTAGAGCGCAATCTCTCACGAGTGGGAGCTGGCTCAGGAGATTCTCCTGGAGATCTTCGCCCTTCGGGGGACCCCTCAAGTGGATTTCTTCGCCTCCAGTGTCAACCGGAAGTGCGAAAGGTTTTGCTCGTGGGAATTTCCTCCAAAAGGAGCCTTAGGAGATGCATTTGTGGTGGAGTGGTCATTCCCACTGCTGTACGCGCTTCCTCCAGTCCCCGTCATCCCGTAAGTGCTGCGGAGGCTACGGAGGTTCGGTTCCCGGATGATCCTCATTGCTCCGGCATGGGCCCGGAGGACGTGGTACCCGGACCTTCTCGACTTGTCCATCTGCCCTCCACGTCATCTTCCCTACCGAGACGATCTGCTCTCACGGGAGGGGGGGTCAGGTTCTCCAACCAGAGGTCAGGTCCCTCAACCTTCACGCTTCTTTCTGAAAGGTTGAGGTACAAGGATTGGGACCTCCCTGAAGACGTGATGGAGGTGTTGCTTTCGGCCAAACGGCCGACGACTAAGTCCCTGTACCGTTGCCTTTGGAGAAAGTTCTGCGACTGCTGCAGGGTTCAGAATGTGGATCCTTTTTCATGTGACATTCCTGTGGTTCTGTCTTTTTTGCTTTCATTGGCCCACAGGGGCTTGCAAGTGGGTACTGTTAAAGGTTACCTGGCGGCGTTGTCTATATTTAAGCACTCGTCTGAGGAGTGTTCCTATTTCAAAATTCCTTTAATTTCTCAGTTTCTCAAAGGACTCACTAATGTGTTTCCGCTGTCACCTTTACAGGTGCCTGGTTTGGATTTGAACCTTGTTCTGAAATTCCTTATGGGTGCTCCGTTTGAGCCTTTACATTCTTGTCCTTTGAGGCTGTTAACCCTTAAAACTATGTTTTTAGTTGTGGTCACTTCCGCTCGCAGAGTGAGTGAGTTGCAGGCACTTTCAGTTAAACCACCCTTCACTGTGTTTCATAAGGACAGGGTTGTCCATAGAGTTCATCCTTCCTTTCTTCTGAAGGTGGTGTCGGAATTTCATTTAAGCCAGAAGGTTGTTCTTCCGGCATTTTATCCTCCTCCACATCCTGGCGTAAGAGCTTTAAAGGCATACTCTAGTAAAAAATGTTATTTCAAAAATAGATAGCCCACATTAAAAAAAAATACTAGCATCCTCCGTTTTAAAACTTCCTATGTAATATTTTGAGATATTTAAGCTCAAAAGCAAGCACAAGGGCGCCGCCATTTTGTGAAATGGAGGCCCTCCTGTGCTGGCTTTTGCGCACTAATGAAGGAAAAGCCAGCCAGCTGTAGTAAACAAAGTCTACCGCTGGGTGGCTTTCCCTTCATTAGTGCCGGGACTCGGAGGACGCGGACCGGAGACCAGAGCAGGAAAGCTGCAGCTGAATCTCGGTAAGTGCTATACAAAAAATAAGCACTAGCTGCGTTTTTTTTTCTAAGTTTTCCGGGCTGGAGGAGCCCGGAAAACTTAGAAATAAAACCGCAGCTTTAAAAACGTTGTATTTATGTTTGCGGTCGCTTTTGAAGCGACCGCAAACATAAATAAAACGTTATTGTGTTGGAAAACGCTGCGGTTATAAAACCGCAGCGTTTTCCAACACAACCGTGTTGTGTCTGCCTGAATCTGCTTTACCATTTGGGGCTCTCCGGCTCCCCACGGGGAGCCCGAGAGCCCCAAATGGAAAAGCAGATTCAGGCAGACACAACGCGGCATTGCGGAAAACAACCGCGTTGTGTCTGCCTGAATCTGCTTTTCCATTTGGGGCTCTCCGGCTCCCCACGGGGAGCCCGAGAGCCCCAAATGGAAAAGCAGATTCAGGCAGACACAACCCGGCGTTGCGGAAAACAACCGCGTTGTGTCTGCCTGAATCTGCTTTTCCATTTGGGGCTCTCGGGTTCCCCACGGGGAGCCCGAGAGCCCCAAATGGAAAAGAAGATTCAGGCAGACAACGTAGCATTTCCCATTTGGGGCTCTCGGGCTCCCCACGGGGAGCCCGAGAGCCCCAAATGGGAAATCAGCTGCAGGTAGAAACACTACGCGGCATGTAAACACAACCGCATGTGTTTCTGCCTGCTGTGGCTTTCACTTTGGGTCTTCGGTGCTCCCCTGGGAGCACCGGAGACCCAAAGTAATAGCCACAGCAGGCAGAAACACACGCGGTTGTGTTTGAAAACGCTGCGGTTTTTCTTTCCGAGTTTCTCAGGCTCCTCCAAGCCGGAGGAGCCTGAGAAACTTGGAAAGAAAAACCGCAGCGTTTTCAAACACAACGTTGTATTTATGTTTGCGGTCGCTTCAAAAGCAACGTTTTTAAAGCTGCGGTTTTATTTCTAAGTTTTCCGGGCTCCTCCAGCCCGGAAAACTTAGGAAAAAAAACGCAGCTAGTGCTTATTTTTTGTATAGCACTTACCGAGATTCAGCTGCAGCTTTCCTGCTCTGGTCTCCGGTCCGCGTCCTCCGAGTCCCGGCACTAATGAAGGGAAAGCCACCCAGCGGTAGACTTTGTTTACTACAGCTGGCTGGCTTTTCCTTCATTAGTGCCGCAAAAGCAAAAGCCAGCACAGGAGGGCCTCCATTTCACAAAATGGCGGCGCCCCTGTGCTTGCTTTTTCGAATTTTGAGCTTGAATAGCTCAAAATTTTACATAGGAAGTTTTAAAACGGAGGATGCTAGTATTTTTTTTTTAATGTGGCCTATCTATTTTTGAAATAAAAATTTTTACTAGAGTATCCCTTTAAGTTTCTACATTTCACACATGTCCCGGGTCAGAGTGGACGATCAGCTCTTTATTGGTTTTGCTGGAAGGCGTCTGGGACAAGCTGTGACTAAGCAGACTTTGTCTAAATGGATTATCTTGGCAATTTCTGAATGTTACCGCATGGCGGGTAAGGACCCACCGGTAGGCTTACGGGCCCATTTTACTAGGGGTATGGCTGCTTCTACTGCCCTGCAGAAGGGTGTTCCTATTCGTAACATCTGTGAAGCAGCCACATGGGCTTCGATCCATACTTGTGTACATCACTACTCCCTAGATTCTATCCATGGGCAGGATATGGCCTTTGGCAAGGCGGTCCTTTACTCTGAAATTTGATTGGGCATTCTAAATTTCTATATTCTAAATTCTTTTTCCCTCCTCCATACGTTGTTACTGCTTTGGGAGTCTGTCATAGATATGGAATACGTCGGAGGACCCAATCCCCTCGAAGAACAAGTTACTCTCTTACCTGGTAACGTTCTTTCGATGAGATGGTCCGACAACGTATTCCATATCGCTCCCTCCATGCCTGCCCCGCTACAGAATTTCTTATGCGATTGCAGCTTACGTTTCCGCAAGGCTTTCTGTGGTCATACTGGCAGTGGTTTGGTGCCACACGTTCTGGGAAAAAACTACAACTGAGGCTACGGCAGTCGTGCGTCCTACTTATAACATCGGCTCGACTGAGGCCCTCGAGGATGGCGTATCGACGTGATCGACGCAGGACGCAGAAAGATTTTCCAAAGCAGCACAGCTGTGGTGATTACTGTCATAGATCTGTAATATGTCATCGGAACATCCCATCGAAAGAACGTTACCAGGTAAGAGAGAAACTTGTTCTTCACTTTGAAACCCAGATACATAAACGATGACCTCGCCAAATGACACCTAGAGGGATTATCTGACATGTTATCTTTACTGAGCTGGTCACTCACATCAGTGAGATGATCTTGTCAAGAAGTACTGTTCACTACTATGTTGTCCAGGCAGGTCTCTGCAAATTCCCTACACCGAGCCAATGTCCAGTCCATTAGTCTCTGAAAGGTTGCTGGTCCCTGTGTAAGACCAAAGGAAAAAAATGTAAATTGAAAAACCCTGTACGTGGTGGAAAAAGTAGTTTTAGGTTTATCGCCTTGACTAGCAAAACTTGTCAATATTGCTTAGTTAGATCTACTGTACAGATGCATTTGTCCCTCCACAGTTCCTTGCCCGCCTGTCCGGACATTTCCCTTCAATTCTTGCCTACCCAGCTATTGTGTCCCTTCAGGCCTTCCCATCCTGTCACTCTTCATGCTACTTGCTCTCCCTGCCATGAGGCACTGCCTCTCTCTGCCGCTGCCAACGAATATAGTCTTGATCCCTCTGCTGTCGCCCCTTAACATGCATTGAGCTGTAACCACTGGCTCGACTTTAGCCTGTGTGGCATTAGATTGTCTACCTGTAACCCCTAGGCTTCATTCTCAGCCCTGTCTGTATCTTGCATTCTTACCCTCCTGTAGCCTCGGATGGTCACGTTTTATTCTCTACCTACCTGCTACCACTGACTCACTCTGCAACCTCGCTGTGTTTTGCTTTTCACCTACCTGCAACTACTGATTGACTTTGCAACCTTGCTGTGTTTTACATTGACCTACCTGCAATCACTGTATTTACTTTTCACAGCTTGTGTTGTGCTATACATTTTTTAAACCTTGAGGTGATACTTGATGTAGCCTCTTCACCATGAGGCGAGGCTTTCCCAAGATGTAGACCCACTCATTCCATCCTTGTGCTGTGCTCGATTCTGCTCACTGCACTTAATGTACCCTTCTCCTCATTCTGGTTTGCCCCTTTTTCCTGCCTGGCACGTCCCTTTCCTCCTTCCTCTCCCCTTCATTTTATGTTAGATCACGTGCACGAACCAAATTGCCTCAAGGCCTAGTCTGAACGCTTTGTTTGTTTTCGTCACCTTCGTTTCCTTCCCTTCCAACACACACCCCTTGCCCCGCTACATTTTCTGTTATAGCACTTGCACGATCCGAATGTCTCAAGGTCTAGTAGGAACACTTTTGTTTTTCTGCATCCCTGTCCCCGCCCCTTTTTCTGTCTTGTTATGTAAAGGTGCTTTATAAATGACCAATAAATAACCTACCTTGTCAATTCAAGGCATCGTATATGCATCAAACTTCGAAATTACATTCAATTTCCAAAAGTCTATACACAATCTCCATGCTTGATTGGGTTTTGGGACCATGATGATTAAAAATGATCGTTCACTATGGGATCGTTCGATTGCTCGAAGGTCCAGTATTTCTCCAGCACGGGGTCTTGCATGGATTCACATACTCATGAATATTCTCCTTTGTAAGGCTGGGAATCCTCGATAAAGAAAGCAGTTTAGCTTTAAACTTATAACTACTTGTTTCCTCTGTAGCCTATCATTGTCCGTTGGGTCATGCTGCCCCCAGGCAATAACACTCGTCCTCTTAACCTCCGCCACTGGTGGCCATCTTCAGATTTTAACGCACGTTTCTAGTGTTGGGAATCCTTGTGCTTAGTTCCTCGAAATTTGCACATTTTGTTTGCTGATTCTGACAATTTTCAAAGGTTTTCTTCCATCTCTTCTTCATCTACTGTTATGCAGTGACTACCGGCAGCAGAGACCCATTGTCGGCGAAGATCATTGGATCTTCTCTCTTTGACTCCAGCAGGCCCAGGCTTCGGCCTACATCTTGACCTCGATCATGTCCGAGATGTTGAAGAAAGGTCTCTTCAGGGCCTGTGAGACTTGTGGCTAGAAGAACATTTTCATCGACGATCGGCACCTCAAGTGCCTTTGTCTTCATCCGGATCATGACGCAGACGGATGCGACATCTGCCGTATCTTCTCGTCAAAGACCAAGAAGGATCGCCACCGGAGGTTAGTGTCATGGAACAAGCAAGGGAAGGCCTCTGACGCGGCCTCCAGGCGCAGTCACGTCTCATCCAGGACCGCAAGCTCCTGTGAGCGTACTCCCTCTGGAAAGAAGAGGTTGAGGTCCTTTGAGGATGCTCCTTCTGGGAGATCCAAAAGAAGGCTAAAATCCACGCTCCATCTGCACCCTCAGTGCTCGACACCTGCGAGGAAGTCCTTGACCCATCCACAAGCAAAAGCCGAAGAGCAGACCTTCTGTAGGTCCGGCAGCAGCTCTGCTGTGTTATCCGCAACACAGGCCCCATCAACGACAATCCCATCCAACAGGACCACCAATTCGTCGACTACATCTTCGTCAACTATCAAGACCACTACACCATCTACGATCGCTTTGTGAATGAGCTCCACGCTGACAACCTTGTCAAGGACCCCCCGTCGAAGTCAGGAAAACCAGCTCTTTCTTCATCGACTAAGGGCCTCATTACGAGTCCGGCGGTAACCGAGGCGGTAAAACCGCCTGGTTACCGCCGGACTCGTATTACCATTCTGCCTCCGTGATTCCTGGAATTACCAGGGCATTACAACCCCGGTTTTCCGGGAACCACGGAGGCAGAATGGTGTTAATCCCCATTCCCATTGAGTCCTATGGGACTCAATGGGAATGGGGATCATGGAAACACCGGCAGCATCTCGTAATGCTGCCGGTGTTTCCTCGGCCGCCTGCAGGCGGGCGGTGTTAAACCCGCCAAGTCAAACCTGGCGGGAACATCACCTCCCGCCTGCAGGAGTCGGGATCAGGCGGTCCGGAAACAACGGTGGCGGCGGGTTTTCCGCCACCGTTATTTCCGGACCGCCTGATTTGTAATGAGGCCCCTAAATGTTTGACAGCAACTGTCGTCTCAACTTACGCGATGACTACTCCAAGGCTCTATATGCCTCAGAGGCCTCCGTCAACAGTTCCAACCAGGACCTCGTCAGGGGCGTCTGTGCCCATTCTGCAGATTCCCATCGTTGCCTCCTTCCTGAAGGATTCGGGTAGAGCGAGAGACTTTCTTCCACTTATGAATTTCCTGCCCAGGCCTGCCAAGGTGTCTGCCCTGGCCCTTGTGGGATCTCAAGGAAATCTCTATATATCTACACCAGCTCGTAGGACGATCTTCCAGAAGACTTCTACTCAGATCATGAGGGAGGCCATGAACCGATTTCTCAAGAGGGATTGCCGCCTCATGAGCCAGACCATCCGTTTCACCTGCCAAGGGG
Source organism: Ambystoma mexicanum (assembly GCF_040938575.1). Lineage (NCBI taxonomy): Eukaryota > Metazoa > Chordata > Amphibia > Caudata > Ambystomatidae > Ambystoma > Ambystoma mexicanum. The sequence goes on along the minus strand of NC_090921.1, from coordinate 491,219,533 downwards.
TTTCTGCCCGGCTCCTGCACCAAGGTATATGTCACTGGAAATCCTGACCACCCTGCATACTTTAGTAGCAGAGATTCAACAATGGCTGCCTGCTGCTTTTGTACCTGGTCCAACTAGAAGTCCTGGCAGGCCACTTAGGCATCAGCTGAAATTGCCACGTACAGCTCCTGTTGCCCCTGGACCTGGGCCCTTGCCCCCTCTGAAAGAGGATCCAGTTCGCACAGACTCTGGCCCTGACACCGACACCACCGCGACTCACATGAATGAGTATGAGGATTATGTTCCCGCTGATGGGGAACCGCCAGATGTTGACGAGCCCACCAGGGCTTCACCTCTGGATGAAATTGGCTCCTTCCACTCCATCATCTCGAAAGCATCCAAGCTCTTCAATCTGGTGTCGGAAGAGAAGAAGGAAGGCTTGTTTTTCCAGCATTGGATCTTTCATAGATTCAGATGCTTGAATATTCTCCGTCAGACTGGGAATCCTCAGTGATAAAAAATTATTATTACATTTTTTTTAATATACAAACATTGCTACATAGAAATGCATGTGCATAGCCCATTATGTTGTGTAGTCCCTCCACATCACTTTGGTCCTTTATGACCCCAACCAATGAGGTGGCAGGGCTTAAGCTCCGCCCCAGGCAGCCATCTTCAGATTTTTCACCGCAGTCTAATTGACACAGCGAATCCTCAAGCTCTCTGAGCTTTTTCAAATATTCTTTTATTTTCACAGTAGTTTATATTTTTTATATACTCTATCACATTCCGCTGGCTAGGGGCTATCACCACTGGTTTTTGGGGTTTCAAAAAACTTTGTTTTGACCCAGAATTCATCGAGTGAACTTTCTCTTCAGATAGCTGAACTTCAGGCTACCAAGAAGCCTTCCCTGTTAAGGGATTGCACGAGGTGCAGGAGAAAGGCGGTTTACATGAAAGACCCCCATGATCACTGTATATACTGTCTGTATCCTCATGACATCCAGAAGAACAAGTAACTTTCTTACCTGGTAACGTTCTTTCAATGGGATGTTCTGACGACGTATTCCACATCTATGACAGGTAATCACCACAGCTGTGCTGCTTCAGAACATTTTCGGCGTCTGCGTCCTGCGCCGATGAAGTCGATACACTGTCCTCGAGGGCCTCCGTCGAGCTGACGTCACCGGATGTTATAAGTAGGCCGCACAACGCCCGTAGCCTCAGTTCCCAGAACGTGTGGCACTAATCTTCTGCCAGTATGACTACAGAAAGCCTTGCGGAAACGAAAGCTGCAATCGCATAAGAAATTCTGTAGAGGGGCAGGTAGGGAGGGAGCGATGTGGAATAAGTCGTCGGAACATCCCATTGAAAGAACGTTACCAGGTAAGAAAGTAACTTGTTCTTCAAAGGGATTGGTTCCTCTGACGTATTCCACATCTATGACAGACTCCCAAAGCAGTACCAACGTAAGGCGGTGGGAAAAGAATTTAGAATCTTAGAATGCCCAATTAAATTGCAGAATATAGGACCGCCTTGCCAAAGACCAAATCTTACCCATGGATAGAATCTAGGGAGTAGTGTTTTACAGAAGTTTGGACAGAGGCCCATGTGGCTGCTTCACAAATGTTACGAATGGGAACACCTCTCTGAAGGGCAGTAGAGGGAACCACACCCCTAGTAGAATGGGCCCGTAAGCCTACCGGAGCGTCCTTACCCGCCAAGCGGTAACATTCAAAAATTGTCAAGATAGTCCATCTAGACAAAGTCTGTTTAGAAACAGCTTGTCCGAAACGCCTTCCAGTGTATCCTACAAAGAGCTGGTCGTCCACTCTGACCCGGGACATGCGTGAGATGTAGAAACTCAAAGCTCTCCTACGATCCAACCTATGGAGCCTCTCCTCTTCCTTACCACGATGCAGAGGAGGATAGAACGCCGGAAGAATGACCTTCTGGCTTAAATTAAATTCTGACACAACTTTCGGAAGAAACGAAGGACGAACCCTAAGGACAACCCTGTCCTTATGGAACACTGTGAAGGGTGCTTAACGGAAAGTGCCTGCAACTCACTCACTCTGCGAGTGGAAATGACTGCAACTAAAAATACAGTTTAAGGTCAACAGTCTCAAAGGACAAGAATGTAAAGGCTCAAACGGAGCTCCCATTAGGAATTTTAGAACCAGGTTCAAATCCCAACCGGGCACCTGGAAAGGTGACGGTGGGAACACATTAGTGAGCCCTTTCAGAAACGAAGAAATCAAAAGGAATTTTAAAATAAGAACACTCCTCAGAAGAGCCCTTAAATATGGACAGCCCCACCAGGTAACCTTTAATAGTACTCACTTGCAGGCCCTTGTGGCTAACTAAAGCAAAAAAAAACAGAACCACAGGAATGGCACATGAAAAAGGATCCACATTCTTAACCCTGTACCAGTCGCAGAACTTCCTCCAACGGCAATGTTACAGGGACTTTGTTGCAGGCCTTCTGGCCGAAAGCAACACCTCCATCACGTCTTCGGGGAGGTCCCAATCCTTATACCTCAACCTTTCAGAAGCCAAGCATGAAGGTTGAGCGACTTGACCTCTGGATAGAGAACCTGACCCCCTCCCATGAGAGCAAATCGTCTTGGTAGGGAAGACGGCGTGGAGGGCAGATGGACATGTCGAGAAGGTCCGGGTACCACGTTCTCCTGGCCCATGTCAGAGCAATGAGGATCATTCGGGAACCGAACCTCCGTAACCTCTGCAGCACTTGTGGAATGACGGGGACTGGAGGAAACGAGTACAGCAGTGGGAAGGACCACTCCACTACGTCCCTTAAGGCTCCTGCGAGCAGAATTTTTCACACTTCCGGTTGACACTGGTGGCAAAGAGATCTACTTGGGGGGTCCCCCAAAGGGTGAAGATCTCCAGGAGAATCTCCTGAGCCAGCTCCCACTCGTGAGAGACCGTGCTCTGCCTGCTCAGAGCGTCCGCCGCCGCGTTTTCCTCTCCAGCCAGATGAACTGCCGATATCGAAATTTCCTGCTGGATGGCCCAGAACCAGAGCTGCATCGCCTCTCTGCACAGAGGTTGAGACTCTGCCCCCCCCCCTTTTGTTGAGGTAGTGTATGGCCACTGTATTGTCTGTCAGAATCAGGACATTCTTCCCCCGCACACACGGCAGAAAAGCCTTCAGGGCTAGCTTGACGGCCCTCAGCTCCAACAGATTGATATGGTGTCTGGACTCCGACGGAGACCAACGACCGTTGACTGTCAACTCGTTGGCATGAGCTTCCCATCCCGTGAGGGATGCGTCCGTCACGATCGTCACCTTCTGCCAGGGTAGTCAAAATGGAGTCCGATTCACCAGATTGCCTTTGACGGCACACCACAGAATATCCTGGGCGACCGAGGGCGGCACCTGAACGGGATCCAACATACTTCCGGAGGACTGTGACCACTGCATCTTGAGAGCCCACTGCAGAGATCTCATCCAGAGCCTGGCCTCTGGCACCAGGAGAATGCAGGATGCCATGAGGCCGAGCAACCTCAAGAACTCGAACGCCGGGAGACTCTGGGCATGTTGAAACTTGTGCACCATCTGCAGAATGTGATGAGCCCTCACCTGGGGAGGAAAACACAGCCCCAGGGATGTGTCGAGCACTGCTCTGATGTACTGGAGCCGCTGGGTAGGTGTCAAGTGGGACTTCTTTAAGTTGAGGGAGAAGCCCAGCCTGTGAAGGGAGTGGCAGGTGACTGACAGATGATCCAGAACTTGCTCGGGAGAGCGCGCCCTGATCAACCAATCATCAAGGTAGGGGTAGACATGAATCCCCCCTTTCCTGAGATATGCTGCCACCACCACCATGAGCTTGGTGAAGACCCTCGGGGTGTTGGTCAATCCGAACGGCAGGACCCGAAAATGAAAGTGCGAGTCACCAACCGCGAACCTCAGGTACTTATTGTGCTTGGGATGAATCGGCACATGAAAGTAAGCGTTCTTGAAGTCGAGAGACACCAACCAGTCCTGAAGTCGAAGGGCCTGGAGGACTTGAGAGAGAGTAACCATCTTGAACTTGTCCTTCCTGAGGAGCTTGTTCAAACCACGCAAGTCCATGATGGGTCTCAATCCCGCGTCTTTTTTCGGGATAAAAAAATATGGGGAATACCAACCCTTGTTCCTCTCCGCTACAGGCACCAGTTCTATGGTGCCTTTCTCCAGCAGGGATTTGATTTCCTGCGCAAGGAGTGGATCCGGACACTTCGAAGAGAGATTCCCTGGTGGATTCTCGTGAGGCCTCTGCTGGAACAGAAGACGGTAGCCGTGGGCTATGATCTCCAGAACCCACACATCTGAAGTAATGGCCATGCCATTCTACAAGATGCTGCGCCAGCCTTCCCCCAACTGGCAAACCATGGGACACAGCCTTATGACTGAGCTGAAGCAGCTGTGGCAGTGCTGAGGGCAGAGGCAACTGCCAGAGCGGTTTTGGCACCTCGAGTACCTTGTTTTCCGCCTCTGGTACTCCTATGTTGGCCCCTTTGACTGGCCGCTCCCCTCGATCTACCAAAACATGAGTAGGATCGAAAGGAACCTCCCCTCCATTGCTGTCCCCTAGGACGAAAAGGCGGAGGTTGGCGGACTGCAGCGCTCAACGACTTCGCTGCAGCTTTTGAGGTCGGCAACCTCTCAAGGCTCTCATCAGCCTTGCTGCCAAAAAGATGTACACCATCAAAGGGCATGTTGAGAAGCCGGGCTTGTACATCAGGAGCAAATCCCGACTTCCGCAACCATGCAAATCTGCGCATCACGGTGCTCGCCGCCATGGACCGGCTGACACAGTCTGCCATGTCCATACCCGACTGAACAGATTCACACATGGCATCCTTGCCATCCTGAACGAGGGCAAGAAAACCATCCTGTTCCTTCCCTTTGGGGGTATGTTCAGCTGGTAACGACATACAATTCCACAATTCCACAGAATGTGAGTGAAACGTGCTAAGGCACACACAGAGTTGGCTGCCTGTAAAGCTATACCCCCTGAAGAAAACACTTTCTTTGCCCAGCCATCAAAACGTTTGTTGTCCCTATCAGGAGGGATGGTAGGGTACGACGCCTGCTTTGCTGGGGCCGTAGCCGTCTGCACCACCAAACTCCCTGGAGTGTGGTTCGTAGTCAAGTGGCAGGGGTCGCTACTGGCTGGATGGTATTTTTTAGGCAACGACTTGCTCATTGCCGGAAGACTCTCCGGAGCAGTACAAGCCGCCGCCACCCTTCTCTGTAAAGCCATATGGAATGACAACACCGGGTCAGTGGGTGGACCTTGGTCAAGAATATCTGTCAAGTAATCATGCAGAAAATCCAGTGGTGGCGCCGACCACCCCAAGTACTGCGTCACCCTCGACATGAGGCGCCTGTACGAAGATTCAGCATGCGTACCAGGCCTGCCAAACTCGACCTCTGGGGAGGTATTAAGACAACTGGCGTCGTGCAAAGACTGACGCAGGTCTTCCATCTGGCTATGACCTGACAAGAGTTCATCAGGAACCAAACCTTCATCAGACCCTTCATCCACCTCAGAAATATAATCCAGAGGCTGGATTGGGGGCACAGAAAAAGGCACAAAAACTTTTTTCGACTTGGCCAGGGCCTTCCTCGGGGGTTCCACCGGCCTCCGGGGTACCTCCGACAAAGCCTCCTCAAAAGGCGTCGACGGAATCGACATTGTGCGTGGCGCCAATGGCTTTGACACAGGCCTCAAGGGCGGTGCCCGACCGTGTCCTTCGACGGCCTCGGCGCCGATGACTACCTCAGAGGCGGAGCCTCGAGAGAGTCCCTTGACTGACATGGCACCGATGGCGTCGACGTCTTCTTCGAAGACCTCACAGGCTCAGACAGTCTCCAGGGCGTCGAGGACCGGGACCTGGAGCGGGCATGGCTAGAGCGATCCACCTTGTCCGATCGGGACCACGAAGGCTCCCGATGATCGCGCCGACCACCCGAGCCCGAAGGCATGCGAGCGGCGGCCCTAGCACGTTCCCTGCTAGCTTCTTTCGAAGATGCAGACGGAACGGAGCCCTGCGATTGGAAAATCGCCATTATCGCTGTACGAAATGCATCCCATTCTGCAGGAGAAGAGTGCTTGTTGGGACCGATAGAACCGATAGAATAACTCAGAAGAACCGAGGCATGCCGAGATCTCCGAAGCAAACACGTTCGCGGAAAAAACGGAACTGAGGCTACGGGCATCGTGCGTTCTACTTATAACATCCGGTGACGTCGGCTCGACGAAGGCCCTCGAGGACAGCGTATTGACGTCATCGATGCAGACGCCGAAAATTTTCCGAAATTGCACAGCTGTGGTGATTACCTGTCATAGATGTGGAATGTCGGAGGAACCAATCCCTTCGAAATGTCACATTTGCAAGTCTTTTTCAACTAAGACCCTACAAGACAGACATAGGCCCTCATTACGACCCAGGCGGTCCGGAAATAACGGTGGCGGTAAACCCGCCGCCACCGTTGTTTCCGGACCGCCTGAGTCCGACCCCTGCAGGCGGGAGGTGATGTTCCCGCCAGGTCTGACCTAGCGGGTTTAACTCCTCCCGCATGCAGGCAGACGAGGAAACACCGGCAGCATTATGAGATGCTGCCGGTGTTTCCGTGATCCCCATTTCCATCGAGTCCCATAGGACTCAATGGGAATGGGGATTTACACCATTCCGCCTCCGTGATTGTAGTTGTAATGCCCCAGTAATTCCGGGAATCACGGAGGCGGAATGGTAATACGAGTCCGGCGTTAACCATGCGGTTTTACCGTCTCGGTTAACGCCGGACTCGTAATGAGGCCCATAGGTGACTTCTTCTGCATTTGGAAGCCAAGGGACTTTCTTTGACGAGGAATCTGCAAAGACAGCCCCTGTTCACTCCAGCAAATCATCTGAGAGGCAAACTTCTAAAAGAAGGGCTTCTTCAGTGGAAAGGAGTTCCTCTCCCACTCCCAAGAGTAAAAGGAAGCTGGAAATGATACCTTTCCTACCTCCCCTGGATTATACAAGCCATAAAATGAAGCATTCTACAGCAAAAACTACCTCCAAAGGTAAGGAGGAGTTTGCAAAAAACCAGGGGGGGGGGGGGGCGCGTCCATGGAGAAGCCGTCTACGAGCGGTAGTAAAGATAGAGGCCCGTCGTCCACCAAGCCCAACGACGAAACCCTTCGTCCATGACTAAATCCTTGTCGGCGGGTTTATCGTACACTAAGCAATCATCGACGAAGGAAGCTCATCAGTCGTCCACGAAGCACTGGTCGACGGATAAGCTACCGTCCACGAAATCTTCGACGGATAAAGGCAAGCTACCGTCCACAAAATCATCGTCCAAGGACCCGCTGTCGTCGACAAAATCGTCGACCACAGCTTCTTTTTCGACGGCACCGCGAGCTCATTTAGCGACAGAGGAATTAGGGCCCAAAACGCCCCTCGCTGATGCCACTGTTACGCCATCCAATGAAGACAGTCTTCCTGAGTCCATAGAAGCACTGCCTCAGTTTGTAGACGCTCTCGAACCTCTGGGAACACAATTATCTCCCTTAGGAGAAATTCCAGAACTACCTGACGTCATCATGCAGGAGGAGTTTTCAGACACTGAGTTTGTTGAAGAACAGCATTGTCTTACACCTAAGGAGCACAGCCCTCCTTGGCAACCTACTACAGAGGTGCCTGCTGATCCTTATGATCCTGTGCTCATGTTATCTATGCAAAGGATCATTGAGGAGTTCAACAGCCGTCAAAATTAAAAAAGCAAGTCAGCTGTACCGAGGGAGCCAAACCCCCCGCAGAGGGATTTTTCACCTAGACAAAGCACGCCAAGACATTCGCCTTCCGGGAGCAGGCCACAGAAAAGGGTGCGTTCACCGGAACCACTGCAAAGATCTAGGAGCAGGACACTCGGTGCTTCACCGACAAGGGTCCCTTCTCCGATTGTACCATCCTCTGTTTCGGTCTCAGATGGGCAGGAAGATCCTTGCAGAGAATGTTCTGAACCGGAAGAAGGCGAGATCACGCAAGAGCCTGATACGAGCAAATGGGACGATTACATTGTTGAAAAGCCCAGGAAGAAAGATTCTCCAGGTGGCTCTTCACCGCCGGATGATCTAGTCTCTTCATACTTTTCATACTATCATCAGCAAAGCCGCAGAATTGTTTCGGTTACAGGTCACATCGGAGGAGAAGAAGTCGGTGCTTTATGAGCACAGGGGCAAACGTAGGAGAACTGTTACTACCATTCTTCTCCTTGTCACAATTTGGGAGTCCGGATCCAATATACTGGCCACACCCTTAACCACTCCGGCTCTAGTTTCCAGGCCTGAGAAAAAATACAAGGCTCCCGAGTCTGCACCTCTTTGTCTTCACGGTCATACAAAACCAGACTCGGTCATCACAGTAGCAGCTAGGAAAAAGTTGACCAATCCAGCATCACCTCTAACAGCCCCACCGGACAAGGACGGTCGCAAACTAGAGGTGATGGGCAGGAAAGTATCCGCATCAGCATAGAGCGGGCAACGCGCCGGCCATGATGGCGAGATTTGACCGCAAGCTTTCGCTCAGCATGTCCAAGCTGGCCAAACAGCTACCTGGAGAACTCTAGGAAGACGCCAGGTTGATTATCGCCGATGGGGAAGCAGCTTCGGATCACATGATTGACGCAGCATTCGATGTGGCGGAGTCATGTTTCCGGCAGATGGCCCACGGCACAGTGTTGAGAAGATAGGCTTGGATAAAGGCTACCAATTTCAGACCCAAGGTCCAAGCTCAGATATTGGACATGTATTTCGATGGTCAAGCACTCTGAAAAAGATCGATGACCACCTCAAAGGAAATCAAAACGGACACAGACACTGCACGTGCCATCAGCTCTTTGAAAGATAAAGACAAGGGTCGCCGGTCTTTTCGTCCTTTTTGAGGTTCATCCTCGAAGTACAGAGGTTTTAACTGTCCTTCCTACGGTCAGAAGTCGCAAGGTAATTCATACCAGAACACCACGTCCCAGTCTGCCAACAAGTACAGCCAGAGAGGGAGGCGGGGCTCCGCTCAAGGGAAGTCGCAGAGCAAACAAACTGACAGTTCAGCTCCTCCCCTCAACGTCACGCCCCGGTGGGGGGGGGAGGTTGAGCCATTTCTACCAACGCTGGCAGTCAATAACATCAGACAAATGGGTGTTACAGGTGGTCCGCGAGGGACACACCTTGGAATTTCTAGACCAGCCCCTTTCCTTGCCCCAGACACCGCGCAAGGTGCATATGTTAAAGCAAGTCATGTCCGAAATCCAGAAACTTAGAGCCAGTACCTTACTCTCTAAGAGGGAAGGGTTTCTACTCCCATTTCTTCCTCATCAAAAAGAAGAATGGTCAATGCGGCGACCCATCTTGGACCTGAGAGCGCTAAACAAATATATCAAGTGCATCAAATTCAAGATGAGAACTTTACAAGGAGTGCTCCCTTAGTTAAACATGCACGATTTCTTGGCCACTCTAGACTTGGAGGATGCATACTTCCACGTACCAATCCATCCAGCACACAGAAAATTCCTCAGGCTCACTGTGGGCGATCTTCATTTTCAATTTCGAATGCTCCCGTTCGGTCTGAGATCAGCACTGAGAGTTTTTACAAAATGCCTGGCACCAGTGGCTGCAAAACTCAGGAGCACAGGAACAGAAGTCTTTCCATATCTGGGCAACTGGTTGATAAGAGCAAGGTCCGCCTCAAGCGCACGCTTGGCAGTTTCAAAGACGACAAATCTCCTAAGAGGATTAGGTTTCGCCATAAACAATGCAAAATCCTGCCCAGTTCCCAGCAAGACAGTTTTTTTCCTGGGAGCCGACCTCGACACCAACATTCCCAGGGTGAGACCGTCGGCAGAAAGAGCAACAGCAATTCTCTGCTTGACTTTGTGGTGCTTAGGGAGAGAAACGACATTGGTGCGCTCTTACAAATCCCTCCTGGGCATGATGTCCTCATGTATATTCCTCATACCAAATTGCAGGCTTCGTATTAGGCTTGTCCAGGAGGCATGGGACCACCAATGGAAACAAGCTTTCGGCTCTTGGGAGGACATCGTCCATATTCCAACGACGCTGCACAAGGCCCTTCGATGGTGTAACGCTCCACAGCACCTTTTACAAGGGATGCCGTTTCAGACACCAACATCGACCCTTCTTTTGAGGACGGACACGTCTCTTTCGGGCTGGGGCGCTCATTTCGCCGACCTACAAACCAAGGGCTCCTGGTCAACCCAGGAGTCCCAACTCCACATCAATGTGTTGGAACCCAGGGCCATACGGTGGGCACTGAAAGCTTTCCTTCCGGTAGTGGCGGGACAGGTACTCACTGTACAGACAGACAACACGACCTCCATGCACTACACAAACAAGCAAGGAGGCACGAGGTCAGAGATCTTATCTCAAGAAGCTGAACTACTATCGGCATGGGCCTTGCATCACGGAGTCCAAATCAAGGCGGAACACCTTCCGGGAGTGGACAATGTCCTAGCGGACAAACTGAGCAGGGACTACACGTCTTCTCACGAGTGGGAGCTGCACGAGAAGGAAGCCCAACGGATCTTAGCCTTATGGGGCCATCAACATCTGGATCTTTTTGCCAGCAGGGCCAACAAGAAATGCAAAATGTTTGCCTCCATATACCCAGACAGTCAGTCAGTAGGAGACGCGTTCTCAGTGGATTTCCCCTCATTTCTAGGATACTACACAGACTGAAAGAGCAGAAGTGTTCTATGATCCTAATTGCACCGGACTGGGCATGGCCGGTCTGGTACTCGACCCTACAGCACCTGTCCCGATTCGCCTCAAAGCGCATCAGTATCTATTGACGCAACAGAACCCATAGTCCTCCATCACGATCCAGCAAGCCTGTCTCTCAAGGCCTGGTTCCTGAGCAGAGTAAGCTGGTGAATCTCAATCTGCCTGCGGAATGCTGGGATATAACCAGGGCCTCAAGGGCTCCTTCTACACGCATCAGCTACACTAGTAAATGGAATCGTTTTTCCAAGTGGTGTGAGACATATGCTATTGATCCTCTCATCGCTTAGGTTAAGCAAGTACTTCCCTACTTATTGCACTTATCCAAAGCAGGTCTTTCACTGTCTTCGATCAAGGTCCACCTATCAGCCATTACGGCATACACAACGACCCCGGAGACGCAGGTCTTTCACTGTCTTCGATCAAGGTCCACCTATCAGCCATTACGGCATACACAACGGCCCCGGAGACGCAGTCCTTACTCTCCCTCCTGGCCGTTAAGGTCTTCCTTAAAGGACTTTTGCGTACATACCCGCCTACGCCCACGCCGGTTCCAACCTGGAGCTTGAACACTGTGCCAACAGCCCTCATGGAACCTCCTTACAAGCCCATCCACAGGTGCGACAAAATTCTTGTCATGGAAAACTGCTTTCTTGATAGCCATTACTTCGGCCGGGAGGATCAGTGAGTTACAAGCCTTATCTTCTGAACCTCCCTTCACCTTGTTCTATAAGGACCGTGTCATTTAAAGACCACACCCTAAGTTCCTTCCGAAGGTAGTATCAGAAATGATGCTCACAGAACGCATGGTCTTACCAACTTTCTTCCAGAATCATTCTTCGGAAGCAGAACAAACATCACATTCTCTGGACATAGCAAGAGTTTTAAAGTTTTATTTGCAAAGGACTAGAGAGTTCCGTTCATCATCGCCTTCTCTGGCCATACAAAGGGCCAGCATATTTCCAAACAAGGTCTGGCGCGCTGGGTCTCTTCTTGCATCACCCACAGCCATCTAACGTAAGGCGACCCCCTTCCCATACCACCATCAGCGCACTCCACCAGAGGGAGAGCGCAGTCAACAGCGTTCCACGCATGGGTGGCCTTGAAGGACATATGCAGAGCCGATACGTGGAGCACTCTACACACGTTCGCCTAGCTGAAGATACCAACAAAGAAACTGCAGTTGGACAGGCAGTGCTCCGCCATCTCTTTGCATAAGGTAGGACCAGCCTCCTTTTCCCACCTTTCCCTCAGTATGTAACCGTTGTGTTGCTGCATGGTAAAGGTTTGATCAGAGATATGTTTTCTGTATTTTGCTTATATGGCTATGATGGTGGCATGTTTTTAACTGCTTGGTATTCTATTCAAGCATCTGAATCTATGAAAGATCCAATGCTGGAGAAGTCTTAGTTACTTACCTGTAACTGTTTTTCTCCAGCATTGGTATCTTTCATAGATTCACATGCGCCCACCAGCCTCCCCTAAGAGCCTGCTCCTACGCTCAGCTTCCATCAAACTGTAATTCCTACGGTTCAAAATCTGAAGATGGCTGCCTGGGGCACAGCTTAAGCTCTGCCACCTCATTGGTTGAGGTCATAAAGGACCAAAGTGAGGTGGAGGGACTACACAATAGAATGGCGTATAGGTCATAATGGGCTATGTACATGCATTTCTATATAGCAATGTGTGTATATTAAAATGTAATCATTATTTTCATCACCAAGGATTCCCAGTGTGACGACGGGGAATATTCAAGCATCTGAATATATGAAAGATCAAATGCTGGAGAAATACAGGTTAGTAACTAAGACTTTTTCAAATGAGAGAGTCTTCGAGGACGACAGTCGTGTCAGTCCCGTTGTTGGACAACATTTGGGAAGATGGATTGGCTATCATGAAGGCACCAAATACCATGCCAGCAAAGCGTGACAAGCTAGCAAATAAGTACCGAGCCATGGATTCAGTCCCGAGGTGTCTCAGGTCTCAGCCTTCCCCAGACCAGGTGGTGTCTGCCACCGCCAGGAAGCCATCATCAAATCCCTTGTCATCATTCATGGTGCCTCTGGACCATGAGGGCAAGAAGCTCGATGCAGCTTGCAAGCGCATTACCACAGCAGCCTCCACCATCAAGGCCGCCAAAGCCCTCTCCATCCTGTCTCGATATGACAGGGAGCTGTGGAACATGCTCAAGTCCATCCTGGATTTCCTCCCCGACAAGAAGGCTGAGGCATTGGCCCTGTTCCAGGAGGGAGAGGTGGCTTCAGACCACATCATTACGGTCGCGCTCGACATAGCAGACTCAGGGTTCCGCCAGATGGGGAATGGTGTGGCTCTCCAGTGCCACGGCTGGCTAAAAGCCACAAGCTTTGGCACGGATGTGAAGACCAAGGTTGTGGACATGTTTGATGGGGACAGCCTGTTCGGAAACATGGTGGATGAGACTTTCCAGGCCATCAAGGCTCTCCAGGCCACAGGGACAGAGGACCCTGCAACAGAGAAGGTTGTCCTTTTGTTCCCAGAGGGTAAGAGTGTCCAGGTCCTTCAAGGGGTGCACTACCCCCTATAGTCAGCCCTCCCACTTCCCAGGAAGCCTACAGGGGCTGCTCCCAGGCCTAGGGCAGTGGAGGCCAACATCCTCGCGGTCACCATCCAGGACACAGATGCCAAAGCAAGCCTGAACCGGTCATGTAACCGCGCCCCGACATTCGCACCCCGGTGGGAGGCCGACTAGCAAACTGTATCAATCAGTGGAGAAAGATCACCACAGACAGACATTCCTCAGTAAGGGAATCCTTTAGAATTTCAAGACAGGTGCCCCTGCATTCCTCCTGTCGTGCGTCAAGAATTTCACAGGGCCCAACTGCTACAGGAGGTTCAGGCCATGTTGCGAAAAGGGGCAATAGAACCGGTCCCTCTGCGCCTCTGGGGCTCCAGAGTGCATTCCAGATACTTTTTGGTAAGGAAAAAGTCAGGAGGGTTGCGATCCGAGTCTTGCGACGTCTAAACAAGTACCAAAAGTTCAGGATGGCTGTGTTGCAGCACATGCCCGACCAGCTGGAGGAAGGAAACTTTCTAACAACTCTCGACCTGGAGGATGCATACTTCCACATCCCCATTCATCGCAAACACCTGAAGTTCCTGCGTTTTGTCGACCAGGGGCAGCATTACCAATTCAAGGCCCTTCCCAATCGGAATACACATCTACCCTTACCTGGACGATTGGCTTTTTGGTTTCGTGCTCTTTATTTGCAGTTTCTAGAGAATCATCTACCGCCTTCCCCAAACGAGACATTGGGCCTCATTACGACCCTGGCGGAAGACCATGGTGCTATTAGCACCATGGTCCATGCCGGTAAGTTACTGACTCCGCCATGGAGAAAGGGGGAATTACCACCCCATTACAAGGTTGGCGGGGCGGTAATTCCCCCTTCCTCCATGGCCCTTCCCCATTCCCATTTTTGCCCCATAGGGCTCAATGGGAATGGGGAAGGCGCTAAGTACGGTGCCGCAAATTGCGGCACCGTAATTAGCACCAAGGTCCCTTTGCGGGTCCCGCAAAGGGACCTCGTAATTAAGCGCTAATAGGTTAACGGCGCCGCAGCCTTTTACGGCACCATTAACCCATTAGCGCCTGGGTCGTAATGAGGCCCATTATCATCTATAGGCGCATTTAGTAGTGTGGCCCGCGTTTCTGGTCTAAAACCCACATTTCTTAGCCATGCATGTCTTTTGATTAGTGAACCCCCTTCTATTATTCTATGAGCAGTGATATCAGCAAATTGTTCAGCAATTCATCAATTTTGGCGTCCAGGCAGTCTAGTTTGCTATTTACAGTGTTTCCTTCAGTTCATGTGGCCGTATGTTGCTGTGGAAGAGGTGCCGCTTGTGGTGTACTCCTTTCTATTCCCGTATGTTCTGTTAAAGAAAAACAAATGTGTTTGGTATACATGAAGTAATATATTGTAATTGTGTTACTTTGCACACTGCGTTCCCTACCTATGGGGTTACTATGGTCACTAATTTAGTCATGCAGGAAATTCTCTTCCAGCCATTCTAGGGTGCTTACGATTGCAGTAATTATTTTACTTTTCACACTGCGGTGCCTACCAATGGGGTTATCATCCTCACTCATTTCGTCATGCGGGAAATTTGGTTCCAGCCATTCTAGGGTGGTTGACAGTGCCGCGCACAAAAAGAAAAATATCATGCTTTCCTACTATTGTACACTGCAGGACCTGTGCAATTATAAGATATTTGGTGTACTTACCATGTTGCAGTGACGTTCTGCTCTCAGTAGTTTGCGGGCTTAGCTCTGCCTCTTCGTTCTTTGATCCTATGTAAAGCAGCTGTGCGGTAACATTGTTGAAGGCAGACATTGCTTCTCTTGTTGGTGCATTCCGTTATGCTGCATACCCTATGCGCTGTTTGTTTCAAAAGTACAGAGTTTGTACACCTACTGCATATTCCCTACCAATTCACATACTTGCTGCTGTTTGTATATGTTTCTTCTCTTTGCTGCATCGTACCACTATGTACGACCCCCCCTCACTTTCTCGGCAGGTTGCACGCCACCCGATGTCCGCGAACAGACGCACTGTTCACAACCACTGTGGCTACTAGTATGGAGCCACCGGTTTCAGTATGCTGTACAGTACATCTACACAAACTAAGACTATCCTGGAAAAAACCTATGAAATTCAGTGAGAAAAACGTTGTTAAAAGGGATGTTATGGTTAAGTTGCGCTACTAAAACACTATCACCTTTACTGAAAAAACTATGATAAAGAAACGTTATGGTTAAAGTGCCCTACTAAAAACCTATGAAATTCACTGACAAAAAACGTACTGCACATGTGATATCATCAGTGATGTCATCAATGACATTTGTGATGTCATCTTTCATGTCATGGGTGTTAGTCTTAGCAGTGCACAGTGGTGGCACGAATTATGGTTGCTTAGTTTACCATATCTTGTGAATTTCTGGGGGTTTTCTGTATTGCTATTAACCATAACATGGATAGGTTGTTATGAGTGCAAACTAACTATAATGTCCCTTTCTAATAGTTGTTGCACTGAAGTTGATAGGTTTGTTTTAGGGAAACTGAACCTTAACGTCCCTTTAACAACGTTTTTTGTCAGTGAATTTCATAGTTTTTTAGTAGGGCACTGTAACCAGAACGTTCCTTTAGCATAGTTTTTTCAGTAAAGGTGATCGGTTTTTAGTAGCGCAACTTAACCATAACGTCCATTTAAAATGGGCCTCATTACAAATCAGGCGGTCCGGAAATAACGGTGGCGGTAAACCCGCCGCCCCCGTTGTTTACGGACCGCCTGATCCCGACTCCTGCAGGCGGGAGGTGATGTTCCCGCCAGGTTTGACCTGGCGGGTTTAACACCGCCCGCCTGCAGGCCGACGAGGAAACACCGGCAGCATTACGAGATGCTGCCAGTGTTTCCATGATCCCCATTCCCATTGAGTCCCACAGGACTCAATGGGAATGGGGATTAACACCATTACCGCCTCCGTGATTCCCGGAAAATGGCGGAATGGTAATAAGAGTCCGGCGGTAACCAGGCGGTTTTACCGCCTCGGTTACCGCCGTACTCGTAATGAGGCCCAATGTCTTTTCTCCGTGAATATTCTTAATAATGGGTTTGCTGTTTGTTGGCCCTCACTTAGTGTCTTTAGTATTTCAGACCTAAGAGGCTCATGGGCGCTGCTAACAAGGTCCTCTACATGGTTCTATTGTGCCCTTTTAAAACATTCCATAAGAGTAGTGTTATTGGTGATGCACATTTGAAAAGCAGCTGATGTAGCTACCTTCTTCAACAAGGTGTAGATCCTTTTACACTGATCCTTTTACACTCTTTATCAGGAGGAGCTTCCTTTTTGCGGGTAGTAGTATGCGCCATGATAAAAAGGGTGTCTCGGGTGCAGGCAAATCGTTTTTCAATACAAGGGTTAACTGCTCTAGGTAGGGCCAGAATTGAAAGTAACGGAAGTAATCTCCTTTTAACTGATTGCAATAACAGGATATATTTTGCCCTAAGTTTCTTTTAGTTGAGAATATCATCCACAAAATCAGTGTCCTCTTCAGGGTACTGTCCTGGGTGTCATTTTCTAAATAATCGGCAGTCTTTTTAAGAAGATCATTGTATAGAATCTAATCATACATGTGTGATGCAGATATTGGATCATCAATGATGTCTGGTGATGGGACAGTATAGTCATCTGGCTCAGTCCCTGGGTCGTCTTCTACAAAAACCTCATCCTCCTCATCTGCATTCAGTTCTATTATGGACTCCTCGTAAGAGCGAGTGGGTGGATGGGTTCTACTTTATATGTTTTCAGTGAAGATTCCTCCTCCGCCTGTACAACATGTTTTCGTTTAATGGGATATTTTTCTAATAAATCCATGAAAGTGTTTTTTCAAGCCTATCCCAGGTCCAAGCACCACTAGAACTGGTGTCTTGTACTGCAAAATCCACCTCTTCTTCCTGTCACTCCTGGGCTTTTCTTTTTTAGTTTATCTACTGAAGGGGCTTTGCCTTCTGTGTAATTTGACTTTGGTCTCTCTACAGTCGTCAAAACATTTTGTTACAGCGCATGCCGTTTATTTTTGTGTATGTGTAGATGCTCTAGGAGCAGAAATAGCAGCACTCGGCGTGTGTGGTTTTTGAAACATGTACCATGAGAGAACCATTTGGCGCTTAGATTTTAGGAACCGCCGAGCCGCTTGCTGAGTGGATGTGTTCCACTGACATTTTATCGCCTTTCGACGAAGGCATCGAAATGGGAGCACTGGGCGTTGTGTGTTTGTGAGTAACAGTAGGATTGGTTGCTTGGCATTGGCGTAGTATGCATCACGGCCGACCCCTGCATGTGCTTCATATGTTTGCCTCCATAACAGTTGCTGGGACGCCTGCCCTTCGGAGCTGGCGACTGGCACTCAGGACTCCTCAAGTTTCCCTATTGGATGTCTGCTCATCGTCACAAAGAAGCTGGGGTTGTCCTGCACCAAGTCGGATTCCTCCACCCAGGCAGGTTATTCAGTCGATGCCTCAGCTTGCATCGCATAGGCTGCCAGCTTTTCGGTCACCAATCCTTAAGTGTCTCCGGTTTCAAGAGCTTACACTCTCGACATTTGGCCTCCTAGTAGTCTCTTGGAAAACAATGGTTACACACATTGTGTGTATCCTTCCAGGGAAATTCAGGGTGACAAGAGGGACAACATTTAAAAGGAGATTCCTCCATGACTAACGCCGTACTATATACATTATGTAAGACAATACACATTATGGGGGAAATATGTGAAACCATTCTTTTAAAAATGACAAATGTTTCCCCTCAATCTCCCTACTGTGAAAGCGGAAGCCAAAAGAGATGTAGGCTGTCGGCGATGCTCCGGAACCTTTGAGGGCCGTGCAGTGGCTGTCAAAAGTGGGCAGGTTGTGTCGAGCGTTCCCGGCAAAGATGGTAATTGGAGGTATAATAATGAATATTAATAGTTAAACATGAAATGCTCAGTGACGAGCAGCGAACTCCAAAAAACTAGAACTCTACGAAATCTGACCAACACAACGGCGGAAAAAAATGATCCGAGGACCTTGATGCTTGAAGGATCATGGGATAGT
The DNA here is from genome assembly GCF_040938575.1 of Ambystoma mexicanum. Classification (NCBI taxonomy): domain Eukaryota; kingdom Metazoa; phylum Chordata; class Amphibia; order Caudata; family Ambystomatidae; genus Ambystoma; species Ambystoma mexicanum. The sequence goes on along the minus strand of NC_090921.1, from coordinate 491,201,123 downwards.
ATTAAATACACACCCTGTCGGCGTCCATTTTCGAAATCGAAAATCAATCATGTAATATACTCTACACCAACCACTAGTGGTCAGCGTATGCAAAGCACTGGGCGTGTTTGTTATACTATCCCTAGTGTGACGTGTACTGTACCCATAGTCCTTCACGTGTCAAGGTACCTCAGATTGTTTTGTTTCTAACATGAGGGAGCCTGAAGTGGTTGCCTGAGATTAGGAAAGAAAAGAAAGGTGTAAGATGTCTATGTACTTTAAAGGTGCAGAAGGAAGACTCTGGCACGGAAGAGTCATAGTGCTTCTATAAACTTGTATTCCAGAGCAAAAAGGAAAAGAAAACCCTATCTTGCCCTAACTCTTAAGGGGGGTTTCCCAGCCTCAACCGAAATAACTAGTGTAAGAATGTCCAAAGCAAATGTCCCAATGTCTGCTGTCAAAATCCTAACTCTGTCCCTTACACACTAATCTAACTAAATCAAAACCAGATGTCTTCATGGTCCAGAGAAGTGACTCCCTTCCCCTGGACAAATGGCAGTTTTCGTCATGATAGGAAATTGTGATTAGTTACTAGACCCTGGTTGGCAGGCTTGGCTCCTTCCTGCGCTGAAGAACAACTACCTGGATGCTCCTTCCAAGCTGTAGTGGGTCTTGACCCTGGGGTGCAGACCTGGATCCCTTTCACCAAGTACTGCGACGAAGAAGAGTTGCTTGGATGGGGCCTCCAAGCTGTAGTGGGTCATACACACTTGGATCACTAACCTGACCACTAATGTATGGACTTCCCACTACTTTCCAATTCTATTTGCATGGGTGCGAGTCCCAGACCCGCAATTCCGGCTTCATTTTTCCCTTCTGTAGAATTGGTTTACTCTCCTCCCAAGCTTTAGTGTAAAGTCCATGTATGTACTCGCTTTCTTCCCACTGTGATAGGATCCAAGACCCTCCTTCCTGAGCCTTGCAACCACCTCCTTGTGCTTTCAGTGCCTTCTGTTTCCCTGCGTACCTAATGTTGTGTTCAAGGCAGCTGGGTTCCTTCACAGCTCTCCGGTAACGTTCCAGAACTGGGGGGGCGTGGCCATGTGAGCAGACGTGCTTGTGGTGAAGCTCCCGATGATCCGGCATTAATCCTGTGAAAAAAGTGCCGATGCACGAGCCCTTCAAAGAATATTAAAGCAGGTGCAGGTGTATGAAAACACAGGGCACTGAAGCAGACGGACTGGAGCACTCATGCTGCAAGGAGTCGGCAGATAAGAGAGAGCGAAGTTCCCAAGAATGGAGCCCCGCGAAGACAAGATGGCGGAGGCCCCAGGCGGCTGGGAGACAAAGGAATCAGTGTGCGGACCTGCGACTGTACCCAGGACATGAGCCAGCGCGGAGCGGGCCGTGTACGTGTGCGGAGAGGCAGATCCGGTGGAGTGACACGGTCGAGGGGATTGTGCCCCCAATAGCCACTTCGCAGACGAAACAAACATACGGATAGGCAGCCTGCGCTAGGACCGCGCATGTGGTGACGCAGGAGCAGCTGAATCTCTTCGGCCAGGCGGTGGCAGTGCCCGGGCATTTTAGGGCTCGAAGATCATCCCAGCCCGACAGTGACTGGCCTGGGGAGCCGGCGACAGTGGTGCCGACCGGCGGTTGCGCATGCGGCACCCGGGAGGCGCTGTGCATGTGTGCACACGGGCTCCGAGTCCGCGCAGGAAAGTGGGCATAGACGGCGGACCCGCACGGCTCGCACGTTGAGGCGGCCCAGGCATCCTACATCTGCGGAAGACGGCGCCGCAACCTCACCGTTAGATGATCACTGAGGGCTGCGACGGCTGCAGTCAGCTGGGAAGTGCCCAGCGGACAAAACTAAATACTGGCAGACTGGTCCCCTGTGGGGCGCGCTAGAGGAGGCAGATCAGGCACCTAGAGGGCAGGGGGAGAACCCGGAGCCGGTCACATCCCCTTGCCCTCCCCTCCCGAGCCAACTTTTTGGGCTGGACTCAAGCACTCCCTTACCTGGCGGGGGACAAGGCGAGGACAACGCACGGGAATTGGAAACGTGGCTCCGAGCTCAGAACGGAGCTCGGGAAAAAGGAACCGCCAGGAGCAAACATGCTGGGTCCCACAGTACGCCCTGTCATAGCGGAGCAGGGCATGCAACGCTAAACGGATGACACTCACAACGAAAGGGGTGGGGGGCGTGTCAAAATGGATGGTGATCCCCATCAATAGTGCCTGAACGTACAACTGCCCAGCTGTTCAGTTGAGGAGAAGGTTGCTGACCGCAACACGAAGTTGGGTACACACGGGGGTGAGCACCTTGGTGGCACAAACATGAGAGGAACGGGCAGATACATGACAGACGCCAGTACCCCCGTGTGAGCATACAATAGGAAGCAACTTGGGGGCTCTGATCCTCAAGTCGAAAGCAGGAGGAGACAATCATTGTAGCGTGGCACCTTCGGGTGGAGTCATAAGTGCGCCCACTGATACGACTGTGTTGGCCATTGCGAGTGTTCCGGTTGTTGCCCCAACAGCAGAGCAGGGATAATAAGGGCCAGCCTGCAATAGCCTGAGGAAACCCTCCTGGGTGTGCATAGCTGCACGCACTGAATGACGGTGACCTGGACGCTCTACACGGAACCCTGATGGCATTATGCGTGGCAGCGGAGTACCTCCGAGCGCAATCACGTGCGCTAAATATTACAGAGGTGCTGCCCAGCACATGTGTCCGGTACTGCCCAGATAACAGGGCAGGAGGGGGTGAATGAACTTGTTGATGGCTGTTGATTTTCTGGGGCATGCCATGGAGGAAGCTGACAGACCTTTTGAGGTGCTGAGGCCCCCATTCTTGGGTAAGGCCTTGGACATTGGAACGGAGTGTGCGCCCTCCTCCCCCTATTTGTGGAGCATAAGAGGTGGGCGGACCCACAACATATGGCTGCTGCGTCATGTCTAATAAGCCTCTAAGACAAAGAGTGAAGCAACCTACGCTGGACGAATTTGCCAGGACACCGCCGGGCCCGGAAAGTGCCAGGAGCAAAGACAAGCCCCCGGCAGGTGGCATGGCCGCCGCGGGTACGAATCAAGAGGTTCTGGCTGCAATTGCGGACTTGAAAGCAGACTTGAAAGCGGCCTGGGAGGCCAAGCTCGAGATAGTTGTGGCTGAATTGAAAACAGTGTTGGACCTTAAGGTCGGTGAAGTGCAGGAGGAGGTGAATCTACTCCGACAGGATGTAAGGTCCCTGTCGGAACGCACAGAGAGCCTGGAGAAAGAAGGGAGTTCGAACACAGCGGACTGCGCCTCACACAAGTCGGAACTGCATGCCCTGGTGCAAAGAGTGGGCAACCTGGAGAGTAGAGCGGAGGAAGCGGAAGGACGCGTCCGAAGGAACAACATCCGCATTGTGGGTATACCGGAGGGAACAGAGGGCCACAACCCCACGGAGTTTGTCGAAAACATGTTGCTACAAGAGATAACGGGAGGAGTTCTGTCTCAAGGATTTGCTGTGGAACGAGCGCACAGGGCCCTGACGAGGAGGCCGCCGCCAGGCAATCCGCCTAGGCCAGTTATCGCAAAGATCCTTAACTATCGGGACTGGGAAAGGATTCTGGAACATTTTCGCAAAGGTGGAACAATCAAGCGAGGGGAGGCACACATAACGGCCTACCCGGACTATACCCTGATGGTGCAGCGGAGCCGAATGAACTTCGGGGCTGTTAGGAGGAGACTGAGGGAGATGGGCCATAAATACATGCTACTTTACCCGGCGAAATTGAAGGTTTTTCATAAAAACAGAACTTTATTTTCTGACACTCCGGAGGATGCCATGGGATGGTTTGATACGCAGGGTTGCCCCCAGGAGCCTGACATCCAGACGGAAGAAGGAGGCGGACGAGATAAGTAAAGTGTAATGGGAGCACAGAATGATGGTGCGGCTTCAGACTATGGGACTTGATTATAGTCATTGATGTGGCCTGTTCGTAGATGGGACCAGAGTAGATTAGATAATGTATTGTGTGCACTGTGACTGTTGCTTTAGTAGGGAGCCTTGCAGGGCTAGTCCTCACACCCCCATTTAGTATTAATAGTTAAGTGGCCATTAGGGCAACTTCACCCTACTGAGCTCTGAGCGTACCAGACAGGGCTAGATGTGGGGGTGCCTGAGATCCAGGGATGGAGCTGGGCAACAGTTGGGGAGGGAGTTGTTGGGAAAGGGATGGGCGGGGGGAGGGGCGGGGGGTGGGGTGTTCGATGTGTATATAGTTTTGGGGAGTTTGAGTTTAAACACAAGCCTACAGGGAACAGCCCTAGAATTGTATCTGTATTGCGCAGGTGGATGGGGTTGGCCGAGAGGGAGAGAGATGGGTACTGACGAGCTATGGGGGATCTTAGAATAGTGACGTGGAATGTCAGGGGACTCAATAGTTATCTAAAACGAAATAAGGTCATGCTCTGTTTGAAAAGACAAAAGATAGATATTGCATTGTTACAAGAGACGCATTTGACACGGGAAAAACTGGAGCTGGTAGGGAGAAAGTGGAAAGGTACTGTAATAGGCTCTTCGTATTCGGCCTATGCTAGGGGTGTGCTGGTCTGGGTGGCGCCGCACGTCCTGTTCCAACTGATACAGGAAACGGTGGAAACTGAGGGGCGTTTGGTCATAGTGAGAGGGTTGGTAGAGAATAAAGAGGTGTGCATTGTAAACACGTACGCCCCTAATCAAAACACGGCGGAGTACTTCCGGACTATGTGCACCAACCTGAGCTTGTGCATGGGGAGCGCAGTGATCTGGGGAGGGGATTTCAATTGTGTGTTAAACCCCGAAGTATACAGGTCGGATGACAAGATGGTCAGGCCGGCCCCAGCAGCTAGGGCATTGCAGTCGTTGCTAGACGACTTTGGATTGGTAGATGTGTGGAGAACGAAGCATCCTAATGAGAGGCAATATTCACATTACTCGGCCCCACAACAGCTGCACACTAGACTTGATTATGTCTTTGCCACATCAGATGTAATGATAGAGATCGTTCACATAGAATATAAAGTGAGGGTCCTGTCGGATCACTCGCCCCTGGTTCTGGGGTGGCAATACTGCCGTCCTAGGGGACGGATTCCGACGTGGCGCCTCCGTGCGGAGGCGCTTAAAGATCCGGTTTTTCGGGAGGATATAAGAGATGAGATCATTAGCTATTTTGAGGTGAACACAGGCAGCGTTGACTCGGCGGGGACACTGTGGGAGGCCTTCAAGGTGGTGATGCGGGGTGTGGCCATCGCTAAATCGAAAGGCCTGCAGGATGGGGTCCTGGCTGATTTACAAAGGGTGGAAGGGGAATTGGAAAGAGAACTAAAAAGTGAAAGCATAGACACCGAGCTGGTGCTTAAACTACAGCAACAGTGCACAGAATAGTGGGAAAGGCTCTGTAACCTTAATTACAAAAAGTACGTGGAGAGACAACATGCAGGTGGAGATAAAACAGGCCGTCTCTTGGCGTGGCTATTTAAGAGTGAAACCCCTAGGCCCCCGATTAGGACAATAACCAGAGAAGATGGGGAGGTGGCAGACACCCAAGAGGGAGTCAACAGGGAATTTGCGGATTATTATAGAGAACTATATGAGGATAGAGGAGGAGGCAGCCGGGATGAGATGCTAGAAACTCTGCAAGACATGGGATTGCCCAAGATAAGCGCAGAAGAAAGAGAAGAACTAGATGCACCAATTACTTTGGAGGAGTTCGAGGAGGTTGTTAGACAGCTACCTACTAGTAAGACCCTGGGAGCGGATGGATTACCTAGTGAATTTTATAAAGCATATGGGGCGGAAGTGCTCCCCCCAATGTTGGAAATGCTCAATGAGGCATTTGAAGTGGGACGGTTGCCGGAGTCGCTCAGAGAAGCGATCATAATACTGCTCCCTAAACCTGATAAACCTGGGCATAGCTGCGGATCATACAGGCCGTTGTCGATGCTGAACCAGGACAGCAAGATATTAACGGCTGTCCTGGCGAATAGACTGCGGAGAGTAATTAGCAAGTTAATACACCCGGACCAAACGGGCTATGTCCCGGACAGGAATATTACTCACAACCACAGGCGACTCCATCGGGTGATCGAATGGGGCTATGACAATGAAGGAGAGATGGCAATCGTGTCTTTGGACGCGGTAAAAGCTTTTGACTCGGTCAGATGGTCGTGGCTGCTGGCGGCCTTGGGAGAGTATGGAATGGGGCCGGGGTACATTAGGTGGGCGGAGATGCTGTATAGTTAGCCACTAGCCAGGGTGCGAACAGGAACAGTGATATCTGAGAGATGGCAACTCAGCAGAGGCACTAGACAGGGGTGCCCCTGGTCCCCGATGTTGTACATCCTGGCTCTGGAGCCCCTGGCACTATACCTGAGGCAACAATACGATGAGATAGGTATTGAGGTTGGGGGGGAACGGCACTTGATATCCCTATATGCGGATGATTTGTTGTTATACTTGAGATAACCGGAAGAAAATCTTCAGTATATTCTGGAGGTGATGGAAAGGTATGCGAGGTTGTCCGGTATAGCGGTGAATCCCCAAAAATCTAGCATTTTCCCGCTGGGCAGTTACAAGGGGATCCCTGTAGAAAGGTTGCCGGTGTTGCAGGTGCCGTGGACTGTGAGCTCCTTCCGCTACCTTGGAATAGATGTGTGCCATACGGCGGAGGAGGAACACAGGTGTAACACCGAGATGGCTGTTGGGAAAATCCGCAAATGTATGAGGTTTTGGGAGAAATTGCCCTTAGCAATGATGGGGCGGGGAGCGATGCTTAAGATGGTGGTTCTACCCAGGCTCCTACATTATTTTAGCAATATCCCGCATATGATCCCCAAGAAGTTTTTTGTTCAACTAAATGGTATGTGTAGAGACTTTCTGTGGCATGGTACCCGGAATAGAGTGGCGCTCTGGAAGTTGCAGAACTTTCACAAAAAAGGGGGTGTCAAGATACCTAATTTTGAGGCCTATTATATAGCGAGTCAATTACAGTTTGTGGCCAAATGGCTTTCCGATGAAGCGACCCCTGAATTTAGATTGTTTGGGCAGGACTGTGCCTCGTTTTACCTGAAAGAAATTATCTGATTGCCTGAGTCAGAAATAAGGGAGTGCCCGGGGATGATGAGGCTTGGGTGGAAAATGTGGCGACGAGCATGTATAATGATGTGGGACCCGCTCCCGTGTTCCCCGCAGGTACCTCTGGTTGCTTTGGCGGGAGGGGATGAGCAACTGAGGGTGATTATCAGAACCTATTGGGAGTCGGTTGGGCTAGTAACATTGGGAGACATATGGCAGGAGGGGACCATCAAAGAGTTTGAGGGACTTGGAGAGGAAACAGGACTACATGGGGGTCAGTATGTTACGTATCACAGGTTGGTGCGGACGATTTGGATAACGTGGCCTGAGACAGTGCTGGCGGAGGAACCGGACGCCATTATGGGGGTGATATATGACACAGCTGAAGGGGGGCATGAGATCTCTAGATTGTACGTGCTTGCAAAGCGAAGGATAGCTATGGGTTGGAAAAAGTGTCATAAGCCACGGGTGGAGGTGTGGTGGAAAGAATTACAGAAATGGTCAGAGGCTGAAACGGTGGTATGGCAGGAGGCAAGTAGCATGTCTTGGGAGGAAGAAGTGGGTACCCTGATGGCATGGAAAGCATTGATATCTGGACTATTTGGAACAATGCTAGATCCAGAGGAATCTGATGAAAATGACACCCTGCCGTGTGTAACAGATACTGAGTGTGAAGGATAAACAGGCTTGTGAAGGGGGGTGGGAACAGGGGGGCAGTGAACAAAGACTATTGATGTTAATGTAATGATTGTGGATTGCACTGCGTGTTTGGTTTGTATTGTTGGTTGTATTGAAAAAATAATAAAAATGATTTAAAAAAAAAAAAAAACTTTCCAGAACTTCCTTTTCCCTGCGGCTACTGGCTTTTTTTCCCTTCAGGGAATGTGTGTTTCTGCACCTTCGCAGTCCCTTGTTCTCTGGGGGAGTCTGGCTTCTTGTTCGTACCACTCCTGTGGCTTTCCGGCACTTCCTTTTCCCTGAAGGCAGCTGCGTAGTGTTCTTCCCTGTAGGGAGAGTGTTTCTGCACTGTTAAACGAACTGTGTATTATTGGGGAAAAAACGAATGCATTCTTGTCCCACTGTGATATTGCTCACTGAAGTGCCACACATTGCTTCCCCACTGAAATTCGTCATGATTTCTGCTCCCTGGTTTCCTACCTTGAGATGTATTCATATTATTTATTAAATCCCAAAAATGTCTCAAATCATTTTGAGTGATAATGACTAACATGTTAGATCCTTCATTATGGCTCTGTGAATACATTTGTACCCTTTAATCCAGTTTTTGAATTTTCGTTTTAGACTTGAGTTTGACCAAGGATGAGCGAGCCCCATCACATCTACTTCCTCTCATGGCTCTCATCTCCCTTCTCAGTTCTCTCTTTTTATTTTGGATTATAGCATCATATGAGTGAGGAATACGTTGCTTACATATCCTGTTAGTGATGGGCTTAATGTTAAAATCAACCAAAAAAGGTTGGAAGTGAGCCACAGTGATTAGCGCCAACTTTTGTTCTAGAGTGGTATTTCTTATAAACTCCAATATGGAACCGTTATATTTACTAATATTTTGTATGGACCTGGCAAACTTATTGCCCCCTTGATTGACTGATTAAACCAAGCTGGGTCCTGGGTGAGACCTCATATTTCAATTTTAGTTTTATTTGTGAGTGATCACCTAAGTCTGTCTCCTCCACCCACATTTCCACACACAGATCAAACAATTCAGATGTAAGGGCCACATAATCCAACAAAGCATATTTACTACCAGATCTCCAGGTATAGCTAGGCAGGAAATCTCCTGGGGAAGAGCCATTTAAGATCTTCAGGTTCCAAATATTAAATAAATCCACCCATAGTTTTCCATCAACCTTCACCCGTGAGTTAGGTCCACACCCTTCACTCACATATTCAGGATCCCCTTGTGAGATCAGCGAGCAATCCACATTCAAGTAACCAGCCACTATGACATGAAACCCATCGTACTCGCACAGGAAAGTATTGCATATTTCCCCCAGGTTGGCCAGAGTAGAGGCTATTTTAATATGGCATGGATTATTGTAATTATTATCAAGCAGCAGGGATTGTTGAACAATAACCCCATAGCTAGAAAACCATAGATGGAATCGGACACAATCTCAGACTCCAACAGTATAGAGTTGGTCACCGATATATTAAGGCACCTTGAGGGCATAGCCCCGTACTCTTAAATACCATCTGTTGCAATATTATGTACCCATCAACAATTAACAAACCCTCAACCAAACCTCCTGTAAAAAATGATGTGTTTATTGTGGAAAACCTGTTGTCTAGAGGCATTTCCCAGAAAGCTATTGAACCCACGAGAGTTCCAACTCTAAAGCTCAATCCCGCAACCTCTGGCTTCCTAAGGGGCTTAACAAATGTTTCAGGCAACCAAAGCCAGTCCTGAAGGTCTCTATTGACTTTTATCGTAACCGGATGTGTAAACTCTACCCTCCAAGCATTATTCTCATTATCTATACACGTTTATTTGACTGGGGGACAAGACCCCAGGCTAAAGGCGCCATGGCCTGACCTTCCAGCTCATCAGGTGAAGCAACAGGTTCAACACCCTGGTTTCTGAGGTCGTAACCCAAGGCTCTCAAAGTATCAATTGCACTCAAAATCATTTGTACCACAATGTTGAACTTAAAAGCCCAGTTGAACAACATCCAATCTCTCATCGTCGGGGAAGTATACCCTTTCTATAGCTCTTGACTCAAGGAGTCTGCATTGTGGTATTTCGTGCAGGAGCTTTATCACATTGGCTCTATTTAGTAGAACCTTGTACGGGCCATTTACAAGCCTTTCAAGGAGGAACCTTAAGGAGAGAACAGGCGCAACCGGTAGCACACCCATAGATAATTGAGCAGTTACAACTGCAGCCACACCACAGTCCCTGAAACAGGTAGAGCAGTGACTCTGAAGCTGACCAACTTCCTGTATTTTCATGACGTCAGCAATAATGCGATTTTGATGGTCCCCACATTTCTCTTTGGGCATAACCGAGCCTTGATCTCGCCACTGTCCTTGTTTTGGCCATGGCTCCTTGACCCTGGTTCAAGTCAGATGGCCCTTTAGTTATTCAAACCCATTCCCAACATTCTCCATGTAGACAGTCATATTGGTCACCAAAATCTCTACTTGTTCAAATGATGTTGAACTTATAACCCTTTGGATATCGTGCATGCAATGGATGGGGATGCAGAATAACCCGGAGTCAAAATAATCGAACAAGCTCAGGAAGATGGCAATGGTTGCTGTTTTATTAACAAATATCTAAAACGGGGAGGTTACAACAGACATTTGCTCGAGCTCAGTGTATTTCTCATAAAAACATCCTTATATGCAAAAAAAGTCAGCAGTAACGTCACACTACGTGACAAATAAAAATAACTATGAGGGATTGTGATACGTTCAAGGGGAACATCCAAGTAAACATTGCATAGGGACTAGCATTATGATTGGCTGCCCACTGTCAGGAGGACAATTTTTGCCTACCTCTAAAACATGTCATCTTCAACACTATTAAGTGCACAGTTTATCATTGGTCTTCAAACTATAAGGCCCTTAGTTATACAGCACTCTAAAATTGGTTGGCACGCTCGTTCCATGTCTGGAACATTGGTTCACTTAGCAGCACGTAAACTCATACCCAGGTTCCAGGAGGTGGACTTGACTTTACCTCCACACCCAATTAGCCCGACATCTCTTATCACCCATGCCTTTGGCCATGCAGATTGTCTTTGAACTTGGCCTCGCAAAGTATCCTTGTCTGTGGGAATATATGGGAGTACAGGCTTTCACCATTGTTGTTCTAGGACTCCAAGCTCAACTCTATTTCCATCCTTGGCTCACGTGACAAGAGACCACGATTTGGTCCATTTTGCAGCATGTAAATGGGCCTCATTACAACCTTGGTGCTAAGGGCAGCAACTTTACCACCATGGTGTAAACTCCGTTTACACCATGGTGGATGGCGGATTTACCGCCCCATTCCAAGGTGAGTGGGGCGGTAAATCCCCATTTCCCATTTTCCCTTCCCCATTCCCATTTTTGCCCCATAGGGCATAATGGGAGTGGGGACGGCGCTAATTACGCCGCCGTAAATTACGGCGGCGTAATTAGCACCATGGCAGGTTAGCGCCATGGATTTTAACGCCTGCTAAAAGCAGGCGTTAAAATCAGAATCAGGCGTTAAGGGTTAACGGTGGCGTTAACCCTTAACGCCTGAGTTGTAATGAGGCCCAATGTCTTCAATGAACAAAACTTGGCACAATTGGTGTTCTATCTTTGCCCCTAATTAAGAGATGATTCATCCTTCTAACGTTTATTGCTTTTAAGAATAGATAACCGACCTTAGTTACTTCTGTTTTGATGCCAGGCCAGACAGCTCCTATTAGGCTCTTCCACGATTTCAGCTTATTCGTACTGCGACATAATTCTCAGCCTTTCCTCTCCATGGGTGTCATGATTCCTGCCCCTCATGTCCCCAGCCCTCCAAGATGTCAGGCTGGAGCCAGGCCATGATCACCTACATGGCCCTCAAGGGCCTCTCCATCCCTCCAAAGACCCACTTGGAGTCAGACTTGGCGCTTGTGGCACCAGACTCACTCACTCCCATAGGATAACATTGGGGATTGGACTTGTAGTGCATTGATGGGGACAAGATGGATGCCCCCACATATTTCAGTTCCCAGAACTGCATGTGCGGTCTAGTCTTTTGGGTGTGGTTCAGCCCAGAGACACCTGGGATACCCAGAGACTATTTAAGCCACGCCCAGGCTGAGAAACATGCTTTGTCTTTTCTGCACCTGCAGTGTGACACTCACCGTGTTCGGATCGGTCTCCAGTAGGCCTGCATCTTTCTTTTGCGCTCAGCTCCTGCAAGAACAAGAACACTGTTAGGAACAGCCGTACCTTGCAGCGCTTTAGCCCATCATTCATCGCTCCTTCTGTTCTGCGGGCATCTTCGGCAGTGTCATTCCCATCCCGGCACGCCGCTTCCTAAGGAAAAGGGAAAAGAACAGAAAAAAGGCATTAGTAAGCATTCAGAAAATCTTCGCTTATTTTTAAAGACTGTACGAGCTTCAAACGCTTACCTGAATCCCAACCGCTCTGGGGGAACTCTGTCTCCGGAACTTCTCATCCATCTGCAAGAGGGAAAAGACACTCCAGGTTAGCGTGGAAACATCTAGAGGCGCCGCAAACCGCGCTTACTCACTGCATTTCTTCTTCATAAGCGGCATCCACGCTGAAAACGTTGCAACACCTAAAAGACACAGAAAAAGAACTCGGTTCAATACAAATACGAAAGGGTTGCATCGCACTCACACTCACCTTCAGCGCTACTCATCTCAGCAGCACGTCGCCATCCCCGGACGCCGGCCATCATCTAAGGAAGGAAAGGAACTAAGTTAGAGACCTGTTCAATAAGACTCATTATACTTACCTGTCGGACTCTTGTCAGTGAAGTAACTAGGCAACAACGAGCCCGCATCAACCAACGCACCCCTGCGCTGAAAGCAGGACGGAGAGCACACTTTCCAAGAAAACAAGGTGAGCTGTGGATCAAAGGGAAGGGTTGGACCCTGGGGTTCAAGCACACAGAGACAATAAGGAGTTAAACTCTGCCAATCCTGTGTTTCAGGCCCAGTCTCCAGTCGAGTAGACTCCAGGGAAGGGTTTGAGGTCCTAAGAGGTCAGAACAGGCTGAGTGACGTCCCCGTGGATACCAGGTGAGCGTTACAGAACACAAAGCCTCACATCAAAATCCACCTGGGCGTCATGGAAACATCAGAAACCGACCAGTTAGCCCACATGTTGGGGCAGCTACGTTCCGAAGTACATGCAGCCAGGCAGGAGACCAACACCCTGAGGAGAGAGCTGATAGTAGCCAAAGAACACACTGATGATTTAAGCCGGCAACTTGTCCAGTCACAAGCAGGGCATGCACCATTGCCGGGAAGCGTGCCCTCGATGCCAGCACCATCAGCCAATCCCGTTCATATAACCCTTCCTGGGGCAGTTCCCTTGGTCCGGCCCGAACGATTTACGGGGGATCCCAAGAGGTTTGCAACGTTCATGAACCAGTGCCGCCTGCACTTCCTTTGTAGACCAGGGGCCTTTCCAAATGACCAATCACGGGTCGCTTTTGTGCTATCCTACCTGAGTGGTAGCGCCGCGGACTGGTCTGTACCCTTTGTGGCCCAAGACGATCCTTTGCTGCATGACTTCAGGGGCTTTCAGCAGGAGATGGAAAAGCTGTTTGCCCGTCATACTCATGGGCAGGCATTAGACAACGAACCTTGTTGTTCAACTGGATCATAGGTTGCAGGACCGAAGAGCAGATCAAACCAGACCGGACCCTCGCCCTATGTATGTGCGTTCAAAGGACAATATTGCCCGCACAACGGAAGGTTCAGGAGAACCAATGCAAATCGCGGGGGGGTGTCATATCCCCCTTGACTAAAGCGGAAAGGGATAAAAGGAGACAGCAGAAGTTATGTCTGTACTGTGGAAGGTCAGGTCATTTCCTTAAAGAGTACCCTGTGAAGCCACCGAGAGGGACGGTAGGGGCCACGGACAAGGAAGATACCATCAAGGAATCGGAAAACTCCCCAGCCCGGCAAGTGTAGGGGTCCACTTGTCGAGCGAAGAAAGTGAACTACAGACCTCCCATTTTGGTCTTGATCAATCACCAACAACCATCTCGGATGCACGCAGTAACAGCGTACATTGACAGTGGAGCTGTTGGGAATTACATCGACCAGGATCTTGCGGCAAAGATGGGGCTTCCGTTACGCCCTAAATCAACCACCGACACTGTTACCACTGTCGACGACACGGAAATAGCTTCTGGTCCAGTATCCCAATGCACTGCAGCTTTAACCCTTCTGTGCCAGGATGGACACCAAGTATCTATCGTTTTCGACCTCATTAAGGCACCACAGTTCCGGTTGATTTTGGGAATGCCATGGTTGGTAGCTCACAATCCTCGAATCGATTGGCGAGCAAAAGAATTGGCCTTTCCCGAGACTTGCGCCCACACATGTTATCGCCAAGAGAAACAACCAATAGACATCAGAACCTCCACGCTTGCGACTGTGGCAATCGGCACCCTATCAAGTGAATACCAGGACTTTCAAGATGTCTTTCAGAAAGAACAGGCTTATACCCTGCCACCGCATAGACCATACGATTGCCAAATCGACCTGATACCCGGCGCACAAATCCCTTGTGGGCGAATTTACACACTCACAGAACCAGAAAACCAGCACCTGAAGGCCTATCTTGACCAATACCTGTCCAACGGGTTCATCTGTCCCTCGAAGTCTCCAGCAGCCAGTCCTCTATTCTTCGTAACAAAAAAGGAGGGGGACTTGAGAATGTGCATCGACTATCGCGCACTGAACCAGATTACCGTAAAAAAAACGCTACCCCCTGCCACTGATCCCTGAATTGCTTGATCAAATCAAAGATGCCCAAATCTACACAAAACTAGACCTGAGGGGGGCATATCACCTTGTTCGCGTAAAACAGGGGGACGAATGGAAAACTGCTTTTCGCACCAAATACGGCTTGTACGAATATCAAGTCCTTTGGCCTTTGCAACGCACCTGCAGCATTTCAATACTTCATGAACGATGTCCTACGGGAATTGATTGATGTCTGTGCTCTAGTGTATATCGATGATATTCTAGTATATTCGCATCAAAGCAGGACCACGTTAATCACGTCCTATCCGTATTGGAGAAACTCCGTCAACACCAGCTCTACGCCAAGCTCGAAAAGTGCTCATTCCACATCTCAGAGGTGGAAGTCCTGGGCTTTATTCTCAGACCGAATGGAATCCGAATGGATGTACACAAGGTAGATGCTATCCTGATCTGGCCATCCCCAAATTCATTCAAGGGGGTTCAAAGTATGCTGTGTTTTGCAAACTTCTACCGCCGGTTCATCCCAGGATTTTCGCAAATCGTGCATCCCATCACGTCATTGCTAAGGAAAAGCAACAAAAAGTTCCAGTGGACAACAGAAGCCGAGGAAGCTTTCCAGGAACTCAAAGCAAGATTCACATCTGTCCAATCTTACGCCACCCTCGCCCTGATCTCCCATACCTGGTGGAAACGGATGCCTCAAGCATGGCTCTGGGAGCCGTCCTCTCACAAAAGGACCCCGAAACGGGCCAGATACACCCCGTTGCCTTCTGGTCGCGTAAATTCACACCCCCTGAACTCAATTACGCTATCACAGACAAAGAACTCCTGGCCATTAAGTCAGCCTTTAAGGCATGGCAGCACTACCTCTTGGGCGCCAGACACACAATCACTGTAATAACTGACCACCAGAACCTCCAGTACCTAAAAACGGCAAAGGCCCAATCCTCACGACAACTACGTTGGGCTCTTTTTTTTGCTGAATATGACTACGTTATTACATTTCGACCAGGGGTGAAAAACGAGAAGGCCGATGCCCTTTCCCGTATGGGGGTGGAAGAGCAAGGATATCAGTACCCTGGCCCAATAACAATCATCCTGAGTGACAAGCTCCTAGGAATCACAGCAACCATAACTCAGAAAGAATTACATGAGGAAATCCAAAACCTAATGAGTCGGGAGCAATTACAAGTGTGGAGTGCACAAGGAGAACATTACATGATAAAAGATCAGTTGCCCTACTTCAGGAATCGTTTATTCTTACCAAACCAAGAACTACGAGAACAAGTCATGTCCGGTTATCATGATTCCTTGATCGAGGGCTAAAAACCCTAGCCAAGGTAAAACGAAATTATTGGTGGCCCACGTGGCGTAAAGACATTATCCAATTCATCCTATCTTGTGGAGTGTGTGCTCAAAACAAGTCATGCAGCAGGAACCGGTTGGGCTATTACAACCATTGGAAATCCCACCAGCACCCTGGCACACGTTGTCCCTCGATTTTATTACTGACTTACCACCCAGTCAAGGGTTTAACACTATTCGGGTGGTCGTGGACCTATTTTCAAAAATGGCACATTTCATTCCTCTTAAGGGGCTCCCAAATGCTTCCACTCTGGTAAAGGTATTTCTTGAAGGCATCGTACGGCTCCATGGGTTTCCTTCAGTTTTAGTCTCAGACCGAGGTACTCAATTTGTATCTAACTTCTGGAGAAAATGCTGCTCTATGGCCCAGATCGACATCTGGCTATCCACCAGTCACCATCCCCAAACGGATGGTCAAACGGAGAGGACAAATCAGACGCTCAAGCAGTATCTGCGTTGCATGTTACACCAAGCTGAAGGAAGCTTGTTCCACCTATTATGGATAGCTGAATATGCTTATAATAATTCCCTACACACCAGCACTGTGCAGACACCCTTTTATTACATGTATGGCAGGCACCCACGTACTTCTGAGTTGGACGTTCCTACAACCCTGGAAATACCAGCAGTCAAAACCTTGCACACGACCATTTCTCAAACCTTTAAAAGGGCAGCTGAACACCTACTTCAAGCTAAGAATCGCCAAAAGAGGTTCGCTGATCAACACCGAGCAAAAGGCCCCCAACTACCAAGTGGGAGACAAAGTCTGGCTGGCGTCTAAACATGTGTCCATTAAAGGAACCAAACTTTCCGTCCAAGATACCTGGGTCCATTCACCGTCATCTCCGTGATAAATCCTGTGACGGTCAGACTAGCTTTGCCGTCAAACATGCAGATTCATCCTGTGTTCCACGTGTCTCTCCTTAAACCTGTTCAACCTGGGACCCGGGTAGCAACGCCACCGCAGCCAGTAGTAGTCGCCGGGGAGCCAGAATTCGAAGTCAAGGACTGAAAGTACGTCAGATCCAAATTGTACTACTTAGTAGACTGGAAGGGGTATAGTCCACAAGACAGGACATGGGAGCCTTGTGAGTACATCCATGCACCTCGCTTGCTTAGACAATTTCATCAAAACCATCCAAACAAACTAGGACCAGACAGAAGAGCCACCTTGAGAGGGGCCTTGGGGGGGGGGGGGGGGAGGTGCTGTCATGATTCCTGCCCCTCATGTCCCCAGCCCTCCAAGATGTCAGGCTGAAGCCAGGCCACGATCACCTACATGGCCCTCAAGGGCCTCTCCATCCCTCCAAAGACCCACTTGGAGTCAGACTTGGCGCTTGTGGCACCAGACTCACTCACTCCATAGGATAACATTGGGGATTGGACTTTAAGTGCATTGATGGGGACAAGATGGATGCCCCCACATATTTCGGGTCCCAGAACTGCATGTGCGGTCTAGTCTTTTGGGTGTGGTTCAGCCCAGAGACACCTGGGATACCCAGAGACTATTTAAGCCACACGCAGGCTGAGAAACATGATTTGTGTTTTCTGCACCTGCAGCGTGACACTCACTGTGTTCGGATTGGTCTCCAGTAGGCCTGCATCTTTCTTCTGCGCCCAGCTCCTGCAAGAACACCGTTAGGAACAGCCTTACCTTGCGGCGCTTCTGCCCATCATTCATCGCTCCTTCTGTTCTGCGGGCATACTTGCCGGTGTCATTCCCATCCCGGCACGCCGCTTCCTAAGGAAAAGGGAAAAGAACAGAAAAAAAGGCATTAGTAAGCATTCAGCAAATCTTTGCAAATTTTTAAAGACTGTACGAGCTTCAAACGCTTACCTGAATCCCAGCCGCTCTGGGGGAACTCTGTCTCCGGAACTTCTCATCCATCTGCAAGAGGGAAAAGACACTCCAGGTTAGCGTGGAAACATCTAGAGGCGCTGCATACCGCGCTTACTCACCGCATTTCTTCTTTAAAACTGGCATCCACGCTGAAAACGTTGCGGCACCTAAAAGACACAGAAAAAGAACTCAGTTCAATACAAATACGAAAGGGTCGCATCGCGCTCTCACTCACCTTCAGCGC
The DNA here is from genome assembly GCF_040938575.1 of Ambystoma mexicanum. Taxonomy (NCBI): domain Eukaryota; kingdom Metazoa; phylum Chordata; class Amphibia; order Caudata; family Ambystomatidae; genus Ambystoma; species Ambystoma mexicanum. The sequence goes on along the minus strand of NC_090921.1, from coordinate 491,183,126 downwards.
TACTCATCTCAGCAGCACGTCGCCATCCCCGGATGCCGGCCATCATCTAAGGAAGGAAAAGAACAAAGTTAGAGAATTGTTCAAAAGACTCATTATACTTAGCTGTCAGACTCTTGCCAGTGAAGTAACTAGGCAACAACGAGCCTGCATCAATCAACGCGCCCCTGCGCTGAAAGCAGGACGGAGAGCACACTTTCCAAGAAAACAAGGTGAGCTGTGGATCAAAGGGAAGGGTTGGACCCCAGGGGAGAAGGGGTTCAAGCACACAGAGACAATAGGGAGTTAAACTCTACCAATCCTCTGTTTCAGGCCCAGTCTCCATTCAAGTAGACTCCAGGGAAGGGTTCGAGGTCATAAGAGGTCAGAACAGGCTGAGTGACGTCCCCGTGGATGCCAGGTGAGCGTTACAATGGGTTCTGGATTACTAAAATTCATAACACCGATGTCCAGCTTCTATACAGTGGCGGCTTCGCCTGCAGTCTATTTACTACGTATAGCCAGCTTCTAGGATCACTTAGTCTACTTGCATTTCAGCGTCTGTACAATTATTGAACGGTCACATTTACTGCAGTGCTTCGCATACGTGCAATCTTCTTTTATGCATATGGAAGTTTACTCAATTCTTAACTTCGTCATCAATTTCCGTAAGATCCACACATTCTATTCAGTCAGTAATCTTAGTACGGCACGCTCGTCTCCTGTGAAGTCACTAGCTTCTCTTTCACTCTCACATTCCTTCAGGGAGTTCCTCCCTAAGATTGTCGCCTCTTCGGGCATACATTCGATAGGGTTTTCTCAGAGGATACTTTTTCTCAAACACTTGCTGCGGAATTGGCACAACTGCTGGTGTCAAACATGGCACAGTCTCCGACTTCCAACATATAGAAGGCAGGGGGGGGGCGGGATTTCCTGCATTGGCATGCAGTTTCTCATCTACAATGTATTTTTCTATTTTAATGCGCTTGGAGTCACGTAGGTCTTTCAGACCAACCAGAGAAGACACACAGGAACTGCATTGAGGGCCACCTAAATTACATTCTGATGCCGTAAGAATACCTTTGTCCTGGAATTCCTCGACAGACTTCCATGATGGTATAGTAGTCGATATCATAGATACATTACTCAAGGCACGGCAACTACTGTTGTCCAGAGACCTGGGACTCCCTAAATTGTTTCAACATCAGTGCACGGCAAGGGCAGAAGCATCATCGCTTTGCTTTTTGCTCGAGCCCCCACTATATGTTGTTAGACATGACATTTGATTGATCAGTCAGGGCCCTATGAACAGCTTCCCGATTAGTTTGATAAGCAAAGTCCCTGGTTTCTACCAGTTTATCTAGGTCCACAGATTTCCAAGTCTGACTGCCCAGTCTCAGGTGGACTCCAGCAAGGACCTTCTCCTTATTCTTCGAGTGTCCAGAAATATTAGTTTCTATCACTGTTTCCACCTGAGCTGTTTGGAGTCTTATGGGATTAAGATCTTTAATTGTAGTTGTTTAGAAGACTGGAAAGGATTTTTGAGGGCACTGGACCAGAGTATCAACAGATGAAGGTAGATGGTGAGAAGCTGTAATTATTTTAGTGTCCGTTCTCATCATTGATGTCAAATATTGGCCCTTTGTTCTTGTGCAATTGGGCTTTCATCCTCTATCCCTACCACAGAGGAGACACCATTAAATGATCCCGGCACCTCTAGATTGACCCTTTGAGACTCTCTGGAACGCCTATCATCTAATGCATTGGCCGATTCTTCAGTTAAATGGAGATTTCTCAAGAATTTCCTTGAGTCAGCGTTACAGGTTTTCTTCCCCTTTTTTCATCTTCCTTTTTTTGGATTTATGCTGATGGCCAATTTCGCTGTTCCAATGCAATTTGGGGAACCTCTGTATCCATATCGGGGTTGGAGGGTGGAAGGGTGACGCTCTTTGTTTTTCCAGTCACCCTCACCACTCTGGTCAAATCCCAAATTGAATCATGCACCTTCTCTAGATTTATCTTGACGTCACTTAACTAACGTACAGGTATTCAATTCTCAGCGTATATTATCGGATAGTGAAGGGAACAAACTTACCATATTCAGTGCCAATATTTCTGGGACTAGCAGTCTGATTTGATCATCCCAGTCTTGACTGGTGTTCTGCAATATCTGATGGGCAATCACCAGGCTTTTACCATGTTCTTGCTGTTATGGTGCTCTGTTAAAAATGTAAAGTACTCTTCGACATCAGAAAGCTCAGGGGGCTCAGCTACAGGGTCCCCTACCCTCCGGAGGATTTGCACCATATCCTCCTGAGGAGCATGTTCCAGGAGATTTTGGTCACTAATAGATATGGAGCACATGGAATTTACAACTTTACCTGAGCGAACTATGGCCGGATGCCAGATGGACCCAATTTCTTAAAATTCTTGGCACCAATCGTTTGCAATGGTCTTTTTCTCCTTGAGCAGTTTTTCAAGGCAATTTCGCAATTAGCTCTCTCCTGTTATTTGACTCAAAATTAGATAGATGCGACATCGGAATGAAGAAACATGAGCAGGCCCCTCAGAGGGTTTGGCATTAGAACAAACTCTGCATTGCCCTCTGCTTCAGACACGTCCCCCTCCACAACACTACGATAGAACCTCACATGCACTTTCACCCAATTTAGAGGCACTACCTTTGCTAAAGCTGCCAAATCTTCCTGAGATGTATAAGTAGACACAGCTATGGCACATTGAAGATTCAATGAGGGCATTCATTCCTTTTCCTGATTTTGTAGTGCCGGAGTGCTTGACACAACACATTACATGATTTTAGAGGTGTTAGAAGGGTGGTTTTAGACAAATCCCCTATTGTTGAGGAAACTGTTGCCCAAGTGGCAACAGCACGTTCACGAAGGTATCGCTTACAATCTGGTTTACAGTTTTTATAGACATTGGAATAGCAGAAATAGTCACCACAATTTCTTCTCCAAATGGAAATGGGACTACCAGTAAGAGAAGCTTCCTCTGCTCCCCACTCCATGTGAGAATCAGCCGTTTCAATATATTTTACTGCCAGCCCCCCCATGGGCAAAGATTCATTAATTGTAGTCAATAGGGCTTCAGCCCCTAAATTACGGTACACCCCGTTTTGGTGCCACCGTTACGACCGTGGGCCGAATTGGTGCGACCAATTCGCTGTAGTGGTCATTTAGGTGCCCCCAATTTGGCACAGAAGACTTTCTGTGCCGTCGGTTTGGTGTGAGGGACTTGGGACGTGGCTTACACTGCTGCCACGTCTAAACACCCTTGTGCCAAACAAAATGGGAAAAAATGCCCAAACCAGCCTACGGCTAAACTTTGTGTCACCTTGTCCATGGCATCTGTTTTCACAGCACAGTAAAGCTGCAAAACAGAGGTCATGAGTGTTGTAGAAATATGTTAATACCTTGATACATCAAGGGGTTAAATTACTTTTTTGCAGTATGGCTATAGACGACTAATCAAAATCCAAAGCGCCCATTAACCAAGTAGGTAATTAACAATATAAGCTGTGAAACTAATAAGAAAATAAAATGAATTTAGCAATTACATACAATATGGCCAGCATCATTCGGACGGTGCAGATTTGGGGGTAGGGTGTATGCTTTCTGAGTTTGCTGTGAAATCGTGTTTGAAATCACAGGCTCTCTATCTGCAAAGCAAAGGACTCTATCCTTGCCAAGGTGTGTGCTAACATTCTGCGTCACACACAGGTATATGATGGGACTACGTCTCTTTCCTAAGCATCTGTATAAAAAAAACAAAGGAAAGACACCCACCCTCTCAGTCAGAATTAGTCAACCTCAAGCCCACCCTCTCTATATTATTGCACTTACTGTATGCTACTTGTAAATGTCCCTACGTAGCTGTCTGAGAATAGGTCTTGTCCTTTATCTGCCCCTTCTCACTGTTTTGTTCCATCCTCACCACCAAGGTGTTTTCCAACTGGCCACTGCACCAACATTATTTGTGAGGAACTTGCACACAGGATTGTCCAATCTAACGTGTAAGACTTAGAAAATGTTTATGGTTGAAGCACAATGTCCTCAATAAATACAAATATAAAACCGTCAAGCTTGGGATCTTGGTTCCTGAAACCAAAAGCGGGACACTGTATTACCCTTACAAGAGAATTAAGTGTTGAGGTGGAATATCATTGTCCAAAAGTCTGTTCCAAAAGTCCTGCTCCGCCTACATTATCCTCCTCCCCGGAAGAATGGCTTTTCAGAAGCTTTCTGCACAAAGAAAGAAGAAAAGAATGAATGCTGGCTTATGTCAATCTTGAACCAACTTCTTTAAATATCAATAAAGATTAGGCACCACCAACACGTGAAAAATGGTACTCAGTCTTTCTGTGCAATGGGGGGCTAGGTACTCTTCTCGCCTTACCGGCTCTGGTACCACTTTGCGCGTGCTTTACGCTGGGAAGTGGTTTTTGTAGACACAGGTGGGTCAGCCATAGCTGTGGGCAGGCCACAGTTGAGCAGTATCAGGCCCGTTTCAGGCACCGGAGACTGTTGTGATCTTTGGATCTCCTTTGCGTTACTCGCCACGTTAGAAAATAAGCAAGTTTTCAGTTCACCATAAATAAAGCAGTAGAAAAGCAAAACGCTGGCACCTCCAAGGACTGACACCACTTAACTCCCACTGAGTCACGCCAGTCAAGGTCTCGAAGTATATTAAGGTCCTATCATCAGCGGTCCAACTCTAGTTGTCGATGGGCATAGTCATCAAGGAGGTACAGTTAGTCTGTCGTATTTGACTGCTGACCAATGGAGGGGTCCATTCCTTGTAGGGAGAGGCCCAGAGGTGTGCCAAGCTCCATAGGAGATATTGAGGGAAGCTTACCAATCATGGAGACAATTCTGGAGGTGTTGCAGCACTTCTGCACTGGGCAGGTGCCCTCAGTCTACGGTAAGGCCCCTAGAGCGCAGACGCTAGTTTAATCTAAGGAGGAGTCATAGGAGGGGTCCTAGCCTGATGAACATGAAATCCTGTGGTAGGGCATGACTCCTAAAGATGCTCAAAACTATAAACTTCAAGCTCTCTTCTCCACCAAACAACACAGCCTTTCAGGGCTCGATATCCCATATGGTGATCCATCTGTGACTAGATCTGCAGTGAAAAAGAAGAATGTCTTGATGGCTAAACTCAACATGGCCTCAATTGCAGCCCTTCTAGTCTACATAATGCCGAAGGTCTTGTATTTAGGTGAGTAGGTCTTATAAGCCCCATCTTTAACTCCTGCAAATCAGGCTGATAAGAAGTGCCAAGCCCCAAAGCTCAGCCCCTGTGTGATTCAAGAATCAGCCACAGCTACCGGGGTCAGACGCAAGTCGTCTGGCCCAGGTGTCTACTCTACCTTTCTCCTGGAGAAGGTGTTCCACATGCTGCATTCTTCTGGGGGTGGTGGGAGGGTTGATTTAGTTGGTATTCTAGGCCATGTGCAGGTCCCACTGCTGTCCTAGCCAGTTATGAGAGGGATTGTTGGGATAAGGGCAGTCCAACGGTCTGTTAAGTGATCCTGACCTCACAACATTTTATGCGGGCTACTCTGACTCTATGGATGCCAGCTTCAGCGGTATGAAGACTGGCATGGTACTCAAGCCGCAATCCTGGCTAAAGGCTGCGGGTTTCAGGCCAGTGGTATAGTCCAAGCTCTTGAATCTTACATTTGACAGGGTGCTGCTGTTGGGAAAGGGCAGTAACGGGGCACTTGCTTCTTACAAGACAGAAACTGAGGGCACAGGCTGTGAGCCAGGCACCTCATCAGCTGGCTTGTCTAGAAGTTAAAGCTACCCAATCCAGACATATTATCAGCTGTCCTCAGTTAGATTCCAACACCATCGGCCTCAGCGGATCATGACTCCTTTCGTTCTCCTCATAGGGCCTGCAGAGGGAGTAACAAGGAGAAAGGGGGCTGGTCCTAACTCTCCCTCACCAACCAAGACACCGGCCTCTCCTACTCACAGCACTCCGGTGGGAAGAAGGGTCTTGAGCCATTTGCTGACTTGGTGGACCATAACATCTGAAAAATGGGTGCTGGAATTTGTAGCATGAGGCCATGCACTAGAGTTCATTCAAAGACCTCCCCATATGTCACCACAGGGGAGCGGAGCACTCAAGGAACACTGGGCGCAGCTATTGGAGGAAGTGCAGCAGATTCTATTGAACGTTGCCATCGGGGTGGTCCTCATAGAAGAGAGGAGTCTGGCATCTACTCAAGATGCTTCCTCATTCGAAAGTGAGAGAAAGAGCACACATCCCTTTAATGGACTTGTCCACACAGGTTAATTACCAGGAAAGCTTTAAAGATGATAAAGCTACAAAAAGTCATCCCCTCGGACCAAAAGGGCAATTTTCCCAGCCTCATGGATTTGAAGGATGCATACTCCACTAGCCTATCCAAAAAAATACAGAACATGTTTGCAGTTCAAGTTCCTGGGCGCACATTTCCAATTCAATGTTCTTCTGTCAAACTCAGATAAGCAACCATAGTCTTCACAAAGTGTCTGGTGCTGGTGGCGGCTCAGCTGTGAAGACAAGGCGCCTATGTTTATACTTACCTCGATGACAGGCTGATCTTGTCAGACACGGCTGAAGGTTCAAGGGAGGCTATAGCACAAAGGTAGATCGGCTGTATGGGCTGGTCTTCTCCATGGAAGTGGAGAAGCCAACTTGTGTTCCATCGCACAAGATTACTTTCCAGGGTAACCAATTGGATATGGTATAAGGCCTGCTAAGGCCTGGTGAAGTAAAAGTAGAGTCCCTGCTGCTGTTGGACACCCAGTTCAGGCAAGAAAGCATGTTGCTTTTCAGGAAATAGAAGAGGCTCTTGGGGCTCATGCATCCATTTGATCCCATTCTGCCAGCTGCAGATGCGCCCGCTGCAGGAGTAGCTGGATTTGCAGTGGCCTCAACTTGGTCGCCCAGGCACACAAAATCATTGGACTCATCACCCTTATTGATCTCGATATCCCAGCCCTCACAGAAACCTGGCTAACATCAGCAGCGGGCCCTTCGATATCCATCGCTATTCCCACAGGGTACGATATACATTGCTGTGACAGAACCCTAAGGCCCCAGCACCACCTTTGAAGACAACCCCGTCAAACTCATCTCTTCCAATCAAGCCTACCACCAAACTCCTAGTCTTGGGCGGCTTCAGCCTTGGCTAAAATGATCTCTCTGACACAGGGGCAATTGCCCTTACCAATCCTTTGACAGCCCTAGGGTGTATCCAACGTATCACTGACCTCACACACTCCCAGGGCTGCATCCTGGACTGGATTCTGGACCATGGAACTAACACTTCCGTCCTCTCCAACCGTCCATGCCCTTGGTTTTACCACCGTTCCATAACCTCTAACATTTCCATCCGCAGCAAATGCAAACCACCTCTGGCCACACCAGCGACTGACCAAGCCACCATTCCAGTCTGCAACACCTGTAACTTGATTAGTGCGTGGATCATTCCTCTTTTCAACCTCCCCTTCCCAATGTGCATGACCCAGAGGCTTTAGTAGACTACTACAATACCCTAATAAGGAAGTCTATTGACCTCCTGGCCCCTCTGAAATCCAGAAAAGGCAATAACGTTCTACAGTGCAACTCATTGTTCACACTTGATCTTTGAGACCTCAGAGCCAAAATAATTGCAGATGAAGCTCCTGGCATAAAGACTTAACCGCTGACAACAATGCCCACCTTTTCGAAAAGTTTCCTCCACTACAAACGCACTATTCATGCCACCAAAGCAGCTGTCTATAGTGACATAATCACCAAGGCGTCCTCTAGCTCACGCAAACTGATATCCATCTGCCGAGAACTAGAGACACGCATCACCCCCACAGCCTCCATCCTGAAAGACAGCGCATGGTGCAACAAGGTTCAAGACACCTTCACAGGCATAATATCTCAGTTGCAAGCCAAGATACAAGCCAAATTATCTCAAACGGCAGCCACCATCCCTCCTGCCCCTCTACTTGAAGCATTCAGAGACAGCCCCCTCTTCCAGTTCCAGCCCACCTGCGTCTCCACGCTTGCTGTCATCAAAGGTCTCAAGCCCTCACACTGTAAAGGAGACAGCTGCCCAGCCTCTACTGTAAACAAATGTGCTGAACCTCTACTCCCTCTCATCTCTGCTATCATGAACACCTCATTTGCCACTTGCACCGTTACATCCTCCCTCAAAGAATCCTGGATTTCTCTCCTGCTGAAAAAGCCCTCCTTCAAACCGGCCATCCCCACCAACTACCGACCCATTACCAATATGCCCTTCCTTTTGAAAATCATTGAAAGGGTTGCCTACCTTCAAATCTAGGAATTCCTCGAATCCAACCACATCCCAGACACTTGACAATTCGGCTTCCGCCCCAAACATGGGCCTGAAATAGCCCTCCTAGACCTCAAGAATCAGCTAGACAACACCAACTACCATGGCAACCTCTCCCTCCTACTGCTTGCCCTCTTGGTGGCCTTCGACCTCCTTGATCACCAAACACTGTGCGTCACCTGACGTCCTTGCCCTACTTCTCACTCAATGTAGCCAAATGGGTTGCCTCATTCCTAGCGAACAGGACCTCCCGTGTCTAAGCAGGGGATGCAGTCACCCAACCTACGCCTACTTCTTGCGGAGTACTCCAAGGCTCTTGTGTCTCCCCTACACTGTACAATGTGTACACAAAACAGCTTTTCGATCATCTTGAAGCGCTAGGCATTTGGTACACTAACTATGCCGATGGCACACAAATTCTTATCCCTCCCTCCGGCGACCAGTCCCAGGACACTCAGTGAACACATTCTACAAAGCTATCCAATCCAGGATGGCCATAGACAGCCTCTGTCTAAATGATGAAAAAACAGAGTTCCTCATCATTGGCCCTCCGGTCCGCCTCACCAAACTAAGCCAAGCATATAAAACGTTCATTATCGACGGCCATAACATGCCCATCGCCACCTCCGTACAAACTCTGGGCGTGTACCTTGGCTCTTCTCGAAGCATGTCTCGACAGGTCAACCACATTGCCTTGTATTCAGCTTATGCTACCAAGATCATGAACACCAGTAAACCTTCCTTGTCTGCCAAGAACAGGCTCGAGGTTCCATGGAAGGACACCGACAGAGTGTGCAACCACTACCTTCCTCGCGATCACCAGGAGACCCATTGCGCATCCTGTAAGCGCTTTAGACCCAAAACCCTTAAAGAGCATTGAACTAAATGGTGTCCGGCACATTGCCATGATGGCTGATTCGCAAACCGCTGCTGGCCAGGGCAGCGAAGGCTCCTGTTCGGAGCCAGAAGAGACCATGAGGAAACCATCAGGCTCACACGCATCAGTCCCCAGCCGCAAAAAGCAGTCGCAGCGCGCTGCTATGGGGAAAACCTCTGGACGGACAGACGGACGGACGCACGCACACCCACACATACACAAACACACACACAGACACACACAGACACACACACACACACACACACACACACCCTCCCCCCAGAACCCTCGACGACCCTGAAGTTTCACCAAGGGGAGACCCCAAAGCAGTTGTGATCGTTTTAGCTGACACCAAAAACAGGCAAATGTAAAAGGGAGCGATTTGAAAAGACTATGGACAAAGTTACCTCCTTTGTCGTATGAATAAGTACCCTATTCCCAAAAGACTTTGGACCTCAAGATGTCTCAACCCCTTGAGTCTGGTCAGTCACAGCATCTTCCGTCACCCACTCCTACGCCCACCCGTTGCATCTATAGATGTCTCTCCCATGGCTCTCAGCACAGGGGCATTGAGCCTGACCAGGCAGATCAAGACATATGGCATGTGAACCAGGATAGATGATCAGGATGACCCATATTGACTATCATTGAAGCCCCAGATGTTATAGCGGTCATAGATTTTCTATTGATGACCAATTATTATATAACAAGCTGCTCACTATTTCAAAATCCACACAGAAGAGAATCCCTGATAGTACTGATTTCGTGGAGGACATTCTAAATGAGAAGAAGCCTGTCAGCCAAGCAGAAGTTGCCAAAGAAGAGCATGAGACCATAAAGACACTGGCACAGATTACAAACAAGCAATATGTCCAGAAAGGAGTCTTTAACACACGGCATACTTTTAATACCCAATGCTCCAACAGATCCAATCAACCAAGATCTGCAGCATCTGGCTCCTCTTTTTAAAGTCCCCAGTCTCAATCTACCTCCTATCAAGAGAGGGGGTTTTGTAGTGGAAAATGGCAAGGCTGGGTTGCAACCTATAGAAGCGCAGCAGCCCTTGCCAACAGGCCGATTGACATTCCCTCCCATGAATCCAGAGTCGGGGGTTGCATAAGACTTTTCACCCAGCAATGGGAGGGAAAAATGTCAGATCGCTGGGTGCTTGCAGCAGTGGCAAAAAAAGGGTACTCGACACCACTACACCATCTCCCTTGTGTAAGAAAGATGTCTTCACAACATTTTCTAATCCTACAAGAGGAGATACAGACACTACTAGAAAAAGGAGCAATAGAGCTGGTGCCATCTCCACAGGACGATCAAGGTATTTATTCAGTGTTCTTCCTTGTTCCAAAGAAAGATCTAACAATGCGCCTGGTGCTAGACCGGAGCCCTGCAAACACGTATGTCAGGCCTCAAAAACTCAGGATGACTACGTTACAGCTAAAACAAGGGGGATTACATGGCAACATTGGACCTGAAAGATGCATTCTTTATTTCAATGATGCCAGCACACAAAAAATACCAGAGATTCAAAGTGGGGAACAAGCACTACCAATTAAATGGGCTACCATTTGGCATAGCCTAACTCCCCCCCCCACTTGCAAAGGCAGTCTATTTTATTTTATGTATTATTTGCAATGCGTCTATACATAGGTGTTTCGAGGCACAACAAGGCTAGGGGTGGGAGAACCGGGACAAAAAAAGATCTTACTGGGATCGTGCAAGTGCAGTAAGGAGAAGTGCAGGGGAAGGGCAGGGGGGGGGGGTGTGCAGGAACAGGGGATAGGGTCCCATGTGAAGGAGAGTGCCTGAGGAGGACAGGGCAGGGGAAAAGAAGAAGGGGGAACAAAAAACGAAGTGCCATGATGGGGACTGGAATGGCTGAAGGCCATCCAGTCACGTGCAGGTCTGCGGCCCACAAGGGAAAGTGCAGATGAGGAGGGGAGGGTTGACACCAAGTGCAGGAGTAGGCTGGACAGGGGGCGTGCTGGTGCCCTGTCAAGGGCTGAGGGGGGAAATTAGCAAGGGAGGGGGGAGAGCGAAGGAAGAGGTAAAAAGAAATGTCTTGAGGAGCTTCTGGAACTTAAGGAAATATGGCTCAAGTCTGAGCGGGGCAGGGAGGCTATTCCAGAGCGAAGCACCTGCTGAGGAGAGAGATCTACCCCCCAATCTCAGCTTGGAGAAACGTCTGATTTGCAGAGAGTTTGAGCTCGACAACCGAAGGTGCAGTTGAAAGTGAGGCTTCTTGGCAACGCCAGAGATGTGAGTGGAGAAGGAAAGGGAAGTGTCGAAGAGGACATCAAGGATTTTAGCTTCACAGGAGGGTGAGGGGAAGCGGCCCATGTAGGGCCAGAGTGTGAGAGAAAAAGGTGGTGCACTGATCCCAATGAGAAGGATCTGTTTTACTGGCATTAAGGCCAAGATCATTGTTAGCGCACCAAGAGAAGTACAGAGGGCCATGGAGGGGATGGGAGAAGTGGAAGCTTCAGAAGGGTTGGACGAGTTCCTTGCAGATTTTGAAAAGTTCATCTGAGTTGTTTGGAGAGACAGGTTTTGATAAAGATTCTCTTCTTAGAGTGGCTGGAGAGTCTGTAATGCATTTGGAGCAGGCAGCAGGGCAATTTGTCAGAGTATGTGCTAGAAGCTTGCGTGTCTGAGCAACCAGGAGTTGCAGTTAGAGGCTGGCTTCATCCTTGTCCTCCTGGCAGGGACAAGGATGTCCAGAGTTTTGAAACTGGTGAGATGAAGGTCTGAGAGGGATATGTCCGGGTGATAGTCAGAGGCAGGAGTAGAAGCGGGTGTGAAGGTGGCAGCAAAAGCTGCAACTGATACTCGCTTCATCTGTCGGGTGGAGTCTTAGCCGGGGGCCCGAGGAGGTCCAGGTGAGGAGAGGATAGTGTGGTCCGACCAGGAGAGAGGAGTAATGGGAGGCATGGCGATGGGGAGCTCTGAGTTTAGAACATCCAAGGTGTGATTGGCAGAGTTAGTAGGACCAGAGTGAAGAATGGAGAGTGAAAGAGTCAGAGGCTGCGGCAGTGCCCAGAGGCTACATTAGGGTAGTCGAGATACATGTTAAAGTCTCCAAGGAGGAGAAGCTTGGAGGAAGAGGTTAGGAGAGAAGAGGAGAGGTCAGCCCATTCAGAGAGGAAAATGGAGATCTGGCCAGGAGTCCTATAGATGGTAGCCAGAGTTAGTGAGAGGCCGGGAGAGACATCAAGCATCCAGACATGGTAGCAGGGACCCACTCAGGGAAGATAAGGGCAACTCGGCCCCGGACCAGTGGGCCTGTGTTTAGAGGGGATCTTGTAGCCCTCACAGAGGAGAGTGTCAAAACTTGTGACAGAGCTGGCAGTGAACCATGTCTCTGTGAGAACGAGAACATCAAGGTCAAGATCCTCAAGGAGGTGGCAGATGTCAGAGAAGTGTTTGATGGCAGTGCGAGAGTTGAGAGTAGCAAAGTGTAGCATGTTGTCACTTTTGAAGGTCTTCCGAAGAGGTGTACAGGGACGTGGCGCACCAGTCGGGGTGCCAGAGGAGGTGGAGTGAAGAAAGAAGGAGTAGCAGCAGGCGAGGGGAGGAAGTTGATGAGAGACGGCAGATGCCTATCAAGGAGGAGGCGGCTGGGCTGAGAGCCCTGGGCCATGACAGTGGCATTTAAGTAGACTTTAATGATGACCCTGGAGGACCGGAAGGATGCCAAGAGAACACCCCAGCGAGTTCCACCATTAATGGGAAAGGAAGAGAAAGGGGAGAGCACAGAGACCAAGTGGAGAGTCCAAAGGGCTGGCGCAGGGACGACAGAGGATTTCAGTGACCGTCTGTCTGGAGGCAGCATTGATATAGGTATCAGCAATGGGGAGTCCTGGGTTGGAGACCAGGAGGTCCTTCTTGAAATTGTTCATTCTGGATTTAGAGAGGGGGATAGGAACAGCTGATATAATAGCAAATAGGGAAGATAGGGGAGATGGAGAGCACAATTGGGGGGGATAGAGGAGAGAAGGCAGTGGGGTAGGGACAGACAACTGCAGAACACGACCCCAAATGCATAATAATTCAATAATGTTGATTTTGAAGATTTCTAACGTGCACCTAGCAGACTGAACTGCATTCGGGCGCAGATGTTTACTAATATTTGTATCGATCAGGATGATCAAAGTATGTAATCAATTAAGTGTTATGTTATGGAAATTTGTATAGCACACGGTCACCCAGGGTTATCATGGCGCTAGAGATGGCAAGGACAGAGAACCAAAAGCCGAAACACAGCTTCTACAGGTTTTTAGAGCTTTTCTAAAAGCCAGATGATTAGACAATTTTCTAACTTCCAATGGGAGGTCATTCCAAAGTTGTACCCTGGCTACCAAGAAAGCCCGGCCACCAATTTGGGACCGGTGAAAGGGGGGCACACAGAGCAAGCCTGCTGAGGCTGAACGCAAGGAGCGATTGGGGAGGTAGTGAATGAATTTTGAATGGAGGTATTCTACACCCTGGTCATGCAGTGCTCGATTGACAATGCAGAGCGCCTTGAATGCAATATGCTTAGCCATCGGAAGCCAGTGCCGGGAGCGCAGGACTGGAGAGATCGGGGCTTCATATGTTGACCCTATTGCGACACGTGCTGCAAGATTTTGCAAGCGTTGGAGCCGTTGGACTACCCTCCTTAGGAATCAGCTCAGCACCATATCCACAACCACCAGTGGGCGAAGAGGGGCCGGTAACATGGGATGCACCTTTTTTCTATACTCCAAGATGGAGATGACCAGTTTGACATACTGCCGAAACGTGCGCATCCATGGAAAGAGACGCAGACAGAACCACTCCCAGGTTTTTCACCTTAACCGCAGGAATGGGAAGGGGGCCAAGAGAGAAGGCCAGAAAGAGGACACCCAGAGTGAAGGATCATGAGGGGAGCCTATCAGCAGCACCTCCGTCTTGTACCTATTCAACTTCAACGAATTGTGGCTCACCCATTCCCCCACGGCCGTCAGGCACCGATGAAGGTACGACGACCCCCTCAGCCCGATCAAGATCTAAGTGGATCAGGATCTGAGTGTCATTGGCATAAGAGTAGCACCTGATGCCGAAGTGTGAAAGGAAGAGGCCTAGAATTCAACAAAACAGCAGAAATACAGTTGTAGGACTGGAACATTCAAAGTTCAGAAGAATGGGATGCAAGCATACAAATTAAACAGAGAAGCTCAAATACAGAACAGGCAGATTCAAAGGAGGGGTAATGGGGGGAGGCCAGCTTAAGCCCAAAAGCAGTAGCAGCGAGCGAAGAGATCATACCATGCATCACAAATCAGATATGTGAGGAAGGAGAGAGGTGAATGTGCAGTGCAGGCAGAAAAATCAAATAAACAGATTAGGGTAAAAGGCACACCATTGCAGGTGAGAGTGAAAAGGGCAAGGAGGCCAGTAAGCTAGTTTGATTGCATGGAAGTCAATGAGATGTAACTGACAGGTAGGCAGGAGCAAGGATGGGCAACAAGATGCCAGGAAGGTGTAGGTCCATGCAGGCACACAAGCGACAAATGAGCGAGGGTCAGGAACAAATGGAGTTTGAGGCTGTGACCAAGACACAAATGCAGCGAGGCAGGCATGCAGGGGTCGCATAGGGGGTGAAGCGCAATGTAGAGAAGACCGGCAGCCACCCAGGGTGATGTGTGGGCGCCTGTGCAACCCTCACAAGAGATGTATGGAGTGGGAGGAGGCACTTAACCGGCTTCGCTGCAAACAGGGAACATGGGTAACTGCAGTAGAAACGGGTCCGCGACAAGAGGAGGAGCGCCTCCAGAGCCCAGAGGGGGCCAGCGTCGCCTGCCGGCTCACGGTCCCCGATGGTTCTTCACACAGCGTCGGACAATCAGGCTGATTGCAGGAGCCCAATGATCTGCACAGCATCGTAGTGCAGCATAGTGGTCATGTTGGAAATGCTGCACCGTGTAAAAAAGGCAGGGCAGCTCCACGAGGCAAAGGCTCCACTAGTAAGATGTTGATAGCCAAGGAACAAGTTGACGCGTCTTAAGCGGCACATCCAATGTACAAAACAAACCGTTTCTTAAAGGCCTTCAAGGCAATGGTGATGAGCTTTTCCGTACCCCTACCTCAGGCCCTGTGTCCCTGCTGTGGTGCTGGGGCTGCTCCGCTACTGTGTTCCAGGGAGGAGGTGTGATGAGTCGCATGTCCCCTGCAAATGTAGGCTGTGGGGTCCGATCCGGTCATGGCACTCGCTCAGCTGTGTCCATTCCAGTGTACCCTTACTCAGACGAATTGCTAATAACAGTACATATGCCACAGAGGTGCCTACAAAACACCCAATGAACTCTCAACCTGCCATTTCAATTAGGCTTCTCCATAAACGAGAAGAAGTCAAGTCTAGTACCCAGCCAAGTAAACATTCCTAGCGGCACTAATCAAAACAAACAACGGACTAGTCTTCCCCTCTAACGAGAGCGTCCAAAACATGCTATTCCAAACACCTCAGTATGTAGCCGGTCGTCAATTAACAGTGCGAAGGGCAATGCAACTTCTGGGAATGATGGCTTCCTGCATTTATCTAGTGCCACATGCCCAACTGCGCATGCGTCCGATGCAAGAATGGTTAGCGAAACAACTGCCGCAAGCAAGCGGTATGGAGGACGATCTAGTGTTGGTTTTGCAAGCTCCAGTTCAATCGCTGCAGTAGTGGTCCAAGGACAACCTGTTAAAGGGAAAGCCTTTCAACACAACAGCAATCAACACGTCTCTTTCAACAGACGCATCCCTAACAGGGTGGGGAGCTCACTTACTCCATCATACTGCAACAGAGTGTGGACACGGGCGTTAACCAAGAAGCAAATCAGCCTTCTAGCAGTCCTCAAGGCATTTCAGGAATTCAGGACACAGTACATAAGACAGTCCTCATCATAACAGACAGTACCACAGCCATATACCAACCAGGGTGGGGGGGGAATACTCCAGTGCTGACCAAACTAGCCCAGAAGATTTGGCTGTGGGCACTAAAACACAACATGTTTCTCCTAGCATAAGATGTTCCAGGGGAACTCAATTTACTGGCAGACGTACTAAGCAGAAGTTCGGTCCTGCCTCAGAAAACGAGTGGCAACTAAACCCAAACGTGCTGCTCAAAGTTTTCTCAAACTGGGGGTTCCCAGAAGTAGACCACTCTGCTACTCAATTGAACGCACAATGCCAAGATTAAGCATCCAAGTTTCCCATAAAGGCTCCAAAGGGAACACACTACTAATTAATTGGTCAGGGAGATTTACATACGCCCCCAACACCTATTCTCAACAAAATAGTCCACAAGCTACACCGGGAACAAGTAAGACTAATCCTGATAGCTCCAATGGGGGCACAACAAACATGGTTCTCACACCTGTATATGTTGTCCCTTTGTCCTCCATGAAACTACTGTGTCCAGCCAATATGTTGACACAGGATCAAGGGACGACACGCCACCTGTGCTCTCAGACATTGAACTTAGCAGGCTGTCTCACGAGGTCATAGAATCTGGTCACTTAAGTCTACACCAAAGATGCATGGAAATCCTTAAAGAGGCACGTAAACCAAATACACGTCATTGCTATTTTAAGAAATGGAAGCGTTTTGTGTTATGGTGCAAAACACATTCACTCAATCCAATTGAATGTTCACCGTCAAATATAGTTCAGCATTTACTACAACTATTAGACTCCGTCTTTGTTTTTAACTCACTGAAAGTACACCAAACTGCTCTCTGCGCATACACCACGTCACAGAGCACATTTTTGTGATGTAAAGTCCCAGTAGTAAAAGCCTTCATGGAAGGTGTTAATAAATTATACCCTCCAATTTCTAATCCTACTCTCAGCTGGGACCTGAATATTGCACTTACAAGGCTCGTGGGTGGCCCCATTCGAGCCTATGCACAAAGTCAGTCTTAAACAGCTCACGTACAAGATAGCTTTTCATATAGCTATTACATTTATTAGAAGGCTCAGTGAACTGCAAGCACCATCAGTACAGGGCCCCTTTTTTTATTATCCACAGAAACAAGGTAGTACTACGCACTCACCCATGGTATTCACCAACATTTATATGGAACAAGTTACTTACCTGTAACTATTATTTTCCAACATGGGTCTGGCATGGATTCACATGATCATGAATATTCCCCATCAGGCCGGGAATCCTCAGTAAAATAAAAAAACAGCTTCACTTTACCTTACAAACTGTCTTTCTCCTATAAGCCAATCACTGATCTCTAGGTCATACTACTGCGAGCCCTCTCCCTATGCCCCTCCTCTTGCAGCCATTTTAAGGTTTGGTAGCACGCAAAGATGCCAGTATGAACAAGAAGAGCAGCATATGGGCAGGAGGGAGTGTTCGCGTGTGAATCCATGCCAGGCCCATGCTGGAGAACAATAGTTACAGGTAAGTAACTTGTTCCTTATCCAGCATGGGGTCTGGCATGGATTCACATGCTCATGAATAAAGAATACATAGCAGTACAACATTACACAACCACGGTAGGTGGCAAGGCTCAATAGAAACAAATACTCTTACTCCGGAACAAGCTCACCTTCAAGCAAACTGGTAGAGTAGCACAGCTTGGCCGACCCTTGACTCCTCTCTGGAATCAACTGTCGACGCATTAGAATCTTGTGAAGGTGTGCGTGGACCTCCACGTAGCAGCCCTTCAGATGTCCAGCAGGGGCATCCCAGACAGTTGGAATGGGCTCTTGGACGGCTGGGCAGCGGTCGGTTTGCCAACCCGGTGACATTGTGTGATGCAGCTGGAGAGCCACATGGAGATGGAAGCCTTGGACAAGGCCTTCCCATAATTCACAGGACCAAAGTTCACAAATAGTTGAGATGTCTTCCGGAAACTCTTCATGCGTGCCACATAGAACTTCAGCGCATGAGCCACATCCAGCGAGTGCAAAGTCCTTTCAGCCAGCGACAAAGGTTTCGGAAAAAACACAGGCAACACCAAAGGCTTGTTGAGGTGGAATTCCGACAGAACCTTTGGCATGAAGGAGGGGTGCGTCCGCAGCACCACCCTCGTGTCGTGAAAAGTCAGAGAAGGCTATTTGCAGGAAAGGGCCTGGATCTCACCTACCCTCCTGGCAGAGGTGATGGCCACGAGAAAAGCCGTCTTCCATGAAAGGAACTTGAGAGGAACCTGTTGCATAGGCTCGAAGGGAGCTCCCATGAGCCTCGTCAGCACAACATTGAGTTCCCATGGGCGCCAGGCTCATAACCATCATGAAGACCAACATTAGAATGGGACTATTTACTTGGGATTATTTAACTTGGGGGGGTTTCAGCCAACATGGAGGCACACACATAGCTCAGTTACAAGGAACTGAGTTATGCGGTCTAGTCTTTTGGGTGTGGCAGGCCTGGGACTACTTTACCTGGACTACTTTGGGTGTGGCAAGCCTGGGCCTATTTTACCTGGACTACTTTACCTGAGACTATTTAAACCGCACCCTAACAGCAGAACATGCTTTGCGTTATTCTGCTGCGGGCAGCGTAACGCTCACCGTGTCCAGTTCTTTGATGCCAGCTTACCTGAAACCAAGGACCTGCAGAGAGAGAAAGAACACTACGAAACTTACCTTGAACAGTATCCTGTCTTCAATCCATCGCCGACTTCAGTTCCACTCACCTGAAGGTACGAACTCCATCATCCGGCACCGCATGCATCCTGGAATACCATAACCTGGAAAGAGGAGAAAGAAAGACAGCATTAGTAAGCGTTTACTCATGTTTCCTCCCGAATGAAGAAAGCCACACAATCCTTACCTGGTTAGTCATCTCCTGGTCAGTATCATTGCTGGAACATTACGGCACTCGGCGAGGAACATCGCAACCTGCAAGGAGAGAAAAGACACAGGTTAGCAATATAAAAGGCGAAACAGCGCCACGCATCGTGCATTACTCACCGGACAGCATCGCGCACACCGCGCTTTCGCCTACCAGCCCATGCTCATCTTCAAACTGCATGACAACACCAAAATACCTTTCCATACCTTTCCATTCCATTCCATAAAAGGAAAGAAGCTAGACATTATTATTCGAACTAAGAGGAACATAAGAACTGCATATAAAGACTGTAAAGCAGCAAACCTACGGAGTCGCAGCAGGCCTGGATTCCCACAGGGGGACTTGCACCAGTGAAGTAACATGGTCGCTGCTCGCCCCCCCACATTTACACGTCCCTGCCACGAGGAGCAGGATGGAGAATCCACCACTTACAATATTAAGACCCATCTTTAACCAGAGGCCTTACCACGGGACTGGGAGAGGGTTCGAGAGTAAAAATCATCCAACCAGGGCTGGGTGGCGTCCCCATGGATACCCGGTGAGCGTAACACCGTCCTGCAGACCTGGTGTAGCGGAAGATAGCCGCCAGATGCACCTTGATAGAGGCATGTGCCAGCCCTGCGTTGGCCAAGGACAATAACTATGGTAGACTCTGCAGGGCCGAGACCCTCAGAGCGTTGATCTTCTGCCTCCGGCACCACGCTGCAAAACATTTCCACTTGTGCCCATAGCACTGAAGAGTCGATGACGCTCTGGCCCTGGCAAGGATCTCCCTGCTGTCCGCCGGCAGCTCGTATCCTCCGAACTCTAAGGCTGCAGGAGCCAAGCCTTCAGGTTCCGCGATCCTGGGTTGTGATCTAGGATTGCGCCTCTTTCTATGGGGAGCAGATCCACAACCATTGGCAGCTTGACTGGGGGAGGCGCTGACAGGCTGAGAAGATCCGTGTACTAAATCTGCCTCGGCCACGGCGGGGCAACGAGGATCATACTGCATTGGCACTATTTGAGTTGATTGATGATTCGCAGCAGGAGAGGCAATGGGGGCGGGGGACAGGTAAAGGAACAGGACTTCCCACGGGAAGGAAGACGCATCCCCCATGCTCCTCGGCTGGTGGAACCTGTTTGCAAATCTCTGGCATTTGGAATTTGTCGCCATCACAAACAGATCGATCTGAGGTCTGCCCCATATGAGGAAGAGGCTGTCCACTTGTACCTGTCGAGGTTCCCACTTGTGGCAAGAGCGCAGCCCCCTGCTGAGGGAGTCGGCAATGGTGTTCTTGACTCCTGCCAGGTGAAAAGGAATGAGTAACATCTCTTGGGCGACGGCCCAGTGCCACAAGTACTGCGCCAGGGATGCGGTACCCCCTTGCTTCCTAATGTAGAACATGGTGGTGGTTTTGTCCGTGAAGATACTCGCCACCTTGCCCTTGAGGGACGGAAGGAATGACTGCAGCTCAAGGACATTGATGTGGAGATCCCTCTCCTCCGGTAGCCACAAGCCTCTGGCTTGGAGGGCTCCCTAGCTCTCCAGGGAAGCGTCTGTGGTGTCAGTCTCTTGATATGGGGTGCTCTGGAAATCCGTGCCCCTGGCGATGTTAGAGCGCGCGCCCCACCATCTCGCTCAACGGAATTCCTGAAGGGGTCGCAACCACAACCTGCAGAGTCAGATCAGGTAAATGCATGATGAAACCATGCCGAGCAGCGACTTGATGGTCTGCACCATGACGGTTTTCAGTGCCAACAGCTGTTACTACTTGCCCAGCATGGCCGCTATCTTTTCTTCCAATGGGGCCGCCAGGCAGGAGACTGTGTTGAGCTTGGCCCCTAGGAATAGGGCATTCTGCAATCAAAGCAGAAGAACAAACCGAAATTAATGCAATGTTAGAAGTAGATTTTGTAGAAACAATATATCAGAGTGGTCAAGTCTGATGGAATTATATACGTGTTCAAAAGTCTCTGATCAATCAAGGATACTAAGAAAGTAATATGAACTGTTAATGCTGTAAAAAGAGGATGAAAGCTGTGATCGATCCGCTGAGGGGAGCCAGTGAAGTGTGAGCAAAATACTGAACAAGCAAAAGTAGGCTAACAAGTGGAAGTGAAGGCTTTAAATGAAAGCTAATAAATTGGAACTTGGAAAAGCGAGCCAAAAAAGTGCCAAGAAAGAGAAGTCAATACTCTATTAACCTGTGAGCTACTGAGTGGTTGTGAACCGCCAAACTAATCTAAGTCAAGTTGGCAGAAAGCTGGGACAAGGCTAACTGGTTGCGTGACCTATAAATGGGTGGGCTGTGCGGCCTGTCAACTGCGTCTAGACCAGGAAGCCCCAACAAATCCAAGAGAGTTGTGAACACAACCCTGAAAGCAGACAAAGCTGAACATTGTGAGATTGCTTTGTGTACCAGTGCTTGAAGCTTGGGGAAGGGAACCCTAAACTCCTTTTCAACTTTGTATATTGAATCCAAGCTTGGGGAAGAGAAAACCCATATTTGTTGGAACTGTATCCTGAACTTGGGGAAGGGAGCTAAAGGCTGCTCCATAATTAGTGTTGAACACTATTGAGTTAGAATAACCCTACACTACATGTTTGTATTAGACGTGAGGGAAAGCATAGGTTTTGACACAGACTGTTGATTTGGATTTACAGACATAGACTTTCCTTAGGTAGGGAAATCTCCACCATAGTTATAGGGCAAGTAAGGCATTACACCCATCCTGATACTTAATAAAGATTCTATTATTGAATTCACAAATCTGTTGTCTGTGTCATCTCTTGATACCATGCCTGTCTCACAGCGGGTTTACTGCTTTCGTTAGATCAGGTGTAGAAAGTGAGGGCAAGAAATGTCTCTTGACGGACTGTAGTAATGGGATGCATTGACATATCTGCTTCTTGTTGAGGATGTTATCAGTGAAGTCAATGTCCTCCTCTGACTCATGTGTTTCTATTTGAAAACCATCCGCTGCCTTTTTAAGAAATTTGTTAGATCATCTGGTCCTCAATAAGTGAGGTTGACATAGGGTCTTGTGACACGCCCGGGGATGGTACAGTGAAATCTGGGCCATCAGGGTCTGTGCCATGGTCGTCATCTAAGAATACGTCCTCATCTTCGTCCACATCCAGTTCAAATACAGATTCCTCATAGGGTTCAGTCAATTGTACCGTAGGCATCTTGGACGTAGGCTCCCCTTCTCCCTGTGAAATTTGTTTGTTTGATAGGGGTTTTATTAAAACAAATCTACCAAAGAAGCCATCTCATCCATGGTACTTTCTAATCTATATGTAGTCCTGGGGACACTACATGGGGTATCGTGGAGAGGAAAAGACTCTTTCCTCCTGTTGCTGTGTGTTAGACTTTCTCTGAAACTCCTCTGACAATGGGGAGGTAGCCTCTCTGTATCCTTACCTTGGGAGGATAGCTCAGCGGCAACATGCTCGCCTTGAAAGCAAGACGATACGGAGCAACGCGGGTTCAAACTCTGGGTCCGCGCTTAGAAACCTCTGGGTATTAAGCGCGTTATAAATAACCTATCAAATCATCAATAGCTGTTGAAACAGACTGTTTTGGTGGCTGTGCTGGCTGGATAGGTGCCTGTAAGGGAATGTTAGGCACGGAACCACTCTTGCTCAGCATATGTTTGTGTTTCGGAATGTTCGCCTAAGTACTAGCATAGGGCACAGAGGTTCTAGGAGGCACCGAGCCGCCTGCTGAAGGGCAAGGTTCCTCAGCCAATTTGCCACCTTTCGATGGGTGCATCAAAACGTATGGCAATGATTTATGCTTGTGTTTCGGCGCCTTGTGGGCCGCTACCCCCTCCGTACGTTTAATCTGTGTGCTCATGTCGCCAGAGGAACCATACATAGGAGTGTGGGGTGCCTGCTTTCCGGAGCTGGGGACAAGCACCTGGGAATTTTCTGTGTTCCTGGCGGATGTCTACCTGGGGTCACCTATGGCACTGGTACTGTCTTGTTCTGCCTCAGATTCCTCTGCCCCCACCTGCAGTTTCTGGCCTAAAACTCATTGTACCCAAACTAGATTTAGGAAAAATGTTCATGGGCAGGTAAGGATCCCCAATATCACTTTGCAGATATTTACAGGTTAGTAAATGTTACCATAGAAATAAAACAGACAAAGTCAATAGGCAATCTGCGTGGGTTAAAAGCAGCAGAGTCCCAATTCTGCCCCACAGGTGCAGATATGGCAGAAAACGTCCCCAGAGAACACCACAGGAGATGCCAAGGAAAGGTTCCAGATGTTAGTTCAAGACCTAAGACCTCAGAAGAAGATTCAGCACTGCAGGAGAATCCCCAATGCAATCCAATGGGAAAATTAGGTTGAGACCCTCCTGCCAATAATCTCTACCACAAATCACGGGGTCCCCTGCAGGTAACAATTGTTTATAACCCACCCCCCGTAGGGCCCAGAAGTATGTACTCACAGTGTTGGTTCCCAGAAAGACGGTTAAAGGAAGTATCAACAAGTCAAAAAGTACATGGGTTCTTTTCTAGGTATGGTTTACAGAATGACATTTCCCTGGGTTTTGAACCCTGGGCTAAATCGCAACACCAGAAAAAAGAACAAACAGGTAAAAGCAAAAGTAGCTATACTTATACGGAAAGATGGCAGGGAAACCTGGCAAAGCATGTCCCAGTAGCTCACTAATAAAAGGAGGGCAGTCAAGCCATAGAAAGCAATCCAACAGCAAATCCTACAGTGGGGCAACCCAGGACGGTCCTGAAGAGCAGATGAGGTGTGATATTGGGAGTCTTAACACCCTTCCAGGCGATGACAGCAACCCGTTCCAAGGCAGAACAATTACTACAGTACGGTAGGAAGCCGTCGATAGAACGGCCGGAAATGGTCCCAGCTCAGGAGGCTTTGCCCAGCGCACGAGTGGCTCACAAGGAGGACAGAGCTGCCCCGGAAGAACAACAAGTACCCAAAAGCCCAAACTGGAGATCAGCCGAGGACACAGCAACTAATCAATTTGGCCAGATCTGGTCCTTTGAACTGCAGCTACGGTGGGATATCCTCCAGCAGGTAAATAAACAGGCTGTACCGAAAATCCCAATAGAAATCTGAGTTTAAGTACAAGATGTTCCCCTTGCATACCACCAATAACAGGCCCTTGGGAAAATGAGGTAGGTGTTCAGCACATCTGTTTGGACCTTGAATCGGCCACTCAACACAGACCAAACCCACAGGATGCGATTTGGCCACCCCAGGGACCAGAGACTGGTCTAAACCAGTCAGTAAATACGGAGGATGTGTTACTGGGCTCACAAAAAACCCATGTGTGCACAACTCCCATTTTAGGTCTGCCACGTGGTTCCCGGGTACAACAGGCCCCTAAAACAAAATGGCCAATAGTTGGACTTAAAAAATATATCAGTCTCCAATGGCCACCGAAAAGGTACACTGGCCTACCAACGTGGTAAGTAGGCTTTCGACGCTGGTGTAGCCGCAACTGAATTACAGCTGGAACCAGCCTATGCACTAAAACCAATGAAGAGTGTTATAATCACCCTAGAGCTCAAACAGGGTGCTTAAGAAGGACCTCTACGCCTGGGAAACATTTGGGCAAACCAGGACCATATACTCAGAGTGAAAAAGGGTTGCAGTGGCAGGGGTTCTTCAGCGGAAATCCTGCAGACTACGAAAAATAGGTAAGTGAGCAAGAAATAAGAGGGAAAAAGCAAACAGTTAAAGTGTCCAAACAATGGACCTACAAAGGACCTACAGAATTTGCAAAAATTATATTCTGTCTTATTAATCAAGAAGGTATCAATGTCGTAAGACAGGCACTTGAAGAAAAATCTACTAATTACGTTACTCAGCATACGGCTCCATAATATTTTTGATTTGGAATCTCAGTTTTACCAATAACAGAAAGATGCCTCCATAGACGCAGAATTTGCATCACCATTTGCCAATGTATTCATGGAATGGTTAGAGACCGAAAATCTTCACACACTTTTAGAATTACAAATCATTCTTATTGAACTTGATACGTGCCTCACATAAACCAAAACTACTCTGGAACAAACCCAAAATTCAAGATGCAGGAAAAATGTTCATGGGCAGGTAAGGATCCCCAATATCACTTTGCAGATATTTACAGGTTAGTAAATGTTACCATAGAAATAAAACAGACAAAGTCAATAGGCAATCTGCGTGGGTTAAAAGCAGCAGAGTCCCAATCCCTGGTCACAGATATTTGAAGAACTAAATATAATTGAAACACAGGATAGAAACTCTCCGAACTAAACTAAAAGTTAAGGAGAGACACATACGATTATCAATAGGACTACATTTACAGCTAGCTAGAAGATGTACCTATAATAAAACTTAACAGGTAAACTTTTAAACCAACAGTGCCACATATGGATAATACATCTAATACAGCTGAAAATACCCTCCCTGGCAGTTTAGCATTTGGAAAAAAACACAGATGCTAATATAAACAGCTCTACCTAGCAAGTCTTTTTTTAGAAGGAAAAAAACCTCCTGCCCAACCTGAAGGGCGAGGAGATGAAGCAAAAGACCAAATACCCGTGTGTCACAGACAACTAGGTACTAGTTGCAAATTTATTTCGTCCCTGAAGTTCAAAGTTAACTACAGGCAACAAATACATATTGAAATTACGGAGTTCAAAACCAGAATTACTTTGACATACATCATCACCAACTTTGTCTTAAAATCCTTCATTAATCAGTCGTCGCACAAGTCAATGAATTGGATGTTAACACATTTTGTTCACACTCACATGACCGAATAAAAGCATCAATCCATTAAGACACTGAAATCTGTAAGGGCACCTAGCCAGAGCATTTTTGATTTTTTTAAATCCAAAAAGGTCTCTGGGAATTCAGTCTTTTGAAAGTGAGTTCTGCTTATCAGACTCCCTTCCATAATGCTCAAAGTAGCTCTTCTGAGCCTGTCTACTGACACAAATCAGCAGCTACCTTGTAGTTTGTCAACATGGCAGTTACAGTAACGTGCATTCCCACGAGCCTGCAGGAACCCAAAGTTCCTACAGCCAAGGACTGCCTTTGATTGTCGGCTGCCCGGATCAAAATGATATAGTGTGTGCTGCCAGGGCTTGGCGGCTAACTAATATATATAAGCCATGTCTAGTTTTGACATGGTGGTGTGTGGGTATCTACTATTACACAAGCCCAAATCTATTTGCCAGTTATCGTGGCTTAAAGTGACATAATACCCTGTCAAGAGTTTGTGGATCCAGATGTCTGCAACAGAGTTTCACCCAAAACAGACCATTTGAGTCCAGCTTTAGAAACATCTTTTTGTTCTCTATGGGAAGTCTTGTCACCTTCCTCAGAAGACACGATTTGACCCCACAGGGCAGGGAGGTGACCAGTGTTTTAAAGGACAAGCTTTGCCATCAAGAGGGAAGTCACACCACACTGATAATTACTAGAGACTTGTTGATACAAGGCGGGAAAGGGTGTGTTTGGGAGATGTTCATTTTGTAAATCTTACCCTTTGTCCCGAGCCTTTCAGCAGTACTTCTGGACTCTTTAGAACATTTTAATTGACTTTGAAGGTGAGTGAGACATGTGTTTATCCCACTCACCTCCTGCATTTACGTTTGTTGTGGGGAAACTGGATCCCTTTTAAGGCTCCATTGTAGGGAACCCCCCCTCCTTTATATTTCCTATGGCAGCACCCTCAACCTGGTATGATGTGCTGCCAGGGACACCTACGGTCCCTTTTGCAATGTCATTTTGGGTTCACTGGTTAGTATTTGGCCTACCAGTACAAGAGTGTTCATCTCCCTTTTAGGACTTCTCAGTTTTACTGTTTGCAGAACAAGCAATCTTACATTGAGTGGTATGGTGTCCTTGTCTTTGATCTAAGTAGCATGTTTGCTACTTTCCAGGTACCTTTCAAACATGCTGGCGGCAGTTGTTACTTTTTTGCCTTTTTTCTGCCGCTTTATATTCTCCTGAAGTGCATTATCACTGCATTATCACAGCTACCCAGAAAATGGCCTCTGCTCAGGTTTTAAGCCCTGTTCACGATGGCCTGTCCTTTGAAGGGCTTTCCTTTACCTTTGTACATGCACCTTGGTGGACATTTTGCAAGAAGCCTGTGAAAGCTCTCCTTTGCGCGTGTGTATGGGCGCTGGCAGGAAGTGGGGAGAAGGGATGTCTTCCCCATTCGACAATCCTACAGGAGAGTGAATGTTGCTGGACAGTTGGAATGTTGCAAGGTGTCCTTATTGAAGGACTGGGTTCTCCCCCTGAAACTTTCTGTGGGTGGAATTTGTCATGGGTGTCCGACACTTCTGCTGCCCTCGACCAAAGTTCTCCCTCTTGGCTAATGACTGCCTCCAGACTCAGTCCAAGGTCAAAGCAAGATGTGCATCCGTAAAAATCTGAGGGAGGATCTCTCTTTTGTAATGGAACCGAATCAAGGTGTCCCATCTACGGTCTGAGGTCTCCATAGGAACATAAAGATGACCAGTGGTGAACGCCCTGGAACCTGTGACCAAACGACCCTGCACGGCAACCACAATGGTTAAGTTATTTGCTGTTGTCTGGGACCATTTTTAAATTTGCACTTCTCAGGCCTCAGAGTAAGTTAGATGCCTTATCTCTTGATCCGTCCCCTTGCTCATTTGGTTTGCATTAGGTGCAAAGTCCTCCTTAGCTTAGCGCTATCCAGGACGGGCCCAGGAAATTGTCAGAATCAGTACTTCTCCAGCATTGGATCTTTCATGGATTCACATGCTGTGAATATTTCCCGTCATCAGGCTGGGAAACTCCGGTAACTTTAACTTAGTCATTTTCCTATGGGAAAACTTTGACACCTTGAGTGTCCAATCGACGTCGTTGTGGGTGCTTTTGGCAGCACCAATGGGACACTGAATGTATAGCTCTGCCCCAGCAGCTTCCCCTCAGATTTCAACCGTCTTCCAAACAGTTGGGATTCCTCATACTTCCCTCCTGAGAGAATATTTACGGTTATTCAAGAAAAGATTTTTCTTCAACATTTGTTTTTTTCGGTTTCTCAGCGCGGAAAAAGCTTTGGTTCCAACTTTAGTATGGAATCTTCAGGACCGAAAAAGTCCTCATTCAGGCGGTGTGAGACCTGTGGCCTGAAGAACATACATGAGGGAGACAGGCATCCGAAGTGCCTTTACTGTCTGTACCCAAATATTGTGGCCGACAGATGCGACATCTGCCAACGGTTGTATCAAAAGACCCTCAGAGATGCAAATAGATGCCTTATTTGTTGGCTCAATGAGGGGGCCTACTTGGCATCGGAGCTCAGCTCGTCACTGAGTGGATGGGCAACCACTCCCTCTGACAAGAGGTCGCCGTCATGTCAGAGATCCAAATCTGAAGAACCGGCGAGGAAAAAGCAGAGAACAGGTGAGGCTAAGTCGTCTTTGGGTCAGGACAAGGCCAAGCACTCATTGCCTTTTAATAAATCTCTTTCTAGTGGTGAAAAATCCCACATAGTCTCCAAGCACTCTTCTAAGAGTACTATGTCAAAGTCGCTGTCCACCAAGAGAGAAGGGCTCGTACCCATATACCAAATCCGCCAACTCATCCCGGAAATCTCAGTCTACGGACAAGCATAAATTGAGGTCGGCTACAACAATCCCCCTCAACCTCGTCGGCAAAAAAGTTTTCTTTGACAAGCACCAAGAAACACCACTCCTCATCAGGCTCACACAGGTCTTCTTCCGGACACAAGTCCTCCTCAAAACATCACTCGACGTCCAAACTGTCTACTACACCAGCGACGACATTGACGATTACGACAATTGTCACCACCTACGTCTCGACTCCCGTCTGCGGCTACCTTGACGACGACCACCACCTCGACAACGACTATCCCGTCAGCGACTACCTCCTTGATGATGAAGAAAGGATCGCCGGCTGAGAAAGCAGATGTGTACATTGTTGACGGTGCCGGAGTTTTCAGTAATGGAAACAGATGTATTGTCCCTGAGAGGGATATTAAAACCCCCCATCTGGGCCCACGGTACACGACCAGCCTCCTTTGGAAATGTCTCCAATGGTTTTACCAGAAGAAATTCTGCAGCACAAAATCACATCAGATTTCGAGGCCCCTCTTTATGAATGTCAGCCAGTGTTTGAATCGGATCTTGAGGAAGGAGCTTCACAGGCCTCCATCCACGATCCATCTACGGGATTGAGCATACCACAAAGATCCTGAACACCTTCTTTACCGTCTACATCTGCAGACATAGGAGGTATTCCAACGCAATATCCTCTCATTAACTCTCATTCCTTGCTATCCATGCAGGTCCTGTCCACTCTTCAGTCCCTACTCAGTCAGCTGGATGCCAGACTTCCTCTGCCTCAATCTCCAACAATTCAACCATATGGAGACCCACAGGCTACACCTCGACAAAAGGAGGCACCTTAGCTTTTTCAAGACCAGGGAGCTCGCCCTAGAAAGCAATCCCCTTCCAGGCCTCCTCCTACACCGTCCCAGACATTTAGTCCACGAAGGAGAGAACAGGAAGAAGGTTAGTTGGTGCACACTGATCCTGGACACTGGTCGACAAGACACGCTTTCCACAGTCTCCTCTTCTCCAAGGAGAGCTGATACATGGGACACAGACCCAGACCAGGATGCACCAGGTAGCCCGGCAGTGAAAGAACGATTGGAAAAGAAATGTAAGGCTCCACATTCCACTCCAAAATGCCTTACTTCACAACCAACGTCAGAGTTGGTTGTATCTGCCGCAGCTAAGCAAAAAGCATGCACACAACATAAGTGTGCCTCTCCCCCGGACAATGACCATCGAAAATTGGATGCCTTTAGGAAGAAAGTGCTTACAATTGGAACGACAACGGTGAAAGCCGCAAATTCCCTAGCCATTGTCGCACGGTACGACTGTGAAATGTGGCATTGTTTAGCCCCTCTGCTAGACCACCTGCCGGAACAACAAAGAAAAGAAGGTATGCTGTTGGTGCGAGAGGATGAAGAGGCGTCAAATTACAGCATTAATATAGCAGTGGATTTAGTCTCTGTTTGGCGACAAGATAGACGTAGACCTAAAGGACATGAAAGCTGATTCAGACACGGCTAAATCGCTTAGAACTCTACAAAGTAGGAGATCCTTTCGCCCCCTTTGTGGGGTCTCAAGAAACTCAAAATTCACAGAGTCTAGAGACAACAAGGGCTATAGTAGATCCACGTATTATTCACAAGGTTACAATCGCAACTACCAATCTACCCAGCGCAATAGAGATTACCATGGACAAAGAAAGCGTGGATCTTACTCCTCCCAAACAGGTCTGCCAAACAAACCGCAGCAATGACTGCCACACGGACAGTCAAATATGGGGAAATGTGGCGTTCTACTTCAACGAGTGGCAATCTATAACTAAGGACAGATGGGTGCTAGATGCTATCCTGTATGGTCACTTGTTGGAGTTCAAGCGTTCACAGTTTCCAATCCCCCCAATAAAGGTTTCTCACTCACATCTTCACGTCTTACGGTGCAAGATACATCACATGAATAAGGAAAAGAGCCATCAAGAAGGTACCTCTCTCAGCAAGAGGAAAGGGGATGTATTGAAGGTTCTTTGTGGTCAAAAACAGATGCAAAGTGGTGCCCGATTTTAG
The DNA here is from genome assembly GCF_040938575.1 of Ambystoma mexicanum. Classification (NCBI taxonomy): domain Eukaryota; kingdom Metazoa; phylum Chordata; class Amphibia; order Caudata; family Ambystomatidae; genus Ambystoma; species Ambystoma mexicanum. The sequence goes on along the minus strand of NC_090921.1, from coordinate 491,152,449 downwards.
ACCTTCGGGTTGTAAACAGAAACATCAGAAAACAAATTCAAGATAGTAACGCTCCAAGAAGTGATAAATGAAAGTATGCGTCCTTGAGGTCCAAGGCTGTGAGTAATTCTTACGGTTGTACTACTTTTACCAGTACACCCAAAGCACCGCAAATACCTCAGGTTTGTCGTGGGCAAGAGCCATTACCAATTTTGGGTTCTACCTTTCGTCCTAAAATCGGCACACAGGACATTCACCAAGTGGCGACAGTAGCAGCTTTCCTCCGGAAGCAAGGCCATCACGTTTACCTGTACTTGGACGATTGGTTAGTTCGGGGATCAACGTACCAACAGGCATTGTCGTCTCTCAACAAAACAGAGTTGCTGCTCCCACAATTAGGCTTTACCATCAACTACAAGAAATCCTGCTCAATTCCTCAAAGACCTTGGTCTTCCTGGGTGCACAATTCCTTACAAACCGCAATCTGGTAAAACCTTCGGAGAAAAAAGTCAAAAGATTACTTGCTGTAGCGGGCTCTTTTACACCTCACAAGCTAGTCACAGTCCGCACTTACATGGCCCTTCTGGGTACTATGTCCTCTTGCATTCCTCTAGTTCCCCACTGTCGCCTACACATGCACCCAGTGCAGAAATTCTTCGCAACCAGACGGTCCAAAATCCAGGGGTCCTGGTCGGACAGGGTGATCATCTCCCGGCCGTTGGCAGACACTCGGAAATGGTGGGCACACCCCTTCAACAATACAAAAGGAATGCCGCTGGTGGAACCAAATTTCCAACTCACCATCATGACCGATGCCTCCCAGGTGGGATGGGGTGCCCACTTAGACTATCACCTGCAGAAACCTTACTGCATATCAATGTCCTAGAGTTACGGCAGTTCACTGGGCTCTCAAATCCTTTCTCCCCCGCCTTGAGAACTCGGTGGTACGTGTCCTCACCGACAACACAACCACAATGTTTTACCTACGGAAGCAAGGTGGGACGCGGTCAGACACCTAATCCCAGCAGGCACAAACCACCTGGCACTGGGCCATCCGCCACAACCACAATGTTTTACCTACGGAAGCAAGGTGGGACGCGGTCAGACACCTAATCCCAGCAGGCACAAACCACTTGGCACTGGGCCATCCGCCACAACACTGAGATCCAGGCCTTCCAACTACCAGGGATGCAGACAAAGCAAGCTGATACCCTCAGCAGGGACTCCTCACAGATACACGAGTGGCAACTGCACAGCACTCAGGTAGCCATGATCTTCTCAAAATGGGGCCTCCCCCCGGACCTTTTCGACACTCTCATAAACAAACAATGTCAGCAGCCCGCCAGCAGGATTTCACATCCAAACTCCCGAGGGGACGCATTCTCCTTCCCTTGGAACGGCATGTTCGCCTACACGTTTCCCCTCTTTCCTCTCATAAGGAAAACCATACAAATGATTTGCAAGACTGCTTGCAGGATAATCCTGGTGGCCCCATTCTGGCCCAGGCAGACCTGGTTCTCCGACCTGCTCCAGCTGGCAGTGGACGATCCCATTCACCTAGGATCCCAGCCGAATCTCCTGTCCCAGAACAACAGAATGATCCTTCATCACAATCCAGGCTGCCTCAAATTATCGGCATGGCTCCTGACCACTCCGGATTCGGAAAGCTGAATATCCCGCATGACTGTCGTTGCATCCTGGCAGCAGCAAGAGCTCCATCCACCAACATCTCATATGGCCGAAAGTGGAAAAGATTTTGTGCATGGTGTGCACAACAACCTAATCTGCAACTGCTAGATGTAGCACCTCATCCACTCCTTCCTTATCTATTTCTACTCGCTACGTAAAAGTACATCTTCACTCTAGAGTGACAGGCTAATTAAACATTTCTTGATGGGCTATTCCGAACCTTTCCTCCTAAGAAAATGATCCCTCCTGTATGGAGCCGCAACTTGTTTCTGGCAGGCCTTATGAAGCCTCTATTCGAACCCATGTCAACAACCCACATCAAGTTCCTCACTTGATCTAGATGGGTTTCAGATCTCCAAGCCATGGTTATTAATCCTCCCTACCTTCGGCTCATGAGGGACAAAGTGGTTCTCTCCACGAACCCGCATTTCAATCCTAAAATACTGTCTGCATTTAATAAAGATGCAACAATCACTCTACTAAAAATGTTTCCAAATGCCTCTTCTCCAGCGGAAAAGACATTGCACTCACTAGATGTTAAGAGGGCACTGAAATATTACTTGGATCGCATGAAAGCGTTTAGGTCCTCTAAACAACTCTTTGTAGTCTTTGGCCTATCCAACAAAGGGAGATCCATTTTGAAACAGGGCATCTCAAGATGGGTGGCATCTACAATATCTTTCTGCCATGCAAAGGCCAACAGGGCATTACAAGCAAACCCTAGAGCATATTCCATGAGAGCCACGGCTGCCACAGAAGCTCTCTGGTCGGAGGTTCCCATCAGAGACATTTGTCAAGCGGCAACCTGGGCAGTGCCCAACACTTTCACCAGGCACTACTGCCTACACCACCAACATGCTGAAGATGTGCAAATGGGACGGGTAGTCCTCCAACGACTGTTCGAGTAAGGTAAGCCCTGCAGCTTCTGTGGTTGTTCCTGTTTTCTCCCTTACAGATGTATGCTTTTGCTTTAATGTACATCTCAGCTTAAGGTCTACCTTGAGTTTGCCTGCTTTATACCTCCAAAGCTTGTATACTGCTACATCTATCCACAGCATGTGAATCCATGAAAGATCCAATGCTGGAAAAGGGAGTAGTTTCTTACCTGTAACTCCATTTCTCCAACGTTGGCATCTTTCATGGATTCACATGCGCCCTCCAGCCTTCCCCCTCAGGCAAACATCCTAAATAGGTCATCCTCCATTTGTAGATGTAAAAATCTAAGGGGAAGCTGCTGGGGCGGATCTATACAGTCGATGCCCCATTGGTGCTGCCAAAAGCACCCACAACGACATTGATTGGACACTCAAGGTGTCAAAGTTTTCCCATAGGAAAATGACTAAGTTAAAGTTAGCAGGGCTTCCCAGCCTGACGACGGGGAATATTCACAGCATGTGAATCCATGAAAGATAGCAACACTGGAGAAATGGAGTTACAGGTAAGAAACTACTCCCTTCTGTGGGCCATTCGTGTGAACCTAGAGGGTGGTAGTTCCTCCCCATTTTACCCTTCAGTCCTTAGTTCACATGTTGCATTTGCCCTTTACTAACTTCAGTACTTTACCTGCATTAGTTGAGTGGGCCTTTCTGGCCTACTCACATCTTCCCTCAGCAACCTTTAGGGACACCATAAAGGAATACCCAAAGCCTTGGTGCAGGCTAGAGCTGCACTTCTGAAGTTGTAGTATATGGTGCTGGGTGCCTTATAATCGGAAAGCCCATGTATTGATATGTGCCTAAAATCTGTTCACCCTACCTTAGTGAATGCATGTTTAAATTACTGCTGGTGATTCAAAAGTAGTGGGTAACCCATAGTAGGTTACCCAACTGAGATTTGTATATTTGTACTAAAGTATTTTTACTTCCCCTAAGACATTTAAAGTGTGCTTAGTGTGGCATTGTAATATGAGTGTTATTTTAATAGCTTACTTGTGTGGGTATTTTCCTTATCGGTTCTGCTAAGTGTTAACTGTCCTACATAACAGTGCCCCCTTCCTCCTCAGTTCAGCCTTACTGCTATGCCAATGATACAAGAGGGTGGCTTTGCTCTACTGGTGTTCTGAAGAACGTTGCTAACCCTAGGTTGGTTTTTCCAAGTCCTACTCACGGCAGTGACTTTGAAAAACCCACAGGGAGCAGTTGCAGGAGACTAGAGTAATTATGGCAAAGAAAGGGGTTTCATCATCTTGGGATGTTAGGCTACTCCCATTTCTTGCAGCCGCCTCTCCCAACTACCTGCTGGTAAAGCACTCTGGGACTGACATAAGTCTCAGCAGCTAGTATTGGATCCTTAAACTTTTACAGAAATGATGGGGAAACTTTGTATCCTTTTTTCTAACATTTCTTTTACTTTTATAAGGTGTCCCAAGATGGGCTGGTAGCAGCAGATACGTTTGATATGATATGGCATTTTTAACTCGCTTGTACAAAAGCGTTTCTAGGCGCGAATAGACAAGGAGGGGGAACAAGGGAGGACCAAATAACGATCTTACTAGGCCTTGTGTCATTCAGGTCAAGGGGGGTAGGGGGAAACTGCAGGTTCTAGTGTTTGTTTTGTTTTTTACTCCTTGCACGTTTGTGTTTTACAGCAGAATGCCATTTTAAGTACCAAATATTCAAAATGGCAGTGCCACACGTTTTCACCTTGTCCTTTGGCCTTCTTCCCACCTCCAAAGGTCAGGAAATGTGATATATGGTAAACCTTTTCCCGGGTAAATCCTCAAGTTTCCCAGGCAAAGCAGTTGTGGGAGAATTTGTCCGGATGTGTGGGTTGGGACTGTCTTGTCCCAGTCCACATTCCAGCCAGCAGATATCCATTGCTGGGCTGGTGTGGGGCAAAAGGCCATCCAGGAATTGACAGTCCTTGTTAGTTTGGATGATGCAGATCCTTGCCAATTGTGGGCTGGGGGTGGCCCCTGCTCTATTTTGGGATAAAAGCAGGCCAAGTTCCCTACAAGGAGTTGAGTTGCAGCCCTCCGACGACCTGGGGACATTAATTACTGCCTTTTTAGTCCATTAGCCCCTGTTCCGAGTTTTGATTTGGAACTCCACAGGTCATTTGCTTGTGGCCCAAGACCCATGTTCCTTCAGCTGCTGATCTCCAGCCGAAGAGGGGACTTCCTAGAGCACAGTCTTCTTCGACATGAGTGTCGCCTGCTTCCCCTTGATCAGAGTTTTGTTTACTGCCGCCCATCTGTCTAGTCCTGGGGAAGTGGTGTCCTGTCATAGAAGGACCTGTGGTGGCGGTAGTCCTTTGGTGCATGGGTCATCCAGTTTCAAGTTATCGGAAACCGTCTCATCAGAGAGCGGATCTGCTGTATACATTTAATTTCATTTTAGTGGAATTTATAAAGTGCTTACACCAAAGCGCTGTATAGAAGATTAAAACGGAGGGACAAAAGAGATGGCAAGATCATAATAATCAAATGATAAGCTTAAGTAGAGGTGAGAAGATGAGCTTTGAGACGAAGTCGAAAGGTATGAAAAATAGGGAGGAAAACGGGTGGGGGAGAGTTCCAGAGTCTGAGAACAAGAAGGAAAGAACAAAAGCGAGAGGGAGTGCAGGGTGGTTTGGGGACTGTAATCAGATGCAAATCTTCAGAATGAAAGGATCATGAGGGGCAGTAGGGGGAGATGAGAGATGAACAATAGGAAGGGGCACGACATGGTACCATTTAAATGTAATGCAAGAAAAGTGGAAGTCTGGAGTCAAAAGGAAGAAAGACAAAGGAGAGATGGAGAGAGGAGAAGAACGGGATGGGAGTTGAAAAAGGAGACGGATGGTGGAATTAAAACTGAGCGGGGAGGAGCAAGGTGAGGGAAAGGAAGACCAATAAGGAGGGCAGAGCAGTAGCCAAGCTGGGAACCAATTTAAGAAGTGATAAGAGGTTTAGCGGCTTGAAAGGGGGAAGGAATGCGACATATGTTAAAGAGATGTATCGGCAGTTCCGGGCAATAGAAGAGAGAGGCTGGGGGTGGCCACTGCATTTCTGTTAACCGTCCTTACTGCCTTCGTTGCCATAATGTCTTCAAGATGAAAAATAAAGGAGGGGGTGGGGAGGCACAGGCAAAAACTATAACTGGGAAATGGGGAAACATGACTTGGAAGAAGTGGCTCCCAGTGGAGACCACCTAGGGCACAGGAAGCGACATGGGATGCTGATCAGGGATGGGTACACAGTAAACAATGGCACCACAACTTAAAGTAATGACCTGGAATGTAAGAGGGATGGGCGCTTATCTACGAAGGAATAGAATTAAATCATATCTACATAGGAAGAAGGTAGACATAGCTTTACTCCAAGAAACCCACCTCACAGCAGAAGCTATGAGTGCCTTAAAGGATCGCTGGGGGGGGGGAAACGGCTATGGAGCAACATATTCCAAACACGCAAGGGGAGTGTTCACTTGGGTCAACCCCAGGGTACCCTTTAGACTACTGGGGATGGAAGCAGATAAAGAAGGAAGATACCTGGTACTGTGGGGAGTTATTGAGCAGACAGATCTGTGTAGTGAATTTTCCCAACCACGGGGTACCAGCACATCTCACCATGCTCTGCGCTAAAATAGCGCAACACACGGCAGGCCTCTTTATATGGGGGAGTGACTAACTGTGTAAAAGACCTGGACCTAGATAGATCTGAACCGCCACTGAAATGGGCAGAGGCAGCCCCTCAAGCGCTAAATGCTACGCTAGCCCATCTAGACTTGGTGGACATCTGGAGGGAATACCACCCCAATGATAGGGTGTACTCTTGCTACTCCTCCCCACATAGGCTATGCACCGGAGTAGATTATAAGGGCACACTTGGCACAAGTAGAGTCATCACAGTACTTGGGCAGATCGATTTCGGACCACTCACCACTACTCATGCACTTGGTAATGGCAGGTCCCAAGCCCCCGATCCCACTGTGGCGTATGCCCAAGGAGGCACTCACGGATCAAATCTTCAAAGGGTAACTAGGGGACAAACTGGAAGAATACATAGAAAATAACCAAGGCAGCGTAGAACACTGGAGCACAATGAAGGAGGCCCTAAAGGTGGTAATCCGGGGGGCAAGGTTATAGCGGGTGCGGGAGGTATTAGGAAAATGTTGAAGGGGGAACTGGAAAAGCGGGAAGAGGAAATAAAGTGAATGGAGAATAACAATCTGGGAACCAGAGAGGAGGAGGATAAACTCGCTGAAGCTAGAACCAAATGCCAGGAAGAGTGGCGGTGGCTCTCTAAGTTTGATTACATGACGCGCACCACAAGGACACAGAGAGGGAGACAAACCTGGCAGACTATTATCATGGCTGTGCAAAAGAGAGCACCCGACACTCCCAACAACTGCACTCAGGGATGAGGATGGGGTATTATATAGGACACAACTATCAATAAATGACACTTTTGCGGTCTTTTACACCAAGCTGTATGCGCACGACACCACAATACCGCTGGCAGACATCCGGGACACATTAGAAGAGATAGAATTACCGAAACTGGACACGGCACAGAGAGAGGCATTAGATGAAATAATTACCCAGGAGGACATGACAGAGGCCATCAGATCCCTAGCCACCTGCAAAACCCCGGGAAGCGACGGTCTCCGCCCAGAATTTTATAAGGCATACAAGCTGACCCTGACCCCACTACTACACAAAGTGACTTGCGATTCATATTGCCCATTGGCCATGCTCAACTACGACATCAAGATATAGACCACCATACTGGCCAAAAGGCTGGCTAGAGTTATAGGGATTCTTGTACATGAAGACCAGAACGGCTTTGTGCCCGGCCGCAAAACGACGGTCAACCTACGCAGGTTACAACATATTAGGGCACAGACAGGGGAGGACGAAGAACATTTGGCGGTGATGTCACTCGACGCCATCAAAGCGTTTGACTCCATATATTGGGAATGGATGATAGAGGTACTGAGACGGTTTGGGGAAGGTTTTGTGAGATGGATAAAAGTACTATACAAGGACTCAACAGCCAGGGTGAAAACGAGCAGAACAGTGTCGTCAGCCTGGGACATAAGGAGAGGTGTTAGGCAGGTTTGCCCACTATCACCCATGTTTTACATTCTGGGGCTGGAACCAATCGCAATTTACATATGAAAGCAGTTTTGGGATGCAGGGATACTTGTGGGCGGGGGATACCATGTGATCTCACTGTATGCCGATGATGTCCTGCTCTACCTAAGGGATCCCCAGAACAACGCCCCAACTGTGCTGGAGGTGCTAGACAACTATGCATGCTATTCTGGGATACACTTTAGTAGGCAGAAGTCCTGCATATTCCCGCTGGCGGGTCTAAGAAATGTGAAAACCAAGGATCTGCCGGAGGTGGGAGTACAATGGCAACTAGACACATTCAAATACCTAGGGGTCAAAATTAGGCACACGCCAGAACTAATGCATAAACACAACACTGTGGCTGTGATAAAGGGCCTGCCCAACTCAATGAAGTTCTGGTCCAAACTCCCCCTCTCATTGATGGGCAGAGCATCAATCACAAAAATGACCATCCTACCGAGATTTCTATACTATTTTCAAAATGTCTGCTACTATATCAGGTCAACTTTTCTTCGTACACTCGAGGCCCTGATTAGAGAGTTCCTATGGGGGTGCGTCCCGCCATAAACTATCATTAAACACACTGACACTACCTTACAAAGAAGGGGGCATACAACTCCCAGACTTGGAAAAGTATTACTTGGCAGCGCAACTTAGTCACCTGGCCAGATGGCTGTCGGATGAGACCACACCTGAGACAGGGCTTCTACAATAGCCCCGGCACAACTAAAGAAATCTTATGGATCCCGTTAACTTACTTGGAGGGTATCCCCATGCTGCTAGGGTTGGGAAGGAGGGTATGGAACAGAGCTAAAACTGTGCTACAACTGAGACAACCCTACTCGCCTGATATTCCAATGATGGCAGATGTAGGCAAGGTAAAAATTGACCTCCCCTTCATGAGACACTGGGAAAGACTGGGGTTGTATACCTGGGGAGACATGTACGAGGAGAGCACTTTCAGGGAATTAAGAGTCACTGTATGAAAATGAGGGGCTACCAAAAGGGCAATTTCTATGGTATCAAAGAATAAGGCAAGTGGCCAGAGGGAAATGGGCTGAGTGGCTACAGGAATAGGAGACGACCCCCCCTGCTGTCAGAATTATACAGCCTGAGTGATGGATGGAAGCCTGTCTCCAGGCTGTATCGTCAGCTAACTGATAGAACCAACCCCCGAGGTGCGGCACTGAAGACCAGTTGGGAAAAAGATCTAGGGGAAGCCATTACCGACAAAGAATGGGAGCGGGCACTGATGCACCCTAAAGAAGTCTCTAGGAACGCTAGGTTCCGACTAATACAGATAAACGTCCTATACAGAACATATGTGACCCCACTTCGGGTGGCAGGCTTCAATAAGCAAACAAGGTCAATATGCCCATGGTGTAGTCGGGAAGGAGCTGGCCTGATGCATATGTTTTGGGGATGTAAGAAAGTGGCGAGGTTTTGGGCAGAAATAGAAAGAGCATGTAAAAAAGCTGGAATGTATAGATACGATTTGTCACCGAATGAATGCCTCCTGGGCACATACCCCAGGCTAAGCAAACTTAAACACGTAGTGAAGCTCATGGATATAGTATGTGTGCTGGCAAAAAGGACAATAACAATGGCTTGGAAATCAAAGGCGGGCCCACAATTTGCTGGATGGAGCAGGGAAATGAAACGCTGGGCTGCAGCGGAAACAGAAACCTGGGGAACAAGCCTCACTGGAGGGGAGGGAGAGGTAAGCACCACATACGAGGCATGGAAAGCACTGGTAAGAGACATGTTTGTCCCATCTGATGATATGCCACCCTGAGAACGAATGAGAAAAACGTTTTATGTTTAACACACCTTAAGAAGGCATGAGACAAAAAAACCTCTGCATGCTGTTACCCCCCATACTGCAAAAGGCTAATTTAGACCCACTACCCCACGCCCAATGGACAGAATGGAGGTATAATTGGAAGAATCTGCACAATTTCAAACCTTGTAAATACGTTATAATGTGTATATTATCAGTAACTGTTTTATAAGGTCTTGACTACCTGTAATGTTTACCTACTGACCATGCTTGTAATATTTTGGCTACTTTGTAACCATGCCAAGCAAGGGCCAGGCGGCGCTATATAAATACTAAACTAAACTAAGAATGAAGACAGTTAATGTTTGTTGTTGTTTAATTGTTGACAGTTTAAAGGAAAAGAAGGCAGGATAATACAATGCTAATACCATGAATCTGTATACTTGACAAATACCAATAAAAACATTTATTAAAAAAAATATGTAAAAATAATCGCAATATAAAAGGGCGATAGGGCAATAGTTGAAAGGTTCCATTCCATCGCCTTTTTTGTAAATGGGGATTACGATAGCCCATTTCCAAGACTCAGGGAGGCATTCGGTGTGTATAATATTTTCAAAGAGACCACACACAATCTTGTACCAGGTTGCTGTGTCAGATTGAAAGCTCTTGTTAATCCATTGCTTCCAGCAGCCCTGGATCTGGATGATTTAATGATGAGTCCCTCTATTTCGTTTTTTGCTATATTGAGTTCCTATTTTACTTTTCCCTTTACAACCACCAGGTCTGAGGTTGGCGTCTTTGTGGTCTCAGTAAAATATTGTACCAACGTACTACTTGATATTGTGTGGATGACCGCTGCATTCCTTGGGACAATATTTGACCGTTAATTATCAGCCAAAGGTTTTTTGTCTGTGTTGGTAGTAAAGCTTGAAGCATTATTCGGCCATCACAGATGTTGCGCGTTAATGTTATGTTATGTTACTGGGCATTTATATATCGCTTTATATATATATCATTGGTATGACCTCAAAGCGCTGGTAGGGTGAATGTCCTTGGGAACCGTAGTTCTGGTCAGTAGAGAGAGGTAGTGTTGTAGGGTGCGTGGGAGCATCAGATATGTGTGCAGCTGATGTAAATGCTGGATGGTAGCTGCATCCTAGCGTTAGGTGTGGTGCTGAAGATATCAGTTGGATGTGTGCAGTCTGGTGGGTGGACACCTGGACTGTGCTCTGGCTGCGTTAGGCCTGAAGGACGCATATGTGAGCAACTAGTCCGGAATGTGCTCGGCTAGCTGCGTTTTATTAGGGTGATGAGGTGTTCATGGGTTGGTATTAGTATGTGAATGGCTAGGCCGAATTTATCAGTGGTATAGCTATTTTCTAGTTGTATGATGGTGTATAGTAGAGAGTAAGCGTAGTGATGTTATATGATTGTTATCTTTAAAGCCCCCAAGACCAGGCACGTGATCAGGACGGCAGGGAACACAGTGACATACGGACACATAGGGACAGGGGGCTGGGCTTACAGCGACAGGAGGGGGGATGTGGGTAAGTAGCAACAGCATGGGGAGCAGGAAAGCAGGTTACACATTGATACACAAGGGGATGTTAACATTTACCTTTCGTATTTCTATCTAGATGTGATTCAGTCAGTGCATCCATCCGTTTCTTCCATTTCTTCATCCACTCATTCCATCCATTCGTTCTATTCATCAGATACCTTCCATTAATTCCATCTCTTCAATTCTATCCGTCATCCGTCCCGTCCATCTATTCTAACCATTCCTTCCATTCCGTTCATTATGTCCATTCCATCCAACAATTCGATATACATACATTCCAATCATTCCATCCATTTCATCAATCAGTTCAGTATACATACATTCTATTAATTCTGCATGCATCTATGCCCTCCATTCCATCCGTTCTGTCCGTTTCATCCATCGCTTCCGTCCGTTCCACCCATCCGTTCCATCCATCTGTCTGTTCCATTTGTTATATCGATCAGTTTCATCCATCCGTCCGTCCCATCCATCAATCCTTTCCATCCATCCGTCCATTCCATCCATCCGTCGGTTTGTTCCATCCATGAATCCATCCATCCACCCGTTCCATCGATCCGTTCCATCTATCCATCCGTTCTATCCATCGGTTTCTTCCATCCGTTCCATCCATCGATTCCATCCATCCGTTGATTCCATCTGTTCCATCCATCCGTTCCATCTTTCCATCTGTTCCATCCATCCGTTCCATCCATCCATCCCACCCAATGCCATCCATTATATCTGTAAAATTCATATAGACATATTCCATCCATTACATCCCTTGCATTCTTCAATTCCTTATGCATACCTTCCAATCATTCCACATGCATCCATCCCATCAAATTCCTTCTACACCATGCATTCTATCTGTAAATTCCATATACACATATTCAATCCATTCATCCATTGCATTCATCAATTACCTATGCATACCTTCCAACCATTGCACATGCATCCACGCTATCTATTCATTCCATTAATTTCATCTATTCTCTCCATTTCATCCATTCTATCAGTTCCATATACTCACATTCCATTCATTCCATATGTGTCCGTGCCATACATTCAATCCATTCATTTCACATGCGTCCACCAGTCATTCCTTCCTTTCTATCCATTCCATATACTCACTTTCCATTCATTCTACATGCATCCGTGCCATACAATCAGTTCATTAATTTCACATGCGTCCATCCGTCATTCCTTCCTTTCAATCTATTCCGTCTGTCATTCCATACATCCATCTCTTCCATCTGTCCACACCATCCATCCATTTCGTCAATCCCTTCGCTCCATCATTCCTTCCATCCATTCCCCCATCCATCCTATCTTGTGGGTAGGATCAGAGGTCACTGAAGACATGGTAGAGAGTCCCATTGTGTAATTAGTCGTTGGGAGTTTGGACATAGTTTTGGGGTTGTTGTTGGTGTTTATGGAAAGAGCCATGTTTTTAGTAATTTGCGGAATGTCATATAGTCTTGGGTGTGTCGGATGTGAGGTGGAAGCAAGTTCCTCAGAGTCGGGGCCAATTCTGAGAAAGAGTATCCTCCGATCCTGACTGAATTAGTGGTTGGATCACTAAAAGTAGGGAAGAGCTTGATCTACGATTTCACGATCAATGTCGATATCTATTACAAAGTTCTTTTTTTATTTTTGCTAAATAAACTTTTTGACAAGACCCTCCATTTTTAAGAGCATGCATGCTTTTATTGAGCTTCTTTCTTTTCGTGTAGGTTTCTTCGTTGACGGTGAGAGAATAAGTTTTTATTTTTAATCCTTTTTGGCATTCGGCGGGTCAAGGTCCCAAAGAAATTCAACTTAACTTCCTGGGGAGCAGAGGTTTTGCATTTCGGTTTTATAGTCATGTTCAACAATGTGTCCCAGTTTGGTATTTAGTTTTGAGCCCCGTTTTGCAAAGCTTACTACTCGGTTGCCTTGTGTGGTCACTTTAAAACTAGAGAGGTAAGGATTTTTAATTTTAAATCTTTCTAAAAGAAACAAGGCATGTAAGAAGCTGTGAGGAATATGCTTCATTGGGACAACACTAAACTGAGTGCAGCACTGAGACAGTTCTGCTGACACTATGGTGAATTATGCATTTTGCCTCACCGTTTGTCCACTTTGAAGCAGGGACTAGAACACTACCTACTTTACCATTGACGATCACCAAATTCCAATCAAAGAAATAATTTGCCCACACCTCTCTATTAAGCCTATTGGTACCTGGTTTTGAAAGTTGCATGACTATTGGTGAGCAATATGTATTGCAATCAACACCTAATATGAGGTTAACACTAAAGGAGAGAGTTACCTCAGTAACAATCGCAGACATATCTTCAAGAAATGACAAAAGGCCATTCCCAACACGGTTCCAGTATATGGCAATCAAAATCAAACCTCTTGTGTTTTGCCCCCACCTTACAACACATCTGACAACAAGAATGCCTGGTATTACATGCCTTATACAACCAACATCAGGAACTATACTGTTTCTGATTCCTATCAGAAGACCTCCTGATAGTCTTCCTCCACTTGGACAAATTGCAAATTACCTAACTGTTGTAAACCCATCAACATTTATATTTTCAATGAGCCAAATCTCTTGAAAAAATACTAGGTCTTGGTAGTTGAAAAATATTGCTGATGGCATTGTCTCTATATGATGGCCTCTTGTATTCCAGCTCAGAAGGGCAAGCCCCTTTATTCCAAAAGCAAATCCTCATTAGCATTGAGCCTCTGAAAGACTTCTGTCCAGGGTCGGATTGGCCCTATCGGTCGATCGGCCACTGGCCGATGACCTTGAGGACTTGGGGGCCGGTTTTCTGGGCTAGGCCGGTTTTATATTATAATTTATAAATGAAAATTTCATTTCTGAGGCTTGTGAAATCTGCTTAGATCACATGCTGTGCATAGGCCAACATCTAGTGGAAGCTGCAGAGTATTACAGTTTGTTTTTTAAAACTCGAAAAGGGACGTCGAACTAGGGCGTGCCAGTAATACTATCCCTAGTATGACGTCGACGTCCACTGTACCCATGATCCCTCACGTGTGTAGGACCCTCAGATTGTTTTTTTCCGCCATACTTGTCGGAAGCATATCGCAGAGTTTCCTTGGCTTTAGCCATTTATCTTTATAATTACAGATATTCCCTGTTCTCCAACCCTACGTCGAAGATCGCTGAAGATTGATGTCGGTACTCGAGACTGAGGAAGAATAGCCGTCGAGACTACACAACGGACTTTGTGCCTCGGAAGGCCTCTGGCCTCGGCCCTGTGCAAGTAGGGAGAGTGGGGGGTGGACACACACACACACAATCGTTTCCTACATATACCCGCCTGCTGCCGAATAGTGACATAAGGAGAGTACTCCCTTTAAATTCTGCCCAAAGTGTAACCGTAAGTTTCCCTGGGTAGGCAAACACAATACGTGTAACTTGTGTCTCCCACGGGACCATGCCGAGGCTAATTGTAGAGCTTGTAAGCTCTTCAAAGCCAAGACACTAAAGGACCGCTCGACCAAGCGCTTGGCCCACTACGCCAGGCAGCTAGAGGCCATGGACGCAGTGGGTTCCTTCAGCGATGGCAGCGACGCCGCCTTATTGGATGGCGAGGGCACAGGGGTGTCATCGGGCTCCCACGCGCAAGCCCCCGACCTCTGAGGACTGACCAGCTGTTCAGTTATGGGGACAACACCCGGCGGCAAGAGCGCAACACACACCTCTTTCACCAAACACCCTATCCCAGCCGAGATTCGACACGTATGTCGAGTGATCAGCAGAAGAAGGCACCAAGAGAGCAGTCCGCTGATTCGGTGTCCTCTGGGTGTTCCAGGTCACGGTCGCATCATGACACACAGCAACCGTCTACGGTTGCTAAGGGTGCCACACTACCAAAAGTCACTGAGGCCCAGTCGTCAGAAGACGAATCTGACCTCTTCCCCCAAGTACCACGTTTGATGTCTACTTCTGTAGTACGTTCGTCTGCTTCCGAGATTCAATGCCCCTCTTCCAAGACTCCTGAATCTCGTGACACCACCTCCGAATCTCGACGCCAGGCGTCGAAACATTCAGGAAACCCCAAAGGGTCAGGTAAACATTCCTCTACACATGGGAAAGGGGAAAAACATGAAAAAGCCTCTGAACTTCAGGTTCAGAAGGAAAAACACAAGGAAAAATCCAAGGTTCCTGGCCCTGTCGCCAAGGAAAAGTCTGTTCCTCCCACTACTCAGGAAAGAGAGATAAGTGAAGAACCACAGCAAGAGAGGGCTATCCCCAGTTCCAAGCAATGAACTCTGAGGACATTGATAGAATGATGAGGAGGATGTCCTTTTTTGGATATTTCTACGAAAAAGACCCAGATTACTTTTATAGCTATCATAGTACTCCAGCTACCTCTGCCCCTTCGGGATCCAAAGACCCTCAACCTCCTACTAAGAGGCTCCGTTCTGAGACTCCAGTTCAGGGTTTGATTTCAGACCCTTTTATAATTGAGCCTTATCAGCCATATGGTGAGGAGTCAGAAGTACAAATGCTGGAAGACCAGGCAGGGGTCGATTACTATGGGGACGATGAGGACCAGGAAGAGGAAGACGAGGTGGAGGCCTATAGTCTTGACTCCCCTATTCCCAAAGATCCCCCTGTGAATGACTCACCGTTTGACAATCAGCCTTTACTTAATGACATATTAGCTAAAGCTGCAGCCTATTTTCAAATTGACACACAGGGTGTCCAAGAAGAGGGAGATTTTGCAGAAGAGATTCTAGGGGACAGGAAATCCATTGCCCAAACTATCCCCATTTTAAAATCAATTCAGCGCAGAATCGATCCTTCTCTGGTAACCCCTAATCTTACTGAGGCGGTTAACCCACGAGTAGAAAAATTATTTAGGGCCGCTCCCTCCAATCCACTATACATAAGGGGTCAGTTAAAACCTGACTCATTGGTGGTTACAACCACCAGAATGAGGGTGGGAACACCACTAGCTTCTTCTGAAGCACCCCGGACAAAGAGAGCAAGATAATATATGCTCTGGGGAGGAAGGTGGCATCCACGTCAGCATACAAAGCACACATTGCCAACACCACCACTTTGTTAGCAAGCTACAGCTGCCACCAAAGGGAACAGGTAGCTGTCCTCATTGCCTGTGCACCCGAACCTCTAAAGAGCCAGTTGGCCCAAATTGCATCAGACGGAAGATCAGTGTCTGGATGCAATTTTAAGGCAAACTTTGATGCAGCAGATAATGCAGCTAGACTAATAGCAGAAGGCACAGTTATTAAACGCCATTCTTGGCTAAGAGAATTAGGGTTTAAGCCCGAGACCCAAGCCACCCTCATAGACATGCCGGTAGAACCGAACGTCCTATTTGGTAAAGCAGTGGAGGAAGCACCGAAGACAGCTAAGGACTAATACGAAACCTTAAAGTCCCTCGGCCAACTAACAAATAAGCCCTCAGGTCAAAGGGAAAATAACAATCATTTTTGTCGCTTTTGCGGCCAAAACTCCCAGAGAGGGTCCAATTACTATCAGAATGAAGGAACCTCATGGGGCGGCAATCATAGGCTACCCAAGGTTTCATCAGAGGTCAAAAGAGGGGCCACGGTAGGGGGAGAGGCAGCCCAGGTAGAGGCACTATGCCACCCAATAAACAACAGTGACGTTCCGCTCCGGGTCCCTTCCCATGCATCCCCAGTAGGGGGGTGCAATTCCATCTTCACCCACTCATGGGAAGGGATCACTTCGGACAGAAGGGTGCTGTCCACGGTGTCCGCGGGATACTGTATAGAGTTACTAGAACGCCCACGTAACCATCCTCCAAGACAGAAGATACACTCCTTGGAGCACCAAAGAATCCTCCTCGAGGAGATCGTCGTTCTTCTTGCAAAGGACGCAATAGAACTCGTCCCGGGCAACCAGGTAAACAAAGGTTTTTATTCAACCTAATTCCTTGTGCCAAAAGAAATCTAACGATGCACCCAGTATTAGTCTTGCGCCCTGCAAACAAGTATGTCAAGCCACAAAAATTCTGCATGACTACACTCCAGGAAGTAATCCCCCTACTAAAAAGAGGAGATTACATGGCAACATTGGATATGAAAGATGCCTATTTTCATATTTCCATATTCCCAGCGCACAGAAGATTCTTGCGTTTCAAGGTAGACAGCCAGCGCTACCAGTTCAAGGTGCTGCCCTTCTGAATTGCCTCAGCTCCAAGGGTATTCACCAAGGTACTGGCGGTGGTGGTGGCGCACCTACGCAGGGAGGCAATCCCGGTGTACCCTTACCTGGACGACTGGCTCATTACAGGGGAAACCCCCGTAATTTGCAGATCCAACATTCAAAGAACTATCAACCTCCTCTTCCAATTGAGCTTCTCAATCAACGAGAAAAAATCAAGCCTGGTGCCAAACACCTCAAAACAGTTCCTAGGAGCTGTCCTAGACACCCAAGAGGGGTTGGCCTTTCCGTCGGAGGAAAAAATTCGGAATCTGTTGCTGCAAATTCCTCAATATTAGTCCGGTCGCCAGATAAGGGTGCGCAAAGCGATGCATTTGCTAGGCATGATGGCATTGTGCATTTACCTGGTTCCCCATGCACGCCTGCGCATGCGTCCCATGCAGGAATGGTTGGCGAAACAGTGGTCTCAGGCAAGTGGTCAGTGGGACGATCTAGTGGTCGTTTCGCCAACACTAGTACAGAGTCTTCGCTGGTGGACAAGAGAGAATCTTACAAAGGGGAAACCCTTTTACGATCCAGGAATACAAGCCGTCGTCACTACAGATGCATCCCTGTCAGGGTGGGGAGCTCACCACCTTCACCACACAGCTCAGGGTTTCGGGTCTCACACAGTGGCTCAGAATCACATCATTCTGCTAGAACTTCTGGCAGTCTTCAGAGCGCTTTGGGCATTCGAACCCCTCCTATCCAACCTGTCAGTGCAGATCCTAACAGACAGCACAACAGCAATGTTTTACTTAAACAAACAAGGGGGCACTCGTTCGCCAAATCTGTCCAAGCTTGCCCAGAAAATTTGGAAATGGGCACTCAGGCGGAACATTTACCTGTCATCCCAACATGTTCCAGGGGATCTCAATTCACTAGCGGACGCTTTGAGCAGAGATCCCCTCCCAGATGAACACGAATGGCGACTACACAAAGAAGTCGTAGAAGATCTCTTTTCTCAGTGGGGTTTCCCAACTATAGACTTGTTTGCCACAAACAAAAACAGACAATGCCCAGACTTCGCATCCAGGTTCCCCCAGCCAGGCTCCAAGGGGAACGCTCTATGGATGAATTGGTCAGGGATGTTTGCCTATGCTTTTCCACCAACCCCTCTGATGAGGAAGGTGGTCAACAAGATACACAGGGAATCAATGACGCTCATCCTAGTTGCTCCTATGTGGGCGAGACAACATGATTTCCACGCCTATGCAAACTGTCGATGTGTGACCCCATCCAACTCTCATGCTGGTACAATCTACTCCCACAGCACGAAGGACAAACAGTGCATCCTCAACCCAACTTGATGAACTTGGCAGCATGGCTCCTGAAGTCATAGAGTTCGGCCATATCAATTTACCCCAGAGAGGCATGGACATCTTAAAAGAGTCTAGAAAACCTAACACACGACACTGTTACTTTGATAAGTTGAAAATATCCGTTATTTGGTGCCAGAACAAACAAATCAACCCAATTGATTGTACTCCTTCCAATATTGTCACCTATATGCTCCACCTACTGGATGCAGGGTTAGTATTTAATTCACTCAAGGTACACCTGGCGGCGCTATCAGCCTACACCACCTCCCATAACAAGGTGTCATGGTGGAAAATGCCAGTAGTCAAAGCCTCTATGGAAGGGGTAAAGAGACTCCACCCTCCAATTTCTAACCCACCACTAGGTTGGGACCTTAATGTGGTGCTTGCTAAACTCATGGGACCTCCCTTCGAACCCATGTATAAAGCTAGCCTCAAACACCTGACTTATAAAACAGCCTTCTTAGTAGCCATTACATCCATAAGAAGGTTCAGTGAAAGTCAGGCTCTGTCAGTGCAGGATCCTTTCTTTGCTGTTCATAAGGATAAACTGGTTTTACGCACTCACCCTAGGTTTTCACCTAAGTTCATCTCAAAATTCCATGTTAACCAGTCCATTGAGCTACCGGCCTTCTTCCATGAACCCAAAAGCTCTGCTGAGGTGAAACTCCACACACTAGATGTGAGGAGAGTGGTCCTCTACTACGTGGACAAGACCAGACCACTAAGAAAGACAGATCAACTGTTCATCTCCGTAGCTCTAGGCAGAGAAGGAGATCGCGTCTCTAAAGGTGCCATCTCTAAATGGATAGTCAGATTAATCCAACTGTGCTACTCCCTTTCAGATAAAACACTGCCTTTTACGCCAAGGGCCCACTCTACAAGAGGTACTGGGGCCACTCTGGCTTTCATTGCAAATGTACCCCTTGACACCATTTGCAAAGCAGCTACATGGAGCTCTATTCACACCTTTAGTCAGCACTACTGCATTGACACTCATTCCAAGACAGATACTCAAGTGGTCAAGCGGTTCTAAGACATTTGTTCGCTCATGACCCTTCTCACATCCCACCTCCTTCTCCTAACACTGCTCGCTAATCTATGCACAGCATGTGATCTAAGCAGATTCCACAAGCCTCAAAAGAGATACATTACTCACCGTAATCGTATTTCTGATGCTTGTATCTGCTTAGATTCACATTCGCCCGCCCTTCCTCCCCTCTGAGAGAAGGCGCATGGATGCTTGTAGTCTTATCTATCTTATCTGCTTGGATCGCTGTACTCACGTTACTCCTCATGCTAAAAAAATACAATCTGAGGGTCCTACACGCGTGAGGGATCATGGGTACAGTAGCATTACTGGCACGCCCTAGTTCGACGCCCCTTTTCGAGTTTCGAAAAACAAACTGTAATACTCCACAGCTTCCACTAGATGTCGGCCTATGCACAGCATGTGAATCCAAGCAGATACAAGCATCAGAAATACGATTAAGGTGAGTAATGTATCCCTTATCAGATTCATCTTTCACTAAGAGTGTGGCCGCGCGGCGCGCCCCGCCCGCTGCTCGCAGGCTGCATTGCTGAGACAGCGTGTCACTGACACACTGTTATTGTGTGCCGGCTGCAGCGGCCGAGTCAACTTTATTACATTTGTTGTTTGTTTGAATTCCCTCTCCCGCTTCCTCTCGGAGCTCAGGCCCCTCATGTGGCGCAACTGTGTCTGCTCTGCAGGGGAGGAGGCAGCGTTGGGTTTGCTGCTGTTACCTTGCTTTGATTTGCAGCAAAGAGCATGCATGCATGATGTGTGCATTGTGCCATTGTAAATTATTATGCATGCATCAGGCACTGGCAGGCAGCATGCATATGCAACAAAGAAGAGGGGCCGGGGGCGACGGTTTGGATGGTGCTCGGGCGCGGCTCCCGCTCCGCTCACACGGAGATGACGAGTGTTTCTTTGCAAATGCAAAGACGAAACTCACTCCTGGCCTGGGCAGTGCAGGCTGCTGGAGGAGCCTGGAGCCAGCCAGGCTGCCTGCAGGCCTGGGCAAGCGGTGCACATTAAAGTTGCTTTCAACTTTGCATTGCAGGAAGCAAGAAACACATTTGTTGCTCGCCACTTTGCAAAGTTGAAAGCGACTAAGTTTGGCCAATGAAAATGCGGTGCCGCGAGACTCCGTGCCGCCACCAGCCCTGTCACTCACGGCACTGCCCGGCGTTCCCACCCCTATATTTTGCTCTCAGCCTCTGACCCGGCTCTGCTGAGCTGAAGCCCGCCCCGACACTTGCTGACTGACAAGTTACAGTCAAGGTGGCTGCGTGCTTGGAGAGGACTGGGCTGCTGCAGACTCAGCCACACACCGAAGACAGAAAGGAGGAGGAGAACCAGTGCCAGGAGGCAGGAGACGGAGTCACCACCAGGAGTGGACCACCACCAGACCGAGACTACAGGCCAGAGGAGCCGAGGCCGCTGTCCGGAGAGGAGTCGGAGACCAGGGCCAGGCCGCTGCTGTCCACAGTCTGTTACAGACTTGCAGGTAAGACTGAGACGCGCCGCCACCCTGATTAAACATGTCTGTGTGTGTATGGCTGCTAGTAGCTACATGCTTGCTGCGAGGGTGAGGCCGGGTTACTGGCCTGCTGCAGGTTGCAGCCATGATGAGACAGTTGCCAATGGCCCACCATGGGGTGGGTTCTGCCTCTGCACGGTCAGCACATCATGACATTAGTTGCCTTATTGTCCATCTTGTTTGGATCTTTGGAAGCCTCAGTGGCCCAATGGGTACAGTGGATGGGCTTGTGTGTACATGGCATCAACAGCTGCCACCGTCAAAGACGACGGTCTCAGTGTGTTTGCGACAATTGAAGGAATATGAAGTGGGTGCGTGTGTTTTACTCCTGTCATCTTTAAGTAAAGTAGTGTGTTTAATCCTGGAACATTACGAGGTATGTGTTGCAGCCTGCGACTAGTGTTGGTAAAATCCTATTATGGATGTCTTGTGTCTGCAGTGCCTAAAGAGACTATTAGGATTGCAGATTTAGAGAATATGAGGGGCACTAGTCCCTGCCATAATCCTCAAGCCCACTGGCGATGCTGCGGCGCTGCCTGCCTCCATCCTTTGCCACTCCCTGAGTGTGCGCTCATTCCGTCACTGTTATTCTGCGTGGCTCCCAAAGCAGAGGGGCCGAGGGGGGCCAAAATAAGCACAACTGCCCCTTTAGTCCTTTATCGACGACGAGGATGTGCACCTCACTATGATCCCTTAGAAATTGTTACAGTTCAATTTCTGGCCGTGCTGCATCCTAAATTATCTGTGCTGTGTACAGTGCAGCTCGAGTCTGGAGATGGAACTATATTGGCTTTTAAGTCACGTATTTTAACTGCACTGTTTAGATATTTTCTTTTTTTTTCTTTTTTTTGGAACTGTATTTTTATTAGTTTGTTCAACCAAAAAAAAACAACATTACAATAAAATGGACAACTAGAAACCCAGATACCCTCCCTCCTCCCCATCCGCTTACATCCACCTTATCCACCGCGATATAGTCCACACAGTGTCCATCAGGCTCCGTTTATATAAGCACAGTACCATCATCTGTCCCAATATGTAAGAATTAAGCTTCCCCCCACCCCACCGTAGTAGCCTGCCCTGCAACTCTGCCACTGGCTACCCAGCACTATGAGATAAGTGTTGCAGACCTGGCTGTCACATCACCTGGGGTGTCAAAGGTTTCTTGCGTCTCCACCCCGTTCGCCAGCTCCATGTCTCTAGAAGTATAGCTCCGAAAGGGTACCCAGTAGTCCTTAGGTCTGCTAGTCAAGGGAATTGTTAAATTATACAGCGTCTCCCTGCGTTCGCAACTCTGCATAAGGTTTAACCAATGTTCAACTCAGGTACGTGCCACTAGCGACCTGGCCACTACTGACGCCATGCCTATCAGCCTCTTCTCACTCTGGGATTCTAAATCGACCATTGCTAGCAACCAAATTTCAGGAGAAGCCGGCACGGCTTATCTACCATCTCAGACACTGCCTCCACGATGCCCTTCCACATAGGACGCACCTGCGGACACAGCCAGGCAACAAGAAAGAAATCAGCCGATGTCTGCTGGCATCTCCTGCAATTAGGGGATTTCAGTGGGAACAATTTATGGAGACTGAGGGGCGAATAGTACAGTTGGTGCAAAAATTTGAAATGGATCAGGCGGAACCTATTGCTAATAGATATAGACTTATTCTGTGCACAAGCATAAATCCATTGCTTATCTGTCAGTGTGTACCCCAGGCATCCCTCCCACCGAGCCTTACTTCGATCTAGATCTGGTGGTTTAAGTGTATAGACCATTCCATATAAAATCGAAATTAACCTTTTAGTAGAGGTTGGATCGGCGATGTATTCCAACAGTGGGGAAGTGGGGGGGAGCACGCGGGAAATCTGGCCATTTAGTCTTCATCGCCTCCCGCAAACGGAAATAAAGAAGCTGCATAAGAGGATTCCATTCCCCCTTACTCTTGAGATCCTCCCATGAGATGAACATACCCTCCGGAGCGATATCACCCAATGTGTGTACCTGCAACTTGGTGAAGTGTTGTATAAAGATCGGCTCATGTGTGAGAGGTAAGCCCCGGGCTCGATATAAGGACATAGCGGGGGAGAACCAGTGTCACTGTCCCACCCACTTTGCAGGGCAGTCACAAGCCCTTAGTGTAACTTCCAACGGCTGCACTTCAGATGTTGCGTGACGGTCTCGTGTGGCCCACAACAGCCCCCTGAGATGGTCTGGGTTGGTGATCGCCCTCTCCAAGCTTGTGTGGGGGAGGTCCTCCGAGGGGGACCACCATACTACGTAATGAGCCTGGGACCCAAAATAATACAAATAGGAGGTCCGGAACGTCCATTCCCCCCCTGCGAGCTCAGGCGACATAACGTATCTAATGAAACACGCACCTGCTTCCCAGCCCACATTAGCCTATTCATCATGCTCCTCAAGCGGTTCCAGAAAGTAAGAGGGGGCCATATTGGAACGTTATTAAAGACATACAGCAATTTAGGGAATATCACCATCTTAGATAATGATATGCGGGCTGCCTGAGAGATAGAAGCCGCACCCAGGTGTCTACCCTGTGTTCCAAATATTATAATGCCACCAAATAGTTATCTTCGTACAGCCGAACAGGAGACGTGGACACCCGAACGCCCAGGTAGCGGATGCCTAGCGGGCACCAGGCAAAAGATTCACCAATGTCATGCAGGGAGACTCAAGCGGTAAGGGCAAGTATCTCCGATTTTGACCAATTTACACGAAAACATGATAGGTTCCCGAATTCCATGATCTCTTCCCCCACTGGGTTCAGGTTATCTTGCGGATGCTTCACGTATACCAACATGTCATCAGCATATAAAGAGACAACGGACTTGTGCTTACCAAGTATCACCCCCCCCTATGGGCATGATACTCCCTCAGCGTGCCCACGCCACCGGCTCTATCGCTAGGGCAAACAGGATCGGAGAGAATGGGCAGCCCTGTCTAGTGCCCCGGGACGAATAGATAGGGCAGGACTGCCTTCCGCTGCTATACATCAGGGCCCAAGGGGCTGTATATAACATCCGAACCCAGTGCAAATACAAGGTACCCATACCAGCACGACGGAGGACTTCAAACAGAAAAGGCCACTTGACTGAATCGAAGGCCGTCTCGGCGTCCGGATTCACATTATGCATCATGATGAACAGTCTCTGCAGGTTATTTTACGTAGAGTGACCAGGAATGAAGCCAGCCTGGTAAGGAAGGACCAGGGCTGGCATATGGGGTAAGAGCCTATCGGCCAGGAGTTTAGCAATAATTTTATTGTTGGTGTTCACCAACGACATGGGTCTGTACGATGGCCACAGCCTCGGGTCTTTCCATGTTTAAGCAAGACGGTCACAAGGGCAGTTCTAGTGGACTCGGGGAGCACACACCCGCTGCACTAGCCACCTCGAACATTCTACGCAGGTGGGGTATAAGTAGAGTTGGAAAGGCTTTATATAGTTCCTCAGTAATGCCATCTATTCCCGGAGCCTTGCCATTAGGGAGGGAGCGGATGGCCTCAAGGAAATCCTCGTCTGTAGGTGGAGTATTTAAGTGCACTCCTTCTGGATCCAACCACCCCAATGCCATTCTATCCAAGTAACGCACAATTTCACCGTGTCCCGCTGTACTCTGGGCAGCATACAGATTCTCGTAAAATTAACGGAATGTATAATTTATTGCCTCAGTGTCTCTGGTATACACCCCCGCCGATGTTTCCACTTCCAGTATAGATTCTAAATGCTTTTCTTGTCTAATAGCCCATGCTAGGATCCTACTTGGCCGATCTCCCTCCCCATATTTTGCGGCCATGACCGGGTCGCCTATAAACCTATCCTCACTTTTCATTAGCATACGGATCTCATGTCTCTTAACTTCCAGGCTGTCTTGGACATCAGAGGCATCCTGAGCTGTCAGGCGAGTCTCTATATCCTTTAAGGCCTTCTGATTAGCTGCCAAGGACCCGCGAATACTCCTCAGCCCCCCTCCCTCCTGAGAAAGAGACACCAACCCCGAATGTATACTTTAAACTATTCCCAGACCACCCTTGGATCTGGAACGGAGTCCACATTTATTAAGAAAAATTCAGAGATAGCTTGCCGGATATCCTCCCGGGATGCTGCATCTTCCAGCGCTGGAGCTCGAAATCTCCAGCGACAGTGCTTAGGAGGGGAGGCAGGGCCGGTGAATTGTAGCAAGACAGGTGAGTGGTCAGAAAGCATTCGGGGCAATATCAGAGCCTTATTGGCAACCCTAGCTAGTTCTGGGGACATTTGGATGTAATCAGTCCTAGAGGAACTCTCATACACGGCTGAATGGAACGTGTATTCACAACTGTCCGGGTGAAGGGAATACCATATATCAACCAGGGCGAAGTCTGCTGCAATTGAGTGCCATTTCTGGGCTGCCCGCGAATGTGTAGTTTGTATGGAGGAGGACCTGTCAAGCGACAGTGACAATGCTATATTGAAATCCCCAGCCCATACCACCTCCTAACCGGGAAAGTGCGAAGAAACTCAGCATGTCTGGAAGAATTCAGGGCAGTCATAGTTGGGGGCATAGAAGTTTAAGAAAAGAACAGACAACCCCGCAATTTCACCTGCTACAAGAATAAATCACCCATCTTCATCTGCCACAAATTGATGTAGTTTAAATTCCAATGACCTATGAATATATATTGCCACTTCCCAGGAGTGAGTGGTGAAAGATGATCCATACCTGTGAATTCCCCACCCCGCCAAACTAGGGAGTTTATATTTCTTCCCCAAATGGGTTTCCTGGAGAAAAATGACGCTTACATTAATGAGACAGGACTTTTTCCCATTGGTGAACCCTCGAATGTTCCAGGTAAGCAACGTGATATCCCTACTAGACAGAGGTTGTGTCCCTTAGGGGGCGTCAAGTTATGGCTGGGTTCCGGGCAATGAATGTACGGGAGGCCATTAGCGGAATAGAGGCTAGGTGGAGTGGTCGACTCCTAAAAATGAGCTGCGTGAGCCAGGTGTTCAAACTTCTGTAAGCGGGTACCCCCTCCATTTCCCCCTGTGTAAACCTGTAAAACAACTTGTGAGAAACCATTACCCCCCCTATCCACGCTCCACCTACGCCAGAAACACCAACCTACCGGCCATAGACACCCACCCCCACCCCGAACACAACTAACATCCCCAATCAAAATTACTTTGCCGCTGGGCACGGGGGGAGCAGGCGGCCGTCGTGCATCCTGGTGTTGGAGGCGCATTCCCACGTATGTCAACCAGGATTGAGCTTCCGAGACCCCTAGGTCCGAGACCCCTCTGTAACAACCCCACTGTTCGAAAGATGCCAAGTATGTGAGAATCATTTTAGTAAGTTTGCGGATGTGTGCTCTGACTGCTCTTGATTTCCACATGACATTCATACAGTAGTAATACACTGTACGGACTCATGAGGGCCTGCAGTCTTAGATTGCTACCCAACTGCCACTGCTAAAACATGCCGATTTTTCAGAAATTCTTCCTGCCATGTATATTAGCTATTAGCTAACCAAAGAAAAGCTCCATCCCAGACCCAGTGAGTGTGGGGGATGGAAATGGAACAGTAGCAGATCATATGTACTATTTAGAATAATGCACAGTGAGGTGCATATACATACTATTCCCAGAGAAGAGCAGCCCAGTCCTACATCCGTGGCACACAGAGGCAGGGGGTTGTAACCTGTGGCTCCCATGATGTTTTTGACTATGGCTCCCATAATCCCTCACCATTGTCTAAATTGGCTTGGGGTGATGGGAGTTGCAGTCCAAAACCTCTGGAGAGCCAAAGGTAGGGTTGCTGATACTGACAGGGACTGATTACTGATAGAGTCTCAACATGATATGATATGGCATTTATAACGTGCTTGCACACAAGTGTTTCTAGGTGCGACAAGACAAGGAGGGGGAAACAGACGGAGGACAAAATAATGATCTTACTAGGCCCTATGTCATTTAGATCGTGCAAGTGCTGGGAGGTGGAAGGGGAGAAGTTCTGAGGCGGGGTTGGGGGGAGAAGTGCAGGTAACTCGAAAGTGCAGGCAGCGGGTGGCTCAGTGCAGGTCAGAAGTGCGTGCAGCCAACAAGATTTCCTAACCTACCAGCATTGTACCAGCATTAGTAATTTCAGCTAGCTTCATTCGCTTTTCTTAGTCTGGTCTTGTCACATTATGCATGAGCAACGGGAATTAACCCTTCACACTGGGGATGTTAAGAAAGGTCGATGTTTTATTACATTCAAGATAGGAGTTGTTCCAGTACATAGTACTGCTTATTAAATGCAACTCTATTTTCATTACTGGTGGCAATGAATAGACATGCTTTGAGTTTGGTTCTGCAAAATATGTATTAAGCTATGTGATGCTGATGTTACCACTTTCTCAAGCGTTTAAACAAAACATAACATGCAACAGACACATGAACCCTCCATAAGTAGCATTTTATGTAAAGTTGTGAATTGACGAGATTCACGGATGATGGTTTGATGGCCACTTTTTATTAGGCGAGGGGTGGGCCACTTTTTGAGGAGAGGGGTTGGCCACTTTTTTTTGGGTGTCCGGGCCTATTTCTTGTCCTAGTCCAACCCCGTCTCTCCTCCACTCTTCCCATCACCCTCAGAATGCAGGCGGGAGGATTTGGAGGCGGGAATGTCGTATTACTAAATGGTATTTAGCACAAACTCAGAATTGATTCACAATGAAAAGATAATTCATCTGTCCATGAAATTAGTCATCACTTGTTTATAGCATAATTTGCTGTATTGTTGACCTTGTTTATACAGTTTTCTGAACTGTGGTGGACATTTCATCTTTTGAGAATGTGCGTTGGAAGTCATTAATGAACATGCATTAACATGTGTTTATATTTTTAACCACACAAATAAATTATAAACTGCTTGTACGGTTTCGTCAACATAGATTTCACTATACAGGTCATTGTAACAGCGCAAACTGAATTGGCATTGGTTTAACTGGCATGTACATGCAAGCTTTTACGACTTTCGATATTTTGTGTTAAGCATTTCCACACAAAAAGCCGTTTTCCAACTTGAAAGCAGTTACTTTGTTTCGTTAAGTGACATATTGCTTGGACTGCAGATTTTTCCATGCAGATTTTTCCATGCCATTTTAAAACAGTAAGAAACAATTTCCTCTAGGTTTAAATTAGCTAGTCTATACATGTTATGTGAGACCAAATGACTAACAGTA
Organism: Ambystoma mexicanum; assembly: GCF_040938575.1. NCBI lineage: Eukaryota > Metazoa > Chordata > Amphibia > Caudata > Ambystomatidae > Ambystoma > Ambystoma mexicanum. Next base: position 491,124,072 of record NC_090921.1, on the reverse strand, counting down.
TTTCTTATGGTTTCTTTTTAGCGCTTGAGAAATGGCTCAAAGCGTGAAACACTTTGGACAGAATTTGACTACTTTATGGAAATAATATGAATTATTGGAAAGGTATACTCAAATTATGCAGCATTTAGTAATTCCGGCGGTTGTGTCAACGCACCATCTAACCTTCTGAACTAAGTATTTAATTTAAAAAATATGCCTAAGAAACATTTCTAACAGCCACAAATTCCTTGGCCAGAACTCATGTCACAGGGCTCCAAATTAAGATTGCATAAGCAGGCGCTAAAAGCAGCTCCTGGGTATCCAGCATTAACCAGTGACTAGACGCTACCACTGGCGAACAAGGAGCCAATACATAGTATTCCACGTAACTGTCTTCCACATAAGATGCAAACATACAATTGTGTCCATTATTTATTAAACCTTATGCTTTAAATAGTCCGAGCCCACATACCTGTTTAACTAAATTCCTCAGTTGACTCTTGGTTTCTCTTTTCTCTACCTGGTATCTCTAGCTTCTGCTATATTTGTTGTCTCATGTCAGCGCCCTTAAGCCCCATGGTCAGCGGCAGCGCTATTATATAAAGCGCTATATAAATTATTATAAATAAATAGTGCATAGATGTGTCCTAATGTTTACTTGTAGATTGTCCCAAATGCATACAGATACATCACATAGGTGGTTTTTTTCAGCATCCCTTTGCCTAGAGAGCCAGAAGTAGCTCCTGGTAGCTATTGCTGTCAAGCAAACCAGGCTCTTCTAGACTACACGCAGAAGCTAAATAGCTCTGAGCTACCCTCAGTTTCGATCCCTGATGTCAGGAATTGACCCTACATGGTTATTCCCATTCTCCAGCATGGGGTCTGGCATCGATTCACATGCTCATGAATATTCCCCGTCGTCAGGCCGGGAATCCTTGGTAAAGAAAAAATCAGTATCAGTTTTGTTTCTGATCTGTCTTTCTCAGTAACCAATCACTGGTCTCTGGGTCATACTGCCCCCAGCCAATGACTGCCCTCTCCCTAAGCCCCGCCTCTGGCAGCCATTTTCAGATTTTTACCGCACGCTCAAGTGTTGGGAGTCCTCGTGTTTAGCTCTCAAGCTTTTGCTGCGTTTTCACGCTTTTTCAAAGAGAATTTCTAATTTTTCGGTCAAATAGAGCCTCAAGCTCCACCGTCTCTAAATCCGATTAACGGGTATCTGTGTTGGATTTTTTTCTACACCCCTCAAGGGTGAAGATTTCGTCGAGTTACGCTTCTTGGGGGATTCCAGATGTTTCTGCGGCCTACCCGAACATGGCCCAGGAGAAAGGAAGCTCGACGCCCAGAAAGCTGTTCAGGGTTTGCCTTTGATGCCAGCTACAGAATGTGTTCAAGGAGGACGAGCATTCAAAATGTCTCTACTGCCTTCATGAGGACAAAACGCATGTGGAGAAGGACTGTGCGTTTTGCAGGAACATGTCGGAACGCACCATCAGGGACCGACACCTTCCCCTCTCCAACTGGCTGGAAGGAAGGAAGGAAGGAAGGAAGGAAGGAAGGAAGGAAGGAAGGAAGGAAGGAAGGAAGGAAGGAAGGAAGGAAGGAAGGAAGGAAGGAAGGAAGGAAGGAAGGAAGGAAGGAAGGAAGGAAGGAAGGAAGGAAGGAAGGAAGGAAGGAAGGAAGGAAGGAAGGAAGGAAGGAAGGAAGGAAGGAAGGAAGGAAGGAAGGAAGGAAGGAAGGAAGGAAGGAAGGAAGGAAGGAAGGAAGGAAGGAAGGAAGGAAGGAAGGAAGGAAGGAAGGAAGGAAGGAAGGAAGGAAGGAAGGAAGGAAGGAAGGAAGGAAGGAAGGAAGGAAGGAAGGAAGGAAGGAAGGAAGGAAGGAAGGAAGGAAGGAAGGAAGGAAGGAAGGAGTCCGTCAGGTGAGAAGAAGAAGAAGAAGTCCGAGCGGTCTTCTAAGTCCTGTGAGGGTGCCCCGGCGACGGGGGCCCCCCAGAAGGCAAAGCACCGCGAGTCCGCGTGCACCGGGAGCGTGAACGGTCGGGCTCTTCGTTTGCCAGGCAGGGCGCGCCTTCCCCGGCACCATCAACCACGAGCCAACGCTCTGGTTCGGGGAAGAGGAAATCCGAGAACCCGGGTAAGCTTCTGGAGAGGCCCCGGTCGATCTCGAAGGATTCGGCCGAGGGGGAGCGAGGCGATGACCCTCCCCCAAGGTGAAGGCCTCAAGCACGCCTAAGGCGGTGAAGGCCTCTATCGAGGGAGTTGCGGCGGCCCTGGCTCAGCCTGCGGAGGTGCACCAGTGGAGGCGACCTCGGGGCCCAGAGTCTTCCTGCCTCCGCGTAGGGAAGCCCCTTTCATACCAATCGAAAAGACCCCCGTGAAGACCCCGGCGGAAAAAGGGGGGGGTCGGTGGCCATTGTGGACACGGACACAGCATCCGAGGAGGAGCTGGTAGAAGTCTTAGAGGGCCTCGACAAGGGCATTGAAGAGGCCCGTCCCCACGGGAGGGATCCCGACGGGGTGACGACGAGAGTGACGGCGGCTCTGGCGAGGGTCCTAGTCACCTGTTGCGCCTGTCACTTCCGGAGCCGCAGGATAACTCAGCGGCCATTTTGTTGGCAATAAAATCCTTATGTTCGGAGATAAGGACGAGATTGCCCTTACCACCGACGGAGGATCCGGAACCAGGCTCGACGGAGGAACCAGAGCCGGGCCCGGTGGGAAGCCCCCCGAACAAGAGAAGACCGATCCATCCAGCCCCGCCTTCTCAGCCCTCGCGGCCTGCTCGGCCTTTGCCCACGTCCCCCGTCCCTGGGGATGACACGGGAACGGACACGGCCACAACGGGTACCGACGATGACGGCGGTGACGACGGGACGGAGCTCCCATCGCCAGCCCGGGCCTCCCCGTCGGACGAGATCGGATCTTTCCATGCAATGTTAGCCAGGGCATCCGAGCTTTTTCAGCTCTGCCCCGAAGAGAAGAAGAAGGAAGGTTTCCTTTACCAATGGCACAAGGCCAAGAGGAAGGCAGTCCTCGCTGTGCCTCTGCTGGGACGAGGGTCTCACCCTTCTCAAGAACCCGTCTATGATGCCTGCCAAGAGGGATCGGTACGAGAAGAAGTACCGGGTCCCTGACGCGGCCCCTTTGTGCCTCAGGGCACAACCGACCCCTGACACGGTCGTCTCAGCGGCGGCCAAGAAAAAAGCGGGGGTGCATCGGCCTCAACGTCAACTTTCCCACCTGACGGCGAAGGGAAGAAGCTGGACGCAATGGGACGGCGAGTTATCTCGTCGGCGGCAACAACGATTAAGGCGGACAACGCCCTCGCGATCGTGGCCCGCTACGACAGGGAGTTATGGTACAAGATCGCCCCCCCTGTTGGACTTCCTACCGGATGACAAGAGGGCCGAGGCCCTGGAGATCTTGCAAGAAGGCGAAGTGGCATCGGACCACGCCATTACGGTGGCAACGGACATTGCCGACACCGGTTTCCGCCAGCTAGGCAACGGCGTTTGCCTTAGACGACGAGGTTGGCTCAAGGCGACGGATTTCCGCCAGGATGTACAAGCCAAGGTGTTGGACATGCCATTCGACGGGAACAACCTATTTGGGAAAACGGTGGATGAGTCCCTCCAAGCCATCAAGGCGGACACGGAGACAGCTAGGGCCCTAGGCGTTCTCTGGCAACGAAGGCCGTCCTTTTGGAGCACCAGAGGCAAGCAGGGTACCTCCAAGGGATTCGGCGGTGGCTCCTCTACGTACCGCCAAGCGGCCTGCTCCTCGCCACAGGAAGCCTATAGAGCATGAGGCAAGTCGGGTGGGCCCTGCCATCGTCGCCAGGGAGGCCAAGGTGGCAAGGAGGCTAGGCGTCCTCCAAGCAAGATTGAACCGACAGCGGTGTCGGGCCCCTACCGAAGCACCTCGGTGGGAGGCCGGCTGGCGAAGTTCGTCAGCGTGTGGGAGTCCATCTCCACCGACCGTTGGATGCTGGATGCCCTGGCCCAGGGGCACGCCCTCGAATTTCTGAAAAAGTGCCCCCGCATTCCACCCGTGGTCAGGAAGGAAAATCACGTCCCTCAACGCCCTTACCTCCTATTGGAGGTAAGGGCGTTGCTCAAAAAAGGTGCCATCGAGCTTGTCCCGAAGAGGCTCCGGGGCTCCGGAGTATACTCAAAGTACTTCCTAGTGAAAAAGAAGACAGGAGGATGGCGCCCCATCCTGGACCTGCGACGACTGAACAAGTACATCAAGGCACAGAACCGGATGGTTACCCTCCAGCACATGCTGGGACTGCTGGAGGAGGGCGATTTCCTGTCGTCGTTGGATTTGGAGGATGCGTACTTCCACATCCCCATTCTGAAAGGACACCGAAAGTTCCTCAGGTTCGTGGTCCAAGGACGGCACTACCAGTTCAAGGTCCTTCCGTTCGGATTGAAGTCGGCACCCAGGGTGTTCACCAAGTGCCTCGCACCGGTGGCGGCACGGCTGCGCCTACAGGGAATCCACGTCTACCCCTACCTGGACGACTGGCTCATCCGAGCAAGGACAAGGGAGCTCGCCTTGGATCACACAGCAAAGACCGTCCAGCTGCTCACTGACCTGGGATTCTCCATCAACTTTCCCAAATCCCACCTGGTCCCGTCGCAAGTCGCACTGTTTCTGGGAGCCAAGCTCGACACAGTGGCGCGTCTGGCCTTGCCGTCGGAGGAAAAGACGAAGGCCATCCTGGGCAAGGTGCAGCGTCTGCTGGCCACGGACGTGGCCAGGGTGAGGTCCATCAAGTCCCTCCTCAGGATGATGTCCTCCTGCATATATCTTCTGCGCCTGTGCAGGCTTCGGATGCGCCCTCTGCAAGAGTTCCTTGACTCCCGCTGGATTCAAGCGACGGGCAGCTTCGAGGACAGGATCCCGCTCGACGAGACCTTCCAACGAGGGATCCGGTGGTGGGGCACCCGTGCTCATCTGACGGCAGGCACAAACTTTCAGACCCCATCCCGCCAGATAACAGTGATGATGGATGCCTCCCTGGAAAGGTGGGGAGCGCACACCGGAGAACTTCACGCGAGAGGCCTTTGGCTCCCGGAGAAGACGCTCCACATCAACATCCTGGAGCTCCGAGCAGTGTTCTGGGCCCTGAGGTTCTTTCTCCCGTCCCTCAAGGGCAAGGTGGTGAGAATCTTCACCAACAACACCACCACAATGTTCTACATCCGGAAGCAGGGATGAACCAGATCTCCAGCCCTCTCCAAGGAAGCCCCGGATCTGTGGCATTGGGCAGCCGCCCAAGGGATGTTTCTGGTGCTCTTTCATCTGGCAGGGATAAAGAACACCATCGCCGACTCACTCAGCAGGGAGCTGCGCTCGTGCCACGAGTGGGAACTACGTCAGGATCAAGTAGATCGACTCTTCCGACGATGGGGAAAACCACAGATCGACCTGTTCGCGACGGCGACGAACTCCAAGTGGCAGAGGTTCGCCAGAAGGTTTCCCCAGCCGAGGAGCATGGGCGATGCTTTCTCGTTCCCCTGGGACGGCCTGTTCCTATATGCGTTCCCTCCGTTGCCGTTGCTGCTCCGACTTGTCAACCAGCTCAAGAGGTCCCGGTGCAGGATGATCCTAGTCGCACCGGCGTGGCTGAGGCAGATCTGGTTCCCGGCCCTTCTGGACTTGTCAGCGTCCCCACCAGTCAAGCTGCCGACGGACGCAGATCTTCTCTCCAGAGAAGGAGGACCCATACTTCATCACGACCTGGAGTCGCTGAACTTGCAGGCCTGGCTCCTGCAGCACTAGAGTTTGGAGGGTACGATATCCCGGCTGACTGCAGAGAGGTCCTTGCAAAAGCCAGGGCGTCCTCAACTCTCAAGTGCCTCGGGCATAAGTGGAAGAGGTTCTCTGTCTGGTGCCGTGCACAGAAGATTAACCCTCTACGGATTACGGCCCCTCAAGTGCTGCCGTACCTACTGTCGCTGGCCAAGGCTTCACTGGCTCACGCCTCCATTAAGATACATCTGGCTGCGATCTCCTGATACACCAGAACCACAGGACGGGCGTCCTTGTGGTCCCATCACCTGGTGAAGGAATTTATGAAGGGACTGTTCCGATCGTTCCCGCCAGTGAAGGCCCCTACCCCGGCGTGGGAACTCAACATGGTGCTGACCAGGCTCATGGGGGCGCCATTCGAGCCCCTGCATTCGGCACCGTTGAAATTCCTGTCGTGGAAGACTGCGTTTCTTGTGACCATCACCTCCGTACGGCGAGTGGGAGATATCCAGGCCCTATCCTGCAAGCCTCCATACTTGACTTTTCATGACACGAGGGTGGTGCTGAGGATGCAACCCTCTTTTATGCCCAAGGTGCCGTCGGACTTCCACCTCAACGAGCCCTTGGTGTTATCTGTTTACTTCCCGTCGCCTTCGTCACCGGCCGAGAGGACTTTACACTCGCTGGATGTGGCTAGAGCTCTGAAATTCTACGTGGACCGCACGAAGAGTTTTCAGAAGACATCACAGCTTTTTGTGAACTTTGGACCTGTGAACCAAGGGAAGGCTCTCTCGAAGGCTGCCATTTCCAGATGGCTCTCCGGCTGCATCACGCACTGTCATCGGTTGGCAAAAACTACCGTTGCCTGGCCGTCCGAGAGCCCATTCGACCAGAGGTATCGCTGCTACCACGGCGTTCTTGTCTGGTGTGCCCCTGCTGGACATCTGCAGGGCTGCTACGTGGAGGTCGGCGCACACCTTCACCAGATTCTACTGCCTCGACCGGGATTCCAGGGAGGAGTCCAGGGTCGGCCAAGCGGCGCTGCGCAACCTGTTTGCCTAAGGTGAGCCTGTTGAGGAGGTAAGAACTGCTTAATGTTGAGTTTTGATGTAATGCTTAATGTTGAGCCTTTTTTTCCACCTCTCGTTGGTTGTGCATGTGTGTACTGCTATGTATTCTTATATTCATGAGCATGTGAATCCATGCCAGACCCCATGCTGGAGAAGGAACAAGTTACTTACCTGTAACTGTTGTTCTCCAGCATGGGTCTGGCATGGATTCACATGCGTACCCTCCCTCCTACCCCTCTACATCTCTTAACTTGGTCATACTGCCACTTTACGTGCTACCAAATCTGAAGATGGCTGCCAGAGGCGGGGCTTAGGGAGAGGGCAGTCATTGGCTGGGGGCAGTATGACCCAGAGATCAGTGATTGGTTACTACTGAGAAAGACAGATCAGAAACGAAACTGATACTGATTTTTTCTTTACCGAGGATTCCCGGCCTGACGACGGGGAATATTCATGAGCATGTGAATCCATGCCAGACCCATGCTGGGGAACAACAGTTACAGGTAAGTAACTTGTTCCGTCTCCACCTAATCACTCAAGAGCCTGACTTTACAGTGTACTGGCTAGTGGATATCACAACTAGAGAATCCAAGGGCTTTCTATGAGCAAAAATGGCTACACCTCATGTAGCCACTATTTTAAATTACACTGCCACCACCCAAACCAGTACAACTGTCTTACCCAGAAAGAACAAGCAGCACCTGGATGCTAGTCCCCATCTTTAGAGGCCATAAGCATCCCAAAACGGCACCAAACATATAGAAGTTGCATCCCCAGTGTGAGAAACCAGAAGGTGTCTCACCCACTAGTTCCCACGGATCTCTCTCAGGTGGCCAGGGCACGGCCATCACCTTTGGATCCAGACCCTAGGGGTGGACCAGTGCGGGAGGATCACCTGGGTGAGGGGTCCTCTGGCGGTGGGCGCAGGACACCAGATGGTGAGACGCGGTATCCCTCTCTTCCCTGTAACACCTTTACCCCCTATCCTACCCGATGGGATATTTAGAAACTCAACCCCATCCTAGCCTGCACAAACACTTTTACACGGACAGCCCACTCAGAGAAAGCAGACTCACACCCGAGCCGTGGATCTGACATGTCCCAACACTATGGTCAGGCAATTATCGGCAATCACTCACACCTGACTTCCATTACACTTCACTGCACGGATAAATGGCGTAGCATGACAGCACACTCTGAGCGAGTCAAAACACACAAAGGAAGAGCAGTTTCGAGTTAGCAGCTGAACGAGGGGAGAAAGACGGCCAGACACGAGAGGTTTGTGAGAGGGGCATACATCCTTGACCTTTTTTGCAGGAAGCTGTCACTTTCAAGAAACTTTCAAGGCAGAAAACATAAGACCAGGAAACCAAGATGAAGAATCCTACATTGTGTGTCAGAGATACTGAGGGTCCTCCCTCATAACTGGCCAAGGAGGGGAGGAGCAGCAGCAGATGCTGTGGTATCGTCCTTGGCTCCAAGAACAAAGAAGCGACAGAGAACAACACAGCCAGTGAGTTGGGGAGATCGATGCCAGACCGATCTGTGTTGAAGTCAAGGTTGCAAGTGGCAACATTGTAAAACGAGCACTGGAACGAACATTGCTAAACGTGTGTGATGAAAGATGCAAGGGAAGCTAAATTGCTGGTGAATATTTGAACATTAGAAGGAAAGATACAATACCGTTGACAGAGTAGTCCGGCACTGTGAATGTGCTCAGTCGAAGGTCTCTGTATGGTATCCTGACAAGAGAAATGAAAGTAGAAAATTGATGCAAGTGTAAATTGTGTGAAGTGAACAGAAGTGGACCTGCAACGGTCTAAGCAAAACCCATTGCATATTTGAAGGTTTTCGATTCTGGTATCGAAAGGGATCCGAACCCGGACGCAGGGGATCCATGGTCTGAGCCCGAACGAGGGAGACCAAATTGTGAATATTGTAGAAAAGGGGTCTGAACCCGGACGACGAAAGGAACTTTTGTGTTTTGTTCGTTACATCAGGCCCTCTGCAATAAGAGACTGTCATTGCGAGAGAGACTTTGGCGGAAGGCCCTGATGCCTGTGTGTTAAACTATTACCTTGAAGCCCGCACGTGCTGCTTTGCCCGTGCTGAAAACTTGGGGAAGGGAAGTCAACTGCTCACCTATCTTGACATATAATTTCTTGAACAGTTTGCTTTTGTTTTTTAAACTTTATTTTTCGCTGACGGTTACAAAATATTAAATCAAGTACACTTCATTACATACAGAGTAAAACATAAATGCATACAGGGCAATTACTTAGCTTGTGTCATTGGCCTACAGCAGTCCCATCGTGCTCTGTCATTAATCAGGGCTAATCGTGTTTCTTCGCTAAATATCGATGGAATGGTGCCCATATGTTTTTTGGTCTACTCGTGGGCCCGACATATGGAATAAACACTCTGAGCGAGTCAAAACACACAAAGGAAGAGCAGTTTCGAGTTAGCAGCTGAACGAGGGGAGAAAGACGGCCAGACACGAGAGGTTTGTGAGAGGGGCATACATCCTTGACCTTTTTTGCAGGAAGCTGTCACTTTCAAGAAACTTTCAAGGCAGAAAACATAAGACCAGGAAACCAAGATGAAGAATCCTACATTGTGTGTCAGAGATACTGAGGGTCCTCCCTCATAACTGGCCAAGGAGGGGAGGAGCAGCAGCAGATGCTGTGGTATCGTCCTTGGCTCCAAGAACAAAGAAGCGACAGAGAACAACACAGCCAGTGAGTTGGGGAGATCGATGCCAGACCGATCTGTGTTGAAGTCAAGGTTGCAAGTGGCAACATTGTAAAACGAGCACTGGAACGAACATTGCTAAACGTGTGTGATGAAAGATGCAAGGGAAGCTAAATTGCTGGTGAATATTTGAACATTAGAAGGAAAGATACAATACCGTTGACAGAGTAGTCCGGCACTGTGAATGTGCTCAGTCGAAGGTCTCTGTATGGTATCCTGACAAGAGAAATGAAAGTAGAAAATTGATGCAAGTGTAAATTGTGTGAAGTGAACAGAAGTGGACCTGCAACGGTCTAAGCAAAACCCATTGCATATTTGAAGGTTTTCGATTCTGGTATCGAAAGGGATCCGAACCCGGACGCAGGGGATCCATGGTCTGAGCCCGAACGAGGGAGACCAAATTGTGAATATTGTAGAAAAGGGGTCTGAACCCGGACGACGAAAGGAACTTTTGTGTTTTGTTCGTTACATCAGGCCCTCTGCAATAAGAGACTGTCATTGCGAGAGAGACTTTGGCGGAAGGCCCTGATGCCTGTGTGTTAAACTATTACCTTGAAGCCCGCACGTGCTGCTTTGCCCGTGCTGAAAACTTGGGGAAGGGAAGTCAACTGCTCACCTATCTTGACATATAATTTCTTGAACAGTTTGCTTTTGTTTTTTAAACTTTATTTTTCGCTGACGGTTACAAAATATTAAATCAAGTACACTTCATTACATACAGAGTAAAACATAAATGCATACAGGGCAATTACTTAGCTTGTGTCATTGGCCTACAGCAGTCCCATCGTGCTCTGTCATTAATCAGGGCTAATCGTGTTTCTTCGCTAAATATCGATGGAATGGTGCCCATATGTTTTTTGGTCTACTCGTGGGCCCGACATATGGAATAAAGCTCTTATCGCATTCATTTATATACATCAAGTCTTTAATCCATGCTTGGACCGTGTGTGCCTTTTGCGACTTCCAGTTTGAGGATATTTCGTTTAACTACCGTCCTAGCCACAGTGAATAGTCGTCGAAACTTTATGGATACTTTTCCTATATCCCCAAGTAGGTACTTCTGTCTCTTTCCCATTTTGTATTCTTAGATGGGGAGTGAGCTTGTGTCGTTCTGTATAGCTTGGATATGCCCCCCTCGAGCCCTACATTAATTACGATGTTTAATATGAATGGGTGTGTGTGAAGATACTGGTGGGGGGTGCCTGTACTTCCGCTCTCTATACGGTAGAGGAGAGGCACAGAGGACCTCAGCCAAGATTCTCAATCGGTAGCAATGGCCGAGCAATCAAGGCCTAGCTTCTCAGGAGGTGATGCAGGCTGGTTCTTAAGTACAGTGTAATCCCCGAACCCCCACAAAGGAATGTCCACACACTGTATTACTGAAAACACAGTCTTTATATAATTAAACAATGATAAATATATCCAATTCTAAAGTGGTACCACCAATGTTATCGAATCTCATTAAAGTGCATCAACTGTACGGTTAAAATGTCACACAGATCAATAACGAGGACACCAGCAATAGAGATAAGAAGGAACGTAAGATGGTTGAAACAATAGGCAGAATGCTGGCCTATACCGATAGACACAGTTCCGTGTGGAGATCCCCCCACCTGGGCAACCTGTAAAATAAAGATATATAGCACAAGCCCAGTCCATATATTGTTCAATAGCCTTATTTCCTCCTATAATGTTTTACCCCCCCAATGTACCTGGTGGAGTAGAGTTCTTCGAAGACGTGTCGAAGGATCCTTCTTGAGTGACTCCCTTTAAAGCAGGAGCAACGAATCGTCAAGAGGCGTCGAAGATGGTGAACTTGTCGTCGACGGCGGCGATGAGAAGTTAAAGGGTGCCGAGACCCCGATGTCGATCCAGGTGGTGCTCGTCAGCGACGTCCAGCGAGTATGAGGTGTGCGGGGCACCTCGGCGATGGATTGTTCAGGACCGCAAAATGTTTCAGAAGAACTGTGGCCCAACAAGGGTGTCGAGTCGTCGAAGTCTTTGTGGCCTTCAGGTGGCGGGAAACCCACCGGCAGATTCTCCTCAGCGCGTTGGTCGTCCTCGACTTTCTCCGGCGGGACAAAGTGGTCGACGTTGCGGACAAGGGAGTCCTTGGATTCAAATGTTCTTAGGCAAAGGAGCGGGCGGCTCTGGTCGTCGGCGGCACGGCGTCAAGTGGTCCCCACGGCTGGGCAACACAACTTCAACAGGCCTCCAGCGGTTACACAAACCTGCGAACCCTGGTCGACGGCAACAGACTTCGACAGCGGGAAGTGCGGGTGCTTTTCTTCGTTCTCCTCAGCGGTCCTGTCTCGGGTCGGCAGCCTTTCGAGGGTCTGACTTCCAGGGAGCTTCGGCGAAGGTTAGTGGTGCTCGATGGTTCCTCGGAGCACGGGAAGAGGGCGCCTTACCAGGTCCTCTCTCGGATTAGTCCTTGACGAGTTTGACAGCTTTCAGATCAGGTCGAAGCAAATGTAACAGCAAGTCTTTGTCTTCCAGCTGGGCGTCAATGATCAGCAGTTCCAGTTACTCTTAAAGTGTAGACACAGCTTCTGAACAATTTCCAGTGGTGAGAGGTACCCAGATATACTATCTTGTCTCTCATCCATACTGCTGGGTCACTCTCAGCAGCCAATCATACAGAAGGGCATTCATGCAGTCAGTCAGCAAATAAGGCACACAGTGCATTCAGGCCATCCTCCTCCCTATCAGACACTCACAACAAGGAATGTGGATTGGGACGAGTACCCAGCCATTCAACACTACACACTGCATTCAGGCCAGTTTCGGGCAGGGCTGTCTCAGTCTTTGTGTCTCATACCAGAAACCAGACAGCCACAACAAGAAGTGCATATTGGTCACACACTCCATTCACCCAGGTCCCACCCACAGGGCATACCCACAACATACAGTCACTGGGAAGGCTCCAGTCAGTCTGGACTGGACTTCACAACAACACCATATATGGAACTTCCACCCAACAGCCAGTCAGGGGGAAGGGACAGAGTCAGGGCTTCCCAGGACTTTGGGAAAACAAGGTAATAGGTAATAGAAAGCAAGAGGCCACAGGGGCCATCTTGTTTTCCATCAGGAATCAACTGATTCCAATGGCAGGGCCGGGGTATCACAAAATGGAGGATACTCAGTGCACCTGTCAAAGACAGCATGGAGCTGCCACCAGCCTATACCCTGCTCTGCGGGCCACCCACAGGTGCCCAAAAACATACACTAGGGGCACAGGGTTGTACCCCCACCCATGGGTGCCATAAGGGTATCCCACGGGTCTGTTCACCAAACCAAAAGTGAGAGAGCTGCACCGCCAGGAGTCCCACATGAACTCCTGCGTGGAAAATATGACAGAACACACGATAAAAAGGCAGTAAAGGACAAGGATACGGAGGCCCTGTCCCTCTGATGCATTTCCAGCATCACAGTGTGGGGCCGGCTCGTTGGGGAATGAGGGCCATTTGTGCCTGCATGCTGCTTTTAGCCGATGGTATTGTAGAGTTATGGTAAGATCGCCCCCAATGTTTTCCTGTACCTCGTTCAGTATCACAAATGTGCCTCCTGGGAACAAGTCACCCACAGTCAGTTCCTTCGTGGGGTTCCATGTTCTTTGCAGCATTGTGTCAAATGTGGGGTGATATTGAGGTAGTGCCAGAGGGAAGTGAATGTGCTGTATGGTTCTGTACACCCAACCCTGCGAAACAGCACTGCCCAAGCACGTACCGTGCAGGCCACTGGGTCTACGTCCCCAGCTTTGCCACCGGACCTAGTGAATATCATGATGCGTATATCTACTGGAGCAGCTACATATTTCTCCACCTGTATGTAGGCATATTTTGCTGTGTTCTGGGACCAGTAATTTGCAAACTGTGCTTGTGCAGCGTAGTAATAGAGCTAAAAATCTGGGGCGGCTAATCCGCCATTGTCGTATTGTTCACATAATTTAGGCCAGCTCATTCTCGCTGCATTCCCCTCCTTCTCCCCAATACGAAATACAAAGTTGGATGCAAGTTTCTGTAGCCTAACAAAGAACGCTTTACCGGGTCATATCGAGATGTTACTGAATAGGTATAGGAGTTTCGGTACCACTTACTGAATAGGCATAGGAGTTTCGGTATCACTACCATCTTCAGTAGGGCAATGAGGGCATTCATTGAAATCAAGAGTTTATTCCAGATTTTCAGCTTAGTTTCTAATTGCAATATGTATGGTTCGTGGCTGGCAGAGTATGGAACAAGTTACTTACCTGTAACTGTTTTTCTCCAGGATGGGCCTGGCATGGATTCACATGCTCATGAATATTCCCAGTCGTCAGGCTGGGAATCCTCGGTAAAGAAAAAAATCAGTTTCGTTTCTGAACTGTCTTTCTACTAGTAACTAATCACTGGTCTCTGGGTCATACTGCCCCCAGCCAATGACTCCCCTCTACCTAAGCCCCTCTGGCAGCCTTCTTCAGATTTGGTAGCACGTACAGTGGCAGTAGGACCAAGAGAAGAGCCGCAGAGGGGTAGGAGGGAGGGTTTGCATGTGAATCCATGCCAGACCCATGCTGGAGTACAACAGTTACAGTTAAGTAACTTGTTCGTTCTCCAGCATAGGGTCTGGCATGGATTCACATGCTCATGAATACAAGAATACATAGCAGTACCCAAATGCAACCACGGGAGGTGGCAAGGCTCAACATTAAGCATCTCAACAACTCAACATTAAGCATCTCTTACCTCCTCACCAGGCTCACCTTCAGGCGAACAGGTTGCGCAGCACTGCCTGGCCGACTCCGGGCTCCTCCCTGGAATCCCGGTCGACGCAGTAGAATCTCGTGAAGGTGTGCGTCGACCTCCACGTAGCAGCCCTGCAGATGTCCAGCAGGGGCACACCAGACAAGAACGCCGTGTTAGCAGTGATCGTTCTGGTCGAAGGGGCTCTCGGACAGCCGGGCAAGGGTCGGTTTGCCAACCGGTGACAGTTCATAATGCAGCCGGAGAGCCATCTGGAAATGGAAGCCTTTGAGAGGGCCTTCTCTTGGTTCACAGGTCAAAAGTTCACAAACAGATGTGATGTCTTCCGAAGACTCTTAGTGCGGTCCACGTAGAACTTCAGCACTCTGTCCACACCCAGCGAGTGCAAAGTCCTCTCAGCCGGCGACGGGAAGAAAATAGGTAACACCAAGGGCTTGTTGAGATGGAAGTCCGACGGCACCTTGGGCATGAAGGAGGGGTGCGTCCTCAGCACTACCTTCGTCTCGTGAAATGTCAGGTATGGAGGTTTACAGGAGAGGGCCTAGATCTCTCTCACTCGTTGTGCGGAGGTGATGGCCACAAGAAACGCTGTCTTCCACGACAGGAACTTCAACGGTGCCGAATGCAGCAGCTCGAATGGTGGCCCCATGAGTCTGGTCAGCACCATGTTGAGCTCACACACAGGTGCCGGAGCCTTCACCGGTGGGAACGATCAGAACAATCCTTTCATGAACTCCTTCACTAGGCGACAAGACCATAGAGATGACCGCCCCAGTGTCCTGGTGTAGCGGGAGATAGCCGCCAGATGGATCTTGATGGAGGCATGTGCCAGCCCTGCCTTGGCCAGCGATAGCAAGTACGGCAGCACTTGAGGGGCCATAATCCGTAGAGGGTTAATCTTCTGTGCCCGGCACCAGACAGAGAACCTCTTCCATGTGTGTCCATAGCACTTGAGAGTCGAGGACGCCCTAGCCTTTGCAAGCACATCCTTGCAGTCCACCGGGATATTGTACCCTCCAAACTCTAGTGCTGCAGGAGCCAGGCCTGCAGGTTCAGCAACCCTGGGTCGTGGTGGAGGATGGCACCACCTTCTCTGGCGAGAAAATCCGCGTCCGTCGGCAGTTTGACTGGGGGGGGAGGGCGATGACATGTCCAGAAGGTCCGGGAACCAAATCTGCCTCAGCCACGCCAGTGCAACGAGGATCATCTGTTAGGCAGAATCCTGTGCAGTTCCCTTGGGGAACACTTCAAAAAGATTAAGACTATAGGAGCAGCAGTAAACCCAATTGGTAGCAGTCCGCACCACCCAGATTTACCTGGTAGCTGTGGCTGAGCAGTCAGACTTCTCTCAAGAAGAGTAGGGCAGTATGCCGAGTATACACAATAGGGACAAAATACAGTAGAGCAAACAAACACTGACCAGAGCTTTGTATAAAAAGTATATAGTTATTTATTTAAAACACACTGTAGGTAATACACTAGCACTCTCAATCAAAAGTAATCTAAAACACAGTCAGGTAATATACACACCTCCCTTGATAACTATCAGAAAAGTCAGAGTTAAAGCACAACTATTTGTTAAGACAGAAGTGAGCGCTTAACCTAGATGGCACTCCAATAGTTTAGGTTAAAAAGGGAGAGAAAAGGCAGAGAATAAAATAAAACAGTTCCCAACACTTTTAAGAGTTCAGAGCAAGGGGAGAAAGGCAGGTTATACTGTAGAGCCAAAGTTCATAGGCCAGGCCCACTTTAAATGGAGCAAAGCGAAATGTGCCCAGGATCACACGGTTTAAAGTGCACTGAAAGTCTTTGCAGAGTGTTCAAAAGAGGTTGGGGGGATTCAAAAGATATAGTTAGAGGTCTGGAGCCAACCCAGTATAGAAGCCAAGGATTTAAGGGTCACCTTTAGCAATCTGTAGAAAGGGAGGCCAGGCAGGACACAGTACCTTAAAGAGAAAGGAAGCTCCAGCAGGGGCAGTTGTTCCTGGCATTGGTTGCAGTTCATTGTTCCGACCAGGGGAAGAGAGGGTCTCGTCGAGGAGGAAACTTGGAGTCGTTGCACTGCACAGGGATGAAACCAGCCGCAAAGTTCCTGATAAGGTGCGGACCTTTTATTCGCGGTCAAAAGTGGTGAGCTTGGCTATCTGGTCACCAGGGTGCTTGGCACGGGCGATTGGACCAAGGGCCATCTTTGGAAGGCGAAAAAGGGTGAATTGGTTGGTCCCACCAGCTCAGAGGAAGAAGACTCGTCCAGCAGAAGATCTTCTCTTGTCGTCGGGAAAGTGGTGAGGTACCTGCAGCAGGGCTTCACCGGTGGTGTCGTCGTTGCAGATGGCTCAGCTTCGTCCATCTTCGGATTCTTAGGTCCTGTGGCGACTTCTGAAGTTCCGGTCCCAAAGGCCCTGCTTTTATGCAGAAAAACCCCCATTCATCAGTCTAGCTGTCAATCACACATGCTAAGTGGTGAGCCGGGCAGCTCACCACTGGGCCAATCAGAGTAGAGTGCGACTTGGGTTGCTAAGGCAACGCAGTCCAGGGTGCCAATTCCCCCCTCCACCCTTCCTGTGGAACCCAGACAGAGTGGCACCATTTGGAGGGCTTCTGTGGAGAAGCCCGCCAAAATAGTGGAACAAAGGGCTCGACCTTGGTCAGAGTTACAGAGACGGACACAAACGCCATTTTAGAATCGTGTTCTGGCAAAAAGACCCAACCGGTGATTTAATATTAAATAAATAAACCAGCGGTATCTTTAACATTGCACCAAAAAGTGGTGCGTTTAAAATGAATGGGAAAATCCCATAGAGAATATTCCGGGGGAATATTTCGCGTGATAACCACTGCCACCAGCCAGAAACTCGACGAGTGGGGATGGGACAGTGCCCCCTCAAAAACAGACCTGGGGCAATCGAATTACTCCTTACCAGTACTTCCACAATATGATGGTTTGTACTGGTGCTGTTCACAATTTTGGACTAGTAAAGCCAATGGTGACTTTACATACCCTGGGAGACAGTAGTCAGTCCCAGGGTATGGAGTCTATGTTTGGGGGTCCCTGACACTCCTGTGGTACTGCACTGAGGGTGCTGTGTACCACACATACAGAAAAAGGAACAAGTTACTTACCTGTAACTGTTGTTCGAAGGGATTGTGTCCTCCGACGTATTCCTTATCTTAGATAGAAATCCTTCAGCTTTGCTGGCCTCGGAAAATTTTTTCGCCAGAGGGCGCTGCGCGTCGATGATCGCCGAGTCGATGACCCTCGACGGCCTCCGTGCCGACGTCGACGTCATCCTGCCTATAAAGGCCGCGCGCAGCGTCCGTTACTCAGTTCCGTTTTTCCGCGCTTCGTTGTGCCTCGGAACACCGTTGCTCAGTTCTCGTCAAGATAACGTATATAATAACTACTATTTACCTCGATATCGATGGCATCCTCCTCCGACCCGACGACCCCTCGGTCCGGTTTCAAAAAGTGCCGAGACTGCGGGAAGAAAATGTCGTTGACGGACCCTCACAGGGTCTGTTTGTGGTGTCTGGGAATCACGCACCAGAGTTCGGAGTGTGAGGAATGCCTTTCCATGACGGCGAAAGCCTTGAAGGAGCGTAGGGGGAAGCTCGAGAGAGGTAGGTCAACTTTAACTTCCTCGAAAGCTTCTTCGGTAGAGTCGAGACGTTCGTCTCCTCACCATAAAAAACACTCTCGATCTAGATCACGAAGTGGCTCCCACCACTCGTCGACATCGAGACACTCGAAGAAGAGACGTAGGAGATCCCCTTCGTCATCTTCGTCGAGTTCTCCTGAGAGAGTTCATTGCCCCACAAAACGCAGCTCGCAAGCTGAGTGGGAGGAATTCAGGAAAAAGATGCTAAGCGTCTTCGAGAAAGCGGCCTCGTCCCCCTCGAAGACAGCTGAGGGTGATACCCCGGGTAAAAAACCCAAAAAATCTAAACGCCGCGAGTCGCAGTACCCGGCGGAAAAGTCAACCCGAAAGCGCCTCGAGCCATCGGGAGATAAAGCATCATCGACGCCATCGTCGAAAACTCCTTCGAAACAGAGGTCGGCGCCATCGACGCCGTTGTCGAAGGATTCATCGGCGCATCAGTCGATCGAGTCGACGCCGACGTCGACGCCGATATCGACGCCGGTGAAGGAAAGAACCACGGCTACTCCACAGCCAACGGTTAGACAAAAGACCTCCGACTCGACGCCGAGAACGTCGACGTCGTTCTCGAGCAGGACTCCGATCCTTTCGAGTTCTTCGAGGCCTAGTACACATTTCTCGACGCTTTTCACGGCGCCTTCGAGTACTTTCACGTCGGTGTCGACGACATCGACGTTTTCAAGGCCTGTGATGATGGCTCCTTCTGCATTGGAAATGGGGTTTATACCATTCCAAAAACCAATGTATCCCCCTTTAACCTCGATTTTTGAGGAAAGGGAGGATTCAGACCAAGATATTGATTTACAGAGGACCACATCACCAGAGCCAGAGACTTTCGCCTCTGAGGAAGGAAGATTAAAAAATCTTCAGGATGCACTTCAGGAAGCTAGTGGCTTGGACACTTCTCCTGAAGCAGAATTTATCAAACCAGACCCAGGAGAACATGCGGAGACTCCATATAGAGCTCTGATGTCTAGAATCATAGAATTTATGGGTTGGTCTGCACCTTCTCCTGCCTTTCAGCAGGATGACCTCACTGACATACTGGACAAGGGCCCACAGGAGGATCCTGTGGTTCCATTTCACTCTGCTCTACAGAGAAGGATTTTGACAAACTGGGAAACGCCAGAAATTATCCCGGCAGTAAATAAAAAACTGTCAACAAAATACAGGGTGGCTAGTTCTGACCCTGAATATTTGTCAAAACACCCTACTCCTGAGAGCTTGGTTGTACAGGCTGCAACCTCATCAGGCAGCACATCTGCATACCCCACTGCTCCGCAGGATAGGGATGACAAAAAGTATGATGCCATGGCTAAGAAGGTTTTTTCTGCCTGTAGCATGGCGTTAAAGTCTATTAACGCGACCTGTACGCTCGCTAGGTTCAGCCACACCCTTTGGGAGTGCGCTTCATCAGCGGCTGACTGCCTCCAAGAAGGAGAGGAAAGGGACGCATTTTTAAACATCATCAGGGATGGTAAAGATGCGATGTGCGAGACCCTACAAACTGGCCTAGATTCTGCTGACAGTATCAGCAGGGCCATGGCGGCAAGTACCACAATCCGCAGGCATGCGTGGTTGAGGAAGTCTGGTTTTGCCTCTGACGTGCAGACCAGGCTTTTGAATATGCCCTTTGACGGTTCTACCCTCTTTGGAAAGAAGGCGGATGACAGTTTGGAGAAACTGCAAACGTCCAAGGCAGCAGCCAAGTCATTGGGAGCTGCTATCCGTCAGAATACCTTTCGTCCTTCGGGATCATCGTGGAGAGGACGGTCCTTTCGTTACTATTCCTCATATGGAAGGGGCAGGGGACGACCGGCTCAAAGAGGCCAAGGAAGATTTACCCGTGGTGGACGGGGTAGGGGAAAGAAAGCCGCACCCGCAGGAGCAGAGCCACTTTACCTTCGGCAACTGCATCAGCCGCTTCAAAACCACTCTGAGGTCTCCCCTCACAGAACACCAGTAGGGGGCAGGTTAACTCACCATCTGACGGAATGGCAGGCTATTACGTCAGATGCTTGGGCTCTGGAGACAGTGGCCCAAGGTTACTGCCTGCCCTTCCTACATATCCCTCAGAGTCATCCACCGGGGAACAACCCTTTGAAGCTTCCAGATCCGCTCCTCTTGCAGGAGGTTTTAGACCTGCTAGAGAAAGGTGCCATAGAACTGGTACCTGTAGCGGAAAGGAACAAGGGTTGGTACTCCCCCTACTTCATAATACCGAAGAAGGACGGAGGACTGAGACCCATCTTAGACTTACGGGAATTGAACAAATTCCTCCGAAAGGACAAGTTCAAGATGGTGACTCTCTCTCAGATCCTTCAGGCCCTCCAGCTTCAGGACTGGTTGGTATCTCTAGACCTCCAGGACGCTTATTTCCATGTGCCGATCCATCCCAGGCACAGGAGATACCTGAGGTTCGCAATTGGCAGCTCTCATTATCAATTTCGAGTTCTGCCATTTGGGCTAACCTCCGCCCCGAGGGTCTTTACCAAGCTAATGTCGGTTGTGGCTGCAAGTCTAAGGAGGGAAGGGATTCATGTCTACCCTTACCTAGACGATTGGTTGATCAGAGCTGTATCTTCGGAACAGGCTCAGAGACAACTAGATTATGTTTGCCACTTCCTTCACAAGCTGGGCTTCTCCCTCAATTTAAAGAAGTCACAGATGATACCATCACAGAGACTCCAATTCATTGGAGCAGTCCTGGACACTTCCCTGGGAAAAGCCTTGCCACCAGAGGTGAGGGCTCGAGATATTCTGCAGATGGTCATCAGATTTCAGAATGCCCAATATCTCCCAGCCTACGACTTTCTGAGGTTGCTAGGCCTCATGGCATCCTGCATATTCCTCGTGCCGGAGGCTCGCCTGAGAATGAGATCCCTCCAGTGGGCACTGAGAACTCAGTGGTCACAGTTCTCAGGAAGGATGACAGATCTCCTTCGGATCCCGGTCAAAGTAGCCCGAGACCTTCAGTGGTGGGCCTGTCGGGAGAACATCCTGAAAGGAGAAATGTTTTGGCAACCATGGCCGGAGATAACAGTAGTCACGGATGCCTCACTCACGGGGTGGGGAGCTCACGCCAACGACTTGACCATCAGCGGTCGTTGGTCTCCATCGGAGTCCAGACTACATATCAACCTGTTGGAGCTGAGAGCCATCAGACTAGCGCTGAAGGCTTTTCTGCCGTCTGTACGGGGAAGAAACGTCCTAATAATGACGGACAATACAGTGGCCATGCACTACCTCAACAAAAGAGGAGGCGTAGGCTCACTACCACTGTGCAGAGAGGCGATGCAGCTCTGGTTTTGGGCAATTCAGGAAGGAATCTCTCTATCGGCAATTCACCTAGCCGGAGAGAAGAACTTGACAGCGGACGCTCTGAGCAGGCAGAGCACAGTCTCTCACGAGTGGGAGATAGCTCAGGAAGTCCTTCAAGAGATCTTCGCCCTTTGGGGAACCCCTCAAGTGGATCTGTTCGCCACCAGTATCAACAGGAAGTGCGACAGATTTTGCTCAAGGGAATTTCCCCCGAGAGGAGCTCTAGGAGATGCGTTCGTAGTGGACTGGGAGTTCCCACTTCTGTACGCGTTCCCTCCGGTCCCTGTCATTCCTCAAATGATCAGGAGGTTGAGAAGGTTTCGGAAGACCATGATCCTAATTGCCCCGGATTGGGCCAGGAGAACGTGGTACCCGGACCTTCTAGACATGTCCATCTGCCCTCCAATTCGACTGCCATACAGAGAGGATCTTCTCTCGCAGAAGGAAGGTCAGGTTCTCCATCCAGCCATCAAGACCCTCAACCTTCACGCTTGGTGTCTGAAAGGTTGAGGTACAAGGATTGGGACCTTCCGGATGATGTTATGGAGGTGTTGCTTTCGGCCAGAAGGCCGGCAACTAAAACTCTATACCGCTGCCGTTGGAACAAATTTTGCAGCTGGTGCAGAGAAAAGAATATTGAACCCTTTTCTTGTGGTACACCTATGGTGTTGTCATTCTTACTTTACCTGGCTAATTCAGGCCTACAGGTTGGCACAATTAAGGGCTATCTCGCAGCGCTATCAATCTTTAAGCGCACTGCAGAGGAGCCTTCATACTTCAAAATTCCATTGGTAATACAATACCTAAAAGGATTAACTAATGTTTATCCCCCGAAACCTTTTCAAGTTCCCTTATGGGATTTAAACCTAATTTTAAACTTCCTAAAGGGTGCCCCTTTTGAACCACTACACTCTTGTTCATTGAAGCTTCTCACCCTCAAAACTGTTTTGCTAATAGCATTGACATCTGCTAGAAGGGTTAGCGAGTTGCAAGCCTTATCGTGTAAACCTCCACATACAATCTTTTACAAGGACAAAGTTGTTCTTCAGGTGAAGCCTAACTTCCTCCCGAAGGTAGTCTCGGAGTTTCACATCACTCAGAAGATTATATTACCTTCTTTCTACCCTCCTCCTCATCCGGGGAAGGAGGAAGAGAGACTGCACAGGCTGGACCCTAAGCGAGCCTTGAGCTTCTATATCAGCAGATTGGCTAAGATCAGACAAGCAGACCAACTCTTTGTAGGTTATGCAGGACATAAGTTGGGCCTTCCAATAACAAAACAAACCATCTCCAGATGGATTATTTTAGCCATTCTGGAGTGCTACAAATTGGCAGGAAAGGAGCCTCCTCAAAATCTAAGGGCTCATTCTACCAGGGGTATCGCAACATCCTCAGCCCTTCAAAGAGGGGTGCCAATTCGAGATATATGTGCGGCTGCCACATGGTCGTCCGCACATACATTTACCAAATTCTATAGCCTGGATTCCTCCTCTAGTCAAGAAACTAGATTCGGCAAGGCTGTGTTACACTCTGTCCATTCTGGAAGGGTAACATAACTTTTATTACTCCCGCCTCCAGTCACAATACCACTGCTATGGGAGTCTATCTAAGATAAGGAATACGTCGGAGGACACAATCCCTTCGAAGAACTAGTTACTCTTACCTTGTAACGTTCTTTCGATGGGATGTTCCTCCGACGTATTCCTTATCGACCCTCCCATCCATCCCCGCAGTATGACTTCCTGTGGGTTTGCAGCCTATGCTCCTTCAAGGTGATTAGTCTAATCCAAAAACATTACTGGGGACTACAAAACGGAACTGAGTAACGGACGCTGCGCGCGGCCTTTATAGGCAGGATGACGTCGACGTCGGCACGGAGGCCGTCGAGGGTCATCGACTCGGCGATCATCGACGCGCAGCGCCCTCTGGCGAAAAAATTTTCCGAGGCCAGCAAAGCTGAAGGATTTCTATCTAAGATAAGGAATACGTCGGAGGAACATCCCATCGAAAGAACGTTACAAGGTAAGAGTAACTAGTTCTTCTCCAGCGTGGGTCTGGCATAGATTCACATGCTCATGAATATTCTCCGTCATCAGGCCGGGAATCCTCGGTAAAGAAAAAATCAGTATCATTTTCGTTTCTGATCTGTCTTTCTCAGTAGTAACCAATCACTGGTCTCTGGGTCATACTGCCCCCAGCCAATGACTGCCCTCTCCCTAAGCCCCGCCTCTGGCAGCCATCCTCAGATTTGGTAGCAAGCAAAGTGGCAGTATGACCAAGTGAAGAGCCGCAGAGGGGTAGGAGGGAGGGTTCGCATGTGAATCCATGCCAGACCCAGGCTGAAGAACAACAGTTACAGGTAAGTAACTTGTTCCTTCTCCAGCATGGGGTCCGGCATGGATTCACATGCTCATGAATATAAGAATACATAGCAGTACACACATGCACAACCAACGGGAGGTGGCAAAGGTTCAACATTAAGCATTACATCAACAACTCAACATTAAGCAATTCTTACCTCCTCACCAGGCTCACCTTAGGCGAACAGGTTGCGCAGCACTGCTTGGCCGACCCTGGACTCCTCCCTGGAATTCCGGTCTACGCAGTAGAATCTCGTCAAGGTGTGCATCGACCTCCACATAGCAGCCCTGCAGATGTCCAGCCGGGGAACACCAGACAAGAACGTCGTGGTAGCAGCGATAGCTCTGGTCGAATGGGCTCTCGGACGGCCAGGCAACGGCCGGTTTGCCAACCGATGACAGTGCATGATGCAGCCGGAGAGCCATCTGGAAATGGAAGCCTTCGAGAGAGCCTTCCCTTGGTTCACAGGTCCAAAGTTCACAAATAGCTGTGATGTCTTCCGAAAACTCTTTGTGCGGTCCACGTAGAACTTCAGCGCTCTAGCCACATCCAGCGAGTGCAAAGTCCTCTCGTCCGGCGACAAAGGCGACGGGAAGAAAACAGGTAACACCAAGGGCTCGTTGAGGTGGAAGTCTGACGGCACCTTGGGCATAAAGGAGGGGTGCGTCCTCAGCACCACCCTTGTGTCGTGAAAAGTCAAGTATGGAGGCTTGCAGGATAGGGCCTGGATCTCTCCCACTCGTCGTGCGGAGGTGATGGCCACAAGAAACGCAGTCTTCCACGACAGGAACTTCAACGGTGCCGAATGCAGGGGCTTGAATGGCGCCCCCATGAGCCTGGTCAGCACCACGTTGAGCTCCCACGCCGGGGCAAGGGCCTTCACCGGTGGGAACGATCGGAACAGTCCCTTCATAAATTCCTTCACCAGGCGATGGGACCACAAGGACGCCCGTCCTGTGGTTCTGGTGTATCGGGAGATCGCAGCCAGATGTATCTTGATGGAGGCGTGAGCAAGTCCAGCCTTGGCCAGCGACAGTAGGTATGGCAGCACTTGAGGGGCCGTAATCCGTAGAGGGTTAATCTTCTGTGCACGGCACCAGACAGAGAACCTCTTCCACTTATGTCCGTAGCACTTGAGAGTTGAGGACGCCCTGGCCTTTGCAAGAACCTCTCTGCAGTCAGCCGGGATATCTTACCCTCCAAACTCTAGTGCTGCAGGAGCCAGGCCTGCAAGTTCAGCGACTGCGGGTCGTGATGAAGTATGGCCCCACCTTCTCTGGAGACAAGATCCACGTCCGTCGGCAGCTTGACTGGTGGGGACGCTGACAAGTCCAGAAGGTCCGGGAACCAGATCTGCCTCGGCCATGCCGGGGAGACGAGGATCATCCTGCACCGGATCCTCTTGAGCTGGTTGACGAGTCGGAGCAGCAACGGCAATGGAGGGAACGCATATAGGAACAGGCCGTCCCAGGGGAACGAGAAAGCATCGCCCATGCTCCTCGGCTGGGGAAACCTGCTGGCGAACCTCTGGCACTTGGAGTTTGTCGCTGTCGCGAACAGGTCGTTCTGCGGTTTTCCCCATCGCCGGAAGAGTCGATCCACTTAATCCTGACGTAGTTCCCACTCGTGGCACGAGCACAGCTCCCTGCTGAGTGAGTCGGCGATGGTGTTCTTTATCCCTGCCAGATGAAAGGGCACCAGAAACATCCCTTGGGCGACGGCCCAATGCCACAGATCCTGGGCTTCCTTGGAGAGGGCTGGAGATCTGGTTCTTCCCTGCTTCCGGATGTAGAACATCGTGGTGGTGTTGTCGGTGAAGATTCTCACCACCTTGCCCTTGGGGGACGGGAGAAAGGACCTGAGGGCCCAGAACACTACACGGAGCTCCAGGATGTTGATGTGGAGCGGATTCTCCTCCAGGAGCCAAAGGCCTCTCGCATGAAGTTCTCCGGTGTGCGCTCCCCACCCTTCCAGGGAGGCATCTGTCGTCACTGTTATCTGGTGAGTTGGGGTCTGAAAGTCTGTGCCCGACGTCAGATGAGCGCAGGTGCCCCACCACCGGATTGCTCGTCGGAAGGTCTCGTTGAGCGGGATCCTGTCCTCGAAGCTGCCCGTCGCTTGGATCCAGCGGGCATCGAGGAACTCTTGCACAGGGTGCATCCGAAGCCTGTACAGGCGCACGAGATATATGCAGGAGGACATCATCCCGAGGAGGGACTTGATGGACCTCACCCTGGCCATGTCCGTGGCCAGCAGACGCGGCACCTTGCCCAGGATGGCCTTCGTCCATTCCTCCAACGGCGAGGCCAGACGCGCCACTGTGTCGAGCTTGGCTCCCAGAAACAGTGCAACTTGCGACGGGACCAGGTGGTATTTGGGAAAGTTGATGGAGAATTCCAGGTCCGTGAGCCGCTGGACGGTCTTCGCTGTGTGATCTACGGCAAGCTTCCTTCTCCTTGCTCGGATGAGCCAGTCATCCAGGTAGGGGTAGACGTGGATCCCCTGCAGGCGCAGCCGCGCCGCCACTGGTGCGCTGGTGAACACCCTGGGTGCCGACTTCAATCCGAACGGGAGGGCCTTGAACTGGTAGTGCCGTCCTTGGACCACGAACCTGAGGAACTTTTGGTGTCCTTTTAGAATGGGGATGTGGAAGTACGCATCCTCCAAATCCAACGAAAGGAAATCGCCCTCCTCCAGCTGTCCCAGCACGTGCTGGAGGTTGACCATCTGGAACTTCTGTGCCTTGATGTACTTGTTCAGTCGTCGCAGGTCCAGGATGGGGCGCCATCCTCCGGTCTTCTTTTTCACGAGGAAGTACCTTGAATATACTCTGGAGCCCCGGAGCCTCTTCGGGGCGAGCTCGATGGCACCTTTTTTGAGCATCGCCCTTACCTCCAATAGAAGTTGAGGGACGTGATTTTCCTTCCTGGCCACGGGTGGAATGCGGGGGCACTTTTTTAGAAATTCGAGGGCATACCCCTGGATCAGGGAGTCCAGCACCCAGCGGTCGGTGGAGATGGACTCCCACACGCTGATGAACTTCGCCAGCCGGCCTCCCACCGGGGTGCTCTGGTGGGGGCCCGACACCGCTGTCGGTTCACTCTTGCTTGGAGGACGCCTAGCCGCCTTGGCCTCCCTGGCAACGACTGCGGGGACCACCCGACTTGCCTCGTCGTCTATAGGCTTCCTGCGACGAGGAGCGGGCCGCTTGGCGGTACGTAGAGGAGCCACCGCCAAATCCCTTGGAGGCACCCTGCTTGCCTCTGGTGCTCCGAAAGGACGGCAATCGTTGCCGGAGAACGCCTAGGGCCTTAGCTGTCTCCGTGTCCGCCTTGATGGCTTGGAGGGACTCATCCACTGTTTTCCCAAACAGATTGTTCCCGTCGAACGGCATGTCCAAAACCTTGGCTTGTACGTCCTGGCGGAAATCCGTCGCCTTGCGCCACCCTCATTGTCTAAGGCAAACGCCGTTGCCTAGCTGGCGGAAACCAGTGTCGGCAATGTCCGTTTCCACCGTAATGGCGTGGTCCAACGCCACTTCGCCTTCTTGCAAGATCTCCAGGGCCTCGGCTCTCTTGTCGTCCGGTAGCAAGTCCAACGGGGGGGCGATCTTGTACCATAACTACCTGTCGTAGCGGGCCACGATCACGAGGGTGTTGGCCGCCTTAATCGTCATTGCCGCCAACGAGATAACTCGTCGTCCCATTGCGTCCAGCTTCTTTCCTTCGCCGTCCGGCGAGGAAGTTGACGTGGAGGCCAATGCCCCGCCCCCGCTTTCTTCTTGGCCGCCGCTGAAGCGACCGAGTCAGGGGTCGGTTGCGCCCTAAGGCACAAAAGGGTTGCGTCTGGGACCCGGTACTTCTTCTCGTACCTATCCCTCTTGGCATGCGTCATAGACGGGTTCTTGAGACCCTCGTCCCAGATGTCATCCAACAGAGGCACGGTGAGGACTGTTTTCCTCTTCGCCTCGCGCCGTTGGTAAAGGAAACCTTCCTTCTTCTCTTCGGGGCAGAGCTGAAAAAGCTTGGATGCCCTGGCGATGATTGCATGGAAAGATCCGATCTCGTCGGGCGGGGAGGCCTGGGCTGGGGCGATGGGAGCTCCGTCCCGTCGTCACCGCCGTCGTCGTCGGTACCCATTGCGGCCGTGTCCGTTCCCGTGTCATCCCCAGGGACGGGGGACGTGGGCAAAGGTTGAGTAGGCAAAGGTTGAGTAGGCCGCGAGGGCTGAAAAGGCGGGGCTGGATGGATCCGTCTTCTCTTGTTCGGGGGGCTTCCCGCCGGGCCTGGCTCTGGCTCCTCCGTCGAGCCTGGTTCTGGATCCTCCGTCGGTGGTTAGGGCAATCTCGTCCTAATCTCCGAACATAAAGATTGTATCGCCAACAAAATGGCCGCCGAGTTATCCTGCGGCTCCGGAAGCAACGGGAGCGACGGGTGAATAGGACCCTCGCTGGTGCCGGTCGCTCTCGTCGTCACCTTCGTCGGGATCCCTCCCATGGGAACGGGCCTCTTCGACGCCCTCGTCGAGGCCCTCTAAGACTTCTACCAGCTCCTCCTCGGATGCTGTGTCCGTGTCCACAATGGCCTCCGCCCCCCCTCTTTTTCCACCAGGGTCTTCACAGGGGTCTTTTCGATGGGTCTGAAAGAGGCTTCCCTCCGCGGAGGCAGGGAGACTCTGGGCCCTGAGGTCGCCTCCACTGGTGTAGCCTCCACAGGCTGTGCCAGGGCCGCCGTGACTTCCTCGATAGAGGCCTTGGCCGGGTGAATCAAGGCCTTTACCACCTTGTGTGGGCCTGTGGCCTTCACCTTGGGGGGAGGGTCACCGCCTCGCTCCCCCTCGGCCGGATCCTTCGAGCTCGACCCGGGCCTCTCCAGAAGCTTCGCCGGGTTCTCGGCCTTCCTCTTCCCTGAGCCAGAGCGTTGGCTCGTGGTTGATGGCGCTGGAGAGGGTGTGCCCTGCCTGGCAGCCGAGGAGCCCGACCGTTCGGCGCTCCCGATGCCCGCAAACTCGCGGTGCTTTGCCTTCTGTTGGGCCCCCGTCGCCGGGGCACCCTCACAGGACTTAGAAGACCGCTCGGACTTCTTCTTATTCTTCTTCTCACCTGACAGGCTCTTTCCTTCCAGCCAGTTGGAGAGACGAAGGTGTCGGTCCCTGATGGTCCGTTCCGACATGTTCCTGCAAAACACACAATCCTTCTCCACGTGCGTTTTGTCCCCATGAAGGCAGTAGAGACATTTTGAGTGCTCGTCCTCTTTGAACAGATTCTGCAGCTGGCATCCAGGGCAAACCCTGAACAGCTTTCCGGGCGTTGAGCTTCCTTTCTCCTGGGCCATGTTTGGGTAGGCCGCAGAAACTTCTGGACTCTTCCAAGAAGCGTAACTCGACGAATCTTCACCCTTGAGGGGCTTAGAAAAATCTGACACGGATCCCCGTTAGTCGGATGTAGAGACGGTGGAGCTTGAGGTTCTATTTGACCGAAAAATGAGAAATTCTCCTTGAAAAAAGCGTGAAAAAGCAGCAAAAGCTCGAGAGCTAAACACAAGGACTCCCAACACTTGAGCGTGCGGTTAAAATCTGAGGATGGCTGCCAGAGGCGGGGCTTAGGGAGAGGGTAGTCATTGGCTGGGGGCAGTATGACCCAGAGACCAGTGATTGGTTACTACTGAGAAAGACAGATCAGAAACGAAACTGATACTGATTTTTTCTTTACCGAGGATTCCCGGCCTGACGACGGGGAATATTCATGAGCATGTGAATCCATGCCAGACCCCATGCTGGAGAACAGATGATACCCTATGGAGTAAAAAGGAACCCTATAGCCCATAAGCACATAATAAGTCAAAGACATACCTCAAATCATGCCTAAGAGTGGGAGTAAAAGAGTCTCACTCTTAGCAGGAGAAGAGAAAAAAAAATCCAGCAAAGCTGCTGGGGGACTCACTAGGTTTGGGAAATTAGCCTTATAAGTGAATTCCCCCCAACATCATCCTGCACCGGGACCGTCTGAATTGACTGATGAGTCGCAGCAGCAACGGCAAAGGAGGGAACGCATACAGGAACAGGCCGTCCCAGGGGAATGAGAAGGCATCGCCTATGCTCCCCGGCTGGGAAAACTTGCTGGCGAACCTCCGGCACTTGGTGTTCGTCGCAGTCGCGAATAGGTCGATCTGGGGATTGTCCCATCGTCGGAATAGGAGATCCACTTGATCCTGCCGCAGCTCCCACTCGTGGCACGAGCGCAGCTCCCTGCTGAGTGAGTCGGCAATGGTGTTCTTGATTCCTGCCAGATGGAAGGGTACCAGAAACATCCCCTGGAAGACGGCCCAGTGCCACAGATCCTGCGCTTCCTTGGATAGGGCTGGGGATCTGGTGCCCCCCTGCTTACGGATGTAGAGCATCGTGGTGGTGTTGTCAGTGAAGACCCTTACCACCTTGCCCTTGAGGGACAGAAGGAACGACCTGAGGCCCAGAACACAGCTCGGAGCTCCAGGACATTGATGTGTAGTGACCTCTCCTACGGGAGCCAAAGGCATTTTGCGTGGAGATCTCCGGTGTGCGCTCCCCATCCCTCCAGGGAGGCGTCGTCGTCACGTTTCCTGATGTGCCGGGGTCTGGAAGTCCATGCCCGCCGCTAGATGCGCGCGGGTGCCCCACGACCGGATAGCTTGGCGGAAAGTCTTGTTAAGTGAGATCCTGTCTTCGAAACTGCCCGCCACTTGCATCCAACGGGCGTCGAGGAACTCCTGTAGCGGTCACATCCGCAGCCTGCATAGGCGCACGAGGTAGATGCACAAGGACATCATGCCGAGTATGGACTTGATGGACCTCACCCTGGCCACGTCCATGGTCAACAGCCATTGTACCTTGCCCAGGATGGCCTTCATCCTTTCCTCCGACGGTGAAGCCAATCGTGCCACTGTGTCAAGCCTGGCTCCCAGGAACAGGGCGATTTGCGACAGTACCAAGTGGGATTTCGCAAAGTTGATCAAGAATCCCAGGTCCGTGAGCAGTTGGACGGTCTTCGCTGTGTGATCGACATCGAGTTCTCTTGACTTTGCTTGGATGAGCCAATCGTCCAGGTAGGGGTAGATGTGGATCCCTTGCAGGCGCAGCCGCGCCGCCACTGGTGCTACGCACTTGGTGAACACCCTGGGCGCCGACTTCAATCTGAAAGGAAGGACCTTTGGACCACAAATCGCAGAGGTTTTCGATGTCCTTTTAGAATGGGGATGTGGAAGTAGGCATCTTCAAGTCCAGCGACGATAGGAAGTCACCTTCCTCCAGCTGTCCCAGCACATGCTGGAGTATGACCATACGGAACTTTTGGGACTTGATGTACTTGTTTAGACGACGAAGGTCCATAATGGGTCGCCAACCGCCGGTCTTCTTCCGGACAAGGAAGTATCGCAAGTACACTCCAGAGCCCCAGAGCCTCTTTGGGATGAGTTCAATGGCTCCCTTTCTTAGCATCGCCCGTACCTCCAGCAGCAGTTGAGGGACATTGTTTTCCTTCCTGGCCACGGGTGGAATGCAGGGACACATCTTTTGAAATTCGAGAGTGTGCCCGCGGGCCAGGGCATCCAGCACCCAACAGTCGGTGGAGATGGACTCCCACACGCTGACGAATTTCGCCAGCTGGCCTCCCACCTGGGTGCTCAGGTGGGGGCCCGACACCACGGCCGGTTCAATCCCGTTTCCTCGCGGCCTTGCTGCCCTGGCCTCTTTGGCGACGATGACGGGATCCTCCTGTCTTGCCGCGTCCTCTATAGGCCTCCTGTGACGAGGAACGGGCCGATTTGTGGTACGATGAGGAACCACTGCCGAATCCTTTAGAGGCACCTTGCTTGCCTCCGGAGTTCCGAAAGGACGGCCGTTGTTGTTGTAGAACACCCAAGGCCCGAGCCGTCTCGGTGTCCACCTTGATGGCCTGTAGTGAATCGTCCACTGTCTTGCCGAACAGGTTGTTCCCGTCGAAGGGCATGTCCAGAACCCTGGTCTGCACGTTCTGGCGGAAGTTGGTGGCCTTGAGCCAACCGCGCCGGCAAAGGCAAACGCTGTTGCCCATCTGATGAAAGCCGGTGTCGGCGATGTCCGTGGCCACCGTAATGGCATGGTCCGACGCCACTTCGTCTTCCTGCAGAATTTCCAGGGCCTTCAGCCCTCTTGTCGTCCAGGAGGAAATCCAGCAAGGGAGCGATCTTGAACCACAGCTCCCTGTTGTAGCGTGCCACGATCGCGAGGGCGTTGGCCGCTTTAATTGTCTTCACCGCCGCCGCTGAGATGACTCGTCGTCCCATGGTGTCCAGTTTCTTCCCCTCGCCGTCTGGCGAGGATGTTGAAGTTGAAGCCGTCGCCTCAGCCGCTTTAGTCTTGGCCGCCACAGAGACCAACGAATCCCGGGACGGCTGTGCCCTAAGGTACTTGGGGCAGAATCCGGGACCCGGTACTTCTTCTCGTAACGGTCTCTCTTAGCAGGAGCCGTGGACTGGTTCTTCAGGAGCGCCAGCCCCTCGTCTCAGATGTCGTCCAGTAACGGGACTGAGGGGACAGTCTTCCTCTTGGCCGCCTGCAGTTGGTAGAGGAAACCTTCCTTCTTCTGTTCTTCGGGGCAGAGCTGGAAGAGCTCAGAGGTCCTGGCGATCATGGCATGGAAGGAGCCAATTTCGTCGGGGGGTAGGAGGAGGCCTGAGGAAGTGGTGAAGGGAGGTCCATTCCGTCGTCACCACCATCATCATCGTCCGTCCCCGTCGTCGCCATCCCTGTTCCCGTCTTATCCCTCGGAGGAGGGGATGGAGGTGAAGGCTGGAAGGGGGGGAGGAGGATGGACTCGTCTCTGCTTGTTAGGCGGGCTCCTCGACGGACCAGGTTCCGCTGGGTCTTCGGTGGGGGGTAAAGGGCATCCTTGTCTTTATCTCCGTGCACAGGGCCTGTATAGCCATCAAGATAGCTCCTGAATTGTCCTGCGGTACGGGAACCAGCTGCAATGAGACCGACGGTTGGGGCGTGGGGTCCTCCGCAGCCCTATCTTCCTCGTCGGCTCCCCCGTTGCTTTCCTCATCAGCCTTGTCGGGGTCCTTCGCATGGGCCCTGGATTCCTCGAACTTCTTGTCCAGGATCCTTTGGACGCTCGCAAACTCATCCTCAGAGGTGGTATCCGTGTCCGTTATGGCTACCATGCACCCCCTTCTCCTCCTGCTGGGGTTTCACAGGGGTCTTCTCGATAGGCAGAAAAGATGATTCCCTCCGGCGTGGCAGGGAAACTCTAGCCCCTGAAGTCGTCTCCACTGGGGAAGCCTCCGTAGGTTTCGCCAGGGCTGCCACAACTCCCTTGATCGAGGCCTTAGCCGGGTGAATCAGGGACTTCACGACCTTGGGCGTGCCCGAGGCCTTCACCTTGGGCGGAGGGTCGCTGCCACGCTCCCCCTCGGCTGTCTGTCGGGATCGACCGGGGCTTTTCCTGAAACTTACCCGGGTTCTCCAACTTCCTCTTCACCGAGCCAGAGCGTTGGCTCGTGGTTGATGGCGTCGGTGATAATGCGCCCTGCCTGGCAGCCGAGGAGCCAGACCTGGCAGTGCTTTGCCTTTTATTGGGCCTGCATCGCCGGAGAGCCCTCAAAGGGCTTAGAAGACCGCTTGGATTTCTTCTTCTTCTCACCCGCTGCTTGGGTCTTCCCCTCCAGATAGTTGGTGAGTCGAACACGACGATCCCTCATTGTCCGTTCGGACATGTTCTTACAAAACGCACAACCCTTCTCCACGTGCGATTTGTCGTTGTGAAGGCAATAGAGGCACCGAGAGTGCTCATCCTTCTTAAAGACGTTCTGAAGTCTGCATCCAGGGCAGCTCCTGAACAGCTTGGATCCAACAGGCGTCATGCTTCCTTTGTCCTGGGCCATGTCCACGCGGGGTAGGCCTCAAAGATCGTCTGGAATCCTCCAAGAAGTGGAAAACTCGATGAAAAAGTGCCCTTGAGGGGCGTAGAAAATTCCGAAAACGGGTCCCCGTTGATCGGAAGTAGAGTCGATGGAGCTTGGGGCTCGATTGACCGAAAATATAAGCGTAAACTCTTCGAAAAAACGCAAAACACAGTAAAAGCTCGAGAGCTACAGCACGACGACTCCCAACACTTGAACGTGCGGTAAAAATCTGAAGATGGCTGCCAGAGGAGGGGCTTAGGTAGAGGGCATTGGCTGGGGGCAGTATAACCCAGAGACCGGTGATTGGTTACTAGTAGAAAGACAGTTCAGAAACAAAACTGAAACTGATTTTTTCTTTACCGAGGATTCCCAGCCTGACGACGGGGAATATTCATGAGCATGTGAATCCATGCCAGACCCCATGCTGGAGAAAGTGTATTTCTTTTGGCAGCTACAGTAATGAGGCAGAGCATGGAGACCAGCGAAAGTCCGCCATAGTTTCCTTCCGTACCGTGCCATGTGTTAACGGGATGATTTCTGACATGGCGTGGTTGATTTTGTGCCCGGGATATTTAGCAAATTCTTTTACGTCTAGCATTACCAGGGCCAAATTAGTTTCGGGTCGCAAATGTATAGTAGGGTGTCATCTGCGTACAGCGAGATCAATTGGGAGGGGCGCAAATTCTGATACCTCTACCCATGTGCCTGTGTCGTATAAATGCTGCCATTCCTTCTATAGTAAGGGCGAAAATGAGGGAGGACATAGAGCAACCCTGGCGTGTTTCACTGTGTAGAGGGAATCCGGGTGATAGGGTGTGATTTGTTTGAATTCTAGCACTGGGGTCCTTGTATAGTAGTTACATAAACTCCGTAAATTGGGCCCCAAACACCATATGCTCCAGCATTGCATACATATACTGCCAGGATACCGAATCAAATGCTTTTCCAGCGTCTAGTGAAATCGCTACTACTTTTGCTTTCGGGTCAAGTTGGGATATTATGGCAAACAGTCTATGTAGGTTCAGGGAGGTGGATATCGTGGGGATGAATCCCGACTGGTCGGGGTGCACGAACTTATTCATGTATGGTAATAGTCTATTCGCTATTGCTTTAGCAAAAATGTTGGTGGCTGTGTTTATCAGCGATAGGAGACGGTAGGATGTGGGTTTGTTGAGCAGGACTGTGATAACTGCTTCTCGCATAGACTGGGGTAGTAATCCAGTTGATAGGGCACCCTCCCATACCTCCAACAGTATAGGGGCAAGTTCTGCCACGTAGCATGTGTATAAATCTACTGGGAGGCCATCCGGTCCAGGGGCCTTCCCAGCAGTCAGGTTCTTTATCGCCTGCTCAATTTCATCTACTGTCAAAGGGCATTCCAATAGCACTCTCTCCTCGTGTTCCAGTTTGGGGAGCGGAAATGATCCCAAGTAGTGGTCTAGCTCAATTGTTGATACTTGATCAGCGTTTGCATATAGTGTGGTGGAGAACTCTAGAACCACTCTATTTCCCCGGGCTCAGTGTGAACCGACCCATCGCCCCCAACGATACTTGTAATTGGTTTAATATTATGTTCCGCTTTGATTAGATTGGCCAGGGTCCTGCTTGCCTTATTCCCCTCCCCATATCTCTTAGCCCTCATCGGGCGGGTGATGTATAGTATTTCCCGATCTGCCAGATTCCTATATTTCTCTAGCTGTTCCTGTTGGGCGCGAGAGTCTCCTCTCCCTGTGTCAGTGAGTGCACGTTTTCAAGGGAGCGCAGCATAGTGTCCGTGTCTTTTAGGTCCTATCTGACCGTGCATAATGTACCATGTTCCTGTGACAGTAAATGCCCTCTTAGCCAGACCTTGAACGATTCCCACACCGTGGTCACGGGCCCCACTGAACTCATGTTGCAGTCGAAGTAGTCTAAGATATCGATCCTCAATGGTTCGACAATGGCCCCATCTCGGAGCAACGCGGGCGGCATCTGCCATAGGCGTGTGCCCCGCCCCAGGCTGGCCAGGCCCAATACCATCAACACCGGCGAGTGGTCCGATAGCGTTCGCGGGAGGATGGTGCATTCTTTAACATGTGGAATATGTGCTGAGGAACATAGCCAGTAGTCAATACTTGAGCTTGAATTATGCGCCAGGGAATGGAATGTATACTCCTCTAGGTTGGGGTGCAATTCTCTCCATGCATCCGTGAGCTGGAGATGAGACATACCCTGCAGTGTAGTCTGCGCTGCTTTAGTGTGTGCCCTGGGGTTCCTGGTTGTTGTCTTTTTGCAGGTTAAGGATGGTGTGGAGGTCTCCCCCCATATGACCCTGCAGTCGTCCAGTGGTGTTAGTTGATCGATGATGTGCAAGTAAAAATCAGGCTCATCTGTATTTGGCCCGTATGTATTGACCAACATAACGTCCTGAGTACCCCACACGTAGCACCCCCCTGCATCCACTATATATCTGGTAAGTTGGAACCCCGTGCGTTGGTGTATCAGGGTCAGCACACCCCTAGATTGCGTGGAGTAATCAGTGCCCACACGCAGCCGGCCCCAGTCTTAAGCAAACGTCTCCACTACCCTTTGTGTGGCGTTTGTTTCTTGCAGCATCAAGACATCAACCTTATGCCTTTTGGCGTATGCCAGGATTTTCTGTGCTTTTATCGGATTGGCCAGCCCTCTAATGTTCCAAGTAAGGAGCCTAACCGTGTGGTTTACCTCGGTTTGGGCCATCTCACAACTGTATATGCGTAGTATACCAACAAAGCATGTACAACCATCAGTTTTTTCTTGAAACCAACCCCAACTGGCCCCCCTCCCCTCCCACCCTCACCAACCCCCCAACTGGACAGTGTAACCCCCAACCATAACTCTCGTCTGATACAGTGGGTGGCACCGTGAGGCCACAACAGATAACATCAATTCTTTCAGCTTAATGGAGCTTCAATATGTAACTTTAGTGGATTCGGCAGAACCTCTTGATGTGGTGCCTAAGTGGGCAGTACGGGTCTGAGCTATGCCCAACCTGAGATAAATCGTAGCAACTATCAGCCGTTGTTAGGTGGAGCCAGAATGTTCTGGTCTATATATGCCATGGCCTCCTCCAAGGATTCAAAGAAATGGCTCTGCCCGCATGTTGTACACAGAGCTTTGCTGAGAACATCATGGCGTAGGGTATCTTCCTTTCTCTTAGTGCCTTTTTAACTTGGTCATATGTGCGTCGGGCTGTCTGGACCCCATTTGAGAAGTCCGGGTAGATGTGGATTCTGGCTGATTCAAAAGACAAAGTACCCTTTTCTCTACATAAACAGAGAATCAAATCCCGATTGCCGTAGTTGAGCAGGCGAGCGCTGATAGTGCGTGGTGGGGCCCCTGATTTGGGCGGCGGAGCTAATGATCTACAAGCCCTCTCAACGAGAAATTGTGGCGAGAATTGCGCCTCTGGGAACATTGTGCAGAGTGCCTCCTCCAGGAACACTTCCCATCGGTACATTTTGGAGCTCTCGGCCATGCCCACCACGTGGATGTTATTACGGCGTGACCTGGACTCCAGACCATTGCATTTGACTCACACTGCCTTTAAACTCTTTGTAATGTCCTCAATGTCTCTGCCCTGCGTGGCAGCTTTGTCTTCCAGCACGCTCACCCTGGTCTCCGCCTCCATGACTCTGGCATTTACTTTCTGTAGGTCCACTCTTATGGAGACTAAATTGCTGCCCATGTCATCTAGTTTGTTATTCACTGCTGTAAAACCGGCTTGTAGCACTGCCATGTATGAGTCCATGTTCAATTCTGGTAGGGGCTGACTCGCCACAGTGAGCTCTGATGGGACCCCTAGTCTCCTCCGACATGTTCAAATGCATGTAGGCATCCATGAGGCTCGTCTTGTTTTTTGTGCCACGTGTCATGTCCGTTCTTGGCAGCCCATCTATCCTTATTACTGTG
The DNA here is from genome assembly GCF_040938575.1 of Ambystoma mexicanum. NCBI lineage: Eukaryota > Metazoa > Chordata > Amphibia > Caudata > Ambystomatidae > Ambystoma > Ambystoma mexicanum. The sequence continues at coordinate 491,086,580 of NC_090921.1, read as the reverse complement.
TATTGTGTGTGCTTGTCAAGGATTGCACTCACTGTACGATCACCAGGGTATGCTGGGTGGAAAAACAGCGTTTTTCTTGCACTGCTCACACGTTAGGAGCTTTAATGTTGAGAGGTCTGGGCCTCTCCGCAGTACTTCAGCTGACGTGTCTTAGACTGACGGGTGTCCACCAGCAGCCCCACCCGTGCCCAGGATCTGCAGGTGCAAAACCATCTTTATCCCCTCAGAGGTGTGATGATATGTTATGCTGGCTTGTCAAAGGTTGTGCATGTTGTGCTATGGCCAGGGCATGGGGGATGGGAGCATTATATTGGTCACACACTGCTCATGTATTAGAGCCCTTAATGTTGTGGGGGCGAGCCCTCTCCACAGTATTATAGTAACAGTGCCTTGATGTGGCGGGTGCCCCCTAGCGGCAACTCCGATGTTCTGGGGCTGCGTGGTGCAGACCTGCGGCTTTGTCTTGTTGCAGGCGTATTCATGTGTAAGCAAATGATCACTGTGTTGTTTCAGTAAATCGGGCCAGGCTTCTTATGTTTTTATTATCCGCCTCGCACTGTTCGTGACTATGACTATGTATTGTGGGGCCGTCCACCTTCCGTGTTGGGGTGGTGGCAGTGTGCTGATTTGGCAAGTGGCCGATCTCTGGGCCGGCTATGCCCCAGTTATTATCCGCGTAGGGCTTCAGACCTGCCGGGGTGGGCCAATGTTGCTGTACATATGAGTGCCCACTGCATTATCCACCCGCCTGCAGCGCGGCTTGTGTTGACCCGCCACATGGAACCGATCAGTAGCTTCGTGGAAGGTGATTGTCTATGCCTGTTAGCTTCTCCTATGGCAGCGCTGGTACACGTTGTTACGGGGTGGGTCAGTCCTATGGTTATCTAGTGTCCTTCCAGGCTTGTAGTGTAAGCCTGCGTATTACCGCCACATTCGGCATGCAGCCGTTCACTGCTGGATATTTATATGAGTCCAGGCTAACCAACTGCCGTTTCGGATATTCGGCAGTAGGATTTTCCCTCAAACTTGCACAACTGATGCAGGTGGTTTTCAGCAAACGGGGCATATGTTTCTGCACGGAAGAGGTTCACACAATCCGCAGGATATATTCACCAGGATCTATTGTTTGCGGAGCACAGCTCTCAGGTGGTCATTTTCGTCGGCGCACCACAGCGCCCCCTCTTGAACACTTTGCTTTTGCATACATTGTTATCGCACACCATTTTGCATGTAGAAGTAAGGATTGGCAATAGGTTTATTAGTATAGGCCCTTTTATTTTGACAGACTCCACTAGGACTGCGTCAGGATTATTTGATGGTGGTAGTCTGCTCCCATCTTTAGACTTAGGTTTAGATAGGCTTTCTACCAACCCATTGAAGTTCAATGAACACCCTTGAACTGCAATCACTTGTGTCAGTCTTTCAGTGTTTGGTACCATGCCTTCCTTACACCAGTAAGATCTGGATGGAACTCACTGAGAGAAAACGGTGAAGGGATCAGATTACCCAAGCAAATAAAGTAGGGCACTACAAAAGTGAGCACAAAGTGCACATTCTACCTTACCCACACACATCTATAACAGATACTGATGCAGGATTAATATACCAACAGGTAACTAACTTTGATTTACTCACTATATAAACTAATGTACTCCGAGTCCATAGAACCTTTCCTCCATATGCCCCACCCACCAAACCCTTTAATAAGAATCCTGTTTCTTGCTGATAAAAGGACTGGTGGTTGGGGTCGGGAGAATGTACAAGGGAGGTCCTGTGCTGAGTGCATGGTCACATATGAAATGCTGCTGACCAACATTCCCCTTCCCTGCACCTTCTTAGGGACGACATCCTAGAAGTATGAATAAAGAACACTATTGAGTGCAGAAGTCATTACAGTGAGTAACTTGTATTCTTTTTTTCTTCTCCTGCCTTGCCAGTTGGCTGCATGGTATAAAGACTACTTACCTCCCTTTTTGTCGGTGTTGCATACTGTTTAATATTAGAATCCCAGTTAGACATTTCTGTCACTGCATGGAATAAAGAAAATTCCCAGAAGCACTACAAACACACAATTGTTCTTCTTTACAAAACTGAACCGTGTGATGATGAGCCTTGCTAAGTAATAATATTCTACTGTTTCCTTTTTAGGTGCCCAGTAAACTTTCAAAGTATGAGATAACGAAGAGTCGCCGCCATCCATTGGGGAAACCTCCAATTCGTTCACCACTCTCAGTTCTAAAGCAAGAGGCGTCCAGTGATGAGGGTGAGTTCCCTGAGAAGAAAAGAAACTATGGAACAAACAGACACAATTGGCAGGAAAGAAAGACTTAGTGCCTTGATTATGATGGGCAGAAGGGCTTTTAGTAAGGTACAACAGACAATGCTTTAGAAATTCGGCTGAGTGGTTAAGAAAGTGAAGAATGCATTGCTTTGTGTGACATGCATTGTTCATAGATAGGTGAAGGAAGGTGGGAAGGAAGACTAAGCAGTTGGTATGTTGGAGAAATTAAGTGGGAAGGTGTACATAACAGTGTTATGTTAGAGACGTTGTTAAAAGAAATATCTAGGGGTAGTGGACATTTAGGAAAAATGGGCAAGAATGGGAAGGAGAGACTGGAAGGAGTGTATAAGGCGAAGATGCCGTCTTACTAGATGCAGTGATCATAGTGGGAAGGATGTGTTGTCTAGGAATTGTGGTTAGTGGAGATGGTCAAAGTAGAGCATACAGGTAAGTAAGTAATACTTTATTTTGGCTTTTACCATTTACAAAGAGAATTCAGATTATATAAATAAAACCTTATTAAAAACATTGTTTCTAAAAAATGTAAAATTCTGTGCATTTATAACCATCTACAATGTAGAAATATACTGAAAAAGACCTTTCAAGCGCTTAAAAGCGGCGACAATGTAATCACACAAAATTCATTGCCTCCAAAACAGTTCTAATATTACCGACAAAATGTCTTTTAAGACATTGTCGTCTTAGGTCCACTCATTTGGTACAAATGAGCAAGAAGTGCTGTAACTCCTCTATTATACCGCTGCCACGGGTACAGAGCTTAGATCTAAACTGACATGACATACGGCCCCCAGAGTGCTAAAACATTTAATCCCACATTGCAAGAATACGTCTGAATGGGAGACCTAATATTGGTCAGCGTGCCAAAATCCTGGTGTGAGCACCTTGCCGTTGCCAATGAGCGAAGATCTAACATACTATTTGTTGCAAGATTGAATTCTAACTCTCTTGCTTTCTTTTTCAAATCATGCAAGGACACACAACCCACATACAACTGTTTAAAATCGATATCCCACATTTTACATAATACACATTTCTTGTACCAGGGGTATTCACTGTAACTGGCAGGTTTTGTCATTTCTCCCAGGACATCAATATTCAGATTGTTGGACAAGCCTAAGTAGTCAAGACAACCAAATTCGGCACGCACACCAATATTTAAAACACCAACTTCAAAGGCAAGAGTCAAGCCTGGGGTGCGGTGTGCGGTAGACTCCTATTCCTATTTAGGTGTGCTTTTTTTTGAGCAACTGTCTATGGTCTGCACATTTAAAGCAGCTGAAAAAACAGCTCTGTACTGGCCTGGAGGGGGGGTATTCTCAGATTTTATTAGACCTATTCCAGTCTCTGTTTAGATAAATGTATTCAGGTGTTGGAAGCAAAGGTGTTCTCATCTGTTTTGTATTGTAGCGAACTTTGAGGTAGCTCATTGTGCATTGCCCTGGATCGTATCTTGCACCTCTATCTGAGGAAGCTGCTTGGAGCCTCTCCTCATATCCTAAAGTCCAGTGTGTTTTCGCAACCTAGCTGGCCTATGAGTGGTCCAATCAGGGGCCACTACAGCTCTCCTGCTCTCATGCACACCAGACATCCCACTTTCTGGGTACCCACACACATGACATGCATTAGCCCGCGAAAAATGCCAGCTTTCGCGGGTGAATGTATGCCCAAATAAGGACTCCCCGGGTCACAAAGGGCAAGGGGAATGCCAAAGGACAAAATGGCCAAAGGAAAAGTCAAAAGACCTCGAGGCATGGCCATGATGGACAATAGCCACAGTCATGAGCCAAACGCGGTAAGCGCGGTATTGCTCGGTAAAAGTAAATAAAAATACACAAAAAGCTTCTGCTGCCACCAGTCTACTCCTAGGCACATTGTCCAGTTACCAAAAAATCCTTAAGGGATGTCGGAGCCCGAAAATGCAAGGACCCCAGTGTGCGGTACAGTAATGTACTGTGCATTGAAATACAGTTGCCAAAAGTGTCAAAGTCATAAGACTAAGGTAAACAATGTTTCCCATTACTGACTGTCAGAAGGACAAGTCAGTTTCCCCAGAACGATGAGCGAAAGCCCAGTGGGGCAGAGCTGAAGGTGGTGCTTCACTGGCAGAAAGTCAGGTCAGGAGGCTGAAACAAAAGCAAAATGTTGGGGGGCCAGAAATATAGACATAAAACAGCAGTAAGTGCAATTTTACCTAACAGCTCCGGAGTATACTCCAGATACTTTCTGGCCCGCACAAAGTCAGGCGAATGGAGACCCATCCTAGACTTACAACGCCTCAACAAATTCTTGAAATCCCAAAAATTCAGGATGGTCACATTACAGCATATGCTCAGCTAGCTGGAAAAGGGAAATTTCCTATCAACACTACATCTATAAGACTCATATTTACACATCCCCATTCATCCAAAACATCGTAAATTCCTGAGGTTCGTCGTTCAAGGAAGTCACTACCAATTCAAGGCGCAGACCTTCAGACTCAAATCAGCCCCAAGGATTTTCACCAGGTGCTTGGTCCCAGTGGCAGCGTTCCTTTACCACAAGGGAGCGTATGTTTACCCCTACCTGGACGATTGGTGGGTCCGGTCCTGGTCTCACACCCTGGCGCAACATACAGCTAAGATGGTCCACACTCTAACCTCTAAGGGATTCTCTATAAAGTGTCCCGAATCCTGTATGGTGGCGTCCAAAGACGCACCATTCTTGGGGTCTGACTCAACACAGTATCATATAAATCAGAAAAAGGAATGTTGCTGTGCCCAGGGTTTTGAAGCAGATGGGTTAATACAATTTGGTAACCTCTTCTTGCCAACCCTCCATCTAACAAAAATAAATTGGTGCAAATTGCATTTGTTCCTTTGACAAGGGGAAGAAACACCAGAGAGACAGAAAAATACTAGATTAATTCTGTATTAAGTTACACAAGTAAATAAGGTAGCTGCTAAATGATGATAAACAAACAAAACATACAATAAAAACAAGCATACAAGTAGTATAGATAGATTCAAGATACAAAGAACAAAAAAGTATGTCATTAACAATTAGCTTGTGAATCAAAAAAAGAACACGTAACACAAAAACACCTATATACTTATGTTCAATAATCATAAAGGTATAGGTTTTAACCTGAGAAATTAAGGAGAGAAGAAGGGGAAACAAGCGGGTAGAAAAGGGGAAATTTAGCAAATGTGTGGAAAAATAATAAGTGATAATAAAAAGGAAAGGACAGAGTCATTCCTGTCTTAACATAATACTGTGAGAGAATCACTAAGCTAGACAATCCTTATGTACTTTATGAAAGTAATTATCACTTTATCAGTCCCCATTCAAATCTAGAGGGGAGTTCAAAAAATGCAAAAAAACACATTGGCAGTACATCTCGAGAACAGCTTAATTTTCCGAGGATCAGGTTTGCCGAATTTTCATCAAGTGCTTGGTCCCAGTGGCAGCGTTCCTTCACCACAAGGGAGTGTATGTTTACCCCTACCTGGACGATTGGCTGGTCCGGTCCTGTTCTCACACCCTGGCGCGACATACAGCTGGGATGGTCCACACTCTAACCTCTCAGGGATTCTCTATAAAGTGTCCCGAATCCTGCATGGTGCCGTCCCAAGACGCACCATTCTTGCGGTCCGACTCAACACAGTATCATGCCTGGCGACGCCATCATAGGAAAGTATAAAGACCATCCTAGGGAAAGTCCAACGGATGTCGTCGACCAACGTTGCTACAGTACAGTCCTGTCCATCAAATCGCTATTGGGGATGGTGATGGTGCATCCATCTGGTCCCTCATGAAACCGCTTCAGGAGTTCCTGCACACCAAGTGGAAGCAGATCGTCAGCTGATGGAATGACGGGACAGCCCTGAATCAAGCTTTCTGTCTGCCAAGCCCAGCACTGGCAGTCCATTTTTCCTCACATCTCGCAGGGAGTTCCCTTCAGGACAGGTCATGACCAACGCTTCACTGGAAGGTTGGGGAGCCCACATAGGCCAACTATATGCCAGATGTCTTTGCCTAGCAACCTCTAACTACAGGCAGTTTTCTGGGCTCTCAAGTCTTTCAAGCCTCAGGTGTTGGGAAAGGTGGTCAGGGTCTTCACAGAGCACATGATCACCATTTATTACATCAAGAAGAAGAGCGGGACGAGGTCGCCCGCCCTCTCTCTGAAGGCACAGAACCTGTGCCACTGCGCCATTGCTCACCGGATGTCTCTAGTCCCGTTCCACCGGGCAGGCATTCAAAACGCCATCGCAGACTCTCTCAGCAGGGAGCTGCAGCAAGCTCAAGCCTCTCGGATCTTCAGTGAGTGGGGCCAGCCTCAGATCGACCTATTTGCGACAGCAGCCAATACAAAGTGCCAGGGGTTAGCCAGCAGGTATTCTCAGGCAAGGAGTCTGGGGGACGCCTTCTCATTCCTGTGAGAAGGCCCATTCCTTTACGCATTCCTGCCAATTCCGCTGCTCCTACATGTGATCAACATACACAAACTATCCTGCTGCAAGATGATCCTCATTGCACCGGTGTGGCCCAGACATATCTCGTACCGGCCTTCAAGCTGCCTCCTCTTCTGGTCCTGCTATACAAAGGAGGGGTAATACTGCACCACAACACAGCGTCGCTAAACCCATCGGCTTGGCTCCTGCAGCCTTAGAATTTCTGCATTTCTCGCTGCCGTCAGAATTCAAGAACATTCTAGCGAATACCCGGGTTCTGTCTACACTTGCATGCTACAAACACAAGTGGAAGCACTTTACAGTGTGGTGCCAGTCACAGAAGATCTCTCTACATGGCATCACAGTGCTGCAACGTCAGCCTTACCTGCTCTCGCTGGCTAAGGCTGGCCTTGCCCATGCATCCATCAAAGTGCACATAGCTGTAATAGCCTGGTATAATTGGGCTCCCGGCAAGCTCTCCCTGTGGTCTCACAGGCTTGTGAAGGAGTTCCTCAAGGGCCTCTTCAGAATATTCCCTCCGTGAAGGCTCCTGCCCCGGCGTGGGTTTTGAATGTGGTCCTGTACATACTGATGGGTCCTCTTTTGAGCTTATGCAATGGTCATCTTTGAAATTCCTCTTGTGGAAGACCGCCTTCCTAGTGGTGAGCACCTCGGCCAGGGGTGTTGGAGAAATCCAGGCTCTATCCTGTATGCCTCCATATTTGTCTTTCCACTGATCTAAGGTGGTTCTATGAACTCATCCATCTCTTTTATGCCAAAGGACCCATCTGACTTTCATTTAAACTGGCATTTGGTCTTACTAGTTTTCTTTGCAAATCCTTCTACGCCTGCTGAAATGTCCTTGCATTCACCAGACGTTTTGCATGCCTAACAATTGTATGTGGTACGCATTAAAGATTTTCAAAAGATTGCTCTACTTTTTGTCAACTTTGGGGCATGGGAAGGTCCTATTGAAGGCTTCCATCTCCAGGTGGCTCTCCGGCTGTATCATGCATTGCCATCGATTGGCCAACAGACCGTTACCAGGGCGGTCGCATGTCAATTCCACCAGAGCCATCACTTCGACTATTGTGTTCCTCTCTAGTGTTCCCATGCTGGATATCTTCAGGGCTGCTATGTGGAGGTCTACCCACACCTTCACCAAGTTCCACTGTGTCAACAGGGATTCCAGGGAGGAGTCTTGTGTCGGCCAAGCAGTGCTTTGCATCCTGTTTGCATGAGTTGAGTCTGTTCCAGGGGTAAGTGTATTGCTTCTGTTTAGTCTTGCCACCTCCCGTGGTTGAGTAGGTGTACTGCTGTGAAATTCTATTCATAGCATGTGAATCCATGTAAGACCCCATGCTGGCAAAGGTACAAGCTACTGACCTGTAACTCTTGTTCTCGATCATGGGCCTCACATGGATTCATATGCAAACCTTCCCTCCTTGCTTCTTCTGGCTCTTCTTGGTTCCTACTGCCACTTTACGTCCACGACCAAATCGTAAAATGGCCACCAGGGGTGGAGCTAAGGAGAAATAATGTAATTGGCTGAGGCAGTATGACCCAAAGTGACAGCAATAGGATATGCAAGCGACAAGGAGTTTTTAGAATAAAGCTATACTGCTTTATATTACCAAAGATTACCAGCCTAACCACAGAGAATATTCATAGCATGTGAATCCCTGTAACCCATGCGGGAGAAACAAAGTAACTTGCACCTTATACACTGTAACTCAAAACAGTTCCATAGGATGTTAATGCAATGATTAAAAAATATGTGAGTAAATCAGTGGTTTATGCTAAAATTTTATTTCTTGTAGAAAATTCCATGGGCCCAAGGGGGGACCCTGGAAAAAAGTCAGTGTTCAGGTAAGTACCTTAACAAAGTCACTTTAGTAAAGTTTAACGGCTGTAAGAGGGGTAAATCCAATAGGCAGAACTGTGGTTAGTGGGAAAAGGCAGGTAAGTTTGGTCTACATGAAACGTGCAGAAGGTGCATCTAGCCTCAGAGGACTTCAGAGGATACACCCACAATGACACCCACGATGACTTCCAGTTCCAAGTTCGAGAGCCAGGGAGGAATGACACATAGCAGGATTAGGGCCAATGTAAGTCAATGGAAAACCAATGTACAGAGGGTGGGAATGGTCATAGCGATTAGCATGGCTGTTAAGATGGATTTACAAAATCAACGCTTGGGGTGTTTTTGAGAAGCAAACCTATTGTCATGAACAGGAAAGACACTAAAGTCTTGCCAAACCCAATCAAGGTAGGTAACAGAGTGGCAAGGCTTAGAATCAGGAGGGGTGTGAGTGTGATCTAGGACTACAATGAGTCCACACTAGAAACAATTCCAGATGGACAGATAAGTAAACAAATATACAATGATTTGTTAGGCCATTAAGAAGGAAGGCCAAGGGATCGCAGGTGCAGAGGTCAGTTTTGATACAGATTTACTTTTGGTCATTTAAGGTACCTGTATGTTCCAGCTAAACACCCTTGGGACGAAGTGAAGAAGATTTCTGGGGAGCAGGTGGCTTCAGAACACCTCCAGGAAGTGAAGAAGGTGGATTGCAACCGGAGTCAGCACGGTCTGACGACAGGCAATCTTTAATGGGCGAACAAATGAGCAGGTCCTGTAGGACTTCCATTGATGCAAGGAGGCTGAAAATGCAGGAGCAGGAGTCTTGAAATACAAACTGAATACCCTGCAAGTTCCAAAGATGCGCTCAGAATGGTGACGTCTGCAACAAGGTGGCCCAGGAGAGAGCTGGTCAGTCCACCTATTTGTACAGGGACACTTCTGATGACTCCAAAAGCACAGATCCTTGAGATGGGGGTTGGGATTTGTTGTTCCCACTAGTCCAGGGGTCAAGACACTGATGAGGTTCTTCTTGAAAGAGGAGCAGGGCTTCACCGAGACTTGGCTGGAGCCAATGCTGGTCATCAGCAACAGTCATCCGGGGGTAGTCAGCGAGGTCCACTTCTTTGTAGGGGTCTTGATTCCAACGATGATCTGTGGAATGGCTGCAGGAGTCCTCCTTTTATTTATTTATTGTGCATTTGTTAGGTACTTATACAAGTAAATTGTGTTTCAAAGCGCCCACAGGGCAACAGGGAGGGAGCATGGGGTAGAAAACAATTAATATCCTGGAGAATAAAGACTAACCTACTAGGCCTTGTGAGCATTCAGAGCATGTAAATGTAGAGAGAGGCGAGGTGGGTAATTGCTGGAGTGCCCGTGCTCGTGAGTGAGCAGCAGGTATAAGTGCCCAGTGTAGGAAGTGCAAGGGAACTTGCATATGTAAGAATTAGATAAATGGGTAAGTGCAAGTCTACAGTGGCGAAGGCCAGTAAGTGCCAAGGTAAGTGCAGTGTGTAGGGAGAGGCTGAAGGCGATTGGGTGTGGAAGGACAGAGCCCCGAAGGGCACATAAGGGCCCTGGTCACCAATCATAGCGACAGAGAGATTAGCAGAGGAGTGAAGAAGGGAAGAGGTGGTGAAAAGGAAAGGCTTGAGGAGCTTCTGGAATTTGAGGAGGTCCAGCTCAAGACAAAGAGGAAGGGGGAGGCTGTTCCACAAGAGGGAGTCAGCTGAGGAAAGAGATCAGCCTCCGGCCCTCTGTTTAGCAAAACTGTTGACACACAGAGTTGGTACCCGAGGAACATAGAGGACTAGAGGGAGAGTATTTAGTAAGAGCAAGTTGCAGATAGTGAGGTCCCTGCCCCAGTCAGCCTTATGGATGATGCAGAGGAATTTTAAGTTGATCCTTGCAACTACTGGGAGCCAGTGGAGAGTTTATAGGGCAGGAGAAACACTGTTCCTGGGCTTGAGGCCAAGGATAAGTCTTACTGCACTATTCTGGTTTAGCTGGAGGGGTCTGAGAGAGGAAGAGGGTAGATTAACGCGAACGCTTTTGCAGTAGTCTAGCCTATAGAGAACCAGAGCTCTCGTAACAAAGCTTCTGGGGGAAATTGAGAAAAAGGAGAATTCCTTTGAGAAGGAGTTAAAAGTTGGACTTCTTGGCAATGTCCTGAGTTGAAGATGACGCCAAGGTTTCTGACATCAGATGAAGGAGAAGGGGAGAGCCCAGAGATGAGGCCAGAGTGATGGGAAGAAAGAGGGAGGAGGTGGGCCAATAGGAAATATCTCAGTCTTGCTGGAACTGAGGCAGAGATAGTTGGATGTGCACTAGGACTGGATGACAGATAGGCAGTCCGGGATTATGGAAGATGCAAGAGGGTCAGCAGGAAGTTTGAAAAAGAGTTATATGTCATCTGCATAACACTGGAAGTTGGGGGAGAAGGAGGAAATGAGGAGTGCTAGGTGAGCAAGGTAAGTGTTAAATAGCCAGGGGGAGAGGATGGAGCTATGGGGGACGCCACTGGTGGAGAAAGAGGTAGGTGATGAGAAGGTGCCCAGAATAACCTGGGACACATGATCCGTTAGGAAGGAGAACAGCCAGTCCAGTGCCCGCTCCGAGATATCCAGGGTATCATTGAGCAGTTTTATGAGGATGGAGTGGTTGACCGTGTCAAAGGCAGAGGCGAGAGAGTAGATTGGGGACAGCTGGGGAGTTAAGAGCGAAAAGATGCAGAAGCACAGTTTACGTACCTCTGGATGCTCGGAATCAGATTGATGGTTATGTAGACGGCCAACTAGTTTAGTGTGTGAGGTAAGTTGGGGAAGGCGAGCTTCTAGAGGAGTTTCCAAAGGAAGGAGGGGGTGATAGAAATAGGGCAGTAGTTGGCTGGACAGGTAGGGGTTGCTGAAGGTTTCTTCAGGAGGGGGGAGCACAAGTGAGTGCTTGAGGGAGGAGGGGAAAGAAGAACCAGTAGCAAGAGTGGTTGCAGAAATCAGCGAGTTCAGGGCCAAGAGAGGCAATGTTATCCTTGATAGTTCTGGAGGAGCAAGGAGAAACCTTTTTGGGTGAGACCTTCATAGAGCAGACAACTCTGGTGACCTCAATGGGCGTGACGGGGGAGGAGGAGAGCGAGGAAGGATAGTGGGAGGCCATAGGAGGCAAGCGAGTGTGGGAGGGGTTGGAGGAGAGGGTAGCAAGGGTGCTCAAGATGTTCAGAGTATTAGTGGTGAAGTGTGTAGCCAGTGCATTGAGGAGGGCTCGGGACGGAAGAGGGGAGGAGGAGACTGCAGAAGGGTTGGCTAGTTCCTTGCAGATTTCAAAGAGTTCAGCCGTGTTGTTGGATGCACCAGCTACCCATGCCTGGATATGGGCTCTTTTCTTGGCATGGATGGAGAGTCTGTATTGCCTTTGGAGCAGGCGGCACGCCAGTTTGTCAGAGGGTGAGTCTGAGTTTTGCCACTTCTGTTCCACAGCTCTGCACTTGAGTTTCAAGGCTGCAATTTCGGAGTCGTACCAGGTGTTACGCTTGGAGGCAGGTTTCAGGCGGTTCCTCATGACTGGGGCAAGAATGTCCAGAGTGTTAGTAATGACCAGATGTGGGTTGCTGAGAGCAGATTCAGAGGTAGAGTCTGGGGTGGGGGAAACAGGAGGGGTGTAGGTGTATGTGAAGGCAGCAGCTGACACTCGTTTTCGACATATGTTCATGAACGAGGTTGGCAGGGCTGGAGGAGCGGTCAAAGGTTCTAAGGGACCCAGGTGAGAGGAGAGAGAATGGACTGACCAGGAGAGAGGTGTGATCAGTGGGGGAGGAGGGAGAGTGAAAGATCATAGTGGAGGAGGGGGTCAAGAGTGTGTTCTGCCGTGTAGGTAGGACCAGAAGGGAAAATGGAGAAGGAAAGCAAGTTGTAGAGGTCAAGGAAGAGAGTGGATGCTGTGATAGGAGTCAAAGTGGATGTTGAAGTCGTCCAAGAGAAGGAGTTTAGAGGAGGTTTCGAGGAGCAGAAAATCAGCCCATTCAGAGAGGAACAGGGTGTAGTACCAGAGGGCCTGTAGATTGTGGCAATGTTCAGAGGAGGAGGGAGAGAGGACCAACTTGCAAACCTGGCTCTCAAAAGAAGAGTAAAGCTGGGTGGGAATGAGGGATGAAGGAATCCACTCAGGGAAGATTAAGGCACCCCACCACAAGCACGATTTGGTAATGGCTTGGAAATTATGTTGTAGCCATCGGGGAGAAGGGAGTCAAAAGCAGTTACTGGGCTGGCATTGAACCATGTCTCGGTAAGAGTGAGAATGTCAAGGTCAATGTCTCCAAGAAGGAGGCATATGTCGGTGGAGTGTTTGTTGGATGAACCAGCGTGGAGTTTGGAAATGTGAAGGAGGTCTCCACCTTTGAAGGTTTTCTGAGGAGGAGCACAGGGAAGTGGTGCACCAGTCGGAGGGGGAGGGACAGAGAGTGGTTGGGAGAGAGGCAGGTGAAGGAAGTTAATGAGGGATGGCAGGTGCCGGTAGAAGAGAAGGAGATTGGGTTCAGGACCCTGTACCTAGATAGTGCCAGTGTGGTAGACGGTGGGCAGTAATAATTTCGAAAAAAAATGTCGACAGACAAAAATGTCGACAAAAAAATGTCGAAAAAAAAAAATGTCGACTTTCGGTTTTTTTAATTATATATTTATTTTAGGGGTTCGGGAGTTAAAAAAAGGGGAAACATTTAAAAAAAAAATTAAAAAAGGGGGGATGGGGGGGGGGAACCCCCCATTTCGAAAAAAAAATGCATTGAAAAAAAAGTCGACATTTTTTTTTCGAAATTTTGACTTTCGACATTTTTGTAGTCGAAATTATCACTATGAACGTGGTAGACATTAATGATACAGCGGGATGATGAGAAGCCTGCCAAGAGGACTTCCCACTTGGTCCCACCATTAATGGGAGAGGATATGAATGGGGAGAGAATAGAGATGAGGAGTCCAAAGATCTGGGGAGGTGACAAAGAAGAGGATATCAGTGAAGACCTGTCCACAATCCAAGTTCTGGACTGGAAAATCGCCCAGGTCCACAAATGGCAATGATTTGCACCATTAAAACTAGCAGTGGCTATTCATCATGACCTTGGCCACACAATCTGCCCAGCAACAGACATCCAGTCACAAGGATTTATACTGGGACCAGACAGTCCCAGCCCCCACATCTGGGCTCACACACAAACCACCTCTTTACATGGGAAAGCATCAGATTTCCGCGGGAAAGACTTAACATATATGGCAATTCCAGACCGAGAAGGCATGAAGAAGGCCAAAGAACAATACGGCCAAAGGACAGGCGAAAATCTTGTGCACAGCCACCTTGATTGCTAGCCACTCTTAATAGCCATTTGGGTTAATTACAAATGTGCACAAGTAAAATGTTTAAAACACGGTAGGAACATGTACCAACCCATCCTGGACGCAGGATCATAACCGCAATTCCCTTTGGAGTGATGTGTGCAGTTGTAAAAATACAATAAATCTACAAAGAGAGACATAGGGCCTCATTACACGTTGTGCGGTAAAAACCTCAAATTACCGGCATGGCGCTCTTAACGTGTCCGCCCTCGTAAGAGGGCGCTAATAGCTTACCATTACGAGTACGCAGACACGAGCATAGCACCATGCCGGTAAAGACCCTACCGCCATGCCGTTAAAGACCCAAAAAAGTCATTTACCGCCCTCGACGAAAGTGCAGATTGCACCTCCGCCCTCATGCTGCATGCAAATAGCGGTCACCGCAATTAGCGGTGACCGTTAAATTACGGAAGTGGAAATAGCGTCATCGCACAGGAACGGGAAAGAGCACGGCGGCCATCTTTAAAAACACAATCCATTGCCATCCTCTGCCCCCTGGACCTGTTTGGAGTAGGTTGCAGTTGCAAATCATCAGGGACACTATCAACATGCCCAAGGCATTTAAAAAAAGCACTGACAGGCCGCGCAAAGAAGAATTTACATCAGAGGAGTTGAACATGCTGACCCAGACCCTGGCTGACAATGCTGAGGTTGTCTTTGCCAACGACATGCGGTGGCCGAGACTACTAAAAAAAAGGCCATCTGGGATGAAGTTGCGGTGAAAGTCAGTGCAGTGGGCACCAGCACCCTCACTGTGCATGAGTGCAGGAAAAGGTGAGACGACCTCAGACTGCGGGTGAGGGGCATCCTTGCCGAAAACCACCAAATAGCCACTGCAGGTGGAGCCGGTTCACCCATCAAACTAAAGGAATGGGAGGAGACCTGTGCAAACCTAATCACAGTGGAATCCATTGAGGGAGTAGGCACTATGGAGCAAGGCGTGGGAACCACTTTGGATGGAGGTGAGTGTACACATGACAGGATGCTATGTGAATGTACTGTTCCCCCCAAATGTGAGCCCAGAATCCTCTCATGCATGGACACACATCCACACATGCATCCATCCCTGCCCATGTCAGTGTCAGACCCAAACACACACATGCACACATCACCAGAGACAAGTGCCAAACACAACCATGCATGGATGAGGCACTGAACTGACACATCACCTGCATCCACAGCTATTAAGTCCCAATGGCCAGAACTGCATTATTGATGTATTCTGCATGAAGTACATAGAAACGTAACCAATGCCATCCCCCTTCTTGTCCCTGACAGGCTCACATACAGACGGTGAGGATGCCACAAATGCATCCCAGGCACCGCCTACAAGTAAGAGACCAAGGGCACAGGACTCTGAGGACACCCCCACGACATCAAGGGGCAAGGGGGGAAGGTTCCACCTGATTAGTGTCAAGCATAGGAGGATTGCCACTGCCAGGATAGAAGTAGCCACACCACTAACTACAGCCCCACCACCGGAGGTGAACCCACAACCACCAATACCAGCCACCGAGGGCCCACCATCAGCTCCGCCAAGCTCCGCAGGAGAGGCAGCCGCCACTGCCCCCCTATCTGATCTTGAGGACACACCAGTTGGCACAATGGAGATGCACACCCCAAGCCCCCCTAGAACCCCTGAGCCAGCACCATTCCAGACACCTGGGTCTGATGTTAGTGGTGAGGACAACATTCTAGCCATAATGTCCCCCATGGTGGCTTCACCTGCTGTCATGGATGCAATGCATCTGAGGGCACAGCAGCCACTACACCATCACCCAGCACTGCCCTCGAGCTGGCCACCATCCGGCAGCGTCAACAGGAACTAACTGTGCTGGTTGGCCAGCATGTTGAGGAGGCTCCCCATCTCAGGGAGGATATTGTGGAGACGGCAAGGCACTCCAGTGAGAGGATGGAGGCCTGTACTGACAGGCTGCGTGAGGAGATAGGCAGACTTAGGGAGGTCCTCACTCGAATAGCTGACACAATGGACCGCCACTTCACACCACCAGGACAGTCTGCCACGTCGTCATCTGCCGGTTCAACGCAGACAAGTCCCCTCCACCGCTCATCACGCACCACCAGGCGCATGTCTGGCCATCCTCCAAATGCTGCTTGTTAGGCAGAAACCTGTGCAGTTCCCTTTGGGAACACTGCAAAACATTTAGGACTACAGGTGTTAGCAGTAAACCCACTTGGTAGCAGTCTGTACCACCCAGATGTACCTGGTAGCTGTGGCTAAGCAGTCAGACTTCCCTCAAGAAGAGTTAGGCAGTATGCAAAGTATACACAATAGGCACTCAGATACAATCCCACAAGCAAACACTGACCAGAGCTTTGGTATCAAAGTATATAATTATTTATTTAAAAACACACTGTTTGAAACACTCCAGCACTCTTATTGTAAAACACTCTAAACACAGTTACTGTTATGATGTATACAGCCCTTATTCCTTATCAGACAAGTCTTAGTTAAGACCACTTATTTCCAGACAGAGGTGAGCGCTTAACTATAGATGGCACTCCAATAAGTTCATGAAAAAGGGAGGGAAAAAGGCAGAATATGTGAAGATACACCACTCTAAGATTTAGGAACACTTTTAGCAAGGCAGAAGAGCAAAAGTCACTGGTGAGCCAAAGTCCATAGGCTGGGCCCACTCTTTGAGAGAGCAGAGCACAAATGCGCCCAAGATCACATAGTTACACTAGGCTTTGAAAGTCTTGCAGAGAGTTCGAAAAAAGAGTTTAAAGAGGCTCAGAAAAGTTTAGCCAGGGTGTCCCAGGCTAACCCAGGTTCGAAAGCCGGGGGCTAAATCTACCCCGTACAGTCGGTGGCAAGGGAAGCCAGGCGGAACACGGTACCTTAAGTGGGAAGGATCCTCCAGCGGTGGCAGTTGTTCCTGGCAGCGAGTGCAAGTCTCGCCGTCGTCCAGGGGAAGAGAAGATCTCGCTTGGAGGAAAGATGAAGGTCGTTGCACTGCCAGGGAAGAAACCAGCCGCAAAGTTTTCCGGTTAAAGGTATTACCCTTTATTTTGCAGTCGTAGTAAAACGTGGTATTCCGGTTGCCGGGGTGCTTGGCACAGGCAAGGCTGCCACGAGATGCGTCGGGAAGGCGAAAAGACGGTGAAACTGGCTATCCCCACCAGTCAAAGGAAGCAGACTCTCCGGCGGGAGATCTCCTCTGTCGTTGGGAAAAGTGGTGAGACGGTCCAGCAGGGCTCCACCGGTGGTGTCGTCGTGGCAGGTCGGCTCAGCTTCTCCCTCATCGGATTCTTAGGTCCTGTGGCGACTTCTGAAGTTCCAGTCCCCAAAGCCCTGCTTTTATGCAGAAAACCCCCATTCACTCAGCCTAGCTGTCACTCAAACATGCTAAGCGGTGAACCGGCCGGCTCACCACTTGGGCCAATCAGGACGGAGTGCGACTTGAGTTGCCTAGGCAACTCAGTCCAGGGTGCCTAAATCCCCCTCCACCCCTCCTAAGTATCCCAGACAGAGTGGCACCACTTTGGAGGGCTTCTGTGGAGAAGCCCGCCAAAAAGTGGAACAAAGGGCTCGACTTGGATTGGAGTCACAGAAGAGAACACAAACGCCATTTTGGAACCGAGTTTTGGCAAAAAATACCAACCAGGGAATTAATAATAATTAAATAAACCGGCGGTATGTCCTAGGCTATCGTAATTAAATAAATAAAGCCTCGAACAATGGGAAAATCCCAAAGAGGAATATTCGCGGTTGAATATAAAAAGTAGTATCCACTGCCACCAGCCAAAACTCGATCAGGGGGGACGGAGACATGCCCCTTCGACTAACAGACCCCGGGGCAATCAAATTGCTCCGGCCAGTACGTCCACAATATGATGGTTTGCACTGGTTCTTTTCAGAATTCAAGACTAGTAAAGTCAATGGTGACTTTACATGCCCTGGGAGACAGTAGTCAGTCCCAGGGTATGGAGTCTATACTAGGGGGTCACTATGACACCCCTGTGTTACTGCACTGAGGGTGCTGTGTAACACACATCACAAAACACATGAAGCCCTATGGAGTAAAAGACCCCATAGCCCATTAAACACATCTAGAGTCAAAGGAACACACTCAAATAATGTCCAAGAGTGAGCGTAAAAGAGTCTCACTCTTGGCAGGAGAAAAAAATAAACCCCAAAAATCCAGCAAAGCTGCTGGGGGACTCACTAAGTTAGGAAATTCAGCTTAAACAGAGAATTCTCCCTAACACTGCTGCAGACAATGGCCAATAGGGGGTTAATGGCGATTCTTCTGCGTGCATGGGCCAACGCAAACATGGCAGACACATGAGGAACTGTTTTGGAGGGTGGGTGGAAGGGTGTTATGGGTCTGTTGTGGGGGGTGGGTGGAAGGGTGTTATGGGTCTGTTGTGGCGGGTGGGTTGAAGGGTGTTATGGGTCTGTTGTGGCGGGTGGGTGGAAGGGTGTTATGGGTCTGTTGTGGGGGGTGGGTGGAAGGGTGTTATGGGTCTGTTGTGGGGGGTGGGTGGAAGGGTGTTATGGGTCAGTTGTGGGGGGTGGGTGGAAGGGTGGTGGGATGTTTGGGGACATGCACTTTTTCATCTTTCCGTTACTTAATACACTGGTGTCGGATCAAAACACAGGCTTGGACATTTTCATTGTGTTTGTGTACTTTATTGGAGACAGGGTTCATTGCGTGCTTCTAAACATACACCAGTGCATTACTGCCCATATCCATGTGACAGTACCAAAACATGTTCCTCAGAATATTTGGTTGATCAGATGCTGTCTCACAGCACGTCCCTCCTGCCCATCCCCTCTTGCAAGACCTGCATCCCCTTCACCTCCGTCCTCATCACCATCATCATCCTCATCAGGTGCTTCTATTTCAACGTCAGGGGGCAGTGGCACATTCCGTCTGATACACATATTGTGCAGCATGACACATGCCATGGTGATCTTGGCCACCTTCTCATGGCCATACAGGAGAGTGCCACCAGACCTGCTAATGCACCTAAACCGTGACTTCAAAAGGCCAAAAGTCTGCTCGATCACGATGCGGGAACGGGTATGTGCACGATTGTATTCCTCTTCGTGCCTATTCTGTGGGTTCCGTACAGGTGTGAGGAGCCAGCTCTTCAGGGGATAGCCCGCATCACCTGTATGGGGGAACGAATGGGGTCCTGTTACTGTTCACCTCAAGAGCGGCCTGTTCATATCACACAAGTTGACATTGCATTGTGATTCAAGTACACAGTCAACAGCATACATGCAGATGGTCCGTGTGACAGCAATGTGCAAGGGTGAGCTCGACCCTGCAAGTAGACATGCCCCATTATTGCCTCCAACAGTAATTGACATGTCCTGGGTGAGGCGAGGGCTTAGGTGTCCCTGGGCCCAGGCAGATTTGGTTCCTCACTGTTGTTGTACTGCCATTCCAATATAGATGTTGCCATGCAGTGAGGCATTACTTCAGTGGTGGTAAAGGTGCGTGGTGAAATGCTATGTCTATGGTTAGGGCTGATCCCTTTGCATGCATCATAGGGCACATTGCATTATTGATGTTGTGCTGGACTGATTCAGGATGACTATCTTGATGGCACGTATGAAATCTGGGTATTTTGTGGCGTGGAATGTTGTGCAATGTGTATGTGGATGGATGTTTGATGTTACTAGACCTGAAATGTCATCTGTGTTGTGTAGCTCATACTTGCATGTCGGTTCATCTCAAGTACGTTGCGGCCTTCCCAGATGGACATTGGCGTACATCTGTATGTGCATTTTGCAGACAGACGAAAAGCTACACCCAGTTGGAGTATGTATCTCCCCCCCCCAATCACCCTCAGTTGGAGTATGTATCTCCCCCCCCAATCACACCCAGTTGGAGTATGTATCTCCCCCCCAATCACACCCAGTTGGAGTATGTATCTCCCCCCCATCACACCCAGTTGGAGTATGTATCTCCCCCCCCCCAATCACACCCAGTTGGAGTATGTACCCCCCCCCCAATCACACTGCCATATGCTTGCCCTGCTACTCACCAAGTAGCCACGAACGTTGTGCGGTTTGTCACTCCATGTAGTGTGGGATAGTTGAGTTCCGCAGGACCATGGAATCATGGGTTGATCCGGGAAATCAGGCACAGCAATGTCTGATTATCTTGTTGGCGTCACATACCATTTGGACATTGATGGAGTGGAATTGCTTCCTGTTTCGGTAGACCACTTCATTGCGATGTGGGACCACCAATTCCACATGTGTACAGTCGATGACCCCGATGCAACTTGGGATGCCTGCCAGTGAATAGAAGCCAACTTTGGTGTTTGCAATCTCCTGGGCAGTCCGTGGCATGGATATGTGTTCAGGTGCATGCTTCAGGAGGGAATTGAGTACCTGATTCAGCGTGCATGAGATTACTGGTTGGGAGATGCCATGCATCTGGCCCACTGTATTTTGGTAGGTGCCTGTGGCCAGGAAGTGGAGCACAGTCACCACCTTGAGTAGAGGGGAGATGGCAGTTCTGATGTCTATGAGACTCACAATGTCGTCGTGTATCTTGTCCACGATGCTGGTAATGGTATCCCGGTCCAGATGGTACAGGGTGTGTATCTGCTCAGGGGTTAGGTTAGATGGACTGGCTCTGATCCTGGGGATTGATGGGTGCGTCTGTGGTATGATTAGGTGCCGTGGTGGTGCTTGCTGTGCCTGTCTTGCCCTCCTCCTCCTCCCCCTGCGTCTCCTTTGTGCTGCCTGTTGTTGTTGCAGCTGCGCTGCACTCATGTCCTCCAACCCATGTAATGCTGCTAGTATTGGAACCATCTTGGTGTGGGAACGGGTGTGTGAAGGGGTGTGGTGTGCTCCTGTAGAGCTGCCACAGTCTCCAATGCCTCCACCTGTGCAGATTGTGTCCACCGGTGGCAGATGGGAACACTGCTCAGTTCTCTTAACGTGTGGTTCGTGATGCCGGTATTTGCGCCATGGCGGTAAGGGGTTTTGGGGGCTTTACCATGCCGCTATTGGCATTTCCGCTCGCCTTGTGATGCTGTGCTAATAACGGCATGGTGTAATTTACGGGATGGTGGGTCGCGCGCACGCGGACTGGCTGCTCTTAGTGGCACCATACTTAGCGGTGCCGCTAATAGCAGTGAGTCGGGTCGTAATTCACATGGGGATTTAACGTTACCTGTATTCCATTACCGGTAACGTTAAATCCCTACCGCCTACCGTGTAATGAGGCCCATAGTCTCGAAGCACAGACATTCTTATAACGGATTGCTTTGTGCTCATTTGTATGGTTTACAACTGAGTGCAAGTGAAGTAAAGCAGAAGGCTTTACTTCCTGCAGAAACAAGTCTGCAGTCAAAACAAAGCAAAAAGAAAGGCGGTCCCATAGAAGTCTATCGGTGGAAAACAGCAATTGAAACATGTTTCGTAATATTGGCCTTGGGCATCACTGGGAGCAAATATCTAAACATACCCATAAGATGTGTGTTCCTCTTCACGTGATCTCCCAACTAGCTGTACTCAATACATGGGTTTCAGCTTATAGTGGATGCTAAAATGCCACTTATGAGCCAAAACATAAAAGGGTTGCTGTGGCCAGGGGACAGTCAAACCACCCAAATTGAATTCTGCCCTAAGAGTAGCGTATACCATGAAGGCAGAGACCTCCGAAGTCCATCAGCTGGCAAACGAGCAGTCATCTCGAGGGAGCTTCATTTACCCAGAAGTAGTCACTCCACGGCTCTGTAGAGTCACTGTCACAGACAGCCTTACAAACTCCCAGACTCCTGAGAGTCGTTCAAGTGTTTTTTATTGTAAAACAAAATGTGTTCAGACTGATAGTTAATGAAGCTGCTATTGGGCACAGTAATGGGCATCCCTCTCTCATCATTTTGGGGCACCCACCCCCAACGACAAGTGTTCCGTAAACCCCAGATTGGTAACTGCCAATAGGTAACAACTTTCTAAAAGGTAGCTATGGCGAGGGCCTCAAGGACATAGCTTTAGATGTCTGGCTCCCTCCAGGGTTCTTATAAGGGATTCCCTATTTTAAAACTCTCCTAGGCATAATTGTGGGATGCAGGTTTTCAATATTGTGCCTTAACGGGTACCTGGCTCCTCACTCTTCATATAATCTCCACTGCTCGTTTCCTGGAGGATCCTATTCCTACTCTCCACTGTGCTCTACTCTTTTCAGTCACCCTTCCTTTCTCCATTCCTTATTTTTCTTTTCTCCACTTGCTCTCCTCCTCTGTCCCTTCGATGTTCACTGTTAGTAAAGATTTTCTTTTTGCACCTTTAACTCAATAGATTTCTATGAGACGCCATTCTTTTTGCTCGTTTTGAAGCCTACCCTGACTTTTTGAAAGTCAGTAAAGCCTTCTGCTTTACATCCCCAGACTTTTTTACTGTTTCTTATGGGTAAACTGACTAGTCCCTATGTCGATCAGTACGAGAAACTAAGTCTCTCTTTATGAATTTGTTTTGCAATTGCACAGATCACTTGCGTGCTCTTCAAATCTTTTTTTTTTACACTGAACCCCGCTGGCAGGTCCCCTTTTAGCATGCTTGTTATGAAATGGGTTTGGGTGCAGAAGGCATGTGTGAGGCGCCGGAGAGGTGCAGGGTCTATGGGCAGTGGTTGAGTATGGAGCAACCAGGCAAACATTTCTCTTTTTCTTAACAATAGTTATGTATGAGTCAGGGGTAGTCCCAGTCCAAGATGGAGGAGAGGATTGATAGAGTTGATTGGCTGAGCAGTATCAGTGAGCTACTCTGGAAGCCTGCTAAAGATTCTAAACTGCTTTTCATGCTAACCTTGGCAAGTGAAGGTCACAGCTTTTAATGCTACAGAGTAAACCACAGAAAAATCACAAGAAGATTCAATAAAAGGTTTTCAGAGAAGAGAGAGAGAGCATAGGAAGAAAGACTACAGAAACCGCAAGCAGGAATGAGGTAAGTGCTGAAAAGTTGATGAACATGGTTTTAAAAGAAGCTAACAGAAGACCGTCAAGTCATGTTGTTCCTTTAAAACTCGAAACTAAGTGTTAAGCTGTTTACTTTTCATCGTTTTGAAGTTGAGAGATTACAGTACTAAAACTCTTTAGCAGTTTGCAGGTATTACAATAATACCAACATATGCACGGAACATAGTTTGAGTCTTCAACATCTGTGAGCTGTTTGTTGCGCTAATCTAGCTCATGTCGTGATCCTGAGAGGAAAGGACCTGCAACTGTCAGTGTGCGTCGCGTGTAGCTCTGTAAATCCTGTCTGAAGCCATAGAATAATGCTACGCTTCACCGATGGCTTCCCAGTTACGCGGTGGTTGCAAAAATTGTTATAAAAGGAGGTGCACAAGGGTTATCATCAGCGCGGAAGGCAGTGGTCCACTTACAGAAGCCAAGGGATCTTGCGACAAGTTTGCAGTAAGCAGAGTGAGACAAAATGAACTGGCGTGCAATCGCATTTGTAAATAGTTGTAACTATTTACAGGAGGTTTGATCAAATCAAGCAGACCAGAGAGAAGAATTACTCAGAAATATATAAAAAAAAAGAAAGATCAGAAAACTCAGTAGTTTGTTTGAACAGGCAAGCAAGCAGTTGCAGGAGCTGAGAATTCCTATGGAGCCTTTCAGCAGTTAAAAAAGGCTGTCGGGTACCAGAAAGCCAATATCTACGTTAAGGCTCACAGCAAGGGCAAGTTGCCATTAACCCTGTTTTTATTGTTGTATTCCACTTGCAGGTCAGCCAAACCTCCAGACAGTTTTCAAGAGAGCAAAGGTAGACAAGCAAAGACCTACTTATTTTATCCACTTTCCTCCCGGGGTTGCCAACTCTGCAATTATAAATCAAAGATTGTAAAGAGAGCGAGTCTAATGGGTCTGGAGGATTCATCGTCTACCCATGCAGGAAGAGTAAGCTGGGACCCTACACCCCCGTTGAGTAACAATATTGTTTCCGGCTCCCACCACGCTATGAATTCTTAGATTTTCATTAAATGCTTATATTTTCTATTAAAAACAGTCACTGTAATCCCTTTTAAAGAGCATTGCGCCCCCACATCCCCTGGACATACTTTGGCCACCTCCTGGGGGTTGAGGGGGAGATAGCCCAATAGTTTGAAGACCACTGCACTAGGAAACTTTGCATCCATATTTCTTTTTATATAATGGCTTTTTGGTTCTTTGATAATGTGCCTATGACAAGCTCTGGTGGGAGCTGGATAATTTATTATTGTTTGTGCTATTTTTGCTGTGCACTTTTGCTTTACTGAGAAAGGCTACTAAATGTGGCTATCACCCTAAAAAGGCTGTGCCACGAGATATTTCACTTGTTCTTGGACCATATTGTTCTTTGGCCAGGGCAGAAAACTCCTTATATGGAAATCACTTTCCAGAGGAAAGCAGTGGGTTTCACGGGCTAAGGGGCTTTGTGTGTGTGAGCCAGAGGAGTGGGCTGAGACGTCTAGTCCCAATCCACAAACTCTGGCTCCTAAAGTCTGATGCTGGGCAGATGTAGTGACCAGTGGTTGGCCGGGATTGGACACCCCCGTGCTGTTGGAGTGGTGCAGATCCTTACCATTGGTGGGATTTGTCTTGATCCTAGCCTGAATCTTTGAGAAAGGGGAGACTCCTACAACTGTTCTTTAGATCGGTGTTGGAGCCAAGACTTTTATGAAGACAGCAGCCCGCTGACCACCCGAGAACGACCCCCATGCAGCTGACCAGCATGCACTTCAGTGATTGGCCCCACAATGTTCTGCTCGTCTGCCTGTTCTCGTTTGTGCTTCAACCGATGCTAACAACCAGTCTCAACCTCTGCTTGAGGATCCATGCTTTCTGAGCCGTCTGAAGTTTCCCTTGACCAACCAGTGGAGCGACTAGCTCTCTACTGTGCTACCTCACTGCAGCCATCATCATTCCAAGAAGAGCATTGGAACTTTGCAAATCTTCAGCTTATGCCACAAGATGCATTTTCAGCCGTCTTACTTCAAGGAAGCAGTGCTGGGGGATGTTTATGTGTTCGCCTCAAGACGATCGCCTGTAACCACCTGACCATGGTGACCTTGGTTGGAACACTTCTCCTTCAACCCCACGAGTGTCCTGAGGAGGTCGGTACCACAGAAGTCTTCATCTTTCATCATTTTGGGTCTTCAACTGGAAGCTGTCTTGAACTCATTCCGGTGCACCTCGACCGAACCAAACTAAATCCTGGTGCCGAAAGTGACTTCTGCACTAGCGACCCCTGGACCCCCCTCGACCAGATGTATGTGTCCCCATGGATTCTGTAACACCTACAATATTCTCTGGAAAAATCTAAGTCAGGGGAATAAATTAACATGCCTGTCCTTCATAGGGTTGCATTGTGTAACTCACTCTGACCTGTCCTTTGGTGGTGGATACTGGGTTAAGGATTCTTCCAAAGGCCTATCCTAGTGTAGTGTGTGGGATTTAGTGGAGTAATCCGCTGAACTTTCATGAATACTTCTCTAACTTTGGAAAATTTATATGAGCACCACCAGAGCCCACTGTATGCTTTCCAAATACACTTAACTGAAAAGAAGAAGCAGCTAGCTTTTGGAACTTGTGGTGTTTGGGTACAGGGCTCCATACCATCACAGGGTTGGACTTATTAAAAGTGAGGGAAGCTGTTCTTGTTTTGGTTTTGAAAAGTTCTGCCTATTTATCCGTGTATCTGAATACTTATCTGTGATTTCTATATGCTTAGTGTGTAACTAAAGGTCTAATAAATAACTATTTGTATTTACTTGCTGTCTAACCTGAATTATTGGTGTTGCTCCGTGTAGACTCATTGCAGTCCTAGACCACTTTTCCTGAGGCTTAAACTTTAAGAGATAGGGGGTAGTATATTGGTACAATCACATACACAGAGGACACTAAAAATCAAATTAGACAGGAATTCTAAACATACCATATTCCTTTTCCTGCCTCCCGTGCTGTGCGGATCACCTGTGTGCCTTGCCATGCCCCTGGCATACAAATACAGGAGGTGGCACCCTTGCCACCAAAGCCCTCGGCTGGATAAGGGCTTGGCTGTTCATAGCCTTGGCGTCCCTAACAGCCAAGAGGGAAATTCAGCTAAAACATTGCTGTTTTTGTATGGTGCTCCACCCCCCCTTCTCCCAGCCTCTATTCTGCATGATGAGCCATATGATGAGCCGCCAAATTTGAAGCTGAAGCCAAGAAGGAGAAACGTTGGATATGCGACTAGGATTGTCACTTGTTTATACGTGCCAACACGAAAATTTGGCATACAAGTGACTGGAGGCACGTATTACGTTACGCCGTGCCCCAGCAAGCAGCATTGGGCAGTGGATGGTCCCTCCTGCTCGGAAGCGTGACCGAACAATTTACACTGAGATAACTTCCTGATTTGCTGAGGGTGGGCCTAAGCTCAGGAGGCTCTTCGAGCTCTAACCGCTTTCAAGAGTCGCGTATATCCGCTCCGAGGGAGTGCTTACTTGAATCGCATCCAAATTAGTGCGCTTTTTCTCAACTTTAAACTGACTTGTGTTGGGGGTAGGGGGGTGTACATTGTTCATTAAATTCCTGTTTGGATCTGACTTGTGTGACCACACTAGGGTGAGGGGGGTAAGAGGGAAGACTGACTCTGGCTGCCCCTTAAGCAATCGAGCGTGCCTCGCCCAGTGGTTATGGTTTGCCATCACTGGGTCACATTTTAGGATTACCATTAAGACTAGTAATGGTAATAGAGCGACCACCATCTAATTGCTCTCTCTGTAATGGGAATCTTGCTGGGATTGACCCCTGAGCCTAATGCTAGCGATTCAGTTCCAATTGTCATCAGTGGTGGAGCGAGGCGCACAATAAAATTGATGGTCCTTGATGTATTGCTCTTCCCTGAAAAGTGCACGGAACAACCATAAATCACCAATGCAATTATAGAGCAAATACTTCAACCCATAAACAGACAGACACAATAACTCACAGCCACGCACTCTTTAGAAGATAATCAGTTCTTTACGGCTATTTATTCAAAGATTACAAGTACATAGAAATAACTCCTAAAACTAATATGGGCATAGATCACAGAAGAAGCAAAGAAGTCAAAGGAAATACATCACCGTGAGCGTAATCGAAGTCCTCATCTCGTCCAGAAGCGGCTGGAAGACTCCGGGGGCAGCCAGGCCGAGAGTGCCACAGCTCACAGGAAGGCCAGACGGAGCGTCCTTCTCTGGCTGAAGACTCACCTGACTCCTCCGGGTTTCCGCATATATAGGATCTCCACAAAAGGGGAGTTCATTCTCGAACCTTCTGGAATTGCACCTGCGCAGTTGAGGAACAGCCGTCGGTTGCCAGCTGGGTCAATCGAGAGCTCCACCCAAGGAACGCAGGGCCTCCCTGCTCTAAAAACATGCTCCACGGAGAACAGTAGCAAGTCATAACAACATGAGCTTTTCCCAGCAGAAATGGCCTTGACTGCATACCAAGTTTGAAAATGCATGTTTGTCTCAGCACTGTGAATCTAACACTTCAGCAAAATGTGTGCAGCCTTTCACTGCGGAGTGAAGTGAATATCCAACATGGCTCTGAGCGCTCCCAGAATGCATTGTGCGCCCGTGCCATTTTGAACCAAGCATAAATGAAGCAGAACACTTGACCAGGAAACAAGATTACCTGAAATGTATGCCAATATTTTACCAAAGTTAGAATCTTTCTTTTTGGCCAATCAAGAAAATGGTATTTAAATAGTGTCCCTCCACGAGAAGTTCACTATGGTGTTGTGAGATTTTTTTCAGCAAACCTCGCTCCTTGATCATGGGGCAGGCGACTTGCAAAACCCTGTGGTACGATGGGGAATGCTGCCAGACGAAAACTGCTTTAATTAAACAAGCTAAGGCAATATGGGTAGAGTGGTCTGTTTCTTTATTAGAAGCTTGAAAACGCAATTGAGCTTTAATGAAGCATAAGAACTCTGAATACCCATCGAGTCTCTGGGAGGTGTTGCTCACAGCATCCAGATTACACGCTTTCAAGTACTTTTGGGGAACGCTGGGGGCATGCAACCATCAAGAGCAAAATCACATCCAGGATGGTGTTCCGGAAAAGATATATCACATTTTGAGACTCGTGAAACAAGGCCACCCTTAAGGGAATGGAACATACAGCTGAAGGATCCCCTTAGGGAAGATTACCACCTGACCCTTGCTCTTGAAGAGGTCCAGGGAGCCCTCTTGATCCAAAAGTCTGGTAAGGCCCCTGGGCTGGATATGGTCCCTGTAGACCTGTTTCACAATGAGGTGAAGGTATGGGCACCGTATTTTGTTAAGTAATTTAATGTGGAATTGCCAGAAAAGGAGGTCCCATCCTCTTGGACCCAAGCCGTCCTTGTACCGATATTCAAGAAGGGGGATAGAAAATCACCTGCCAACTATAGACCCATCTCCCTTCTGGATGAGGGGTAAAATGTTTGCAAAGCGGTTTTGGTCTTCTTAGAGGTTTGGATGATGGACGCTGGGGCAATTAATCATATGCAGGCTGGGTTGCATCAAAACATCAGTACCATTGACCAGTGTTTGAGATTATAGAAGTACATGACCTTAAGTTACATGAATGTGTTTGCAACCTTCGTTGATCTAAGGATAGCATTTAATAGCATCCCAAGAACACAATTGTGGAGGGTATCAAGTGATCTGTGTACCCAACATAATTCTGAAAGCTATCCAAATTCTCTATACAGGGAATGGTGCTGTGATCAGACATTCCTTGGATGGTCGCACAACACCTAGAGTGAACACTCAAATAGGAGTTAGACCCAGTTGTGTTTTAGCCCCTAACTTGTTCTGCCTATTCATTAATGGCGTGATTGGTAAATTGCTCCGGAGGCCAACTGATGCGCCCATCCTGGCAGCCGAGAAATTCCCAATTATGCTATTTGCATACTACGCTGTCTTGCTTTCTCTCACACTGGTGGGCTTATGCACACAGTTGAATATTTTTGAAACATTCTGTTACCAAAACGGTCTAGCCATCAATGCCCAAAAAACAAAAGCACGAGTATTTAGGAGGCCCAAGTCAAAGAAAACTCTTAGACTTGATTTGATGGGCCCTTAGAACACGGTGGGTGGTATGATTACTTGGGGGGTCACAGTAAAAAAACTATTGTTCCTGGGGAGACCAAGTAGAGCGCGCCACACTAACACTAGGCAGATATAGTGGCGCAATATTGAGATTCGCATCAGAGCATGGGGATGGAGTGGTGAGTGTCAACTTGGAAACTTATAAGGGGCAAGCCGCTTTTATATGGGCAGAACTGTGGGGAATGAATAACACTGTAAAACTTCAGACTGCAGAGCAGAAATTCCTCAGAAACACAGATAATGTGCCAAACAACTCAAATTTCACGGAAATTACCCTGCATAGCATTGGCTTTATCTGTAAAGCAAAGGTTGTTCATTTTTGGACCTGAGTGTGGGCTAATCCCAACCTCAGTATATATATATATCACTAAAAAAAACTTTGTTAAGGGGACGTTATGGTTAAGTTGCGCTATTAAAAACCTGTGAAAGTCCTTAAAAAAAAACCATTTATAATCATGACATTATGGTTTGCGGTAAAACAGAAAAAACCCTGAAATTCGCCAGTTATGGTAGCCTAAGCAACCATAACTGCCTGCACCACTGTGCACTGCTAAAACTAACACCCAGGACATCAAAGGTGACATCACAAATATCATTCATGACATCATAGGCGCAATAATCTTTGCCAGCAATAGTCTAAACTACGAATGCAGTAACGTGTGCTACTAAAAAGGACGTGCACTTGTAATCCGAGGTGACTTTGGCAGTAAGGATCACAAAATAAAATCCTCTTTCAAGATGGCTGCCATAGAAAGGGAAGGCAGTTATTGCATACATAGCCCCTCTTCCCTTTCCATTGTAAAGCAGAAGTACGTGGCGTGACGCAGAACCTGTAAATAAACATTCAGCGACATACAAGGTAATAAGTTACATCTGCAAATAAAATAGTGGAATGGTAAAGAACACGTGACCATTTTACAGGTTACAAAGTAGATTTATTTAATAACAGACTTGCAGAGACCATCGGAATAATTGCAAAATCAATGGAATGATTACAATGCTCGTTAGGGAGGCATTGCAAATGTTGAAGATGAGGAGGCCGTTTTTTTTGCTCAAACAAACATTTTGGGATCTTCGTTGAAGCAGTCGCTTTGTTTCCACAGTTATTTCCCAGAAGTCGTCATGACGTTGAGCTTACAGCACCATAAAAGATTTCACGTTGCTCCGAATAGCGAGTTCAGCGAACGGACAAAGCGGGCTTACAGTGTCATTCCACATTGTTATGGACAGGCAACCGCTCACCAGCAGTTGTATTTGCCGTCCAAAGAAGCCCTCACTCGGGATTTGAAAACCAGGGCACGCACAGTACGGCAAAATATACCTAGGCGGGAAAGGTTACAAAAAAAAAGTGTCAGTAACCAACCTGTACCAAAATTTTTTCAAAGATCAAATAGAAAATGTGCAAAGTGCTACACAAAAATACGTGCTCAAAGTTGACATTTTAGTAATATGTTACTAATGTCCAAGTGTAGGTGGAGGTTAGAAACGGTGAGATTTTGCATGCGCTGTAAGAGAAAACAAAATGGCAAGTACACACAAAGATGATAATTTATGTATGAAACAAAAAAGTGGACAAATAAAAACAAATTACGTCTCATTTCAAAGAAGACCAACAAAAGTGCAAAGTTATACACAAAGCTATGTGGACAAAGTAAGCATTTGAAATTAGAAATATAAATAGTAAAAAAGGTTGAGTGCAGTCATACCCTGCAAATGAGCAACCTGTGCACTCTACAACATTACAGGAAAATTGTACAAGGGCAGGAAAATAATACGTCAATTATATTAGCACAATTAGATGTGCAGTTATGTAAAAATAAAGCACGGTTCGCTGTACAGTGGGCCAAAGTAAACTTACAAAATATTTACAGCCTCCATTCTTTGTCGGCAAATCAGTCACGGATGTGTTCGCAGCGAAGAATCTTCGTTGACTGATATGCATGTCCCTTACAAACCTTTTAAAACATAACCTTATCAATTGCTGTTTTTATTTTACCCTTTCATTCCGTGAATAGCAAGTTTCTCTTGGGCTCAAGGTCAAAAAACAATTGCCCCTTTACATTCACTCAGATGCGCGGGCATACTGAGCGGTCAACCAAAAAAGCAACTCGTGTGGCCTTCACTCAGAAGGCAAATACATTGTTGTTTTGAAGCAACATAATGAAATCTAATTATGAGAACCTCTACTCCCATAAAGCTTCAGAAGCGCTGTTTCAAGCAAACAGTGCAGATGATGGCCTTAGTTTTCAAAACTGAAGAGGCCATTCTGAGGGAAATATTAGTCCAAAACACATTTGTAATCCACACGCTGTAATTGGTCGTGGTGCAGTGAGCACAAACTTCTATTTAAACGTATCATTTTGCAGACAAGAAAACTGCACTTTTTCACTTTGTGCTTCAACAGCTCATTGGCCCCCCTCAAAGGTCACCTTGTGAAATACTATTACTTGAGTGTGAGAAGTCTAATGCTCTCTTGTTTTGGAGGTGTTTCTGGCGGTATCCGCGCACACGGTAACATTAGTAAAAGATAGGGGGCCACCGAAGAAAGCAACCTTACTGCATGCTGTTCTGCAAACAATCTGGGAAAGTGCCACATGGTCGTGAGCACGACCTTTTTCCTCTGTTCAGTGCAAGGGGAAAAAAGACGTTTTAAGAACCCCTCCCCCTTATAACTTTTGCCTCCATGCACCAAACATGACCAAACTTTCCAAACAAAGTCAGAGTGTTCGATATATTTTTTTTTCAAAGTTTGGCGACGATTCGTCCAAGGGTAGGACAGTTATAAGGCAGCCAAAAACAGTTCTTTCTATGGAAACAGCCACTCCACCAAAGCAACACAGTCACTAACGTCCCTGTCTAATGTGCTGCAGTGGGTGACGGCAGGACCTAGAGGTTAAGATATATGTCCACGTACGTTTGAATGTATAGGTGTACAATGGCTTATACCTCCACTGCTAACAAGGTCGTTTCTGGGTGCATGGGCTTCGGCCATGCAGCCAAGACTGTACACCCTCCCCAGAACCATCTGACATGCTAACCTATAGGACGAGTGTATGCACTGCAGTAATATGAAGTGGTGTTTCTGGGCAGGGCCTAGGGTTTTAGGAGTATAATGTATGGGCTACAGGCTGCAGCCATGGAAGCAAAACTCTACATCCTGCCCACAATCACCTCAGGGATGTACAGTAGTACGGGTGTATTGATAGGTGTGCTATGCTTCACTTATTCTGGCCAGACACTGCACTCCTAGCTGTTTGTGCATAGATAATATTGCAATGTGTTGATGTGCACTGGCTTATAACTCCAGTGCTTACAACTTTGTTGTTGGGTGCATGGCCTTTGGCCATGCACCCAACACTGTACACTCTCCCCTCAACCATGTAAGTGATAATCAATACTACACGTGTAGCCATGGTTGTGGGCAGGGCCTACAGTCTTGGAAGTATGGCTTTCGGCCTACAGCCATGCATCCAAGACTCTAGGCCCTGCCCACAACCACTTTAGCATGTCACGACCATGGTGGCGTACTAAGCAATAACACACCCATAGGAAAATGTAATATAATAGGGAAATACACTCAAAAGCAATGGTCGCTAATGCCACGCGTGTCCAGCGAACATTTTCAAGGTGCCTGTACATAGCACGGACTCAAATAGTAGCCTTATTAGATCCCTCATTTTCTGCACGTGCAAACATCCTGAAGTAGGCGCCAATGCAGAATATATAATAGACAATTGCCACCCAAACAAGTACAGTATTTCATCCGTCTCTTACTGTTTAAACATCCCCAAGCAGGAGAGCAAAACAGTTTCGAAAACAGCATTTCGCCTCTGGTAAGTAGCGCACTGTCTTCGGATCCAAGATGTCGGGCGCATCCACACATTCTGACGTACATCACGGCTCGCTGTAGCCAATCGGCGAAGACGTCGCGTGTCCGCGGTGATGACGCGACCCCCCCTCTGGCCAATCAGTATCATGTCCGCGGATCGAACAGGGAAATGTGACCGCACAGCGGACATAGATATCACTAATTTATTGAGACATATTTTTTGGTCGTTTTAAAGGAAGGTACTGGACGGATTGTCACCAAATTTACTAAAGCACGCTTTCGGGTCCAAGCCCCCTTCCCCTGCCACAAATTTGGTAAAAATCCGTCCACCGGTTTGGCCTGTAGCCGTGCGCAAAGTTTTTCCCCCATTCAGTCTATGGGAAAAAAAGACGTTTTGGGACTCCCCCCGCCCTCCCTATAACTTTCCGCCTCTGGACCAAACATCACCAAACTTTCAGAGTGGCCCAAATACTTTTTTTTGCAAAGTTTGGTGAGGATTCGTCCACGGGGAACGAAGTTATAAGCCGCCCAAAAAGTGCTCTTCCTATGGAAACAGCAACTTAACCATAACTACACGGTCACTACCGTGGCCGTGTAATATATATGGAGGCAATAAAGGACTTGACCCAAGAAGGGGGGGCATAGTTTAACCTGGTTTGCGGCCAATAAAGCCGAATTGGTACTAATAGGGTTGACGAGTTACTGGCTGAACCCAGAATTGATTCCAATGTGCTATAAAAATAATATAAAATCAGTTTACGCAACAAGATGGGAAAGAGAAACCACAGCCAAAATAGCACAATACAAGCTATTGGCTCCTAAAGGAATGATATGGGTTTCAGCTATATCTGGATGTTATGCAACCAAGGTAAATGAGGGTGTTGTATGCAAAATTACGTATAGGGATATACACTTTTGCAAGTCTGAGAAATAAGTAGAAAGAGAGCAACTCGCCAGATGGCCTGCATTGTTCAAATATAATAGAAAGTGTGACCCATTTTGTTCTAGTGTGTCCACAGTGCGTTCATATGGGGTAAAAAGTATCTGAGATCACTGTTCAAGGAACACAGTGTTGTGAGCGCTAGAGATGCAATCTTTTTGTGTCTGGCAGCTAAGGACTCGCTGGCAACCCATTGCCTAGGACATTTTGTTTTACAGGCTTGGTGGAGAAGGGCAAAGGCTCTTACTCTGACTAATGTCATGTATTAATCTTTTCTGCCCAATAACAAAAGGATTCTCAGTAGAGAACAGGTAAAAACTGGATGTAGCAAAGCAAGCGAAGATAAAAAAGTAATATTGGACGCAATAGCAGTTATTGAAATTCAGTTTAGAGCAATGTAACACATCGTAAAGTACTGGAAACAATTATACTTTGTCTCAAGAAAGGCCCTTGATACTTAAAAATGCCTTGCTTGCTAAAGTAAGTAGTCACAAATGCCAAGCAGATAACTTTGCTAGGGGGTCAGGATTTCTATAAGTGAAGAAAAAAGTATTGGCCAAGCCAGCAGTTAGGTTAACTGTTCCAGTTGGGCAAGAACAATGGTCAATTTCAGAGATTGGGGGTTCTCTCCCAATCCCACCACACTAGGGGAAGCCAAAGTGGGATCCTTGACCAGAATGTTACCGAACACAAACAGGCAAGGGAGAGGTACAGTCAGGACTGTGTACCAATGCCATACTATGGTTGGGGGCGGGGGGAGGTTGGAAACAGGTATGCAATGTGAGGGGTCAGTGTCATGTGTGCAATCCACACACTCAAGCTAACCGCAGAAGCTGCATGTGCACGCCCCTTCCACCTTGATGGGCACGAAAACCCACCTTAATTACATAGGCCACCTAGAGGCAACCCAGGCGGGTAAGAGGGTTAGGAAGAGGTTATGGATAGCCACATGGAGTTAGGAACACCGGATAGAGGGCTAGAGAGAGGTTCTGGATAGGGAAAGGGAGGTTAGGAAAGGCTCTTCCCTACATTGCACATCTGGGAATTACCATGAAACATATAAACACACTACACACCACTAAACATTTGAAAGGCTGTTCTCTTAAATAAGTCTCCTTTTACATATACTTAATCTACCAACATGTGCATACTAATGAATTCACCCACTTTTGTATAAACTTTTAATCACCATAATATATGAATATTTCCTTACATATTGCGTTCCACCTGTACTTTCACTCTGGTACACTCAATATCCTGTTTAGTTCATGACTCTACAGCGCTCTGCTAAACATAAGTGTAATGAACATGCTTGTCGCGTTTCACATTTGACTTCCAATACTGTTAATGTTCATTTGATCAACTCCACTTGTGTCTTTTTTTGTCCCTTATCTGCATATTCATGGCCATGTTCCGAGCAGCGAAAATAAACAAACAAGACGATGCAATCAATACTCCACACGAACATTAGCCAAACTTAGCAGCACTTATCATCCGCCACCAGAACCGCGGACAAGTCCAGAGGCTGAAATCTGTATTGCATAGCACAGTGTGCTGCTGCGTGTCCCACTGATTAACCGCTGCGGCCCGTTATCAGTAGAAATCACCTTCCATACTTCACCACCGAAACCAGCTTCACATAAAATCACTGCCCATATTCCTGCTTCTTGGCCTGCAAAGCCAGTCACACGTGCCATGGTGCTTATCGCAAGCGCCTGTGACTGGGCGCTGGCCGCTTTTAACCACTGCCTGCCACAGCGCATGCGCACACACGCCCAAGGCCCTCTGGGAGTGGTAGTCTGCGGAGTGGGAGCTTCCCTTTGCTCCATACAACTCTGACGTGGGCATGTGTGACTGAGACAAATGAGAGGAGGACAAAACGTGGTTGTATT
This sequence comes from Ambystoma mexicanum, assembly GCF_040938575.1. Taxonomy (NCBI): domain Eukaryota; kingdom Metazoa; phylum Chordata; class Amphibia; order Caudata; family Ambystomatidae; genus Ambystoma; species Ambystoma mexicanum. The sequence goes on along the minus strand of NC_090921.1, from coordinate 491,050,835 downwards.
CTGATTGTCAGAAAAGTGTTCATAGTCCAAACAAAGAGTAAATAAAGTATTTTCCAAGGAGAAATCCTTAAAAACCAGAGGATGTTCCCTTGGCCAGGATTTGTAGCAGGATGGCAAAATTGTCTCTTTTAAACAACAGTTCTTTGAGGTCACCAAAAAGCATCTCTTTAAACAACAGTTCATTTTTCTTATCCTAGATTCAGAAAGTTCTTGTTCACACAATATCTTTCAAAACATCCATTAATGTAGCAGAAAAATGTCTTACTTGAACAAACGAAATGTTTTTGTCTTAAATTCATGAAATTCTGTAAACAAAGATTTGTTTGGCACTGCTTCCATGGATTGCCTCCTTCCCTGGCAAAAATCCTTTCCACAATATCAGTCCTTTCACTGGAGGTATTACAGATCCCGTGGGTATGCTCCCCTGCCAGGTATTTTTACCCCAGCTGTCAACTGCCTGGTATCTTCTCTTTACCAGGACTTCTCTGGTATCTTTACTGTTACTTTCAGTATGTTACATCAGCGCCTACATTTGTTCTGTCCAATATATCTGCTTGGGGTAACACTAGCTTCAGCTCTCCTCCACATTGACATTTCACACATATGTAATCACTCAGATTTCGTTGTTGCACTTTTTCTTGTCTGCATTCAAATGTTCTTGAGCCTTGACATTAGGTTTTGCCTGTATTTGACTCGATTTTGAATATTTTTCAAATTGCCAATCTTACATACTTCATTCAATTGGTTTCTGGTTTGTTGGTATCCCCTGGGGTCCCCAATGTCTCTGGGCTGACTCACCAGTGGTTTGTGGCATCCCGAACTCACAGCATGCCATTTGTGGTCATGCTTCCTCCCTGGATTGGCTTCCCAGGCACTGCAGGCATCATTTCAGGGTTCCCAGTGGCTCTGCATCTACTCGCCAGCCCTCCTCTGCTTCCAGAACCGGAGAACGCTGCCCCCCGACTCAACACCCCTTCCATGTGCCTGACTGTTCTTGTCGGTGCTCCCGCGGCCCTCCAGATAAACTGGCGAGGCGCCTCTCCTCTCCTGCCAAGCCGGTGTTTATAGTTCACTTGCTGCTGCAGTCAGGTGCCAGTCTTCTCCACAGGCTCTGTGGCACTCTCGTACTGCGTTGGTGAAGGCCACGGTTGCCATTTTTAAATGTCCCAGGTAATCTAAGATCAAAAGAACTAGTCCGCATGTGGGTCTTTGGACTTCGCTGGATCTGTAATAACTATTCCCTCCTCTTCTTCGTCTCATTTCTTGAGGCTTTATGGGAACTGAATTCCATAGATGTAATTGGATTGATTGTTACCATCCTGTTGTTCAAACACGTCACATGCAGAAATGTCAATAACATAAGGCATTTTCTGTGTGTTGTGAATGTTGGACGTATACATGGAGTGACAGTATGCCACTAGTAGTGTGGGTACCTTAGAGCTTGCCTGATGAGAAAGGGGGAATACCACATCTCCAAGGGAATCAACTCTCCTCCCCAGTGGCTTTCCCCCTCCCATGTGCTCCTCCCTCATGTAACTCAGCCTTTCCATATTCACTACTTCTAATATTGTGAGTTCTCAACCTCCTATCGAGTATCCATAATCAATAGCCTCTACCCTTACAATTGTTAAACTGTCGCCAGTCACATTGTATAAGCCTTTAGGATTCTTGGACTATGAGCATGTTACATGTATACCATAGCTATCTTCTTGTATATGTTTCTGACCACTGTTCTAAATGTAGTCCCATTGTTTTTGCTATTAACGGACCCAACGCTAAGTCAGTCACATCTAGCTTACTACACTCTCATTGCGTCTGCATGTATGTGACGTGCAGCCTCTTTGCGCCTCTCACTACTGCTAGACATAAGCCACTGCTACGCCGAGTTTATACACAAAGCCCACTGTCCACTCATTGCATGTTTTACACCTGACCATGTACCGGATATAGTGCCCCATAACAAGAGGCGAGCTTCCTCTAGTATAAACACTGCACATGATTACTTACCCCATCTCATATGTACTAGGTGAGCTTTCCTAGTATTTATTCCTATGCACTTATTATGTCTCATATGCACCTGATGCAGCTCCCGTAACACGGGGAGAGTTTTCCTAGTATATATTCCTGTGCACCTATTATGTCTCATATGTACCTGATGCAGCTCCCGTAACAAGAGGAGAGTTTTCCTAGTATATATTCCTATACACTTATTATGTCTCATATGAACCTGATGCAGCTCCCCACAACAAGAGTTTTCCCAGTATATATTCCTATGCACCTATTATGTCTCACATGTACCTGATGCAGCTCCCCGCAACAATAGGAGAGTTTTCCTAGTATAAATTCCTATGCACCTATCATGTCTCGTATGTACTTGATGTAATTCCTCGCTATAAGAAGCTAGGCTTCTACATGTATGTTTATTTCATGTACTTTCTAGGGCCATGTTTACCTGATCTATATTTGGAACTCTGCCTGCCTACTGCACTTACTGTAACCTATGCCTAAACTTAAGCGCCTGGGCTTTGTTGCGCTATACAAATAATCAGGAAGCGGCTGCTGTCCCCTGGCCACATGGGAGAAGGGTACCACTGGGGAATTAGCGATGACCGCATCGGACTCTTCACAGCAAATTTGCCCCCTAAAACACCCTTAAGGTCCTATAGTTGTTGGATCCACTTTGGTCACTGGTCTGGGTCAGAGGTTGTTATTGGGCTTAGGTCCAGAAAGACGTTCATGACGAAAGGAACACCCCCATCCTCCAGGAAACAATAGAAGTGGGCAGCAGCGAAGAGGACGGCACTCAAGCCGTGGCAGGCAAATCACCTGGCAGACACAAAAGAACTCCAGGAAGGTCCCACTTCAGGATTTAGACCAGCAACAGCAGGAGGACTGTTCTTAGGTCACAAGCTGGAGACCTGCAGAATTCCAAAAATCAAAATGGTGACCGGTGCACAGTAGAGGCCCTGGACGGAGCTGGTCATCCCAAAGGATGATTCCCAGTACACATCCGAAGGTTCCAGAGGGTATCATTGCTGTACAGAGGCCCAGACTGGTTGGTCCCACCAGTCCAAAGGTCAAAGCACAGACAGTGGGCCGCAGCTGTTCAAAGCGGTCTTGGCTCCAACACGATTTGAAGAATGGCTGCAAGGGTGTGGGGGAGGAGTCATATCCTAGATTTGAGGCAGGGTGATCACTAGCCCACCAATGGGAAGGATATGCGCCTTTCAAACTGGCAAGGTCAGTCCAGTCCTGGACAGCCTCTTGCCCCACATCTGCCTAGCAACAGGCATACCCCTGGCCAGAGCAGAGTGTGGATTGGGACCAGACAGTTCTAGCCCAAAACACTTGGCCAAAAGTACACAATGCTGCTTTAGACGAGATAAGTAAAGCAAAACGTCTTTACTTACCTTCTAAACAGACACAGAAAGACATACTGGGTGTCATTGCCTTCAGGGGCTTGTGAATCTGTTTAGACTTGCTTGCCATACATAAACTAGCAAGCAGTATACTAAGTTTGCAGTGGATGAGCAGGAGAAGCAATAGAAATAAGATGTCTTAGTACTGCCTGATCCCACCTGTGAGGGTGCCTGTGTCTGTATGTCTAGACAATAGCATGAACAGAAATGAATGTAGCAGCTTTGCAAATGGCATTTTGGGGAACATTTGCAATCAACCCTACGTAGTCCCAGTACCAATTGTTGAGTGAGCCTTTAGTGTTAGTAGAAGAGTCTTGCAGCCCAATTAGTAGCATGGATTGCATGTCTTTGTGTCTACACTCCTCCCTTCTTGTTCTGAAAGACAAAAAACGGTCTGGTCTTGCACAGTTGACTTTGTTCTGTCCATGTTAAACATGAGTGCTTTGCGCACATAAAGTGTATGCAGCACTCTTTCACTCCTTGTATGTGGATCTTTAGTAGCTAGTAGTCCGTGGACTGATTAACATGAAAGCTAGAAATGCACTTGGGTGAAAATAGGGATGTGGTCTGAGAAATAATGTATTTTTGTGTATGCCTATAAAGGGCTTATCTTGGAGCTCACTGACTATATATAGACATGATGGGGATTAAAATGGGGAATTTTAGTGATGATTTGTGTAAATGTTCAGAGAACCCATGAGCTTACACAGCAAAGTGTTGCAATCCAGACCTGATCGTGCAGTCTATGTGCTTATATACGTTTAACCCCTTACATAAAAACTTTCAAGAAAAGCACATTTTGACCAGTGGTTGTATGCCTTGTGTGAGAGACAAGAGGGTAAACCTCTCGGCGAAAAGAGCAGGGACTCCAACTCTTTCGCCGATGAACACCTGACAAACTCCTTGTGATGACCTGATGGGCAAAAGTCCCAACAGGCCACTGAACACTGCACCTGAGCGTGTCAGAATGAGGGCATGATTCATCTTTCAACCTACCAAACAACATACCAAGGACGGTGGAATGGGACTCTCCGGTGCCCAAATTTCAGGCAGCTCATTCCCAGAATCAAATGTTCTTGGCTTCCATCACAGTTAGCATATAGCTCATGGTAGTTTTTAATTTTTTATTTATTTTTTTAAAGATTTTTATTAAGTTTATTCAAACCAAACAACAATACAAACCAAACACGCAGTGCATTTTCCAAAAGTTCAATTGTCCACTCCTTAATCTTGGTCACTGCTCCCCCATCCCACCCCCCTTTATGAGCCTGTTTATTCCTCACACTCTGTATCTGCCGCACGTGGCGGGGTCTCGCTTTCCGTAAATTCTGTCAGATCTTGTATTGCTCCAAACAATTCCGCTATTAATGATTTCCATGCCATCAGGGTTCCTGCCTCTTCCCCCCCCCCCGTATTGCTTGCCTCTTGCCATACCATCGTTTCTGCCTCCACCCATTTCTGCAACTCTTTCCACCACACCTCCACCCGTGGCCTGTGACACGTCTTCCATCCCATGGCAATCCTTCATTTTGCAAGCACATATGCTAGATCTTTCAGTTTCCCAACATGCTTAAGTTTCTGTGATCTGGGGAACCCTCCCAGCAAGCAGGCCCAGGCTGTGTCTATGATGATCGTGACCCCCTTTTCTGCTAGTTTCTGTGCCACTTTGCCCCAGAAACGCTCAATTACTGGGCATGACCAAAACATGTGTGTCATGTCAGCCTTTTCCTCGTCACATTTGGGACATGCTTGTCGTCCAGCATTTTCAAACCTGGATATCCTCAGAGGTGTTATGTATGCTCTGTGTGTTATATACAATTGTATTTGTTTTAGTCTTGCATTCCTTGACACCTTCTTGTGGTATCCCAGGGCACGTTCCCACATCCCATGCTCTATTTGGGCTCCTACTTCAGTTTCCCAATCTAGTCTCAATTGTGTTAAATCCTTCCCGACCTTAGACATCACCATCTCATACAGTCTAGAAATCTCATGCCCCCCTTCCGATATATCATATATTGCCCCTATGATAGCATCTGGTTCTCCTTCCAATACTGTTTCAGGCCATGTTTTCTGAATTCTCTGCACCATTCTGTGATATGTAATATACTGGCCTGTATGTAACCCCGTTTCCTCCCCAAGCACTTCAAAATCCTTAATGGTCCCCTCTTGCCAGATGTCCCCTAACATTACCAGCCCCACCGATTCCCAGTGGGTCCTGATTATCACCCTCAGCTGCATATCTTCCCCCGCCAATTCAACCAGCGGTACCTGCGGGGAGCACGGGAATGGGTCCTCCATCATCCAGCATGCCCGACGCCACATCTTCCACCCAAGCATCATCATCCTAGGGCGCTCTCTCATTTCTGACTTGGGCATCCAGATCATCTCTTTTAAGTGAAATGGGGCTCAATCATGTCCAAACAACCTTAATTTAGGGGTCGCTTCATCTGAGAGCCATTTGGCCACATATTGCAGCTGGCTCGCCAAATAATAAACCTCAAAATTAGGCAGTTTTATCCCCCCTTTTTCATAAAAGTTCTGCAGCTTCCATAGCGCCACTCTGTTCCGGGTACCATGCCACAGGAAATCCCTACACATACTGTTCAGTTTAGTAAAAAACCTCTTGGGTATCATGTATGGAATATTACTAAAATAATGCAGGAGCCTAGGTAGGACCACCATCTTCAGCATTGCACCTCGTCCCATCATTGCTAGGGGCAACCTCACCCAGAATTTCATACACTTCTCGATTTTCACAATAGCTACCTCTGTGTTGTCCCTATGTTCCTCTTCTACCGGGTGGTACACGTCTATCCCAAGGTACCGGAAAGAACTAACAGCCCATGGTATTTGTAACACTGGTAACCGTCTCACAGGGGTTCCCTTATAGCTGCCTAATGGAAAAATGCTAGATTTTGAGGATTCACCGTTATCCCCGACAGCCCCGCATACCTCTCCATCACCTCCAGGATGTACTGGAGATTTTCTTCCGGATACCTCAAGTATAGCAACAAATCATTCGCATATAAGGATATCAGGTGTCGTTCCCCCCTCCACCTCGATACCTATCGTATGATATTGTTGCCTGAGGTATATTGCTAGGGGCTCCAGGGCTAATATGTAAAGCATCAGGGACCAGAGGCACCCCTGCCTGGTGCCTCTACTAAGTTGCCATCTCTCGGATTTCACTAATCCCGTTCTAACTCTAGCCAGCGGTTCACTATATAGCATCTTCGTCCACCTTACGTATCCAAGCCCCATTCCGTAACCCGCTAGGGCCGCCAGCAGCCATGGCCACTTGACCGAATCAAAAGCCTTTACCGCGTCTAGGGACTTGATCGCCATTTCGCCCTCGTGCTTACTTCCCCATTAGACAACCCGATGGAGTCGTCTATGGTTATGTGTTATATTTCTGTTCGGGACATAGCCCGTCTGATCGGGGTGTATAAGTTTGTCAATAACTCTCCTTTTTGCCAAGACAGCCGTCAATATCTTGCTGTCTTGGTTCAACATCGACAACTGTCTGTAAGAGCCACAGCTATGCCCCGGCTTGTTGGGTTTGGGAAGCGGTATTATGATCGCTTCCCTAAGTGACTCCGGCAACCGTCCCACCTCAAACTCCTCATTTAACATTTCTAACATTGGGGGGAGCACTTCCTCCCTATAAACTTTGTAGAATTTGCTAGGGAACCCGTCCGCCCCCGGAGTCTTACTTGTAGGCAGCTGCCTCTCCTCCAAAGTAATCGGTGCATCCAGCTTTTCTCTTTCCTCAGCACTTATCCTAGGCAGTCCTATGTCTTCTAGTGTTTCCGTTATTTCCCCATGACTACTTCCCTCCTCATCCCCATATAGCAATTTATAATAATCTGCAAACTCCTGGTTAACTCCCTCTTGGGTGTCCGCTACCCTACCATCTTCTCTAATTATCGTTCTGATCGTGGGTCAGGGAGTTTCGCTCTTGTATAACCATGCCAAAAGCCTTCCTGTCTTATCCCCTCCTGCATGCTGTCTCTCTATATATTCTTTATAGTTCAGGTTGCACAGTCTTTCCCATTGTTCCGCACATTTCTGTTGCAGTTTGAGTATCAGCTCCATGTCTTCGCCCCCTTTGCCTAATGCCTTTTCCAGTTCCCTTTCTGTTTCTTGTAGGTCAGCCACAGTCCCACCCTGCAGGCCTTTTGATTTAGCTATGGCCACCCCTCGCATCACTACCTTGAAGGCTTCCCATACTGTGCTCGCCGAGTCAACGCTACCCGTATTTATCTAAAAATAATTTATAATCTCTTCCCTTATGTCCTCTCTAAAAACAGGATCCTTATGCGCCTCTGCCCAGAGGCGCCATGTCGGGATCCTTGCTCTCGGAGGGCAATATTGCCACCCTAGAACCAGGGGAGAGTGGTCCGAGAGGACCTTCGCTTTATATTCTGCCTGAGTAATCTCTGTTATTACCTCTGCCGTGGCAAAGACATAGTCCAGCCTCGTATGTAACTGCTGTGGGGCGGAGTAGTGTGAATATTGCCTTTCTTGGGGGTGTTGCGTTCCCCATACATCTGCCAGACCAAAATCGTCTAGCAGTGTCTGCAGTGCTTTAGCCGCTGGGGCAGGTCTGTCAAACTTGCCATCCGATCTATCTATCTTGGGGTTTAGTACGCAGTTAAATTCCCCTCCCCAAATCACCGCTCCACCCATGCACATGCTAAGATTGTTGCATAGGGTTCTGAAATACGCTGCCGTATTCTGATTGGGGGTGTATGTATTTACAATATTTATCTCCTTATTCTCCAATAGTCCCCGCAATATTACCATCCTTCCATCCGTTTCCGCCACTTCCTGTAACAGTTGAAACGGGACGTGAGTACCCCTCTAGCATAAGCAGAGTATGTTGAGCCCCCCACAACCCCTTTCCATTTCTTCGCAATCATTTCCATCTTTTCCCGTGTCAGGTGAGTCTCCTGCAACAGTGCAATATCTATCTTTTGCCTGCGCAGATACAACATAACCTTGTTCCTTTTCAGATAACTATTAAGTCCCCTGACATTCCACGTGATTATTTTAAGATCCCCCATGGTCTATGAGAGTTTCCTTTCCCCTCTCACCAGTGCAGTCCAGATCCCACTTCCGTCTCAGTCTACCTAGGCTCGTTCCCCAATTCAAACCTCTTATAACTACAAACCCTCCGAACTCCCTTTCCCCTCTCCCTCCCGCTTCCCTTTTCTCAACTACAACAAACCACTGCACACAACCCCTTCCCTCCCCCCTCCTCAACCTACCCCAAAAAATGCCCAGCTCCATCCCTGGATCTCAGGCTCCCCCGCGTTTGGACCTACCCTGGAACCCCAGGCCAAGACCCCAGCAGGGTGTCACCACACTATAGGTGACCTAACTAATCTCTAGTTGGGGGTGTAAAGACTAGCTCTGCAAGGCTCCCTAATGAGGCAATAGTCACAGTGCTCACAATTTCATTTTCTTTTCAAATCTGGTCCTATCGGCCCTCAGGCCACATCAATGACTATAGTCAAGTCCCATAGTCCTAAGCCGCACCCCTTTCAGGTGCCCCCACCGCGCATTACTTATCTCCTCCATCTCCTCCTCTCGCCTGGATGTCCGACTCCTGGGGGCAGCCCTGCGTGTCGAGCCATCCCATGGCATCCTCCGGAGTTTCAAAAAACAAAGTTCTGTTTTTGTGAAAAACTTTCAATTTCGCCGGGTAAAGCAACATATACTTATGGCCCGCTTCCCGCAATCTCCTCTTGACAGCCCCAAAGTTCATTCGACTCCACTGCACCATAAGGGTAGTATAGTCCGGGTAGGCTGTTATGTTTGCCGCCCCCTTTGAATTGTTCCACCTTTTCGGATGTGTTCCAGTATCCTTTATCGATCCCGGTAGTTAGGGATCTTGGCGATCACTGGCTTAGGTGGATTGCCCGGCGTCGGCTTCCTCGTTAGAGCCCTATGCGCCCTTTCTGCCGCAAACCCCTGAGACAGGGCTCCTCCAGGTATCTCCTGCAACAACGTGGATTCAATAAACTCTGTGGGGTTGTGGCCCTCTGCTCTCTCCGGCAAGCCCACAATGCGGATGCTATTCCTCCGGGCGCGTCCTTCCGCTTCCTCTGCCCTATTCTCCAAATTGCCCACCCGCTGCACCAGGGCGTGTAGTTTCGACTTGTGTGCAGCACAGTCCGCTGTGTTCGGGCTCACTTCTTTCTTGAGGGTCTCATTGCGCTCCGCCAGTGACCTGACATCCTGCCGGAGAAGATCCACCTCTTCCTGCACCTCCCCGACCTTGAGGTCCAGAGCTGTTTTCAGTTCAGTCACAGCCAGTTCAAGCTTGGCCACCCAAGCCACCTTCAGGTCTGCAATCGCAGCTAGGACCTCCTGGTTCATGTTCGTGGCGGCCATGCCACCAGCGGGGGACTTGTTCTTGCTCTTAGCACTTTCCGGGCCGGGCAGGGTCCTGGCGTATTCGTCCAGCGTAGGCAGCTTCCCCTTCAGTCTTGGAGGTTTGTTGGGCATGGCACCACAGCTATAGGTCATAGGTCAGCCCCACCACTTATGGTCTGCCGTTCAAGGGGGCCGCCTCAGAAGTGTCTCAAGCCTAGCTTTTGTTCGCCGCAATGGATTGTGCTCTCCCACATAACCATGTGAATCCCCTCTTCAACTCCTCTGTGCATCCCGGGGGATGCCCTATGATTCGTGTCCGGATCACCATTGGGTGACTACTGCAATCGAAGGTCCCCGGTTTCAGTTGTCTTGCCATACCCATGGGCCTCACAGCCTCCATTCGCATCCTGAGTCCACCATCCACTGGGCTTGCAGGCCGGCCAATGCGCTTCGCTTCGCTTCGGGGTAGGGAGACTCACACTTAGTCCCTCTGTCGCCAGCGCCCCCCAGGCACGGGGACACCAGCACCACAAAGGCTCATCCAGCCTCCCCCTCAACCTTTCTTGGGCGGCCTGCAGTGGCCTGTCGGTCTGCCCTCTTCCTTCTTAACTGCTATTGGGGCAGTGCCAGTATGTTAGTGATGGTCATGATTCTGGCCAAAGCGTTTGCGCCATTGAAATAACTGTGGTTGTGCCAGGAGGTATTATGAACGGTGCAGTATGCTGTTAATAATCCACACAAAGCATTTTATGCACAATGTCCCATTGCTTTCTTATATTGTGGTGCAGTCCGGGCGCTTCACTTCTCGCCTGAGGGCCGCCTCCAAGCCTCCGCATCAGCTGACTGAGGAACCGATGCGCCTCTCGTCAGCTCCGGGGCTGCTGCTCTTCCTTCATCTGGGTGGCCCACGTATCTTGTGTCTCTAGTACACTCGGGCAACCAGAGTTCCTTATTGTGCCTCTGCCTTTTGTTTTAACATGCACTCCCACGGAGCACGATTCTTCGGTTTACCGCCTCGCGCTCACTCCCTGCGCTGCCGTTGCATGAGTGTCCAGAACGCTCTGGGCACAGCTGGCGGTCATGTTGCTCCGCTGCCTTCACCGCAGTTCTACTTTGCATCCGCGGCCCGGATCGCAGCTTCTACCCCGTGTCCTCCTGATCATGGGCTCCGTTGTTTAGTTTCGTTTCCTTGGGCTACGCGACCATTGGAAACATTGTATCCTCCCGGCTATCCACCAGTTCCGAGGTTATAGTCCCGCTCTCAGGCAGCCCCCGCCTCCCTCCAGCTCGTGCGAGCGGATGCTACCGCTGTGGTCCGCAGCTGTCCCAGCGGCCCGTGAGCCTTGCTGCTGTATGCCTGGGAATCTCCCTCACATGTGACGGGCTCCCCACACATCACCATCCACTGCGCTTCGGGCATTCGGGTACATCTAGGCTCGCATCTCGTCACAGAGATCGGGCCCTGTTTGTTGTGCAATGCAATTGCTCTTCCAGTCCGCTACGGCCGCCTCCCCATCCCGCGGCCGGCCTGATTCCTTTGTTCTGGCCCTCAATCGGCCATTTTGCCTCCTCCTTCTTCCTGGCTCTCACAATCTCGTGACATAAAGAACTCTGTCGCGGCTCCTCTCACACACTCCAAAAGTTCAGCAGGCACGGCCGCCTCGTTCATAAGCCGGCATGTAGATTTTCAGCGATCATAGGCATCCATTAATTCACTATTTATCAGGATCGTTGCAGGATCACAGGAGCTTCACCAGAACACGTCCTCCTACATGGCCTTCATAGCCACGCCCCCATAGCTCATGGTAGTTAGTGGAGTTTCCAGAGTATCCACTTTCCCCCATCTGCACACTCGCAGATGGATGTTTGTTTTATTGCACATGGCGTGCAATGTATCCATTAGAGAGGGAAGGGGATTGACAGTAGATGTATAGTAGCAATGGGGAGAGTGAAATATGTCCTGTTTGCAGGAGACCAGTGGTAGCAGTGCCGAGTTGCAGGTTGTTGTGCCTTGTAGGGCCCACTCTGCTTTTCCACTGACTAACCAAGTCCCATCTGAGATTCCCCTACCACCTAAAACTATAAACACAAATCCCCCACAGACTGTTGCCACAGGCCTATCCTTTAGCACATCAACACTAATTGAGTCATGACTACTCTAGTAGCCAACTTGATCCAACACGGTGTAGTCTGACATGGTCAGAGAACTGACCCTGTCAAAGGGGTTTTGGGCCCCTCCCCACCTGCGGCAGGAGGCCTATCAGGGTGTTTTTACCAGTCCTGCCCCAGAGACGTTATGAGGCAGGTGGGAGGGCCCCAGTTTCTGTCCTTTATTCCTGTGCCTAGCTGTAATTATCAAGTACCATTTTACAATCGCCCTATACCTACCTTTTACAATGGTGGCCAGTATTCTCCCTCTTCTTTGTAGGGATCCCACATCCTTAAACCAGCGCTGAAGAAAAACTACCAGCGAGAGAGGCAGCTGCAAACAGGCAGTGAGCCAAACATTGCTCATAAAGGCATTCAGGAAATCCATTTCACACCGAAAAAATTCAAGATTGACTTTCCCCTTAGCAGGTTGCCATTTCGAGACACCGCCAGACTCGTGTTCAAAAAAGGAAGGGGCTTCCCACATTCAAAAAGGGAACGGGCTTAAAGAATACTTTGTTTTCCCATCTCTAACTCACCCAAAAGCAAAGCAGCAATTGGCGCAGGGAACAAGCTGAAGAGAAGGACCAATGTGAGCGAGAGGTGGAGAATAAAGTAACATGGGAAGAACGGAAGAGCGTGGGTTGCAGGTGAGGTCAAGGGAGGAGAAGGCAGACCAAAAGATTAGGCAGAGGCAGGACGGTGCATCAGAGTACAGAGGAGAATAACAATGAACATGTGCAAAGTGAAGTGTTGGTTTGTGAAAGTGGTATTTGGGTGCGATAATGCATGTATGGTGAGTGAAAAGTGTGACAGAGTGGGTGTAAGTGGGAGTGAGCGAGAAAGAGTGAAAGGAGGGTGACGGAGAGAGGGGTGAGTGTAGAGAGAGGGGAAAGTAGTATGAGTGGTGAGTAGTAGACAACATGAGAAGGAAGAACATCAGAGGGACAGCGAGAGGGAGACAAATAGGAAAGTGGGAGAAAGAGAATGTAGGAGAATAAAAGAAAGGGAAAGGAAAGAAGGAACATCAGGGCAAGGAGTGCGAGAGCATGGGAGGTACAGACCGAGTGAGAACAAGGTGACCAGAAGGCACAATGTATTAAGATCATTTTGTGGGACCCCAGGTTAGGGTTCACCAAGAAGACCCCACAGTGAGTAAGAGAGATACAGTGATTGCCTTAAGCCCTCACCGCTAGGCAGCAAGAACATAGATAGCATGGGTTTCCGATATCTAGTGACCATCTTAGGGATTAGGTAATTGTGGGCTAGGGTGGGGAAGGAAACCCATGTGAAGACTGGAAAGAGGCATGGCCCTTAGTGAGACCTTATTTAAAGCAACTAAATAAAATACTTGAACAGTCTTCGAGAGTTTGTGTGCTCTTGAGGCCATCTGTGATATCTATCCGATCTTGAATAACATAGTGCCAAGTGTCTCTGCCAAACCCATAAAAAGCAGACTGATAAAGAAACTGGGTACTTCCAACCTCTACCCATCAACATCGCAGGTATCCAATCTGCCTCTCCCATTGTCTGACTAGTGACCCCCCACACCCACTTTTTAAAAATAATTCTACTATCCCTTGTACTGCACTTTTCTCGTCTCCCTTCCCCACACACATTTCCCTCTCCCCCTCCCCATGCACTTGCACAATCTGAATGAGACCTGGCCTAGTAGGATCATTTTCTGTCTTCCATTGTTCCCCCTCCCTTGCCTCGTCGTGCCTTGAAACACCTGTGTATAGGCGCATTATAAATGCCATATCATTTCAAACAGAGCTACACGCAATAAGGTCACCAAAGGTGGCAGGAGACTACGCAAGACCACTTGCATTATATTTACCAAGACACCTTGTGCTGTCAGGTGATGTAGGCTACCAATGCTGTTAATGAAGGGAATTGTAGACTAATCCCGAGACCAGCAAATAGAGGAGGTATGTGACAGTGTCTGCTGGTGAACATTTGTTTGGGTTAATATGATATGAGGTGCACCAGATACCAAATCTCGTCTAACTTTTGAAATAGCGAGTTCTTGTATTAGATGTTCTTGCCTCACTGAGTTTTTCCATACAACGTTGAGGTAGGTTGAAATGACCAAACTCTTATGGCCTCAAGAGCCAGGCTGCCAACTTCATAGTTTTTTTTTTTTTAAAGCAATTTTCTTTATTTTCATTTAACAATAAACAAACACAAAACAAATAAACAACTCCTCCCAACATTTGCTCTGGCACTTTCGGGTTTAAGTTCATAATGTACGTTATCCGCTCGGGTCACGGCTAGGCACCTTCCTCCTCTGTCGTGTTGTCCTCGTTCCTGTCCGCATGCTGCGCACGGGTGCGGGCAGGTCAAGTCTCCTCTCCTCCCGGCTCACTCGAGTCAGTTGCGCTGTTTTCCTCGTCGCTCCCAAATAAGTCTTGTACCAAGGTATTCCACGCTAGTATTCTGGCCCCTCTGTTCTCTTCTTCCCTCTGCAAGGTTCTGGTCCAGACCGTAGTTTCTGCTATTGCCCTTTTTGTAGGTCCGCCCACCAGCCTTCTATCAATGGTCCTGTGCTTGCTTTCCATGCCATTGCGATGCAGCGTTTCGCCAGAATTGTCATCAGGTCTATCATCTTAGCTATATGGATCCTTTGCTTGTCGCCCCTCGCGAACAGGCCCATTATGCAGGACGCCGGCGACCAAGCTCGCATATGGATTCCTGCCTTCAATGCCCTTTCCCGTATCGTATTCCAGAAGGCTGTCACACCCGGGCATGTCCAAAACATGTGCACCATACCTGCCTGTTCTTCCTGGCAGCGTGGACAACTCCGTATTTGACTGTCCCCCATGTTTGACATTCTTTTAGGCATTAAATATGCCCTGTGCACTATATAGAACTGCAGCTGTCTGAACCTTGCGTTTCTGGAAACTTTCCTCGCGTATTGAAGGGCTCTGTTCCATTCTTCGTCCCTGAGGGGTCGCTGAAGTTCCTCCTCCCATTTTGTCCGGCTGTTCAGTGTCCTGGAATTGATGGTGCCCAGCAATTGTTTGTAAAGTCTGGACACAGTGTGTACCCCCACAGATACATCGAACCAGGCGTCCAGCGGCCCATCCATGTCTTCCTCTTCCGGCAGGGTCTTCCTTATTCCTCGGACCATGCTATTATACAGTATGAATTGGCCACTGTGTACGTCCTGCTCCTCCGCCAGGGTCTGAAAGTCTACCCAATGTCCTTCTTGCCACAGGTCACCTACTTGGCCCACTCCTTCGTTGCCATGCTTGCTATATGGGTGTCTACCAGTCCCGCCAGGGGAATGTGCCTTGAACAGGGGTCTCTTATGTTCTACACTTTCCATGCTCTCTTCCACAGTGGAAGTCCTAGTTGGACTATTCTGGGAAGGATTTTTGCTTGGGTCTCGTTTATCCACAGTAGTTCTTTCAAATAGTATCGCTGGAGCGATGGTCGAAACAGTATTGCATCTATGGAGGTGTTTTCCCCCAGCCATCGGACCACGAATTGAAGTTGCGCGGCCAAGTAGTAACGCTCAAAGTCCGGGGGAGATTGATCCCTCCCCATTCGTAGCCCCTTTGTAATGTGCTCAGTGCAACCCTGTTCCTCCCTCCCCCCATAGAAAGGTCTGTGTCATGGAGTGTAATCGTCTGAAAAAGGATCTGGGGATGTCATAGGGGGATTTTGGTGAAATAATATAGGATTCGGGGTAAAACTATCATCTTCATTGGGGCCGCCCGGCCTACCATCCCCAGCGGTAGTGTTTTCCAGAACTGCATGGCGTTCTCTATTTTGTCCAGGGCTGCCTGCGTGTTGGCCATGTGTGTTTCCGCGGTGTCGTGATATATGTCCGCCCCAAGATATTTGAAGGTGATTGGGGTCCATGTCAGGCCCAGATGTGGCAGCTGGTCTGACTTCGTCGCCCACAGGCGCGCCAGGGGGAACAGTGAGGACTTCCCCTTGTTGATGGTGATTCCCGATAGCCTGCCAAACGCTCTCAGTGCCTCCAATAGGTCTGGTAAGTGGGTTTGTGGGTCCTGGACGTAAAGCAGCATGTCATCTGCATATACTGAAATCTGGTGTGTTTCCCCATCTATCACTATGCCGGTGTCTCCGTACTCCGCCCTTAGGAAGGCCGCGAACGGTTCCAGCGCCAATATATATAGCATCGGGGACAGCGGACACCCCTGTTTCATGCCTCGCCCTATGATCCACTCTCCTGAGACATGCCTCCTCGTATTTAACTCTGGCCCTCGGGTCGTTGTACAGCAGCTTTATCCAACGTAGGAACCCCCCGCCTATCCCGAAGTGGGCGAGCACCCCCAGTAGCCAGTCCCAGTTCACTGAATCGAACACTTTAATTGCATCTAATGACGCCACTGCGTATTCTCCCTCCTCTTGGTTCGTCCTGTCAATGACGTGATGGAGTCTCCGGAGATTCCATGCCTTGCTGCGTTCTGGTACATACCCCGTCTGGTCTGTGTGTACCAGGATGGGTATCACCCTTTTTAGCCGATTGGCCAATGCCGCTGTCAGTATCTTGGAACCCTGATTTATCAGAGAGATTGGCTTGTAGGACCCACACTCGAGGGGCGGCTTCCCCGCTTTAAGCATCGGAACTATTACAGATTCTGACATACTGCTCGGGAGTCGTCCGCACTCGTACGCCTCCTCCAGTGTCTCTAGTAATCTCAGAGCCAAGCCATCTTTGTATATTTTATAGAATTCCCCTGGCAACCCGTCGGGCCCCGGGGACCTCCCTGTCGGCAACTGGGCAATAACCTCTGTCAGTTCCTCCACAGTAAGGGGGGCGTCCAACATCTGGGCCTGCTCTTCTGACAGTCGTGGGAGTTTGATTTCCGCAAATGCGTCCTCAAGGTCTCCCTCTTCTGCTTCCTGTACTTTGGTATATAGTTCCTCATAGAATTGCGAGAACACCATATTTATACCCTCCTGGGACCTTTCAATCGCCCCCTGACTATTTCGAATTGCGTTTATCGGTTCTCGCTTGGTCTCCTGTTTGGTCAGCCAGCGAGAAGTCTACCAGGTTTATCCCCTTCTGCGTGCAGCCTTTGTATGTACTTCCCATAGTCTAACCGCTCTAATCTCTCCCAGGCCGCCATACACTGTTGTCTCAGGGTGGTGAGGTCACCCGTTTCCCCCCTATCTCGCCCTGCCCGTGCTTCCGCCCTCTCTGTCTTCCCTTCTATCTCATCCAATTCAGCCAGGGTTTCTCTCCTAAGGCCTCCCGTTTTCCCAATTGCCGCCCCCTGATCACCACCTTAAAAGGCCTCCCATGTCATACCCGCACTGTCTACACTACCCGTGTTGTGCTCGAAGTAGTCGTCCATTGAAGTTTGGATATGGTCTTGGAAATCCCCCTCTAGGAGTGCTTCCACCCTAAGTCTCCACGTGGGTCTGGGGGCTTTCCTGTATGTATGTGCCCATGTTGCTTCCAGTGGGGCGTGGTCAGATAGGGTTCGTGCGTGAATGTGTGCCCGAGTGAATTTGCCTAGTGTCTCTTTGCCCGTGAATAAATAGTCGATGCGGGTAAATGTCCCGTGAGGGGCGCTATAGTGCGTGCATCTCCTTTCACCCCCAGGTACCTTCCTCCAGACGTCCTCTAGCTCGAGCTGGTCCAGTGTCTTCTGTAACACCCGCGCTGGTGGTGCGGCCCTTTTGTGTTTGTCGTCCGACCGGTCCAGCCTGGGCTCCAGTGTGCAGTTCAGATCCCCGGCCCAGATGGTTGTGGCGTTCCTATACGGCGCAAGCCGGGGTGTGAGTGGTTTAAAGAAATCTGTTGCATCGTGGTTTGGGGCGTAGGTGTTCACCAGACACACTTCCCGGTTCTCCAGCATTCCGTGTACGATGAGGACCCTACCTTCGGCGTCTCTCTCCTGTTTGATGAGTTGGAATGGGATACCCGGGGCAATCCAGGTCGCTACCCCTCTCGCGTAGTTAGAGTATGTGGAGCTGTATGTCTGGCCGCCCCATTCCTTGGCCATCTTGGCTTGTTTTTCCACCGTCAGGTGGGTCTCCTGCAGCATTGCGATGTGGACTTTCGCTTTGTTCAGCCATGCGTAGACCCTCAGTCCCTTCACATAGGCGTTTAGCCCACTGACGTTCCAAGTCACCACTTTTAGTTCATCTCGGTTCCTGTGTCTTACAGTTTCCTGCGGCCCGATCGTTCCCATCGGCCTGTTAGGTTTTCCCTTTCTGGCCTGCTGGCCTGGGAGGTCCGTCCCTCATCTTCTCCCAATTATTCCCCTGGTAGCTTGCGGGTCCGCCTTCCCTCTTTACTTCCCCTGTCCTGGCAGACCGCCCTGCCAGCCGTGTCCGCTTCTCTCCACCTCCATTCTTTGGCGTTCCGCGCCAGATTCCCGCATTTGAGTGCAGCCTCACTTGCACCCTTGCGTTGTCTTTGCCGTGTCCGTGACCTCCTCGTTCATTATGTTTGCCTCCTCTCGTGCCTTCTTTTAACAAACTTGACCACACTACTACAACTACTACAAACCAATGCCCAGCCTCCCTCCCCCTGATCGGGCCCCGCCGCATTCCAGGTGCAGCCCTTGATCCGTGGGCGCACTCATCGCGGCGTAGTGCCTTAAAAACTGACACTGCTAACTTGTCGCTACTTGGGGTCCCCTCTGTGGGTCTTGGCGGTCCAGTGCCAGAGGCCTCGAGCTCCCGGGTTGATCCATTAATGTATGCTTTCGGTTCTCATTCTTGCCGTATCTTGATTCGGCATGGTGTCCTCAGTGCTTTTTCCGCACCCTCAGTCTCTTCCTCGCCGGGGTGCCTCACGATTCCTCTCGTCCCCCTCTCTTAGTTGTGGGATCCCCTGCTGGTCCATCCACTCCTGGGCGTGTGCCGTGGTCTCAAAGATCTGTGTCCTCCCGTTGTGCAGGATCTTGAGCTTGGACGGGTAAAGTAACATGAATTTCACCCCCGCTGCCCGAAGGCGCTCTTTGGTCAGCCAGAACTGGGCTTGCTGTCTTTGCACAAGTGCTGTATAGTCAGGGTAGATGGTTATCCTGGCTCCGTTGCACGTTATCTCCCCGCCTTCCCTCGAGAATGTCATGATTTTCTCCCCGTCTTTAAAGTTCAAGATCTTCGCGATCATGGGTCTCGGTGGCGCGCCCGGGCGGGTTTCCTGGTTAGTGCTCTGTGCGCCCTTTCCACCACAAAGCCCTGGGACAGGATACCTGCACCTACTTCCTGGAGCAGTAAGTTTTCTACGTAGTCTGTGGGGTTTCTGCCTTCCACCCCCTCCTGAAGCCCTACAATGTGCACATTGTTGCGCCTGACCCGGCCTTCCGCATCTTCGGCCCTGCGTTCTAGTGTTTTAATCTGCTCCAGTGCATCCGACATTTGTGACTGAGAGGTGGTCACATTTGCTGTGTTGCTCTGCACCTGTTGTTCCACCGTTGTCACTCTCTCCGCCAGGTTCCTCGTGTCCTGCCTGAGGTGCCCCACGTCCACGATCACTGCATCCAGCTTGCCCTCTATTGAGGCCTTGAGCCCCTCTATGGCCTCTAGGATACTGCCTTCCACTTGTTTGAGCTCCCCTTGTGTAGCGTATGATGTGGCTGTGTCCGCCGCCGCCGTCCCAGTTTGTGAATCCTCGCTCTTGCGGGCAAATGTCTCCATGCTTGTTTGCCTCCCTCTGCTGCCTTTTCGATTCTCAGGCATGCTGATGTTTGTGGCCTTGTGTGTCTGTGCTTGGATGGGGGCCTTGTGCCCCTGGGCGGCCTCCACTTTGTAGTCGGTGTTCTCCCTTCCCTGCGGGTTATCCCAAGCGTGGGCCCTGCCGTCCACAGCGCCTCCCTGGGCCCAGTGCGCAGCAGCTAAAGTCTCTTTGTGGCCACTATGTCCAGCTGCAGCCTCGCCTGCCTCCACTGTCTCGACCTTACCGGAGGCTCCGGTTGCGTCTCCGCTGGTTGCTCCTGCCCGTTGCGCCGCCGCGGCCCCGGGCCGGCAGCCTGCTTGCCTTCTGCTGTCGAGGGCCGGAACAGGGTCAGGGTCTTCCCCTCCGGGCTGCCGCTGTGTGGGCACACTCCGGTAGGACTTCTGTGCGTTGGGGGGCGCCCTGTCGGTGCCTCGGGCCACAGGCGCTGTGTCCTTCCTGTGTCTCGGCCCTCTGCTCTCCTCTGCCACTGTCCTCGGTTACCTGCTCCCCCTTCACGCGGCGTGGTGGTGTGCGCCTCGTTCCCCGTCCCTGTTAGGGAGGGCGGTCGGGTTTGGCGCCTCTCTCGATCTTCCACGGGTGGTGTGTGGGTATCCGGTGGGCAGCCGTCCGCGCCCCCGCGCCCAGCCGTCTGCGTACTCAGCTTCCACTGCCCTTGGGAGCGCAGGCGGGTCCTAAGTTGGGCCGCGGCCGCCATTTTGTGTGGTGGCCCCACGCCTCTGCTTCACCTCGTTTCTGGTCTTTCCAACCTCCGATTTTGTTCGGGCTTTCGCCCGTGCATGCCCTGGACCCTCCGGGTGCCGTTCCTTCGATTTGTTGAGGGTCTCCTGCTGTTTTTCAGCCGTTTATAAGGATCATGTAGCGGATCACCCGGGAGCTCTCTGTGACTCGCTCACTCTCGCATGGCCGCCAAGCCACGCCCCCCTGCCAACGTCATAGTTTGTGGATTTCGGCGCGTTATCAGTTGGTTTTGTTGTGCTAATAGGTTATTGATCAAAAAAAATTAAATTTTTTTTTTTTGCAGCTTTCCTTCCATTAACAGCAATAAACGTTCCCCAACTTCTTGCTATTGTTTGACTCCTGGCCTAATATTTTGAAGAGGATTCAAGACTTGATTCACTTACCTTTCTTAGCTCATCTGTTTTGGGCACACTGTTCAGGCCCTAAGGATACTGGCTCACAATTCAGGGCACCCTCTTTCCTTTTGCGAGATTCCTTATTTTTAAGCTGCACACATCACGTTATAGAGACACGTGGCAGGGTACTTTGCAGCATCCCACTTACTTTTATTAACAATTCTGTTCTTTGCATGATGTGTCAAGGACATGCTTGTGTTTCATTTTTCATGCATGCCCTTTTGCATTGTGCCACAGAATGCTTTTTTAAGTATTGTATGCTCAAGCTAGCCATGTCATGTGTTTATCTGTCCTATCCTTTGGCCATCTTCTTCCCTTTACAGGTCAGGAAATACTTTATCAGGAAACCCCTTTCTGTGCAAAGCGTCAGTGTGTTTACCTGGCCAGATGTTTCGGGGGCTGGGACTGTGTGGTCTCAATCCACACTTTTGCCAGGTGGATGTCTGTTGCTTGGCAGTTGGGGGAGGAGCTTGAATGGTGCAGATCCCGTCCATTGTAGGGCTAAGAGTGACCTAAGTTCAAATCTAAGAAGAAAGGAGGACTCATTCAGCCATTTGTCAGATTAGCAATTGAGCCCAAGGCCACTACAAAGAATTGTATTCAGTTGAAAATCCTTGGATGGCAGTTGAAGACTTCAGCATTACCTCTGGCCAAGTCCTGGTGATGCCGTGTTCCTTTGGACCGATTTGGTGAAGACCCATGGCGATGCTTCGACCTTTGGGCTCGTGGGACCCACTAGCCTCAACCCCTGCATGTGGATCTTGCCCTCTGGAGCCTTTGGAAGTGTCCTGTGACGATCCTGTAGGCTGACCAGTTCTATCCATCAGGCACCAATCCGAGATTTGCCTTGGAACACTGCAGGTCTCCAGCTTGTGGGCCAAGAACAATCCTCCTGCAGTTGCTGCTCTCCAACTTGAAGAGTGGCCTTACAGGTGCAATTTATATGTGATCGCCACCTGGGTCACCAGCCACCTCTTGAGTGTGGTTATCGTCACTGTTTCCCGCCTCCATAGGTTTCTTGGGGTCTCCGGATGTTGCGGGAACTGTGGTGGTCTGCCTCTCAGGGTGCTTGGGTCGTCCAGCATCAGAAACCATCTCACCGGAGTCCGGAACTGCCGCTTAGCCGGACACAGTCCAGATGCCGGAAGTTACCACTGCATCCACTGTGAACTTCCTGCAATAGGACCTTGGATAGAACTATGTCGGTCCAGTAAATTTAGGGATTCTAGGCGTGGCTCATAGCTGAATCGGAGTAAGAGCGTCCAGCATGAATAGCTGTTTTCTCCCCCTCCTGCCATACTGGCGTATGGGCGAAATGTCCTGACACCACCTCTCCATTGCCTAGTTGTGGTGGGAGTTCTGGCTTAGAAACCCCCCCTGAGCTTCCCTTAGTGTGGTGGGATTAGAAGAGGACCCCTAAACTCTGGTACTTACCTTTGTTTCTGAAACCATGGCACATTTTTACCAACTCTGTTAGCATTGATACACCGGTTTTCTCCACAGCAAAAGTCTCTTGACTCTGCAAAGATTTCTACTTGGGACCAGTGACTCTAAAGGGCTCCAGACACACTAACTATATCAGGGAAGTACTTTTCAACTTTGAAACTGCTAGGGGGTCTATCACATGGCCATGGGAACACACAACTACTGACACCAGAAAAAGGTTAAAGGATTTCATTAAGCAAAAGGAAAACACAAGTCTATTGCATGAATATGGTTTAAGGACGGCTGTAACAAAGGTTCTCGGGAAATGCTGTCCTTGAAAACAGGATTATATATGAAAGACGACAAATAAAAAGGCACACAGAAAGTTCCAGACATGAAGGTCTCCCGCTTAGTGATTTGTAGAGCTCAGTTGTTATCCTTTCTTTTGTACACCAGAAGGCCTCTCCACCTCTCTAAAGATTTTAGGGATTCCTCCCTTTGCTAAGTGTACCAAATGTCCTTCCCATCTTGGGGCTCTCCGTTACTTATTCCCATCTTCCAGGGCCAAGGAGTTCTCCCCCTCTGTTCTACATCCCTGCTCATGGGGAACAAAGTCACTTTCTCTTTCTCTCTTCACTGCAGCACACCCCTCCTCTGGGCTCATGGGGCTCTCCTCCGCACACTAGAGCACACCCCTCCTCTGGGGTTGAAAGGGATTTCCTCTTCAGTTACACATCCCCCCTCTTTGAGGGATCAAAATCACTCTCCCTCTGACTACTTTTCACCTGCCACCTTCTGTTGGGTCAGGCTTTCTTCTAGTCTCTAGGGGCTCTCACCCTCCCCTCATTGGAGAACAGGGCTTTCCTGCCCCTTACTGGTGCAAACCCCTCTATTGGGGATTAAGGGTCTCACCTCTTCCCCTTGTCGGGTGCTCTCCAGCTTTCTCAACACACTCCCCTCTTCAGTTTAGATTCTCTTGGCCTCAGTTTTAAAACCCTCACTTTCATCCCTCTAGCAGAGGCAAACTTGCAAACTGATTGGTTGGTAAATTGGCTTTCTATTCCAAGGTAGGGGAGAGAAATCTTTAAATAGCTTGCTATTATTTTGGATTTTTTTCAGTTAGTTTCCTGTCCAGGAACTGGTATTTGCCTGCTTCTCTGCTCCGGTTTTACCTCCTGGCTGTCTTTCTATACAGAAGTTTGTACTCTAGTAAGTTCCCACCTGTGCAAAATCGTGTTTCCTTTGCAGAGGGTAAACACGTATTCAGGGCCGGTCTTTGCATCAGGCAGCTCCTGGTGCTCCTGCAAAGTCATATTGCTAGTAGCACACAGCAGCCTCAGCGGCCCTCGGCCCTCCCTCAGGCAGGGCAGCAATTTGAAAATGAGCAACATTTGTTGCTTTATGACTTCCCGGGCCTAAATCCTTCTGCAAAGCCTCGGTTTTGAAATGAAACCTCCCTGTAGGGACTGCGCGGGCTGGAAGCTTCACTAATGAGCTTAGTCCTGCATCTGAATGGCTTCCAGGGTGGATTATTGTAAAGGGGAGGAAGGCAGGGCCAGATAGCAAGTGTCCCTAGCTGGTTGCAAGGAAGAAGAAAAGGTGTTACTGCAATCCTGTGGAAGTGACCTCCCCCGCGCAGAAGTGACCTAAAGGCCTGACAGACAGAACTCGCCGGCGGTTTGTGAGTGCTTGTTTACATTTGTGTGTGTGCAATGCACACAGAAGCCGCAGAGCGCACACAACCCAGCACCATAGTAACCCGACTCCTGAGTTTACAACACTAGCCCTGCGGAGCCTGGCATTGCATCCGCCCAAGATGCCAGAGTACGCTGCGGGCAGGTGAGTCACGTGAGTGCACGCTCACAGTTGTGTAATCTGTGGTCACTGAGGACAGGCGAGTGCATAATCACTGCTGGCAGGTAAGTGTATAGTCCCCGGGCCGTGGACAGGGGAGAGAGCAGTGGAGGCAGACTGCAAACTTTTGACTCCAGAACCTTTGAAAAATGAATGGCATTTTGTCAGCGATACCAAAAACATTTTGAAAAAATTATGACACATTTTCTTATTGAATAAAGTCATATTAATTTGCAAGATCTTCAAAAATATCATAAGATCCTTCTAAGGAAATAAGGAGGACATTTCTATATGGAAGATGATCTACTTTGCATTTTCACATGCAAGCAGGTTTGATCAGATGTGAGAGAAATAAGCTTCGAAATAGCAATTTGGAGATTGCATAGCACGGAATCCCGCCACTAATCAACATCTGTGGTTTAGAAAGAACATGTAAGCGGGTGTCTGAGTGGAAATTATGAGATGGAGCTGCCATAAGAGGCGGGTAATGGTATTACCCATGGCCCACACATGCTGCAGTGTTTCCACTGAAAGACGCTGCGCCTGACAATCTCTTTTCCACTGCCTGGGAAACGTAAGCACATACTGCCTCAGGCAGTGAGTGCATGATTAATCTATGGGCAGGAGGTGGTGGTGGTCGGTGTGAGCACATGAGCCTGGATTGCTTGTGGACTGCGGGCGCATAGCAGGTGCACAATCCCCACTGGGGGATGAGAAAGATGTGGGCAGTGAGTGCAGAGCCACCAGGTTGAGTTCTGTGCATGACCACCATGTGTACTGATTCCGTGGCCATTCTGGGCAGTGAGCCACTGTCTGTTGGAGGTAAGTTCATAATTACTGTGGCCAGAATTACAGGGACAGTGTCAGGACCTTTCAACTTTTGCAAATGAAAGTGGCCTCGAGGCTCAGGAGGCCTCGACGCTCAGGAGGCCCCCCAGCAGCACCAGAGGAAGGACAGGCGATATCCCTCATTGCACATTATTGTACATTACAGCACAGGAGATTGTTAACTGGTGGGAGTGGAAGACCACCTTTCGCCCGTGATGTTGCAGTTAGCCATTTAGAGAGTAAAGATGCCATTGCAAGCTAGCAGTGCATCCTCGCAAGCCCATCCCAGAGATACTGTGATGTCAAACCTCATCATCTCTGAGACTTGTTTTTGCCCAAACGCTTGAATAGGTCAGGAACCCTCTGCCAAGGGTAAGAATTTGGCAGCGAGCGCGTGTAGGCCGGACACTTCACCACTGCATTATATACCCTGATGAAAAATAACAAACAGCTAAAGCCCTCTGCCAAGGGTAAGAATTTGGCAGCGAGCGCGTGTAGGCCGGACACTTCACCACTGCATTATATACCCTGATGAAAAATAACAAACAGCTAAAGGTGAAATGTCCCAAACATTTTAATGTTAGGATGAGTATTGTGAACCGTGATATGAGCAACAAGCCATGCATCGGTTATGCATTTAGAGATTCATACATACAACAATCCTTTTATCACAGACTTGTTTATCAAATGTAGAGATCTCTGATCAATGTTATAGTCCTGAAATGCTCTGTGATTTAATGCAAAGCATACGGGAATCCTCATTGGTGCTATTTGTCCCCTTTCCCACTCTCAGAGAGGTATTTGGAAAGAGTACAATAAGAGTGTACCTGACTGTCCATCTTGTAATGATAACCTACTCTCAGAAAATTATTCATATGGTTAGTCGAGTATTGCCCCTTGTGAAATACTTGGTGGTACGAACAGAACACCTGGCTGCAACACAGGGCCAGTGGTCAGTGGGCCCTCAGACCCCTGCAGGCTGGTCCCACTGCAGTATGGACAGTTTGAAACTGCATTCAGGCAAGGCCTTCCCTTAGAGCGGGTGACAGAAAAACCATTTACGGGGGCAGCAACAGCTGTGTTTTCAAATTAGAATTCTTCTGTAAAGTACTAGAATGACAAAACTAGCTTAATTTATATAGCAATTATTTATTCATATTGAGGAGAGGTTTTGTCGCACGACAGAGTTGTAGTTTGGGAGTGATGTGAGCCAGTCGGGGTTGGGGTTGGGGGATGGCGCCAACGATGCTTCCGGCCTGGGGTGCAATCTGGTGTAAGACCAGCCCTGCACATATTTATCTCCTTAAAAGCTGCAAAGGAGCATTACAACTGTTCTCCTTCACAGGCACTGCTGCTGGGAGGTGGTGGGAGGAGTTGGGATAAGTCTGATTTTTCTCTTTGAGGATGCAGAACTGTTGACTAACGGGACTCCCTGGATGTGCCAATGTTTTCCCATAGCATATCTTTTCTTGAATCCCTGCAAGACATTCCAGAATCAGCTGCAGGTTTTGAATTTCAAACTCTGGCACATCTTAGGGTATTGGAGACAGCTTCTCCAGTTTCTTTGGGACCTGGTAGTTCCCAACTAGTTCTCTCTCACGGGGGTACCGCAATAGGTCAGAGCTGGTCCGCCTAACATCCTAGGTATCATTTAGGGGGACTCTCTGGTAGGGTCTTTGGGGAGAGTACTGAGGGGATTATTCTATTGAGGCCTCTCCCCTCTCCATGGCATGAACTCTTCGATTTGCGCTGGATAACATTCAATATGCTTAACTGGTCAGTTACAACTGTTCTTGAACTTTGAACGTATTTTACTGACTATATTGCATACTGTTTTTACTAATATTCTTAATTGAATTGTTCTCATAGTTTTAGAGGTTTAGGTGTTGGGTTCTCTAGTGATAAACACCATGGTAAAATGTATATGACATGCATTGTCTCGAGAGGATAGCTCAGGGGCAACGTGCTTGCCTTGGAAGCGAGACGACACGGAGCAACACAGGTTCGATCCCCGGGTCCACGCTCAGAAACCTCTGGGTATTAAGCGCGTTATAAATAACCTATCATTCATTACTCACCGTAATAGCATTTCTGATGATTGTATCTGCTTACATTCACATGCTGTGCATATAGTCCGACATCTAGTGGAAATCGCTGAGTATTGCATCTTTCTTTCGAAGATTGAAAGGGGACGTCGACATGGGCGTGGCTGTAACACTATCCCTAACGTGACATGTAGTGTACCCAAAATCCCTCACGCGTCGAGATCCCTTTGGTTGCTTTTTTTCTGCCGTAAGGGAGCCTTATTGTCAGCATAAGCGAGTATACAAGAGAGAAGGTGTAAGAGGTCTATGTTCCTTCTACTCTAAGAGGGGAGGAAGGGAGGGCGCATGTGAATCTAAGCATATACAATCATCAGAAATGCTATTACGGTGAGTAATGCATGTCTTCTGATGCTTGTGAATCTGCTTAGAATCACATGCTGTGCATAGACTAGCGAGCAGTACCCAGAGATTGTGGTGGGATATGAGAAGGAACAGTAGCAAAGAGATGTTTTAACACTGCTT
Organism: Ambystoma mexicanum; assembly: GCF_040938575.1. Taxonomy (NCBI): domain Eukaryota; kingdom Metazoa; phylum Chordata; class Amphibia; order Caudata; family Ambystomatidae; genus Ambystoma; species Ambystoma mexicanum. The sequence goes on along the minus strand of NC_090921.1, from coordinate 491,023,405 downwards.
GTCCCACCTGAGAATCAGACCTAGCGTGTGTATTTAGGCAGAAGTGTTGTGTAAAGTTGTGTACAGAACTCCAGGTTGCTGCTTTGCAAATGGAATCAAGAGGAACATTTGAAATGAATGCTATGGTAACCCCTGTGCCCCGATAGAGTTTGCTCTAGACGTGAAAGGTAAATCTCTCTTGGGAAGAGTGTAACACAGTGTGATGCAGTTTACGATCCACTTGGAGATAGTTGATATCGAGACAGGGTCCCCTTTTCTACCAGCTGCCACTGAAATGAAAAACTGTTTTTTTTTTTTAATTGCTTTGCTTTTTCCAGATAGTAGATAACCGCTCTCCTTACATCCAGTGTGTGGAAGCTTCTTTCCGCCACGTTAGTTGGGTACTGGAAAAAGGTGTGTAGTTCTATGGACAGGTTTACATGGAACATTGAGATAAATGTAGGTGCAAAGCGAGGGTGTGTGTGAAAAACCGCCTTATCTTTGTGAATCGTGACAAATGGGTCCTGAACTGAAGGGGCCTGTAGTTCACTAACTCTCCTTATAGAGGTGATTTCCACCAGGAAGGCAGTCTTGCAGGTGAGTGCTTTAAGGTTAGCCTTGTGCATTGGTTCAAAGGGAGGCCCCATTAGTCTGGTAAGAACATCATTCAGGTCCCACCCGGGAGCTGGGTTGGAAATCGGGGGATGAAGTCTCTTTACCCCTGAAAAAAAGAGAATTGAGCCCAGGCTACCACACCCAGTCTTTTTTCCACCAAGGTAGATGCGGACTACAGTAATTAAGACACAACATATCGTCAAGAACGTATGAAATCATCAAATAACTTTTATTCAAAAGGCATGAAACACTAAACAAGTACTTATTTTTAAAAAAACCGATTTTTTTCTTCAAATACACATAAAAATCGTGTGTGAAACATAACACACATTTTTGAAGAGACATAATGTCCCAAACGTTGATGTGGAATTGAAGTCCAGCGATGGTGTGAGTTGTTAGAGTGGCTGTGAGATTAGTAATAGTTAAATCGTTATCACATTTGTTTGTGATGCTATCACAACATTTCCATAATAGATCTCAAAATTTGGTAAATGTTAGATCCTTGCTCTAAACAGGTCGACACATTGGTGTTTCCAGCTCAGGAGGTGGATTGTGTCTTGCATCAGATCTCACTTCGAGTTATCCTTCTGAGCTTTCCTCAGGACCATCGGCACAACACCAGTTGTATCAATAAAATCCCCCAGGTGGGGATACCGATTTTAACAATCACTACAAAAAAGTAAACCTGCAACTATTTTAAAACCTTAACCAAAATATAGTATGTCTTGGTGTCCTATCTTAGAAACTGTAGTGACACACCCACCATTTATTTCTTTTTTTCAGGTATATCGGGCTATTTGTTAGTTCACACTTTGGTATTTGATGTGACTCAGAAATATCTAAACCATGAAAAACACAGGAAAGGGAGGCAAAGAAAAACTCCCATTATTATTCTCCTGCAAGTATTCATATATGGGTATTGTATTCAAAAGTTCTTTTTTTAAATTCTTTACAGTGAAAGCTGCCACCTACCTATGATAAAGATACCACTGTAACTGCAGATCCTTGATCAAGGTTTGGTCTTTTTGCTAAATGCTGACTGTCAGTAGGGTGTTTTTCAGCATGCAGTCCCCGTTCTATGAGACAGCTCCCATTAGTTTGGGGCACTCCATTATAATGTGGAATAGTGTTTCAACAGTGTCCTCTTGTTTGCAAAAGCGGCAGAATGCCATTGATTTCGGCAGTTGTCTAGAATTGGTGAGTGCTTCGCGTGTAAGTAAAAGATTCAGGCGAAATCTGAGAAATCAGTCTGTGATATTTCGATCTGGGAAGATGGCTAGGTATGCAGGGATCTGGTTGATGGGTCTAATGTCTATATCGCAATTGATGTTCATTTTGTAGTTGTTTTTGGAGGCAATTGTTTTTATCCAGTCGTCCTTTAGCAGTCGTTTTTTTGCTGATTGTGGACGATTAACAAGAAAGTGCAAGGTTATGTTGTTTTCCCTCATTAGCTGCTCTATGGCGGCTTTGCATACCTCAAGCACAGTATCAGCTGTCGAATTCTCTCTGGTGCGGAGGATGTCGCGAGCTGGGATATTGTCGTTGTTTGCAATTTTCCTGTATAAGTTGAGTTTTTTCCAGGTGACGATGGAACTGAGACATTGAGTGGCTATCTCTTGCCGGATTCTTACCACAGGAAATGAGTTAGGCAGTTTTAGGATTTTCCGCCAGAAGATACCTTCTAGCGTATCCCAAATAGCTTGGTCGATGTTAATCAGGGTTTCACTCCCATACGTGATAATAGCACTCACCTTTTGCCGGTAAAATGTTATGATATGATAGTTTATTTATACAGCGCCTATACACAATGTGTTTCAAAGCGCTTGTGGAACTGGTTTCATCAAGAACTTCTCAAATTTGAAGTGGATTGTGGAACCTTGCCGGACCAGGGAAGCTGTCTTGGTTTGAAGCTGTGAGATCCAGTCTTTCTCTATCTCAGAGTGATTCAATAGAATTCCCAAATACTTGATTGTCTTTTGCCATTGGAGCTTTTTATTATCCACGAAGATTGATGTAATTTTCCGTTTGGGTTGCCTATTATTTGTCAGAGACATGATCTTGGTTTTGGTTGTATTGATCTCTAGATCGTTCTGCTTCACGTAATTCTCCATCTGGGTGAGGCTTCTTTGTAAGCCCGCGAGGCTAAGGTCTAGGATCACAATGTCGTCTGCGTACAATAAATGTGGCACAGGTATAGCATTGAGTTTCGGTGGGTTGGCTGTTTGAAAGCGATGTTCCTCCGGAATATGTGAGGTATATAGATTGAATAAAGTTGCTGCCAAAGGGCAGCCTTGCTTCAACCCATTGTTAGCATCAATCGGCGAGGATAACGTTCTGTCACGGGAGAGCCTAATTTTGATGGTGCTATTGGTGTAAAGTTGTTTAATAGGCTCTATAAAGTCTGATGGACAGTTACACAGCCTCAATTTTGAGAAAGTTTTTCTCTGTTAACCAAGTCAAAGGCTGCACGTAGATCGATAAAAGCAGCATAATTAGGACTTTTTTTTATAAGAGCTTCAGGTTTAAGGATTTTTTATAGCAGAAGGTTGACATTGGTTCCTGTGTTTTTGATGAAGCCAGTTTGACGGATATCGAATTGCATGTTGTCTTTGATCCAGATATTGAGATTTTTTAACAAGAAAGTGGCAAATATTTTGCCGATAGGGTCCAGGAGAGCAATTGGACGATAGTTTGTGGGACTGTTTTGATCGCCGTTTTTATATATTGGTATCAAGATGGCAGACCTCCAAGAGGTCGGGATTTGTTTGTATTTTTGTATGTTGGCAAATAGATGTGTGCATAAGTTCGCCCATTCAACCGGGTTCCGTTTAATGATGGCATTACAGAGACCGTTGGGGCCGGGAGCTCTTGAGCCATTTAATTTCCACATTAGTAGCAGGCTAGATTCTTGTTCCCATATAGCTGGCCATTTAATTTCAACCCAAGCTGCTGGTTTACAGTTATTGTTCCTCGGCTTTCCTGTGTACATGGCAGAAAAATGGGCTAGCCAGGTATCTTCCGAAATAACCTGTGTCAGTTTTTCTTGTTGGCCCTTCTGTGCATTTAGTAAATTCCATAGTCCTCTTGTGTTATGCGATTTAAGCATGCTGAGTACCGATTTGGCATCTTTTTGAAGTACAGAGCTTTGGCATTCTTTGCTCAATTTCTATATTTTTGTTTCACCTTTTTCATCAGTATGATACCGTTCGGTAGTTTTAGTTTTTTAAGACGAGTGAGTTCTTTCCGTAGTTCTCTTTCTTTCTCAACCATAAGTGGATTATAGGAATGGGTGTGGGTTTCCTTGGCTACATGATTGTGGTTTGTATTTTAGAGGAATGGACTGAGTATCCATTCGCCAATGCAATCTTTCACAAGCTGATCGACTTGAGATGGATTAATGCATAATCTGGTCGCTGATATGTTTGTTTCCATCTGGATAGTTGGGAAAGTCTCTGTGCCGGCCCAAGCGGTTTCCCAATCTATACAAATGATGTGATGATCAATGTTTTGAGATGTTAGATTTCCAATGTTTATTGTTCTCTTCTTAATTGCTAGTGATATGTATATGTAGTCCTGTGTAGCTGAATGACTCCCACACAACCAGGTTGGGTTAGTTGTTCGTTCTTGTGTTGACAGTGTGTTGTAGAGGGTTAGGTTTCAGATCTTCCTCTCATTGCTCCAATTGTTAGCTTGCGATGAGAGGGTGGTTTTCAATAGCGGGTTTCCTTTATTGTCAAATAGATGTAAATTAAGATCCCCACAAATAATTAGTTGAATGTTATGATGCGTGTATGAAACCTCATCAATGGCAGTAAATACTGAGTCAATGCAGACATCGGAGTTGACTGCTGACGGTTTCCAATATATATTAAATATCCCAAGAGTCTCTTTTTGGGATTTTATGTCATTTGTGGGTTCAATAGATTGACTAAAGCTGTTGTATTCGCATATCGTGAACTGCACCCATGGATTTAGGTTTTTAGATTCAATTATTCATATGGCTGGAAGATTCTTAACCATAGTGGGTTGGCCGGAAGAAGGGCGGCCTTTCTTGCGTTGTATGGCAGGATTAATCATAATAGCGTAGCCGTCACATCCAGGCAACAATGAGTGCCATGTTACTTGAAGGCATATGAATTGGTGGGTCAGAAGAGTATCCATCGAGTTGTGGAATAAATGATTTTACCCTATGGTATTCCATGAGCAGAGTGAAAGAACTTTATTGTGTGAATACCCATACATGGATGTTTGCAGGAGAACATCAATAATGGGACTTTTTCTTCCCCTCACTTTCCTGTGTTTTTCATGGTTTAGATACATCTGAGTCACATCAAATACCTAAGTGTTCACTAACAAACAGCCCGATATACACGAAAAAAGAAATAAAAGGTGGGTGTGTCATTACAGTTTCTAAGATAGGACATAAAGACATATTATATTTTGCTCAAGGTTTTAAAATAGTTGCACGTTTACTTTTTTGTAGTGATTGTTAAAATCGGTTCCCCCCTCAGGGAGATTTTATTGATGCAACAGATGTTGTGCCGATGGTCCTGAGGAAAGCTCAGAAGGATAACTCGAAGTGAGATCTGATGCAAGACAAAGTCCACCTCCTGAGCTGGAAACACCAATGTGTTGACCTGTTGAGAGCAAGGATCTACCATTTACCAAATTTTGAGATCTATTCATGAAATGTTGTGATAGTATCACAAACAATTGTGATTACGATGTCACTATTACTAATCTCACAGACACTAACAACTCACACCATCTCTGGGCTTCAATTCCACATCAATGTTTGGGACATTTTGTCTCTTCAGAAATGTGTGTTCTGTTTCACACATGATTTTTATGTGTGTTTGACAAATAAAATAGCCTTTACATTTTTTTTAGTGTTTCATGCCTTTTGAATAAAAGTTATCGGATGATTTCATATGGATCTGAACTGTAGTCCTCATCTACCTTGGTGGAATATAGAGAGGTGGGGTAGCCGGGGCTCATTTCTCTTTTTCTCACGTTATTATCCCTCATGAGACAGGCCCCCCCCATACACAAAAAAGAGGGTTCCTAACCAATAGTTTTTTTGGTTTTTTCACCCCTTCCCATAAAGGCTTTAATACAGGAATTACCCACCATGAAACCTTGCTCTGGTACGTGGTGTACGCTGAAAGCGCGGCTAAGTGGACCTTTAGAGAATTGAAAACCAGTTATGTAGAGAACGATATCTTTAGGTGAGCATTCAATAGGATTGATGCCCTGGCCATTACACCAGATGACAAAGCGCTTCCATTTGCTGGAGTAGCAATGCCTAGTGCTAAGTTTCCCTGCTTCTCAGAGTATATCCATGCATCTTTGAGGGAGCTGGAGGTGCCCAAACTCTATGATCTCAGGAGCCAGGCTGCTAAGCTGAGAGTTTGAGGGCATGGATGTAGTGTTTCCCCCTGGTCTTGAGACAGCATGTTGTATGGGCACGGCAGCTTCCTGGGAGGGGAGACTGACATTGCCATGAGATGGGAGAACCAAGTCTGACGGGCCCACATAGGGGCCACCAGAATCATCCTGACTCGCTGTTGGTGCATCTTGTGCACTATTCTGTTGAGCAGGGGAATCAGAGGGGGCTGGGGCAGAAAGCATAGACCAATTTCTTGTACCATGTTATCCAAAGACTGTTCCCCTTGGAGCGGTTCTGAGGGTACCTGGAGGTATAATCTGGGCATTGGGCGTTCTCCAGTATAGCAAACAAGTTGATGTATGGGAAGCCCCATTCTGCGAAGACGGTGTGTACAATGTCTTCCTGTAGCCATCACTCGTGCTCTATGGGTGGGGGGGGGTCTTTGCTGAGAACGTCCGCCAGAAGATTGAGTTCCCCTGGAACATGCTGTGAAAGGAGGAACATTTTGTGTTTGAGAGCCCACTTCCATATGTTCCGGGACAGTTTGAACAGCCCCAGAGATTGAGTGCCCCCTTGTATGTTTAAGTAATGCATGGCCGTAGTACAGTCCGTGAGGATTGAACTGTTTTCCACTGGAGGTGTGTCTGGAAGGCCTTCAGGGCCTTGAACACTGCTAACAGTTCCAACAGGTTGATGTGACTGGATGCTACCGCTTTGGACCACACGCCATCTGATGAAGGAGGTGAGACCCACCCCCTCAGAGATGCGTCTGTGGTGAGAGTGGCTTCTACTGCGGTGGTGATGAAGGTTTTCCCCTGCAGAAGGTTTTCCCTTGACCACCACGTCAAAGACTGAACGAGGGCTGCAGAACCAACCACTAGATTGTCCCACTGGCCGCTGGCCTGACACCAATGGCACGAGAGCCACTCTTACATGGGGCACATGCGCAGAAGAGTGTGAGGAACTAGGTAGACGCAGGATGCCATCATCCCCAACAGTCGCTTTGCTTTGCGTACGGTCACCTGGTGACTGGCTACGGAGTGAGGGATCTGGAGCAGCATGTTTTGAACCCTCTCGTTGGAAGGAAAGACGAGGCAGTCTTTGGTCCGAATTAGAGCCCCCAGAAACGGTTTGACTTGATTGGGGTTTAGACTGGATTTTCTCTTGTTGATAGAGAAACCTAGGCTGAAGAGAAGATCTACCGTCTTCTGGGTATTTTTTCGGCATGTTCTGTACGAATCCCCTTTTATGAGCCAGTCATCGAGGTAAGGATAGACTGGGATGGACTGTCTGCGCAAGTATGCAGCTACTAACGCCAGTACCTTTGTGAATACCCGTGGCGCTGAGGCAATGCCGGAGGGGAGAACCTTGAACTGATAGTGGGGTGTTCTCTTTCATAAATCTGAGTTACCTTCTGTTTGCTGGCATCATTGAAATATGAAAGAATGCAACTTTCATGTACGATGTGGCCATGTAATCCCCTTGTTGCAGCAGTGGGATTACCTCCTGCAGTGTTGTCATCCTGAATTTTTGAGTTTTGACATACTTGTTTACCGGGCGCAAGTCTAAAACAGGGCGCATGGTGAGATCATTTTTGGGTACAAGGAAGTACACTGAATACATATTAAACAAAGAGAGTTTTGCTTCCACTCTGCGCACTGTCAACAAACAAGAAAAGTGCAATTTGTGCACATGTTTAATTAGTTGCAGGACAGCCTGACACATGTTTCGAACCGTAAGGCTCTTTCTCTGAAGCTGAATACATGATATACAGATATATTTAGTATTGTGGTCCAGGTATTGTCCAATAAGAAAGCATCCAACATACACAAAGAGCACAATGGGGACAATTGGTCATTAGACAAGCAACACAAAATGATATGCACATTAGCCGAATTGAATTCATAATGTGTGAACATAGTATGTAATAGGAATTGTGAATAAACAATTATTAGTCATCAGTACCATACCGACAGGTGTTATGGTTCGGTCAAATGCATGGCAGCAAGCAACAAGAGAGAAAAAAAAAAATAATAACCAAATTAACATGAGAGCTAAATTGTGCGGTTTCAACATGTGCAACCCAACTGGTTGCGCGCAAGCCAAAAAGATGACAAAAGAAAATAATAGCCTTGTACTAACGAAAGAATAAGGTACCTTTTGTATCGTTTTCAGCTATATCATTGCTCAAAGGAAAAGGTAAGGTATGAGAAGTGATTAGGTATGTTGCCAGTACGTGGTCAAGAATTAAGCGGTCAGTGGCTAGGCAAGGTTAAAGCCACTTACCATGAAATAGGATTCAATGTGTCCAATTTTGAAACTTAATGCTTAATGCTCCACTGGAAATAAAGACAAAATTCAAACTTAACTAAGTAAATAAGTTCTGTAACTTGATAGCTTCCAAGCAATAATGTATTGCAAACCAAATTAATTGTGCACGTACCTTATATGTTGAGCAATGGGCATTATTAGCCCGCAATTGGGCAGAAGAAGTCTTTAGATTAAGAGCTGCAAAACACATGTACCATACATGTGAGGCAGTGGGGGGGAGAAAAAGGAGAGAAAAGTGAAAGTACGGATATTAGCCTGATTGGAATTAAAAGGCAGATTGAGGTCACATGCGTGAGCTGAGCCCCTGTAAGCCACTGAGGGACGTGTGCGGAAGACCCTTCTTACCCGCGTTTTCACGCAAATGGAACTAAGGGAGCCGGCCGCGGCAATCCGTAATGCTAGTTATGTAACTGGTCCATAGGCTAGCACATGCGTCCACGGCCAGGCAAAGGCGACGGCAGACAGCCATCTTGGGTGAGTAGGAACATAATTGTGAAATACCTAAAATGAGTCTCAGTCAATGAAAGTGAGTAATAGCAATGCAAAAAAACCTAACAAAGTCCAATGGTCTGTGGCGTGGGTACAAAAACGACCATGTGAGCTGTCAGGCTAATTGGAAAATCAGTTGAACCATATAGGCAGCAATTTGAGCATGTAAATCACTGAAGAGAACTATATAATCTGTGCAGATGGCTCGAGGTGGGCATATAGGCACTGGGGGTCGCATGACTACAATATTAGTTGAACCTAGAGCAATGAAAAAGTAGAAAATTAAATAAAGGGGAAAACTCCCACTAAGTTAGATCATTGAATGCAGACAAGAGAGCCTAGGAGGCTAGCCGTACTTGCACAGGCCATCCCAATGTTAATAATCTGATAGTTAGATGGGAATTGGCTTGCGCACAGCAAAGGAGGGCGTAGGATGCATCTCCGCTCATTCATAGGTTGAAACAACACCAAATGTAGCAAAGTTATTGTACAATCACCCATTTGTTGACTCTTTTGCCAGTGAATGGCCAATGGGTATTTGGCCTCCTGGTTGGAAATGGTCGACAGATGTTCCCGCATTCTGATTTTGAGAGGCTGAATTGTACTGCCTATGTAGTGTTGTCCACATATGCAGATAATACAATACACGCAAAATTTGGTAAAGGAATTGACATAGTATTTGCCTAATTGTTCAAAATCAACGTTTTTAGTTTCAAGCGCGTGGCCACACATTGAGCACCCAACCGTGTTTGAGCAATTCCTCCTTGCCCTGATAAATCCACCCTTCGGGATGTTTGAAATTACTGCTTTTTTAATTTCAAAACATCCCGAAGGGTGAATTTATCAGGGCAAGGAGGAATTGCTCAAACCCGGTGGATTTCAAAAAGGAATATGAACTGAAACGTCAAAGATTTTTGGCAAGAGGCTATGACCCTCGCTCCCTAATGAAGGCAGAACATTCCGTACAAAATATCAAGAGGGTGAACTTGCTAACTCCCAAAATTCGCAATAACACAACACATAGTAACAAATAGAAATTTATCACACGCTTCAATGCAGATAGCTCAAGAATCTATACAATTGTCGAACGACACTGGCCCTTACGCCACCTGGATAGAGATATTGCTTCATGGCTTGATGCCTTCCCAAATTTCATTTATAACAAAGCGAATTCCCTTAAGAGCATACTGTGTCATTCTTTCATGCCCAATCGCCTATCTAAGCCAACATGGCTCCATCAAGCCCAGAATAATGGTTTCTACAAATGTGGTGGGTGCTCAATGTGTGCCCACGCACTTGAAACTAAAAAGTTGATTTTGGACAATTAGGCAAATACTATGTCAATTCCTTTATTAATTGTAACCTCAAATTTTGTGTCTTTTGTATTATCTGTATATGTGGACAACACTACATAGGCAATACAATTCGATCTCTCAAAATCAGAATGCGGGAACATCTGTCGGCCATTTCCAACCAGGAGGCAAAATACCCATTGGCCACTCACTGGCAAAAGAGTCACCAAACGGATGACAAACAATTGATTAAATTTGTGGGTATGGCCAAAGTTTCCTTAACACAACATGGAGGCAACCTTACTCTCAAACTCAGACAGTTGGAAGCTCGCCTTATCGGTCAGTTCCGTACTGTTATACATGGTTTAAACACAGACCATGAACTATCTGTTTCCTTGTGAAGCGTTGTACAATAACTTTGCTACATTTGGTGTTGTTTCAACCTATGAATGAGCGGAGATGCATCCTGCGCCCTTCTTGGCTGTGCTCAAGCCAATTCCCATTTAACTATCAGATTATTAACATTGGGATGGCCTGTGCAAGTACGGCTAGCCTCCCAGGCTCTCTTGTCTGCATTCAATGATCTAACTTAGTGGGAGTTTTTCCCCTTTATTTAATTTTCTACTTTTTCATTGCTCTAGCTTCAACTAATATTCTAGTCATGCGACCCCCAACGCCTATATACCCACCTCGAGCCATCTGCACAGATTATATTGTTCTCTTCAGTGATTTACACGCTCAAATTGCTGCCTACACGGTTCTACTGATTTTCCAACTATCATGACTTCATATAATTTTTTAAGCACAATGATCCACATGTCTTAATTGCAGCGCACATGGTCGTTTTTGTTCCTTGCATGCTTTGAGGGCGTACCCACGCCACAGACCATTGGACTTTGTTAGATTTTTTCGCATTGCTATTACTCACTTTCATTGACTCACACTCATTTTAGGTACTTCACAATTATGCTCCTACTCACCCAAGATAGCCGTCTGCCGTCGCCTTTGCCTGGCCCTGGACGCATGTGCTTGTCTATGGACCAGCTACATAGCTAGCGTTACGGGTTGCCACGGCCAGCTCCCTGAGTTCCATTTGCGTGATAACGCAGGTAAGAAGGGTCTTTCGCGCACGTCCCTCTGTCGCTTACAGGGGCTCAGCTCACGCATGTGACCTCAATCTGCCTTTTAATTCCAATCAGGCTAATGTCCGTACTTTCACTTTTCTCTCCCTTTTCTCCACCCGCTGTCATGAGTATCAGGCAGGTAGTTGGGGCAAGCTGGGTGGAGGCTTGGCAGGCCTGGCATAGGCACACAAAGAGCCCATAACAAATCCCTCCTTTCATTCCTTCCTAGTTTTTGTAGTAACTTCCTGGTTACCACTTCCTGTTGCCAAACAGGAAGTGCATGATAACTCATGAGCTCTCTAGTGTTTGGGTGTGGCTGGCTATATAAGCCACACCCAAGATTCTTCCAGTGCTGCATGTTGCTTACTGTGAGCTGTATCGTGCTCTGGATCAGCCAGCATCTGCTTACCTGCTCCGGATCATCCTGTTTCTGCTTACCTGCTCCGGATCATCCTGCTTCTGCTTACCTGCTCCGGATCATCCTGTTTCTGCTTACCTGCTCCAGATCATCTTGCTTCTGCTGACCTGCTCCGGATCATCCTACTTCTGCTTACCTGCTCCGGATCATTCAGCTTCAGTTTACCTGGTTCTTACTCCACACCGCATCTATCTCCAGTCAAGAGGGGACTTCTATACCGGCACCTGTAAGAACAAAGAAGAACAGCGTTAACACGCGCACATCAGTAACTCTGCGCATACTCACCGAATCTTCCCGCAACGCTGGAATCCAGGTTAGTTGCACGAGCGCTCAAACAACCTGTTAGAAAGAAGAGACATTATTCATTGCGCTCGCTCCAATAACGCGGACACTTATTTCACTGCGCGCTCTCTCTCTCTATGCAGTGCATACTTACCAAAAGCCTCTGTGCAAACTTACCTTACCACCATGTCTCCAGTAGCGCTAAACCCAGACTCGAGGCGCTAATACCACATAATTTCTCCTGCAATGGAAAGGGAGAGACATTACCAGGCACGCTTGAATTGAAGGCGCTGCGCAAACCTACCAGCAGCTACCTTCTACACGCAGCGCTACTCACCCACAAAAATACCGGCAAACAAAGACAATACAGACAATTTTGGACACTCAACATTCTCCGCGCAACGTTCACTTGTGGGAAGGACTTTCTAGCCAGTGAAGAAACTGGCGCCTTGAACTATCTGCCTCGCTGTGAAGGCATAAAACGGCGTTTGGCATCTGAACTCAGCCTACAGACATTGGCACCAATCACATGAGTGAATCATGCCCCTGCAAATGCAGGATGGAGTGCACACCCTACTAAAGATCAAGGTAAGCCCATAGGGGGACATCATAGCACACAGTAAAGAGAAGGGAAGGGCCCAGGGGAATCAGTGAATTCAGGTCTAAGTGCAAACCTTGCATTTGATAGGTATTCCTCCGGGTGAAACAGGGGAAGTAAAGACTCGGGGTCAAGGGAGGCTCGTCCATCGCTCCTGCAGAGACACAGGTGAGTGTGACAGAACACAAAGCCATCCTCAATACCTCTGCCCGAGCGATGGAACCTCCGAGGTAGGCCAGCTTTCCCTTTTGTTAGGTGAACTACGGGCTGAGGTGCATGCAGCCCGCTCAGACACAAATGCCTTAAGGCGCGAACTGGTAGTCAACAAGGACAAAACAGACGATTTGGCAAGACAGCTCCTACAGACCCAAGCTGGTCTAGCAGCCTCACCAGGTGGAGTTCCACAGGGGCAGCCTACCGTGGTACCTGTAGCCACACCCGTTCAGGTATTGCTTCCAGGCAACATCCCTTTAGCACCCCCAGGACGCTTCTCTGGGGATCCCAAGAAATTTGGAGCATTCATGAATCAATGCCGGCTACATTTCATATGCAAACCAGACACCTTTCTGAACGACCAAGCTAAAGTAGCTTTTGTCCTCTCCTATTTAGGAGGGCACGCAGCGGACTGGTCTGTCCGTTAGTGCTTAGGGACGACCCTTTACTGAGAAATTACCCAGGTTTTCAGTGTGAAATGGAACAACTATTTTCCCCTCGGCCTCGAGGTCAGGCCCTGGATTGTGGGATGTATTTACCCATGCATCCGAGCCATACCTCAAAACTGTGCAGTACTGACATGGAAAACATCATGATGGCCAGAGCTTCCCAGAAAATGCACAGGGAAATGCATGAAGAATAGGCTGCCACTCATTTTTGCCGATGTTATGGGCACAGAAGGACACTGCCTAAAACCACCATTGGACTACCCACACAGTAGTCTGAAACCATTGGGAATGGCAATGCTGATTGCCAATAGCAAACCCATAACTGTTGGGAATTCATTTTCTTAAATCCCAAAAAGGGGTGCAGTACCAGTACTCACCACTATCCAAAAGCCGGCGTTTTAAAACAACACCAGATTTTACTTTTTGTAGAAAACTGAATCAATGAACCCAAAACATGCCAAAGAAAGACTTACTGAGAGGTGGATCCAATGTAAAGTTATATTCTGAAGTGACTTGAAGGTTTATAACAAGACTGGCTGAGCTGGGGATTTTAGCAGTTTAAGTAAATTTGGACTGAAAGACATTAAAAATCTCAAGGTTTAAGAGAAATGAGTGACCTACTTTGAGTGTCACATAGGTTGCAATTGTTTAAATGTCATAGTTTTGAACTTAGAATCAGCATTCTAGCTGCATATGTAAAAAAAATTGTCTTGACTTAAACTGGGAAACAAAAAGTGACATTTTATCTGAAACCTGGCTTAAGGAACTGAATTCTGCCTGGCAACTACCCCCATCAGGAGTGAAACTTGAGTCACAGCTGTGTTCCCAGGCCTAGCTGCCCTTTTGCTGCTCACACCAAAAGGGATATGACACTTCCCTGATTGAATTACCTGGGCTCTGCAGGAAATTGAACAAAGCCCTGTCCTGACTCGGGCAAAGGTTTTATTGGCGGCAGTCGTAAATGGAGCTTCCTCCTGAAGCAAAGGGGAGGGGCACTGCCTGTGAGAGCAAGCTGGCTTGGCAGAACTGGAAAAACCAGAAATTCAACCTTGTGCTGGAGGAAAACCACACCCCTTTGTGGCCAGAACATAACTCTAAAAAGATGATTAACTCATAGAGCGGACATGTGAAAATTTTATAAATGATACCATAATTCTTGTGATTTTTCTGCCCACATTTTAAGATGTGCTAGGACCCGGTGGTATGTTTAGGGGGGTTTTAGCAGAAAAGAGGATGTTACTCAAAATGTGTGCATGTGAAAAATCTGACACTTCATCAACTAATGTCCATACTCCTTGCGCACATGTGTGTAAATTTGGGTCAATGTCCGGAATTGCAAAATCAGTTAAAAAGTGAAATATGTGCCATTTCTGAATGCAAGCCGCCAGGAAGAGCAAAGTTTGGACAGGGTATATCTCCTGTGATATGTGATGTGTGCATGTAATTTTAAACCAATGTTTACCTGTGCAAATATGTCTTTTGTTATCAAATATAGATTGTGTGCAAGTTGACAGGAGGAGTGGACTTTCTGAAGGCTGTAAAATGACATCACTCTGACACAACTTAGCTCCCCCAATCAAGTGAGAAATGGAAGTTTGACCAATTAGAAGCTGAGAGAGAGGTAGGGTCAGTGATGCTAGAACACACCCACATTCTAAACACATAAAAGCAGACAGACAGGACAGATAGGGACTTTCAAATCCATTTGCAGCTGGAAGCTCTGCCGGGAAAATCCATACTTTACCTCCATCAATCTCCAGAGAAAGCTGTGCAGAAAGATCCAGACTTTAAATCCCTCAATCTTCAGAATCCAGAGAGAGAGCTGACCCAGATCACTGTGAAGTGCAGAGTCCAGTCTAAAACCTGACCAGATCCATGGCGAGGCCCATTTCACTCAAGAATATAGTGTGAGTACCTAGAAAACTGTGCAGAACCAATCTCTTAGTTAAAATAATATAATTCAATCCTATTTTAATCTAAGTAGAACTGTCTCCTAACTGTCACCTGTCATTTGCAAAGCTGTCACTTGTCAGTTTCTAGTTGAAAGCTGCACTTGTCTTTTTGAACTTTAAAATTTCAAATCTGAAAAACGACCTTTATTTAATCGCTCATATCTCCGTGACCGTTTGTGATAGAGACTTGCAGTAACTTTCCCCTGAAAGCTGAGAATCGTGGCATTCCTACCTCCTATAGTTTTGCCGCAATCGTGAAAAACGCACCCGCGAATTTACCGCGATTTGCAAATTTCTCAACGTGTGAAAACAGCAGTTTTCTTGCTTTCAGTTGCCAAAAATTCGTTTAACCTGCTAGTTACACCCTAGATCCTTGCTGAAGTGATCCTGAACTTATTCAAAGCATATACCACTCACCCTAAACCTCCTAGAGGGAATTAAAAGCATTTTAGTATATTTTTCACTTAATTGCCAGCACATATAAAAGCATTTTGCCTGTGTTTTCAACGTCTGTAGTCTAAGTTGCGGATTGAACTGAATTACATTGATTGCATTTCTGAGAACTGTGTGCTTTCCTCCCATTTCCTTGCATTGCATAAAGAGGGGGGGAGTGAATAGCCAGACAAAAGTGATTACATTGTTTTGTTGAAATCATATTGAGTATTTTCTGTACTGCATTTCATTCAACATTGCATCCATTTGAAATCTATAAAACATTCTCTTCCACATTATTCTTCTGTCCCTATTTACCAGTGTGCTATCTTATCCATTTCATGTCAACTCCTTAGTGATTATCAAGAAGTGTGCTAGTGCCAGATTCTCCGTTGTTAATCTTTATCATATCAGATTAAGTGTGATATTCAATTATTAATTTATTATAAAGCGTGATATAATATATATTGTTTAAGTTATCAAATAAACCTTTAAACTTGCAAAACAGAACTACTTCTTGGCTCAGTGGGGTCAGGGGGATTCCAAGGGAGGGGTGTTATATAGGGGTAGTCATCCAGAACGCATGAACTGGACATAAAGGTATATCAATAAGGGTTTTCATTCAGTATTCTAGACTAGGCGTTGACTTAGCTGTAGTGTTGAATTGAATCCTCTTACAAATTGGGGGCTCGGGCCGGACGTTTGGGTTAGAATACCACTTGTGCAGCTTAATACAGCGTGCCAGTTGACCAGATACACATATCCAGTCGGATCACCACGCTGCATTACGCTGTGAAGCATTCCTCAAAAGGGACACTCCAAGAAAAGTTCTGTTCTGCAAAAATAAAATACAAACTTCTGTAAGTCAGGACAGAGACCAATCTCTAGAATGACGACCTTAGTAGACATGAAAATAGCCAGAGAGCACCTCTTACATAAACTATTTGTGAGAGGTGAATGGACTGAACAGGGCCAGGATGCCTGGTTGCAGGCCATCACGCGACAGGTCACTGAAACAGGGTCAGACCTATGGAGAGATCAGGGTCCATTACATGTGGCCCTGAGTGAACTATATATGGCTCCTAAGGCCAAAGATGAACACGACAAGATTGTTAGGATAGCGGCATATTTATATTTATATATGGGAGCCATACAGAATAAATGTGCTGAAGGCCATGATCTGGCAAAAAGGCAACAGATGGCGTTAGAGAAGGCCCAATCTGATCTGGACTCTTCTGAGCAAAGGCTGCACAGAAGCCAGGAGTCAGAAAATGAGACCAGACAGTACATCACTAAAATAAAGGAGGATATGGATGTGCTGCAAAAGGAAAAGTCAGAACAGGATACCAGATTTCGGGCCTTGCAGAAGGAACACCAAGAAGGTTTGGACTCCCTACTGCAAAGCCAGAAAAAGCTGGAGCAACAACTGGACTTCAACAGGGTATGTGCTGAGCAGGTAGTCACCCTGCAAGGCCACCTAGATAGGGAAAAGGCAGAAAGCAATAAACTGATTCTGAAAGACCTGAATACCCAGGCAGAGTTTGATGAAGAGCGCCGGAAAGCTGGTGCCCTTCAAAGGCAGAGGGACGACCTGGCAGCACAGATGCAGGCTCTCAGTCAGGAAAGAGACACTTTAGGCCAGAAAGTCTGCCACTTAAAAAAGGAAATTGAAGAAAATCACCTGGCCCTCCAGGGGCTGGGTGACCTCCAAAAAGAAAACCAGAACTTGGTAGAGCACACCAGAAGGGTGGAAGATGCTCTGGCAAGAAAGGAGCAGGCCGGTAGGGATTGGACTCAGGAGGTAAACCTCCTGCAGCAAAGACTGGCCCAGTTCTCCAGGACCAACCAGGAAGCACAGAGGGAAAATGAGGCCCTCTGTCAACACAATGATAGGCTCCAACAACAGGTAGCGATGCAGGAGAGACTGATAGTCTAGTAAGGCCTTGACTGAGGAACTGAAAGCACAAATGCAGGCTCTTGCATTGCAACAGAGAGCAGGGGCGGATAGAGATGAGGTCCGCTGGGAAAGAGAGACTCCTGGCCATAACCTCAGGAGCCCTAACACCAGGGGCCTTCATCTCTCCCAGTCCCTGGACTCTACCACCCCCATGTCCCCTGGCGCACATGAGCACAGGGCCACAGGGATGGCAGATTACCATCCAGCTAAAAGTATGGGGCTCATAGGCCAGTACCACTCAGGAATGGAGGGGTGGGCATCCGGGTATGGGCACCCAAGTACAGTACAGTTCAGTGGGGAACCCCAGGAGAGTAGGCCCATTAAGGGCATCCTGAAAACCTCTGCCCAGTTAGGTCAGTGGAGGGGGTACCCATCAAATCCTGGCAGCAAGGAGGAATCTGAAGACTCCTCTGAACTGCGCAGGACACAGGAGACCAGGTCCCCACATTCTGCCAGCCATTCCCAGGCTCGCAGAATCCGGGAAAACCTGGAAGAGCAGACAGGAACCTCTGGGAGCAGTGCCTCTGAGTCAGAGGATGAATGGACAAGGGTTACCCGAACCAAAAAGGCCAATAAGGCAAAAAGGGCCTTGCTTAAGGACCCCTTAAAGCAGATTAAGGCGATCAGGAGCGTCATCACGCCTTACCATAAGAACGCTAAGTATTCTGTTTGGGAGCACTTAGAGTTGTTTGAGCAAATGATGGAGACTTTCCATTTGAAGGACAGCCAAAGCTGTATTCAATATGTAAAGTGGACCTTCTCCCCGGAATACTCCAGTTTCTTTGCGGGGCTGGAGGACCAAAATCATTTAAGATGGTCCACCTATAAGGCGGCCATCTTGAAACATTTTTCCATTCATAGAAATCCTCAAGAGGCTCGCAAGGCAGCCTACAATTTGCAATGTGGGGAGGATCAGGCCCCACAAGAATTTGTGCAAGAACTGAAACGTGTTTTTGCGCAGACCACCAGAAGGGTGCGCACAGACAGTAGAGAATTCATAAATACATGTTTTCATGCCTTGCCCAAATACATAATGACCCAGCTCGTGAGGGATTTTCATGAGAAAAGATCTTTAGACTGGGTCCTTGAACAGGCTACCCGGATCTATGAGGTGCAGAAACCGGTAGATAGCAAAAATAATGCTCAGAAAAACCCCAAAGCCAACAGCACCCCTGCTGCTGCCAAGGTGGCAGAGGTAAAGGTCACCCCCGTTTTAGAGTTGGAGATGGGGGGGCCTAAAAACCTACCTGCACCTAATAATGCTAGGCCCAGAAGGTCCTCGGGCCAGTCACAGACAGGGAGCCAGGGAGGCAGCCCCACAAATGGGGTCCCTCGCTCTCCTGATTATGTAGGTCCCCGTTACAAGGGAAATCGACCCATCCTGGGTTATGTGTGGACTCCTCCAGCCCAAGGGGGGGGATCCAGCCAAGCACCTAACCCAGGGAACTTCCCTCCCAACTTCCCACAGGAGGGCAGAAATTCTCCAAATCCTGGGCAGAACTTTTTCCCCAGGTATCCACCCAATTTCCAACCCCAAAATCATCCATCCTTCTTTCCCCAATTCCCTGAGCCCAGACAACCTAATCCGGGAGAGGGGAGGCCAAGGGTGGAGGGGTACCCAAATCTTCCCAACCCTGGGTATTACCAGAGGAGGGACAGCTACCCTTCCCGGGATCAGCCCAGGGGAGAAAACAGGGCCCCGTATCAGCCTGAGCGGGTTTCCCAGTTAGAGCGCCAGGTTCAAAACATGGCGCGGGATCTGGGTCACATACTGAGGGCTCAGCAGAACCCTCAGATCGGCATGCCGGCGCAGAACGCACCCAACTCTGGACCTGGTGCCCCAGAACAATGACGGGGGCAGCACCCCGATAACTCACCGGTTCCCAGGGAGGAGGCACAAAGGGAAGGGGGGTGTAAAGCCTTGGAGGAAGCTTCCTTCCTCACTTGTAAACAGCCCCTGGAAACCCAGGAACCGGAAACAAAATCTCTTGCCCCTGAAAGTCTGCCTCCTAAGGAGCAGAGGGGGGGTAGGAGAAACAAAAGACCCAAACAGACTCAGTTTGAGGAGGAGGTACAGATCTTCCAATTTGAGGGAGAGGGATCCTCAGAGGATCCTGGGAAAAGGATCTTCTCCTTCAGAGAGGGGGGAACCCCTCCCAAAGAAAAATGGGTCCCTAGGGATGCAAATCCAGACTGGGGAGATGTGGAGACTGAGCTACCGCCGCCCACCATCTCATCCCAGAACCAACAGCAAGAAACTCCCCTGGTTCAAACCCATCCTGGTGACTGCCTCCAAAAAGGGGGGGGCGGCCCAGAACCGGAGCCAGGGGAACCCACAATGGCTCTGATCTCCAGTTGCCAAATTTTTCTTTCAGATTCCCAAGGCTCTCCACAGAATTCTGCCCAAATCTCTTCGCTAGCGATGTCCAAAACCAGAAAATTAGCCCACCAGTTGTCCAAAAATGTACATTATCTGTGCCCCCTTGAGGAGAAGGAGGGAAGATATTATGCCCCGGTACAAGTACAGGGGCAGGGTACAATTTTGGCACTGGTGGACACTGGATCTCAAGCTACCCTTCTGTCCAGAAGGGCCTTTGACGAACTGAATGCAGGAAGGGGAGAGAATTACCAAATTCCTCTCACCTCTCTTCCTGGGCAACTCCAGAACTTTGACGGGAAGGAAATTCCCGTCGAGGGGACGGCAGATTTGGACATTAAAATTGGGCGACACAAGTTGAAACACCCGGTCATAGTTGTGACCCCAGAGGGCACCCCTTGTTTATTAGGGAATGACCTCCTGAGAAGGTTGTCACCCCTAATAGATTGCGTAAACAAGGTCCTCTGGACCCAGACTAGCCGACCAATAAAATTAAAACAGAGTGTCAACCATGTTAGTGTAAACGGCACCTGCCACATGGTTGAACAAAAACCTGACCAAGTAGAATTTCACTTCCAGAATAGCCAAATTCCAGACGTGACAGTAATAGCAGTAGGACAACAGACTGGTGATGGGGGGTCCTCTCTGTTTCTGAAAATCAACCTTCCTTCCAGTTTAAGGTGGTATTCCACGCTGGAAGGAAACACTCTGAAATTCTTTACTAATCCACAATCAGAAACTCCCACTCCTATAGTCCAGAAAGATGTGAAATCAGCTCAGAGCCTGGCTGATATTCAGCAAATTGGAGAGCAGTTGTTCATCCCTGTCCAGTTAAATGATGGGAAGGACTCTGTTCTCGCTCGAGTGTGTGTGAACAACGGTAAGAGCTTCATCAGCGAAGCCATGTTCCACCAACTCCCAAAAGATCCAGCCATTCCCACCTTCAAACTGATAGACAAATGGGAAATGGACCTGGAAGCACCTAATTCCAAACATCTCCTGCCAAGCAGGTGTATGCTCAAAATCTCCATTGGCAACAAGAGCATTGTCCATAATTGTTGGGTCATGCGAGACGTCCCTGCCGCCTTTTACTTAGGCAGTGACATTCTCAATCGCTTTGCCATTAGTTTGGACCTAATAAACTTCAAAGCTTGGTCCCGATTAGCGGATAATCCCATGGGCTTTGATGATCCAGAAAAAGCATTTAGGTCAGCTCAATTGCTACCTTATGCAGTTGAAATTCAGATTAAAGAGGAAGTCACCATCCCAGAAAGGACCCGACAATTCTCCCTGGAAGTGAAAGTTAAAAGAGGACAACATTTGAAAAACCCTGATGCTTACATACATCTAATTGCTTCTCTCCAACAGCAAGGGTTAGGGGTAAACCCAACAACATTAGTCAACATAGAACATGACACCATTCCAATAGAGGTGGATAACAGCGACTTAAAGAGTATTACTCTAGCCGCAGGCACCATTATTGGAATGGCGGTTGATGACCGACATTTCTCCATTGATCTTGGAAATGAACTGTTAGGGCCAATCCCCAAGGACTGCTTTGACAGTGACAGTGATGACAACACAACACCAGACAGGATTTTTACCCAGCATGGGGGGAACTTCCTGGTGTACACTTCCTGCCCCTATGGTAAGGAAGATGTGACTTGTGACTTCAGGAGGGATGAGGTGATTTTCCAGGTCCATGAGGGCTGCCTTTCCCACCTGAAGCCGCCAGTCCAAATCAGCACTCTGACCAGGGACTTCTCCACCCAGCTGGAGGAGGCCGCTGAAATAGCCAAACCAGAAGTCTTTCCAGGCTTCAGGCAGATGGTGGAAGAGAGAGTCAACCTAGCTGATGCCTGTGTGACTCTGGAACAAAAGCAAAAGTTGAAACAAGTTTTCTTGGATTTCCAAGATCTCTTTGCGGTAGACTCATATGACTGTGGTCGCACTGACATCCACACAACCACAATCCCCACGGACCCTGGCATGACTCCTGTGTTTGTGAAGCAATATCGCTTGCCTCTCGCATCAATGGAGTCCCTTACTGAAATAATTAAGAACCTTGAGTCCCGGGGAATAATCCGTCCAGTCCACAGCACCTTCAATAATCCGGTGCTGGGAATATTGAAGCCAAACGGCCAGTGGAGACTCTGCGCCGACCTCAG
Source organism: Ambystoma mexicanum (assembly GCF_040938575.1). Taxonomy (NCBI): domain Eukaryota; kingdom Metazoa; phylum Chordata; class Amphibia; order Caudata; family Ambystomatidae; genus Ambystoma; species Ambystoma mexicanum. The sequence goes on along the minus strand of NC_090921.1, from coordinate 491,001,340 downwards.
GGAGCTCAACAAACGGGTCCATACTTCCCGATGGCCTCTGCCCTACATTGACCAAGGGCTGGCCCAGATTCAGGGGTCACAGGTATTCACTGCAATAGACCTGACCAATGGATACTGGACTGTGCCTGTCAGTAGGGAGGACCAATACAAACTGGCTTTTACCTTTGGGGGCCAACAGTATACATGGACCCGGACGCCCTTCGGATACCTTAACTCCGGTAATGAGTTCAATATTTTCCTACATAAGGCCATGCCCGACCTGGGTGCAAGGGGTAACCTGGCTTATGTAGATGATGTCCTCATCAAAAGTTCATCTGTGGAGGAACACATAGCGGAGATCCGTTATGTTCTGACCCAGTTGAGAGCCGCCGGAGCAAAACTTTCCTTTCAGAAAGCACAGTGGTGTAGAACCAGTGTTAATTTCTTGGGGCATGAGATTACTCCTCAGGGTCTCTGTCCCCAGGAAAAGAAAGTGGAAGCACTTCAGAAACTGAAAGACCCCACAACTCTGCGGGAACTAAGGAGCCTCCTTGGACTGACTAATTACAGCAGAAAGTTCATTGAGGGCTACGCAGAGATCACCAGACCCCTGATTCATCTCCTGAAAGGGGGGGTCAAGTGGGAATGGGGTCCAGAACAAGCCGAGGCAGTAAGACAACTCAAGAGAAGCCTCTCACAAGCGCCTTGCCTAGCTTACCCTGTCAGAAACAAGGAGTTCTTCCTGGAGACAGGGTTCTCTAATACGTGCTTGACGGCAGTATTATACCAAAAGCATGACAAGGTCAATAAAGTAATCTCCTATGCGAGCAAAACTTTATCCTCTGTGGAGGAAAAATTCAACGATTGTGAGAAGGCACTCCTGGCAACGGTGTGGGCATTGAAGAATTACCGCCCGTTTATCCAGGGGGAACACATCATAGTGGAGACTCCACACCAGCCTCTGCAACATCTCTAAAGTGACAGAATCCGGGCCGGAAATGTGAGTAATTCCCGAATTACTTCCTGGATTCTGTCAATGCAAGGCTTTCCTGTGGAGGTCAGATATGGCCAAAACAAGAAGAGTCACCTCGCGCAAGGTCTGGCTGACTTGCATGATTGTGCCAGAGAAAACTGTCTCGAGGACGAAAGTCTAAAAGTCAAGGACAACACGGAGGCATACCTTAATTCCCCACACAAAGTCTTTGAAGAAGACAAGTGTGAGGGAATGCCCAATGTGTATGTGGATGGATGCTCTTACCATGTTGACAACAACGGGGAGAAAGAACTGGTGGCCGGCGTAGGGAATGCATGGGTGAATGAGTCCCCAGAACCCTCCGCTGGATACAAAATTGGTCCCCGAAGTAGTCAGGTGGCAGAATTGATGGCTGTGCATCAGGCCATCCTCACTGTTGTCCAGCATCAACTCCACGAACTGGTCATAATCACAGATTCGGATTATGTACGGAACGGGTTCGTGGAGCACCTGGTTAATTGGAAAACCAGAGGCATGTTATGCGCTAACAACAAACCCTTGAAACATGGGAAGTTGATCCAAAACATTGATGATCTGGTCACCTCGAATGAGATGACCATCTATTGGAAAAAGATCAAGGGTCATTCCAAAGTAGAGGGACCAGACAAAACTAGAAATGACTTAGCTGATCAGCTGGCCAAAACCGGGGCCATCCAAGGGGATCTAATTGAGATTGAGTCCCTGTTGGGGGAAATCCAGGTCACTGCTATCACTAGGTCCCAGACAAATGCTCACAACGACCTTTCAATTGCACAATGGAGTAAGGAGACCCCTGATGCTGACTTGATTACAGCTCAGAAGGGGGATCCAATAATTGGTAAATTTTACCAACACCTTGAGGACCCTGAGAACTTTCCCCTGACAGATACCGATTACATTGGGAAAGAGGACCTAAGAGTGTTGATGAAATGTCCAAAAATGTTCCGAATCCAAGACGGTTTGCTGGTAAGGAAATCCAAAGCTGGCCACGATCAGTGGGTGGTTCCTACCTCATTCCGAAGCCTGATGTTAAGTCACGCCCATGATGCGGCCACCGCCGGTCATAGGGGGTTTCACACAACACTGGAAATCTTAAGAGAGGTTGCATACTGGCCACACATGGGGCAGGACCTCGACCAATACTTGAAGGGGAGTCTCGTGTGTGCACAATTTCAGCCATCATCCCTCACGCACCGCGCGCCTCTCCAAAAGCGGGGGATGACACTGCCATGGTCAGATTTACAAATCGACTTTGTAGGCCCCGTGATTCGCTCTGCTAGGGGGAATAAGTACATGTTGACTGTCACATGCTTGTTCACCAAGTGGGTGGAATGTCTCCCAGCCCCAAACTGCAAGGCAGAAACGGCAGCTGCCTTGATGATTAACCACATCTTTTCCCGTTTTGGTCTACCTCAAAGGATTGAGTCAGACAGAGGTAGCCACTTCACCAGTGAAGTAATGACAAAGATGTGGGAGATACTGGGGGTCAAGAGAAAGCTGCATATTGCTTACAGGCCAGCTTCTTCTGGGGCAGTAGAGAGATATAACCGGACAATTGTGAGCATATTAAAGAAGTTTGTGGCAGATTCTGGGCCAAGTTGGGATATCCGATTACCTCTGGTCCTAATGGCCATCAGATCTACCCCTTCATCTGCAACCAAAATGTCACCATTTGAATTGATGACTGGGCGCAAGATGGTGCTTCCTCAGCATTTGCTCTACAGGACCCAAGAGCAGACACTGATAAATGCCTCCACTACTCATGAGTATGTGGAGAATTTAAGGAAACACCTTCAACATGCTTTTGCTTATGCTCAGCGGAATCTAGAAAGATCGGCTGATAGCATGAAGACCCATTATGACCTGAAAACTTCCAGGAAGGAATATCAGGTGGGAGACCGGGTCTATCTATACAACTTCCAAAGGAACCAGGCCAAGCAGCGCAAATTTTTGCCTACATGGAAGGGACCCTTTGAGATCATCGACAAGATCTCTCCTGTGGCCTACAAAATCCACATCCCCAAAGGTCCTTTGGCAGCGGGGGAAGACAAGTGGGTCCACATAAACCAGTTGAAATGTTGCCATCCCAGGCACACTCTGCAACAACTGGAGGAATCCTCTGGAATCCTAGCGGGCACTGTCTCAGACTAATTCAGTTCCAACCATAAAACATACCACATCTAGTCTCTAAAATATTGTGATTTGCATGAAACTGTCTCTTAGTTATACTGTTTTTTTTTCAAAATAAGAATGTAATGTTTTGTTATGATGAAATGCATATGCTGCCCCACTATCTCAACAGTGGTGGAAAAACGTCTATGAGTAGGTATTGCCGCTTTTGCTTTATCATCCTAGGAGAGATGAAACCATGGAGAATGACCAAGGAGGACGATCCGGAGACCGCGAGCAGAGACGCAACGGGCCCGGGGTACCGCCCAATCTTCCCATCAGGACCGGCGAGGAGAACCGATCGATCAGTACCGGATGGAGGAAAAGATGCTGAACTGTGCCATCTATTGGAAGAAGATGAGGAAACATCCCAGGTCTTGCGAGTCCCATTCGTGAAATAGAATGGCCATCGCAAGAGGGGGGCTTGTGGGATGTATTTACCCATGCATCCGAGCCATACCTCAAAACTGTGCAGTACTGACATGGAAAACATCATGATGGCCAGAGCTTCCCAGAAAATGCACAGGGAAATGCATGAAGAATAGGCTGCCACTCATTTTTGCCGATGTTATGGGCACAGAAGGACACTGCCTAAAACCACCATTGGACTACCCACACAGTAGTCTGAAACCATTGGGAATGGCAATGCTGATTGCCAATAGCAAACCCATAACTGTTGGGAATTCATTTTCTTAAATCCCAAAAAGGGGTGCAGTACCAGTACTCACCACTATCCAAAAGCCGGCGTTTTAAAACAACACCAGATTTTACTTTTTGTAGAAAACTGAATCAATGAACCCAAAACATGCCAAAGAAAGACTTACTGAGAGGTGGATCCAATGTAAAGTTATATTCTGAAGTGACTTGAAGGTTTATAACAAGACTGGCTGAGCTGGGGATTTTAGCAGTTTAAGTAAATTTGGACTGAAAGACATTAAAAATCTCAAGGTTTAAGAGAAATGAGTGACCTACTTTGAGTGTCACATAGGTTGCAATTGTTTAAATGTCATAGTTTTGAACTTAGAATCAGCATTCTAGCTGCATATGTAAAAAAATTGTCTTGACTTAAACTGGGAAACAAAAAGTGACATTTTATCTGAAACCTGGCTTAAGGAACTGAATTCTGCCTGGCAACTACCCCCATCAGGAGTGAAATTTGAGTCACAGCTGTGTTCCCAGGCCTAGCTGCCCTTTTGCTGCTCACACCAAAAGGGATATGACACTTCCCTGATTGAATTACCTGGGCTCTGCAGGAAATTGAACAAAGCCCTGTCCTGACCCAGGCAAAGGTTTTATTGGCGGCAGTCGTAAATGGAGCTTCCTCCTGAAGCAAAGGGGAGGGGCACTGCCTGTGAGAGCAAGCTGGCTTGGCAGAACTGGAAAAACCAGAAATTCAACCTTGTGCTGGAGGAAAACCACACCCCTTTGTGGCCAGAACATAACTCTAAAAAGATGAATAACTCATAGAGCGGACATGTGAAAATTTTATAAATGATACCATAATTCTTGTGATTTTTCTGCCCACATTTTAAGATGTGCTAGGACCCGGTGGTATGTTCAGGGGGGTTTTAGCGGAAAAAAGGATATTACTCAAAATGTGTGCATGTGAAAAATCTGACACTTCATCAACTAATGTCCATACTCCTTGCGCACATGTGTGTAAATTTGGGTCAATGTCCGGAATTGCAAAATCAGTTAAAAAGTGAAATATGTGCCATTTCTGAATGCAAGCCCCCAGGAAGAGCAAAGTTTGGACAGGGTATATCTCCTGTGATATGTGATGTGTGCATGTAATTTTAAACCAATGTTTACCTGTGCAAATATGTCTTTTGTTATCAAATATAGATTGTGTGCAAGTTGACAGGAGGAGTGGACTTTCTGAAGGCTGTAAAATGACATCACTCTGACACAACTTAGCTCCCCCAATCAAGTGAGAAATGGAAGTTTGACCAATTAGAAGCTGAGAGAGAGGTAGGGTCAGTGATGCTAGAACACACCCACATTCTAAACACATAAAAGCAGACAGACAGGACAGATAGGGACTTTCAAATCCATTTGCAGCTGGAAGCTCTGCCGGGAAAATCCATACTTTACCTCCATCAATCTCCAGAGAAAGCTGTGCAGAAAGATCCAGACTTTAAATCCCTCAATCTTCAGAATCCAGAGAGAGAGCTGACCCAGATCACTGTGAAGTGCAGAGTCCAGTCTAAAACCTGACCAGATCCATGGCGAGGCCCATTTCACTCAAGAATATAGTGTGAGTACCTAGAAAACTGTGCAGAACCAATCTCTTAGTTAAAATAATATAATTCAATCCTATTTTAATCTAAGTAGAACTGTCTCCTAACTGTCACCTGTCATTTGCAAATCTGTCACTTGTCAGTTTCTAGTTGCAAGCTGCACTTGTCTTTTTGAACTTTAAAATTTCAAATCTGAAAAACGACCTTTATTTAATCGCTCATATCTCCGTGACCGTTTGTGATAGAGACTTGCAGTAACTTTCCCCTGAAAGCTGAGAATCGTGGCTTTTCTACGAATCTAGAACCGCATTCCTACCTCCTATAGTTTTGCCGCAATCGTGAAAAACGCACCCGCGAATTTACCGCGATTTGCAAATTTCTCAACGTGTGAAAACAGCAGTTTTCTTGCTTTCAGTTGCCAAAAATTCGTTTAACTTGCTAGTTACACCCTAGATCCTTGCTGAAGTGATCCTGAACTTATTCAAAGCATATACCACTCACCCTAAACCTCCTAGAGGGAATTAAAAGCATTTTAGTATATTTTTCACTTAATTGCCAGCACATATAAAAGCATTTTGCCTGTGTTTTCAACGTCTGTAGTCTAAGTTGCGGATTGAACTGAATTACATTGATTGCATTTCTGAGAACTGTGTGCTTTCCTCCCATTTCCTTGCATTGCATAAAGAGGGGGGGAGTGAATAGCCAGACAAAAGTGATTACATTGTTTTGTTGAAATCATATTGAGTATTTTCTGTACTGCATTTCATTCAACATTGCATCCATTTGAAATCTATAAAACATTCTCTTCCACATTATTCTTCTGTCCCTATTTACCAGTGTGCTATCTTATCCATTTCATGTCAACTCCTTAGTGATTATAAAGAAGTGTGCTAGTGCCAGATTCTCCGTTGTTAATCTTTATCATATCAGATTAAGTGTGATATTCAATTATTAATTTATTATAAAGCGTGATATAATATATATTGTTTAAGTTATCAAATAAACCTTTAAACTTGCAAAACAGAACTACTTCTTGGCTCAGTGGGGTCAGGGGGATTCCAAGGGAGGGGTGTTATATAGGGGTAGTCATCCAGAACGCATGAACTGGACATAAAGGTATATCAATAAGGGTTTTCATTCAGTATTCTAGACTAGGCGTTGACTTAGCTGTAGTGTTGAATTGAATCCTCTTACAGGATGATGAGCTACTCTCTTTGTGACAGGGTGGTCAGGATCTTATCTCATTTATCGCCACTTTCAATCGCTTAATGGCCGAATCAGGTTGGCCAGAGGAGAAACGAATAACGTTATTTTTTCGAGGACTGAGAGGAGAATTAAAAGATGTTGTGGCGCAAGTAGTTCATCCTCCCAAAGATTGCAGTGAATACATTGACCTAACTATGCAACTAGACCACCGGTTACAGAATCGCAAGGCCGACCGAACCAGATCAGAGCATAGACCAGTGTATGTCCGACCAAAGGAAGCGTCCCATGGACAGTCCTCAGAAATACACTCAGAGCCTATGCAATTGGGTGCTCGCAGGGGACAACTCACCAAGGCGGAGAGAGAATGGAGGCGTCAGGAAAAACTTTGCTTATATTGCAGCCAATCTGGTCACTTCCTGCAGAACTACACGATTAAACCCCCACGGAAGATAATGGGGGTACTAGGTAACACAGGGGAAGTGACAGGTGCGCTAGCAGAAAACTCCAATGCCCGGCAGATGTAGAGGTCAGTCTGTCGAGCCAGGAACGGAGCACTCAGATCTCACATTTTAGTATTCCTGTGGTTCTGGTAGACCCTTCACAGCCCACCCGAATGCATGCCCTCAAGGCATTCATAGACTGTGGGGCTATTGGGCACTACTTGGACATAAACACTGCAAAGACCTTGGGATTAGCATTCCACCATAAGGACACCGCAGAAAGCGTGACAGTTGTGGATGGCACACAACTCCTTTCGGGACCAGTAACACAGTGTACTTCCTACATCACCTTAATCTGCCAAGATGGCCACAGAGAAAGTATTAGATTCGACCTTATCGCTGCACCCCAATTCCAGCTGATTCTTGGGATACCGTGGCTAGAGACGCACAACCCAAAGATAGATTGGTGAGCTCGAACCTTACTCTTTTCCACGGAATGCGCCTCTTGTTACGACATCAAAGGGATCAAAGGAAGCCCATTGTTAGCTTCACAGGAAAAGATAGCAGGTTTAGGCTTGGTGGGCACTTTACCAGAGGAATACCAGGAGTTCCAGGATGTGCTCGCGAAGGAGCAAGCTAATACACTACCACCACATCGAGTTTACGACTGCCCGATCGACCTGCAACCAGGGTCACAAGTACCGTGCAGCCGCATTTATGCATTAACCGAGAAAGAAAACACTGATCTACGGACCTACTTGGATCAATACCTGGCCAATGGCTTCATTCGACCATCTAAGTCACCAGCCGCCTTCCCACTCTTCTTCGTACTGAAGAAAGAGGGGGATTTAAGAACGTGTATTAATTATCGGGCCCTAAATCAAGTCACCATAAAAAATAAGTACCCGTTACCTCCAATACCAGTACTCATAGACCAGGTGAGAGAAGAGAAGATTTTCACCAAGCTAGACTTACGCGGCGCATATCACCTGGTACGTATGAAGGAAGGGGACGAGTGGAAGACTGCGTTCCGTACACGCTATGGCTTGTACGAATACCAGGTCATGCCCTTTGGGGTTTGCAATGCCCCTGCTGCGTTCCAGCATTTTATGAATGATGTGTTACGGGAACTCCTCAATGTCTGCGCAGTCATCTACATCGATGACATTCTGATCTACTCCACCCCTCCCCAAAAGCACGTAACCCACGTGCGAGCTGTACTCTGCAAACTGCGTGAAAACCAACTGTATACAAAGCTAGAAAAATGCTCCTTCCACGTCACCGAGGTGGAGTTTCTGGGATATGTACTGACACCGCAGGGGATCAAGATGGACAATAGAAAAGTGGAGGAAATCCTCAGTTGGTCCTCACCCACGTCTGTAAAGGGAGTACAGAGTTTCATAGGGTTTGCAAACTTTTATCGACGCTTCATACCAGGATTCTCACATATTGTACATCCAATAACGTCCTTGCTGTGCAAACAGCGAAAGTTCGAATGGACACCAGCAGCGGAAGAAGCTTTCCGAGCTCTCAAGGAAAAATTCTCCTCAGGCCCAATTCTGCAACACCCACATCCCGATTTACCGTATATCGTGGAAAAGGAACGCTTCAAGCATTGCCATGGGGGCCGTATTGTCTCAACAAAATCCTGAAACCGGATGCCTTCAACCCATTGCCTTTTGGTCAAGGACATTTTCCCCAGCAGAATTGAACTATGCAATTTCTGAGAAAGAACTCCTAGCAATCAAAAGCGCACTGTGTGAATGGCGACATTACTTACTAGGAGCAAAACACACCATCACAATAATAACAGATCATCGGAACTTGCAATACTTATGCTCAGCAAAAGATCAGTGTTCTAGGCAGCTCCGTTGGGCCCTATCCTTAATGGAATACGACTTTGTAATCACCTACCGGCCCGGAGTTAAGAACGGGAAAGCGGATGCGTTATCCCGCATTGGCACAGGAGAGGAAGTCTACAATGCCCCTAATCCGGTGGAGATTATACCCAGCCATAAAATTCTCGGCATCTGCATTGGCCCATCTCTGTTAAATACTCTGCAGAAAACAATAAAAGAAAATATTTCTGAAGAAGACCTACTGGCTTGGGACGCCAAGGGAGATCAGTTCACCATTCAAGACAAACTACCATACTACCAAAAACACCTCTACGTTCCAACTAAGGATCTGCAACAAACAATCATATCAGACTACCACAACTTGCTGTTAGAAGCCCATCCGGGTATAGCCAAAACCATGAAGAAAGTAAGCAAATCTTATTGGTGGCCAACTTGGCAAGAAGATATTGCCAACTACATAGGCACCTGTGGGGTGTGTGCACAATACAAAACATCCAGGCAAATACCAGCCGGTCTCCTTCAGCCAATCACCATTCCGCCAGTGCCCTGGCACACAGTATCAATGGACTTTGTCACTGATCTACCTCCTAACTCAGGTTATAATACCATCCTCGTAGTAGTGGACCTCTTCTCCAAAATGGCCCATTTCATAGCTCTAAAAGGTATTCCCTTACCTCAGACCCTGGCGCAGGTTTTTCTAGACCGAATCGTCAAGTTACATGGATTCCCTACCATAATCGTTTCTGACAGAGGCAGCCAATTTGTATCTCGTTTTTGGAAAAAATGTTGTGCCCTGGCAAGAGTAGAAGTCCGTCTGTCTTCTAGTCACCACCATCAAACGGACGGCCAAACCGAGCGCACGAACCAGACCATGGAACAGTATTTGCACTGTCTATTACAGCAAACAAGCCAAAGAGTATGCCCACAACAACTCAACACATTCATCAACCCAAGCAACACCCTTTATTATATATGGTCGAAACCCCAGAATCTACATGCCAGCATCATGAAAGCAGCCAGAGAAGCCAGCAGGAACCTACAACAAGCCAAAGAAACATGGAAAAGAAACGCTGATCGCCATCAACGAAAAGCCCCAGATTATCAAGTGGGAGACTCGGTCTGGCTGGCAACTAGACACATTGCTTTAAAGGGTCCCAAGAAATTTCAGCCTAGATACATCAGCCCGTATACAATAGAAAAAGTAATTAATCCAGCAGCATATTTCGTATTTCATGTGTCACTATTAAAACCAGCACACCCAGGAACCCGAACTTCCACACCTCCCGCACCCATACAAGTGGGTGAAGAAGCACCAGAATATGAAGTAAAGAACATTAGATTCCAAACAAGTATGAAATACCCTGTATTATTTGATTGACTGGAAGGGGTACGGACCCCAGGAAAGATTATTGGAAGCCAGCACGCACGTGTATGCCCCCCGATTGGTGCAGAAATTCCATCTGGACCATCCTGAGAAACCAAAGCCCTCATACACACCATTGGGAGGGGTTTTGAGGGGGAAGACTGTCATGGGTATCAGGCAGGTAGTTGGGGAAAGCTGGGTGGAGGCTTGGCAGGCCTGGCATAGGCCAAAACACAAGAGTAACAGGGGATACCAGGAATATCTGAGTACTGTGACCTGGCCTGGATAGAACATAGAGGAGATTGACATGGAAGGTCAGAGTACTGTTGTGTTTATGTGGTGAGTCCCAGTGCAATATACCTTTCTGCACAATCATAATAACTTCACGATGCAAAAAACATGTATGGAGAAACGCGTCTTTCAAAAAAACCAGATCCTGAGAGGAAACAAATTGAATTCAACCCAGTCGACGCTCCAACACAATTCAATATTTTTATTAACATATATGGAACAAATCATTAAAAAACTGTCTCATGATTATAAAACATGCATCAATGTACGTATCAATAAATTTGTTAATCAATCCATCAAATTCATAATTGGACTGACAAGATACATAATTCCCATCTAAAACCACAACAAACCACACTTCAACCATACTACATTCATACTCAAACAATTCATCAAATCACTCAATTGTAACAAATATTTCATCAATAAAAACAAACATACTAAAACATAATTATACAATTTCTAGTCCATTATAAATATGAACCGTGAGTTTAACACAGCTGAGTCAGTCTCTTGTTTATATATATGGTCTAATCTGACTCAAGCTGATATCACTTAAAACTGTTTACAAATAACAGTACATTCCCCGACCCGACATGTTTCTTTCTGTATAATTCTCGGTAAACAGAAATTCTTCAAGGGCACTACGGTCCAGCGAGGACACGTGGAATGTGGATGGAAAAAAGAGAACATGTATACTACACCAACGGGGTTCACCTGAAGATAAACATAAAAACACAACATCAATCAGACTGAATGCTTACATTTCTAGATTGATCTTTACTACCACCGTGCCATGAATGAACGGGGCGTAGAAAAAAGGTTATCAATACCCTCCATCTGCCTCTATAACTAGGGAAAACATGTGGACCGTGATCCAGAAACATGCAAGAAACACCATATTAGTTGGTGTGTCCAAAATATTACCACCATCACCAACACCTCGTGACAATTTGGGACCTCCAAAACCACTAAGGTCATACCTTACAATGAAGTAGAACCCACCATGAACCAACTGTGTACCTTGCATAAAAAAAGAGAAAGAAGTGTTAAACATGCAGCCATTTCAGGCCGAACACTCACAATCGATCTTCATAACTTTGTCGAGTAATACCACTGGTGTATACCAGCCCCGGTGGTCCACAATCACCAGAGAACAAAACGGTGCTCGGCACCTAATTGGCTAGATGAGCCCAATCTCGTAGACTCTGAATATGTATTACGGCAGCTTCTCGCACACCTGTAAATACAGAGGCGGCGCATGACCAATTACAAAACATTACGGAACTATGAGGGAAAAAGATCTCTATTATTTCACACAGGTACATAATGTCTTAGAAATAAGCCTGTATAGGAATTCTCCGTTCGTGGTGACAACACACGACATAGAACGATTTCTCACAAGAACATGCTCAAGTAACACAGGCTTACCTTTATCACAAGGATTTGTCACTATCCAGCATGTGCATCTACAATAACTGCATCCTAGCAGGAATTTTCCCATAGGGCAGCAACAGAAACGGCATCGGTGTTGGTCCTGACCGTGGGATTTACCTTTGCTGTAGCGAAGAAAGAGAAGTAACGAGGACGAATCAATAAACCAAATCATCACTATAAAGTGATCAATACGTTTGCATGAGACATCCATACATATGGAAGGTACACCATGCGTCTTCAAAATAACGCAAATTTTGCAGTTGGAAACAGCTGACCCGTACTTTCCCTTGCGCGAATACAGGACAGTGTCAACTAGCAAACTCGTGTCCAACGCGGGGGATCAAGAAATAAGTGCCCCCTCCTGCCGATAACATCGTAAATGGGGAACATAGACTGGTGACAAAAACCGTCGTAAAATTCTGCCGGTATCCCCCTAATGCCATCAACAACATTAATGGGAACCAAAACCGAAACCCATCTTACCTGCGTAACTCTCGAGCGTACGACGCGGCTAGCCGTGAAAATCAAATCAGCCGGCGTGTCCAAAGGTCGGGCTAAACGTTTCCGGGTAATATACGTGCTCGCGTAATCACGTGACCGGCACGTAACATCAGGTGTCATTAGAATGCATACCCCTCATTCTCCGTGAGGACTCAGCAGCCCTCCTTCATAATAAAACCTGTTATTGTCAGCTGCCAATCAGGAATAAAGTAAGTGGAGCCTGTTATATTCAATCCAAAGAATTGTTCTAATAGATTGCACAAATCACTCCACCGCGGTCGGCGTAAACATGCAAAAAATGCTGACACACGAATGCTTGCACGTTAGTACATTAGGAACAGAACTCCCTGGACACACGGTTACTCAAGGGATGAGGTATATGTCATGCCACCGACCTGGCCAGGTCAAAGAAAAAATATCTCGAACATCAGCTAGACAACGCTAAGTGCCCAACCCATTTCTCACAATTGAGGGTCTGATTATAAGGTGGCTTGCAGTGTAAAACACTACAGATTAGAAATTCCAATCTATTGCCTCATTTAAGCCAACCACATGGCTTTTACTCAGAAAAATAAGTTTAGTCTCCTCCCTGGATAGAGTTTGTTTGTCCACAGAAATATTATTGGTGACCACAATTTTCTTAAGGATTGTCCATCTTAAATCATCACAACCATGATTCCGCATTATAAAATGCCCTACCATGGGTGCTGTTAAATTCCTTAATCTAATGCAACTTTTGTGTTCACTGATACAGACTTTAATTTTCTGTTCTGTTTTTCCAATATAGATTTTGTGGCAGGGACTCCAGATAGCATATATAACAAAGCTCGAATTAAAACTCGAGAACCCTCTTTGTTCCCAAGGTCTGGGGAGCCCAATATCCACCTCGGTGGTACGTTTAGTGAGGGGACAACAGGCACACATGCCACAAGGGGCATGTCCTCTCAATTTTGGTAACCCCCATTGTTGGGTGATGGTGGTTTGTTTATCAGACTTGTTACTAATGTCATTCCTGCACACCATTTCCTTGACATTACGTCCCCTTTGAAAAGCACACCGTGGAATGGTCACGGGTATCTTGGCTTGTGCTAAAAGATGCCAATGTTTCTTGACAATATTGACCGCATGGTTGGAAAGATGGTTAAAGGTACTCACAAAGACTAGTGGATCAGATTTAGAAGGACTAATTTTAGGTCTGTATTCAAGCAAAGCCTCCCGATGGTTATTGGAGGCTCTCTTCAGCAATCTCTTAACAATCTTTTTGGGATATCCTCACTGGATCAGGTTGTGACTCAAAATGGAGGCTTCCGACTCAAACCTCTCTTTCTCACTGCTGTTCCGTTTGAGTCGCAGAAACTGCCCAAACAGTAAATGATCCCTTATGGCCTTGAGGTGAAAACTATCATATCTAAGAAGAGAATTCCTATCAGTGGTTTTGTGGAATGGTTTCAATCCCAACAGATTAGTGGAGGGATTGGAGAAGATGGTTAAATCCCAAAAATCGTATCTGTTCCTTATGAAAATTTATAGTGAACTTCAGAAAAGGATTAATCCCATTAAACCATTGAAAGAAGGCTAATAGAGTTGTTTCTTCACCATGCCAGATAAACAGTACATCATCAATGTACCTATGCCACAACGAGATATGTTCTCTGAAAATATTATGTTCACTATATACACTCATGTGTTCCACATAGTCCACATAAAGATTAGCCAAGGAAGGTGCCACGGCCGACCCCATAGCGGTTCCATGCACCTGTTGATAAAAAAGGCTGTCAAATTGGGAATAATTTTCAGTAAGAACCAGCTCCGTGCACCATAAAATAAACGAATTTGGTGTCATACCGGAGCTGCGTTTAGTTAGTAGCAGCTCTTCAATAACATCTGGTGTGGACGACTGGGGAATTTTCGTGTATAGAGAAACAATATCCATGGTAACAAGGATAGCCTCGTGTGGATTGAAATGCAAATTCTCAATGAGCTTGATCACTGTCATAGAATCTTGAACATAGGACGTCATTTTGCTAACAAACCCTTTTAAAAAAGAATCTGCGAATTTCGCTAATGGGTCCAATACTGTATTTGTGCCTGACACTATCAGTCTCCCCGGGGGGGTTAGATAGTGTCTTGTGAATTTTAGGCAGAATATAGAACAAGGGAACACTAGGATCCTTCTTTACTAGATACTCGGCTTCCTTCAGAGTTATCCAGTGTCTGTCTTTTGCTTTTTGAACTTTGTGGGCGATCAGATTCATCAGGCGTCCCGTGGGATCTTGTTCGACACGTTTATAAAAAGTGGTATCTGAAAGCTGTCGTAAACATTCTGTGACATAATCTCGGCGATTCAGTAACACTCTCGCGCCACCCTTATCGGCACTTCATATTACTATAGTTTTGTTGATTTTGAGGGAATCAAATGCTTTTTTCGAAGGGATTGTGTCCTCCGACGTATTCCTTATCTTAGATATCTCTTTCCAGTTTTGCTGGCCTCGGACATTTTTTCCCTCTAGAGGGCGCTGCGCGTCGACGTCCGCCGAGTCGATGTCCCTCGACAGCCGCCGTGTCGACGTCATCCTGCCTATAAAGGCCGCGTGCAGCGTCCGTTGCTCAGTTCCGTTTTTCCGCGCTTACTCAGTGCCTCAGAATATCGTTGCTCAGTTTCGTAGATATATTATTCCATTTTCCTCAAATATTTGATCCATACTCGATGGCTTCCTCGTCTGAACCGACGACCCCTCGGTCCGGCTTTAAAAAATGCCGAGACTGTGGAAAAAAGATGTCGCTAACGGACCCTCACAGGGTCTGTCTGTGGTGTTTGGGAGCTGAACACCATTATTCGGAGTGTGAGGACTGTATGTCCATGACAGCTAAAGCCCTGAAGGAACGTAGGGGGAAGCTGGAAAAAGGTAAGACTTCTAAAGCTTCTTCTTCCTCGACGAAGTCGAGACATTCGTCTCCTCGTCACCATTCGCGCTCCAGGTCTCAAAGCGGGTCCCATCACTCTTTGAGATCGAAGCACTCGAAAAGGAGACGCCGAAGATCCCCTTCTTCATCCTCCTCTTCCTCTGTTTCACCTAAGAGAATCCCTTGCCCCACGAAGCATAGTTCCCAGGCTGAATGGGAGGAATTCCGAAAAAATATGATGAGCGTCTTCGAGAAAGCGGCCTCGACCCCCTCGAAGACTGCCGGGAGCGATGCTCTGGTCGAAAGACCCTAAGGTCCAAAACGCTGCGAGTCGCAGCACCCGGCGAAGGAAGCTTCTCGAGCGCGTCATGAACCCTCCAGTAAAGCAAAGACCTCGAATCATTCTTCGAAGGTTCCGTCGACGCCGTCGACGAAGGTTCCGTCGACGCCGAGGTCGGTGTCTTCGACGCCGTTGTCGAAGGGACCTTCGACACACGGGTCTGTCGACTCGACGCCATCCTCAACACCGGCGTCGACGCCAAGGAAGTCACGGTTGCGGCGCACCCAGTGGCTATTCCCAGGTCGTCGATGTCGTCGAGATTGTCGATATCTTCGAGCAGAATTCCGATTCTATCGAAGACCTCGAGGCCTCCACCTTTGTTTTCGACGCCACTTTCGAAGCCTTCGACGTCAGCGTTGACGACATTGACGTTTTCGAGGCCGATTACGACAAGTTTGGCACCCTCTGCCTTGGAGATGGGTTTCACACCCTTTGTGAGCTCAGACCAATTGAGAACAATGTCTTCAATTATGGAAGAGGGAGAACTGTCTGATCAAGAAGAGCCATTTGAGTTGCAGGGATCTGCAACCCCAGTTCAAGAGGAGTTATCCTCAGAGGAACGCAGATTAAAGGAACTCCATGATTCCTTACATGAGGCAAGTGGTTTAGACACTTCCCCAGAGGTGGAGTTCGCTAGGCCAGACCCGGAGGAGCATGCTGAAACCCCTTATAGAGCCTTAATGGCCAGGATTACAGAATTTATGGGGTGGTCAACACCTTCACCGGCTTTCCAACAGGATGACCTCACGGATATTCTTGATAAAGGTCCACAGGAGGACCCTGTAGTACCTTTTCATAAAGCTCTTCAAAGAAAAATAATGACGAACTGGGAAACCCCAGATGTCGTCCGGGCAGTAAATAAAAAACTGTCTGCTAAATACAGGGTATCTTCTGCAGACCCGGAGTTTTTGTCCAAACACCCTGTTAGGAAGAATTCTCCGTTTAGGCTGAATTTCCTAACCTAGTGAGTCCCCCAGCAGCTTTGCTGGATTTTTAGGGTTTATTTTTTTCTCCTGCCAAGAGTGAGACTCTTTTACCCTCACTCTTGGACATGACTTGAGAGTGTTTTCTGTGACTTGCTATGTGCTTATGGGCTAGGGGGTAATTTTCCCCATAGGCCATCATTGGTTTTTGAATGTGTGTTACACAGCACCCTCAGTGCAGTAGCACAGGGGTGTCCTAGTGATCCCCAAACATAGACTCCACACCCTGGGACTGACTACTGTCTCCCTGGGTCTGTAAAGTTACCATTAACTTTACTAGTCTTAACTTAGGAACTTAACCAGTACAAACCATCTTACTGTGGAAGTACTGGTAGGGGCAATTAGATTTCCCCTGGGTCTGTTGTCGAGGGGGTACTGTCCCGTCCCCCCTCGCCGAGTTCTGGCTGGTGGCAGTGGATACCACGGAAATATTCCACCGGAATATTTCCCAATGGGATTTCCCATTGTTTTTGATGCACCACTTTTTGGTGCAATATTAAAGATACCGCCGGTTTATTTATTTAATATAAATTCACCGGTTGGGATTTTTTGCCGGAACTCGCCGCCAAAATGGTGTCTAGGTTCACTTCAGTAACCCTGAACCCGAGTCGAGCCTTTGTTCCACTTTTGGCGGGCTTCTGCACAGAAGCCCTCCAAAGTGGTGCCATTCTGTCTGGGTACCACAGGGGGTGCGGGAGGGGGTTTAGGCACCCTGGACTGAGTTTCCTTGCCAACTCATGTCGCACTCTAGTGTGATTGGCCCAAGTGGTGAGCCACCCCGCTCACCACTTAGCATGTTTGAGTGACAGCTAGGCTGTATGAATGGGGGTTTGCTGCATAAAAGCAGGGTTTTTGGGACTGGTTCTTCAGAAGTCGCCACAGGACCTAAGAAGCCGAAGAGGGAGAAGCCGAGCCGACCTGCCAAGACGACAGCACCGGTGAAGCCCTGCGGAACCGTCTCACCACTTTTCCCGACGACAGAGGAGATCTCCCGCCGGAGAGTCTTCTTCCCTTAACTGGTGGGGACAACCAGTTGCTGCCTTCTTTTCGCCGTCCCGAAGCATCTCGTGGCCGCCTTGCCTGTGCCAAGCACCCCGGCAACCGGGATACCACTTTTTACCTCAACCGCGAAAGAGGGGTAAAATCCTTTGTGACCGGAAAACTCCACGGCTGGCCTCATCCCTGGTAGGGCAACGACCTGCAGCTTTCCTCCACGTCGAGATCACCTCTTCCCCTGGACGACGCCGTGACTTGCACCCACTACCAGGAACGACTACCACCGCTGGAGGAATCTTTCCACTTTTAAAGGTACTGTGTTCCGCCCGGCCTCCCTTGCCACCGATTGTACGGGGTAGATTTAGCCCTCGGCTCTCGAACCTGGGTAGGTCTGGGACACCCTAACTAAACTTTTCAGAACCGTAGTATAACCTTTTTACTCACCTGCAAAGACTTGTGACATTGTGTGACCTTGGGCATATTTTTCGCCTGGCTCCCTCTAAAGCGGGCCCCGAACTAATTCTCCTTGTTCCACCATTGACTGTCTTTGCTAACCTTATGTGAAAAGTGTTTTACCTTACTGTTCTCTTTATTTCTGCCTTTTCCCTCCCTTGTTGTAATACTTGTTGGAGTACCATCTAACGTTAAGCGCTCACCTCTGGTTGGAAATAAGTGGTGTTAACTTAGAATTGTCCAACAAATGATTAGGGATGTACATATGAGTAATAGTAACTGTGTTTGACTTTCTTACCTTTTCTTTTGTGCTAGTGTAATTTATGAGTGTGCCTTTAATAAATAAGTTTATACTTTTACACCTAGCTATGGTCAGTGTTTGCTTGTGCTACTGTGCCTCTGTACCTATTGTGTATCCTCCGTATACTGCCTAACTCTTCTTGAGGGAAGTCTGACTGCTCAGCCACAGCTACCACAGTGAATCTGTGCGGTGCAGACTGCTACCAAGTGGGTTTACTGCCACACCTGTAGTCTTTTGCAGTGGTCCCAGAGGGAACTGCACAGGTTTCTGCCTAACACACCCATCCCCAGAAAGTCTGGTGGTACAGGCAGCATCTTCTACTGACATCAAGACTGCTTACCCTACCGTCCCACAGGACAGGGACGATAAGAAATACGATGCTATGGCTAAGAAAGTCTTTTCGGCATGTAGCATGGCGTTAAAATCTATTAATGCTACTTGCACCCTTGCTAGATTTAGCCATACACTTTGGGAGTGTGCTTCTACAGCGGCTGACTGCATCCCGGAGGGAGAAGAAAGGGAGGCGTTCCTAAAAATCATAAGGGACAGTAAAGACGCTATGTGCGAATCCCTCCAGACGGACATTGACTCGGCTGACAGTATCAGCAGAGCAATGGCGGCAAGTACAACAACCAGGAGATTTGCTTCATTGAGAAAGTCTGGTTTTGCCCCAGATGTGCAAGCCAGGCTCTTGAACATGCCATTTGATGGCTCTTCTTTGTTTGGGAAAAAGGCGGATGACAGTTTAGAAAAACTGCAAACATCAAAGGCAGCAGCAAAATCCCTAGGCGCTGCAATCCGTCAGACACCTTTTCGTCCCACAGGAACCTCTGCGAGAGGCAAGTCTTTTCGCTTCTACTCCGCATTCGGAAGAGGTAGAGGATGACCAGCTCAAAGGGGACAAATAAGAACTACCCGAGGTGGACGGGGTAGATATTCAAAAGCCGCAGCAGCAGCAGGTGCCTCTTTACCATCGGCATCTGCATCAGCCGCCCCTAAACCACTCTGAGGACTTCCCTCACAAGACACCTGTAGGAGGCAGGTTAACTCAACATCTGGCGGAATGGCAGGCTATCACGTCAGATGCTTGGGCATTGTAGACAGTTGCACAAGGTTACTGTCTGCCTCTCCTACGCATACGTCAGAGTCATCCACCGGGGATCAGCTCTCAAAAAGCTCCAGATCCGCTCCTCTTGCAGGAAATTTTAGACCTGCTAGAGAAAGGTGCCATAAAACCAGTACCTGTAGCGGAGAGGAACAAGGCCTGGTACTCCCCTTACTTTCTCATACCAAAGAAAGACGGAGGACTGAGACCCATCTTGGACTTGCGGGAATTGAACAAATTCCTCAGGAAAGACAAATTCAAGATGGTAACTCTCTCTCAGATCCTTCAGGCCCTTCAGTTCCAGGACTGGTTGGTATCTCTGGACCTTCAGGACGCTTATTTGCATGTGACAATCCATCTCAAACACAGGAAATACCTGAGGTTCGCAATTTGCAACTCTCATTATCAATTTCGAGTTCTGCCATTTGGGCTGACCTCCGTCCCGAGGGTCTTCACCAAGTTAATGTCGGTAGTGGCTGCAAGTCTAAGGAGGGAAGGGATTCACGTCTACCCCTACCTGGACGATTGGTTGATCAGAGCTGTATCTTCGGAACAAGCTCAGATCCAGCTAGATTATGTTTGCCACTCCCTTCACAGACTGGGCTTCTCCCTCAATTTAAAGAAGTCACAAATGATACCATCGCAGAGACTCCAGTTCATCGGAGCGATCCTGGACACTTCCCTGGGAAAAGCCTCGCCACCAGAGGTGAGGGCTCAAGATATTCTACAGATGGTCACCAAGTTTCAAAATGCCCAACGTCTCCCAGCCTTCGACTTTTTGAGGTTGCTAGGCCTCATGGCATCCTGCATTTTCCTAGTGCCAGAGGCTCGCCTGAGAATGAGATCTCTCCAGTGGGCACTGAGAACTCAGTGGTCACAATTCTCAGGGAGAATGACAGATCTTCTTCAGGTTCCCGACAGGGTGGCTCGAGACCTTCAGTGGTGGGCCTGTCAGGAGAACATTTTGAAAGGAGAGCATTTTTGGCAACCTTGGCCGGAGATAACAGTAGTCACGGATGCCTCACTTACGGGGTGGGGAGCCCAAGCCAACGACTTGACGAACTACGGTCATTGGTCTCCATCGGAGTCCAGACTACATATCAACCTGTTAGAGCTGAGGGCCATCAGACTTGCACTGAAGGCTTTTCTGCCATCTGTACAAGGAAAGAATGTCCTGATAATGACGGACAACACAGTGGCCATGCATTACCTCAACAAAAGAGGAGGCATAGGATCACTACCACTGTGCAGAGAGGCGATGCAGCTCTGATTTTGGGCAATCCAAGAAGGAATCTCTCTATCGGCAGTTCACCTAGCCGGAGAGAAGAACTTGACAGCGGACGCTCTGAGCAGGCAGAGCACAGTCTCCCACGAGTGGGAACTAGCTCAGGAAGTCCTTCAAGAGATCTTCGCCCTTTGGGGAACCCCTCAGGTGGATCTGTTCGCCACCAGTGTCAACAGGAAGTGCGATCTGTTCTGTTCAATGGAATTTCCCCCGAGAGGAGCTCTGGGAGACTCGTTCATAGTGGACTGGGAGTTTCCACTCCTGTATGCGTTTCCCCCAGTCCCTGTCATTCCTCAAATGATCAGGATGTTGAGAAGATTCCGGAAAACCATGATCCTAATTGCCCCGGATTGGGCCAGGAGAACGTGGTACCCGGACCTTCTAGACTTGTCCATCTGCCCTCCAATTCGACTTCCACTCAGAAAGAATCTGCTCTCACAGAAGAGAGGTCAAGTTCTCCATCCAGACATCAAAACCCTCAACCTTCACGCTTGGCTTCTGAAAGGCTGAGGTACAAGGATTGGGACCTCCCTGATGACGTTATGGAGGTGTTGCTTTCGGCAAGAAGGCCAGCAACACAATCTTTATACCGCTGCCGTTGGAACAGATTTTGCAGCTGGTGTAGAGAAGAGAATATCGACCCCTTTTCATGTGGTACACCAACGGTGTTATCCTTTCTACTCTACTTGGCAAATTCAGGCCTTCAAGTTGGCACTATCAAGGGCTATCTCGCAGCGCTATCCATCTTTAAGCGTACTGCGGAAGAACCATCCTATTTCAAGTTACCCTTGGTAATACAGTTTCTAAAGGGGTTAACTAACGTTTATCCCCCAAGACCATTCCAGGTTCCCCTATGTGATTTAAATTTAGTCCTAACTTTCCTGATGGGCACACCTTTCAAACCACTCCACTCTTGTTCGTTAAGGTTTCTTACCCCTAAGACTGTTTTATTAGTAGCACTTACATCTGCTAGAAGGGTGAGCGAGTTACAAGCTCTTTCTTGTAAACCCCCTCATACAATCTTTCACAAAGACAAAGTTGTTCTGCAAGTGAAGCCTAATTTCCTCACAAAGGTGGTTTCTGAATTTCATATCACACAGAAGATTACCCTTCCATCTTTCTATCCTCCTCCCCATCCGAGAAAGAGGAAGAGAGGTTACACAGGCTGGACCCAAGAAGGGCTTTAAGTTTTTACATTAGTAGACTGGCTAGGATAAGACAAGCAGACCAGCTGTTTGTAGGCTACGCAGGTCAAAAGCTGGGGCTACCGATAACTAAACAGACCATTTCCAGATGGATTATTTTAGCCATTTTGGAATGTTATAAACTGGCAGGAAAAGAGCCCCCTCAAAATCTTAGGGCTCATTCGACCAGAGGTATCGCAGCTTTATCGACCCTCAAAAGAGGAGTGCCGGTTCGAGACATATGTGCGGCTGCCACATGGTCGTCCGTCCATACCTTTACACGGTTTTACAACTTGGATTCCTCCTCCAGTCAGGAAACTAGGTTTGGAAGGGCAGTATTGCACTCTATTCATCAATAAGAGGAAGCATGAAGTCAGTACTCCCACCTCCAATAACAGAATACTGCTATGGGAGTCTATCTAAGATAAGGAATACGTCGGAGGACACAATCCCTTCGAAGAATAAGTTACTTCTTACCTTGTAACGTTCTTTCGATGGGATGTTCCTCCGACGTATTCCTTATCGACCCTCCCATCCATCCCCGCAGTACTACTTCCCTTGTTGTTGCAGCTTACGCTCCTGCAGGGTGATTAGTCTAGTCCAGAAAGAATTATTGTGGGCTACAAAACGTAACTGAGCAACGGACGCTACCCACGGCCTTTATAGGCAGGATGACGTTGATACGGCGGCTGTCGAGGGACATCGACTCGGCGGACGTCGACATGCAGCGCCCTCTAGAGAGAAATAATTTACGAGGCCAGCAAAGCTGGAAAAAGATATCTAAGATAAGGAATACGTCGGAGGAACATCCCATCGAAAGAACGTTACAAGGTAAGAAGTAACTTGTTCTTCTGTGCCGTCGATCAATTTTGGAAGGCATACGGAGACTGTGTGCGTTACAATGTTTCCAGATCAGCCAGATCCCTTCTCTCGAATACCACACACTGGGCTATGGCTCATGGTAGGTGGACAAAAAGAGGATCGGTTATGCAAACCACTATTCCTATCTTCATCCTCAAATGGATTCTCGTGAAAAAACTGTTTAAGATGTATTTTCCTGAATAGTTCCTCTATTTCAACTCTCGAGACAAATCGGTCGTAGGCAATGGTAGGAACAAACCCAAACCCTTTTTCCAGGACTGATATCTGAACTGGTGTGGGTCTGTACGATGACAAATTAATTAATAAGCTTTGTTGCTCCTTGTCACTGGTGGTTCGTAATCCCAATTTTGTAGGTCCTGATCTAAAAAACCAACAGAAGGTCCTCTCCCTCTAGGAAATGGGTGCGTATTCTGAGACCTATGTCTATTGGAATTCCCACGTCCACGACTGTTACCACGTCTCTGTTGTCTACCACCAGCTCCACGGGCAAATGTATCTTCATCCGAGCTGTGTGAACTGAACGAGGTGTTGGTAAACCTCGTGTTTTTTTGCTGTTGTGATCTGGGTACTCCGTCATAATGTTGATCAGGCACGTACCCCTCTTGGGTATAACGAAAAGCTTTCTCATGTGAAAAATCTGTGATATCTGTCTTGAGCAGTCTAATGCGATCTCGTACAGTTGATTATTTAAAATAATTAATTTCACAAATGATCTCGTCCAACCTCTTAGTGTATACTTCCAACGGCGCAAGTTTTTTGATGGCCTCTTCTAATTTGGTTAACTCTTCTAGTTGTTTAACTGACATCTCCTTTGCAGTGTCGATTGTTAGAATTAACCAATCCCTCCGCACTTATTCGCAATATAACTCCACCTAATGATGAATTCTTTATTATCCAGGAATAAATGCGGGTCATTCCTCACCACTAGACCTTGTGGTAAGACGCCATTGCGTAAATATTCCAACATAATAGTACCGTGGAGTTCTGTGCGGATGGATCTCTTTCGGAGTTGGAAAAGCTCATCCCAATTGCTGTTGGTCAGAGGAGAACTTTCTCCATCGTTGGAAAATAATTAAGATTTGGCCAATAATTCAGCTACATATTTATCATCATAGCTACGAGTTTTATCGGCCGCCATGGTTTGCTAGAACTTATCAGCACTATAACATACAATAGGTCAAGTAGTAGATCTGGAGTGTCCACAAAGTGTAACGAAGCTCAAAGTGAAAGTGATATACCCCAATTTAGAGGAAGGAAAAGAGAAAAACTCCCACGGACAACAGCCGTGCGAAAACGCCAAAACACAAGAGTAACAGGGGATACCAGGAATATCTGAGTACTGTGACCTGGCCTGGATAGAACATAGAGGAGATTGACATGGAAGGTCAGAGTACTGTTGTGTTTATGTGGTGAGTCCTGGCATAGGCACACGAAGAGCCCATAACAAATCCCTCCTTTCATTCCTTCCTAGTGTTTGTAGTAACTTCCTGGTTACCACTTCCTATTGCCAAACAGGAAGTGCATGATAACTCATGAGCTCTCTAGTGTTTGGGTGTGGCTGGTTATATAAGCCACACCCAAGATTCTTCCAGTGCTTTGTGTTGCTTACTGTGAGCTGTATCAGCAACACACTTGCCGTGCTCTGGATCAGCCAGCATCTGCTTACCTGCTCCGGATCATCCTGTTTCTGCTTACCTGCTCCAGATCATCCTGCTTCTGCTTACCTGCTCCGGATCATCCTGCTTCTGCTTACCTGCTCCGGATCATCGTGCTTCTGCTTACCTGCTCTGGATCATCCCACGTCTGTTTGCCTGCTCCGGATTATCCTACTTCTGCTTACCCGCTCCGGATCATTCAGCTTCAGCTTACCTGGTTCTTACTCCACCCACAGCTATGTCCAGTCAAGAGGGGACTTCTACACCGGCACCTGTAAGAACAAAGAAGAACAGCGTTAACACGTGCACATCAGTAATAGTGTGCATACTCACCGAATCTACCCGCGACGCTGGAATCCAGGTTAGTTGCACGATCGCACAAACCCCTGTAAGAAAGAAGAGACATTCATTGCGCTCGCTCCAATAACGCGGACACTTATTTCACTGCGCTCTCTCTCTCTACGCGGTACATACTTACCAAAAGCCTCCATACAAACTTACCTAACCACTAAGTCTCCAGTAGCGCTGAACCCAGAATCGAGGCGCTAATACCACTTAATTTCTCCTGCAAGGGAAAGGGAGAGACATTAGCAGACGCGCTCGAATTGAAGGCGCTGCGCAAACCTACCAGCAGCTAGCTTCTACACGGAGCGCTAATCACCCCCAAAAATACCACCAAACAAAGACAATACAGACAATTTTGGACACTCAACATTCTCCGCGCAATGTTCACTTGTGGGAAGGACTTTCTAGCCAGTGAAGAAACTGGTGCCTTGAACTCTCGGCCTCGCTGTGAAGGCATAAAACAGCGTTTGGCATCTAAACTCAGCCTACAGACACTGGCACTAATCACATGACTAAATCGCGCCCCTGCAAATGCAGGATGGAGTGCACACCCTACTAAAGATCAAGGTAAGCCCAAAGGGGAACATCACAGCACACAGTAAAGGGAAGGGAAGGGCCCAGGGGAATCGGGTGAATTTAGGTCTGAGTGTACACCTTGTATTTGACAGGTATTCCTCCGGGTGAAACAGGGGAAGTGAAGACTCGGGGTCAAGGGAGGCTCGTCCATTGCTTCTGCAGACACAGGTGAGTGTGACGCCCGCCGCCTCACAAGTACGGCACATGTGTTTTGCAGCTCTTAATGTAAAGACTTCTTCTGCCCAATCGCAGGCTAATAATGCCCATTGCTCAACATATATAGGTACGTGCACAATTAATTTTGTTTCCCATATATTATTGCTGCTTAGGAAGCTATCCAGTTACAGAACCTATTTTCGAGGGGATTGGGTCCTCCGACGTATTCCATATCTATGATATGTAATCACCACAGCTGTGCTGCTTCGGAAACTTTTTTCGGCGTCTGCGTCCTGCGTCGATGACGTCGATGCGCCGTCGTCGAGGACCTCCTCCGACGTCATCCGATGTGATAAGTAGGACGCACAACGCCCGTAGCCTCAGTTCTGTTTTTTCCGCGAACGTGTTGCTTCGTGATTCTCGGTTCACGCCTCGACTCTTTGGAGTTCTGTTCTTCGAACCTGTTAGTTTTGTGAAAATCCTTCGTGTGAAGATGTCTTCTACTTCGTCTTCGACCCCGCGTCCGGGTTTCAAGAAGTGCGGGGAGTGTGGGTCCAAGATGTCGGTGACGGACTCGCACGATGCCTGCCTCTGGTGCCTCGGGGAGGCCCACGACACGGATGACTGTATCGACTGCCAGTCGCTCACGTCCACAGCCTTACGCAAACGTAAGAAGAAGTTGTCGGTAGGTCGGGTGTCCAAGCCCAGGAAGTCGAAGTCTGCAGGGCTTTCGACGGATGATTCGAGGGGTGACTCTCCGCGTCATCGTCGGAAGTCTTGTGGGTCTCCTTCTAGGAGTCGGTCTCGCCACTCCTCAGCCTCTTTGAGGCATTCTCGGAAGCGCCGACACCGGTCGTCTTCCAGGTCCTCTTCGGAGGACTCTGCCCGGCACGTCGCTTACCCCACCAGCCGTGCGACGCCGGAGGAATGGGCTTCCTTCGGGAAGAAAATGCTGGCGATTCTTGAGTCGCAGGGTACTAAGCCATCCGCGCCCCCGAGTGGGGTTGGTCGTGAGAGGTCGAGAGACACCGCTCGCAAGAGTGTTCGGCACGAGTCACGGGAGAGGTCCCGTTCGGACAAGGGGACTCGTTCTCGACGTACCCGTTCCAGGTCCCGGTCCTCGACGCGTTCGAGACCGTGTGCACCTGTGAGGTCTTCGAGGAAGACATCGACGTCTGAGGCGTCGAGGGCGTCGACAGGCTTTCTCGAGGCTCCGGCTCCGAGGAAGTCGTTGAAGCCGTCGACGCTCAAGTCGTCGAGGGACACACTCGGGGCTCCTGCCTCGAGGGCTGTGTCGACGCCGCCGATGCTGGAGGCGCTGCATCTGACGTCGACGCCGATTTCCTCGATGTCGACGCCGATCCTCTCTGCGCCGATGCCGGTTCTCTCGACGCCGGCGCCGATTCGCTCGACGCCTTTCGTGTCGGAGGTACCCCGTGTCACGGGAGAACCCCCTAGGAAGGCTCTGGTTAAGAGCAAGCACTCTCGGGTGCCTTCTTTTCG
This sequence comes from Ambystoma mexicanum, assembly GCF_040938575.1. Lineage (NCBI taxonomy): Eukaryota > Metazoa > Chordata > Amphibia > Caudata > Ambystomatidae > Ambystoma > Ambystoma mexicanum. Next base: position 490,974,175 of record NC_090921.1, on the reverse strand, counting down.
CCACCTGGACTATATTTCAGAGGCGGATGAGGATTCTGATGGCCTGGTTCCTAGTCAGGTTCCAGATGAAATTGTCTCGGGCCATAGTCAGTTTGACGATTTGAGACAGTCACTGCATGATGCCAGTGGACTGGACACCTCTCCGGAGGTGGAGTTTTTTAGGCCTGAGCCTGGCTCTCATGCCGATTCCTCGTACCGGCGCCTTATGGCTAGGGTTTCTGAGTACTTGGGATGGTCTGCTCCCCCAGGGGAGTTTGTGCAGGATGATCTGACGGACATCCTTGATGTTGGTCCCCCAACTGATCCGGTACTGCCGTTCCATATGGCTTTACAGAGAAGGCTGGCGGCGGCTTGGACTGCTCCGGAGAGTCTCCCGGCGGTGGGCAGATCCTTGTCGCGAAAATACCGTCCAGCCAGTAGCTACCCCTGCTACTTGACCAGGCACCCCACTCCGGAGAGTTTGGTGGTGCAGGCGGCCACAGCCCCGGCAAAGCAGGCGTCGTACCCTACCATCCCTCCTGATAGGGACGACAAACGTTTTGATGGCTGGGCGAAGAAAGTGTTTTCTTCTGGTGGTATGGCGCTTCAGGCGGCCAACTCCATTTGTGCCTTGTCTCGTTTCACACACACTCTGTGGAACTGTGTTGCGTTAGCGGCTGAACATATTCCCGAAGGGGACGAACGGGATGGTTTCCTTGCTATGGTCCAGGATGGTAAGGATGCCATGTGTGAGTCCGTTCAGTCGGGTTTGGACTTAGCTGAATGCGTCAGTAGGTCCATGGCGGCGAGCACCGTGATACGCAGGTTTGCGTGGTTGCGGAAGTCGGGGTTTGCTCCTGATGTGCAGTCTCGGCTCCTCAACATGCCCTTTGACGGTGAACACCTTTTTGGCAGCAAGGCTGACGAGAGCCTTGAGAGGTTGCAGACCTCGAAAGCTGCAGCGAAGTCGTTGGGCGCTGCAGTTCGCCAACCTCCGCCTTTTCGTCCTAGGGGACAGCAGTGGAGGGGTGGTTCCTTTCGCTATTACTCGTCCTTCAGTAAAGCGAGAGGAGCTGGCAGTCAAAGAGGCCAACGCAGGGGTACCAGGGGTGGACGACAGGGTACCCGTGGTGCCAAGGCCGCTCGGGCAGTTGCCTCTTTGCCCTCAGGTAACGCCGCGGCCGCTCCCACTCAGTCATGAGGCCATGTCCCATAGTTCGCCGGTTGGGGGAAGGCTGGCGCAGCATCTTGTAGAGTGGCTAGCCATTACTTCAGATGTGTGGGTTCTGGAGATCATAACCCACGGCTACTGTCTTCCCTTTCGGCACAGGCCTCGCGACAATCCACCGGGGAACCTCTCTTTGCAGAGTCCGGATCCGCTCCTTGCGCAGGAAATTCAAGCCCTGCTGGAGAAAGGCGCCAAAGAACTGGTGCCTGTAGCGGAGAGGAACAAGGGATGGTATTCCCCTTATTGTTTGATTTCGAAGAAAGACGGGGGATTGAGACCCATCATGGACTTGAGCGGTTTGAACAAACTCCTCAGGAAGGACAAGTTCAAGATGGTTACTCTCTCTCAAGTCCTCCAGGCCCTTCAGCTTCAGGACTGGTTGGTGTCACTCGACCTCAAGGATGCTTACTTCCATGTGCCGATCCATCCCAAGCACAAGAAGTACCTGAGGTTCGCGGTTGGCGACTCGTACTTTCAGTTTCGGGTCCTGCCGTTCGGATTGACCTCCGCCCCGAGGGTTTTCACCAAGCTCATGGTGGTGGTGGCAGCGCATCTCAGGCAAGGGGGGATTCACGTCTACCCCTACCTGGACGATTGGTTGATCAGGGGGAGCTCTCCCGAGCAAGTCCTGGATCATCTGTCCGTCACCTGCCACTCCCTTCACAGGCTGGGCTTCTCCCTCAATTTAAAGAAATCCCATTTGACGCCAACACAGCGGCTCCAGTACATCGGAGCAGTGCTCGACACTTCCCTGGGGCAGTGTTTTCCTCCCCAGGTGAGGGCTCTTCACATTCAGCAGATGGTGCACAAGTTTCAGCATGCCCAGACGCTCCCAGCGTTCGTGTTCTTGAGGCTGCTCGGCCTCATGGCATCCTGCATTCTTCTGGTGCCAGAGGCTCGCCTGCGGATGTGATCTTTGTAGTGGGCGCTCAAGACGCAATGGTCGCAGTCCTCCGGCAGGATGTCGGACCCGGTTCAGGTGCCGCCCTCGGTCGCCCGGGACCTTCTGTGGTGGGCCGTCGAAAGGCAACTTGATGAAGAGGGTTCCTTTTTGGCTTCCCTGGCCGAAGGTGACAATCGTGACGGATGCATCCCTCACGGGTTGGGGAGCTCATGCCAACGGGCTGACAGTCAGCGGTCGTTGGTCTCCGTCGGAGTCCAGACTCCATATCAATCTGTTGGAGCTGAGGGCCGTCAGGCTAGCCCTGAAGGCTTTTCTGCCGACTGTGCGAGGAAAGAGTGTCCTGATCCTGACGGACAACACAGTGGCCATGCACTACCTCAACAAAAAGGGGGGGGCAGGGTCACTTCCTCTGTGCAGGGAGGCGATGCAGCTCGAGTTCTGGGCCATCCAGCAGGAAGTTTCGATCTCGGCAGTTCATCTGGCCGGAGACGAAAACGTGACGGCGGACGCTCTGAGCAGGCAGAGCACGATCTCACACAAGTGGGAGTTGGCTCAGGAGATTCTCCTGGAGATCTTTGCCCTTTGGGGGACCCCTCAAGTGGATCTCTTCGCCTCCAGTGTCAACCGGAAGTGCGAAAGGTTTTGCTCGCGGGAATTTCCTCCAAAAGGAGCCTTAGGAGACGCGTTCGTGGTGGAGTGGTCGTTCCCGCTGCTGTACGCGTTTCCTCCAGTCCCCGTCATCCCGCAAGTGCTGCAGAGGTTTCGGAAGTTCGGTTCCCGGATGATCCTCATTGCTCCGGCGTGGGCTCGGAGGACGTGGTACCCTGACCTTCTCGACTTGTCCATCTGCCCTCCGCGTCGTCTTCCCTACCGAGACGATCTACTCTCACAGGAGGGGGGTCAGGTTCTCCATCCAGAGGTCAGATCCTTCAACCTTCACTCTTGGCTTCTGAAAGGTTGAGGTATAAGGATTGGGACCTCCCTGAAGACGTGATGGAGGTGTTGCTTTCGGCCCGAAGGCCAGCAACAAAGTCTCTGTACCGTTGCCGTTGGCGTAAGTTCTGCGACTGGTGCCGAGTTCAGAATGTGGATCCTTTTGCATGTGACATCCCCATGGTTCTGTCCTTTTTACTTTCTTTGGCCCACAGGGGCTTGCAAGTGGGTACCGTTAAAGGTTACCTGGCGGCGCTGTCCATCTTTAAGCGCTCGTCTGAAGAGTGTTCTTACTTTAAAATCCCTTTAATTTCACAGTTTCTGAAAGGGCTCACTAATGTGTTCCCTCCGTCACCTTTCCTGGTGCCCGGTTGGGATTTAAACCTTGTTCTTAAGTTTATTATGGGTGCTCCGTTTGAGCCTTTACATTCTTGCCCTTTGAGGCTGTTAACTCTGAAAACTGTGTTTTTAGTTGCGGTTACAGGCACTTTCAGTTAAGCCACCCTTCACTGTATTTCACAAGGACAGGGTTGTCCTTAGAGTTCGTCCTTCTTTTCTTCCGAAGGTAGTGACGGAATTTCATTTGGCCCAGAAGGTTGTTCTTCCGGCATTCTATCCTCCTCCGCATCCTGGTAAGGAAGAGGAGAGGCTCCATAGGCTTGATCCTAGGAGAGCTTTAAGCTTTTATGTTTCACGCATGTCCCGGGTCAGAGTGGACGATCAACTCTTTATTGGTTACGCTGGAAAGCGTTTAGGGCAAGCTGTGACGAAACAGACTTTTTCTCGCTGGATTATTTTGGCCATCTCGGAGTGCTACCGCTTGGCGGGTAAGGACCCACCGGCTGGCTTGCGGGCCCATTCTACCAGGGGTATGGCTGCATCTACTGCCCTGCAGAGGGGTGTTCCTATTCGCAACATCTGTGATGCGGCCACCTGGGCTTCAGTACATACATTTGTACGTCACTATTCCCTTGATTCCATCCGAGCACAGGATCTGGCCTTTGGCAAGGCGGTCCTTTGCTCTGCTATTTGATTGGCTATTCTAAATTTTGATTCTAAATTCTTTCCCTCCTCCTTGCTGTGGTACTGCTTTGGGAGTCTGTCATAGATATGGAATACGTCGGTGAACCCAATCCCCTCGAAGAACAAGTTACTTTCTTACCTGGTAACGTTCTTTCGATGGGATGGTCCGACGACGTATTCCATATCGCTCCCGCCCTGCCTTCCACGCTGCAGAATTTCTTTGCGATTGCAGCTTACGTTCCGCAAGGCTTTGTGTCTGACTGGCAGTTGGCTAGTGTCACACGTTCTGGGGGAAAAAACTACAACTGAGGCTATGGGCGTCGTGCGTCCTACTTATCACATCGGATGACGTCGGACGTCGGAGGAGGTCCTCGACGACGGCGCATCGACGTCATCGACGCAGGACGCAGACGCCGAAAAAAGTTTCCGAAGCAGCACAGCTGTGGTGATTACATGTCATAGATATGGAATACGTCGTCGGACCATCCCATCGAAAGAACGTTACCAGGTAAGAAAGTAACTTGTTCTACTTAGGTAAGTTTGAATTTTGTCTTCATTTCCAGTGGAGCCCAGGCATTAAGTTTCAAAAGTGGACACATTCAATCCTTATTTCATGGTAAGTGCCTAATCACTTCTCATACCTTACCTTTTCCTTTCAGCAATGATATAGCTGAAAATGATACAATAGGTACCTTATTCTTTCGTAGTTAGTACAAGGCTATTATTTTCTTTTGTCATATTTTTGGCTTGCAAGCAACCAGTTGGGTTGCACATGTTGAAACGGCACAATTTAGCTCTCATGTTAACTTGGGTTATTTTCTTTTTTTTTTTTTTCTCTCTTGTTGCTTGCTGCCATGCATTTGACTGAAACATAACTGGCGGTATGGTACTGATGACTAATAATTGTTTATTCACAATTCCTGTTACATACTATGATCACACATTATGAATTCAATTCGGCTAATGTGCATATAATTTTGTGTTGCTTGTCTAATGACCAATTGTCCCCATTGTGCTCTTTGTGTACGTTGGATGCTTTCGTATTGGACAATACCTGTACCGCAATACTAAATATATCTGTATATCATGTATTCATCCTCAGAGGAAGAGCCTTATGTTTCGAAACACATGTCAGGCTGTCCTGCAACTAATTAAACATTTGCACAAATTGCACTTTTCTTGCTTGTTGACAGTGCGCAGAGTGGAAGCAAAACTCTCTTTGTTTACAATTTCACATACCGTGGATATTCTGGCAGGCTTTCCACACCCGACTTTCCCCTGCAGCTCAGTCATCTGCAATTTCATTAGGATATAGCGCTGGCTCTCACTTTGTCTTTTTCTGCCCTCTGCTTTACAATTCTACACAGAATAAATACCCTTGTTTACCTGCAGAATAGGGCCGACTTCTATGGCGCCCTTTTCCAGCAGGACCTGAACTTCTTCCAGCAGGATGCGCAGGAGTTCTGGGGACAGGCATCAGCTTTTCGGTGGGTGGTATTGCGGTGGCTGTGAAACTTGATGCAGTAGCCGTGGGCAACGTTCTTTGGCACCAACTAGTCTGATGTGATCCCCTCCCAGGCGTGGATGAATGATGACAATCGACTTCCGACGTGGGAGCTGTGGAAGCGGACCCAAACCAGCGAGTCACTTTGAGGTGGTGGCCGGGGATCCTCTAGGAGTAGAGTTCTGTAGTGTTTGCCTACATTGCACCAGACAGTGCAAGCCATAGAATGTTAGGGTAGCCTGGAACCTGATGATCCCTGAGGGTTCCAGGAATGACAGTTAAGCACTGCAGGATGGGAGATGAAGCTGGAAAGAGTGCTTACCTGTTGCTCCCCAGTTATTCTAGCCTAATCCCTGTAACAAAGAATAAAGCTCCTACTTTTCTTACGTGAAGGCTCCAGAGTCATCACTGTCTCCTGTCTGCTTCCCGGACCCCGATACTACAAGTTGCTGCCTGTACCTTTGCCCCTACAAGGGCCTCTTTGTTGATATTGGTTGTTACTAGATGAGCCTTAGCCGGAGGACCAGGGGGTACTCCCTGAGCTGTATGAGCTGTATTTTTCCCGCTGTCCATGGGGACAGCGGGAAAAAGATTGGCCACAAATGGACTGGCGTGAGTTAGAGCCTTCACGGTGGTGGAATGGCTTGGACGTGATCTGGCTGAGCGACTTTAGTGTTCCGTGTTCTTTTTTGGCAGTCTCCAGGGCGTCATCAACAGCCTTCCCAAAAAGGTTGGAGTCTTTAACTTGTTTTTTAATTAGAGATGCCTGAATTTCGGGTTTTAAGCCTGAGTTCTTTAGCCAGGCATGTCTTAAGTAAATTCCCCTGGGCTAGGTTGCGTCCAGCGGTCTCAGCAGAGTACAGAGTGTTCTTCATTATGTTAAGGGTAACGCGCTTGCCCTCAGCCACGACCGCCAGCAGGCGTGATCGGGTGGGCTCTGGGACATCTTGAAGGCCATCCTGGCCTAGGCCCCATTGGACATCGCTGTAACTTGCCAGGAGAGTGGTATAGTTTGCGATCCTAGTAGAGTAGGCTGCAGAGGCAGTGACCCGTTTACCCAGGGCATAAAGCTTTATGCCGGGGACAGTGAAACCCCTGCCCTCTTCTGAGTGGTAGTAATCACCAGTGAATCCGGTGTAGCATGACCCCTTATGTAGAGTGGGTCGGATGGTGATGGGCGGAATAACTTTTCAACTCGGGTTCACTGTCCGTAGGAGTGACGGCGATAGTGAGGAGGGGGCCAGGCACCTCTTTATAGAGCTCAGTAAGGGGATGGCTTGACTAGTCGGAGGCTTCCCCTTGAGGATAACCTCAACAAAGTCCGTGTCTGGCGCTGCCTCATGTGTTGCAATCTGGAAATGATCAGCTGCTCTTTTTAAAATAGCATTGAACAACATATGGTCGTCAACAGGTGACAAATCCCTCTATGGAGGCGAAGAAGGGGGACCTAGACAGATTATGTCCGGGTCAGGGGTATGCGTTGGTGATAGCCAAGGACCCTGATCCCCAGACTTATCTTGATCCCCGTCTGCGTCCTGATCAGCTGTGTCTTGTCCAAAATCCTCATAGGTATCCTCCTGTATTGGGTGCTCTGGGACATCTACGATATCTTCCTGGTGTCCCTGTGCATAGACGGGGTGTTTCTGCAGTTTGCAAGGCATGGGGCAAGAGTCCTCTTCCCTGGGTCTTTTGGGTGTAATGTACCTGTCAGAAAAGTCAATAAATTGTGCCATTTTGTCCATGTATTGTTCAAACCTCTCCCTAGTCCATAGGGAAGCTGTCTCTCCCTAGTCCATAGGGAAGCTGCAGAAGGGTCTGGAGGTGGAAAAGGTTGAACGGAAGGGTGGGATTTACCTAATAAGGCCTTAGAGAGTGGCTGGGGGGCTTCAGAATACTCTGGTTGAATCGAAGGTCTTGACGCGCCTCACTCGGAGGCCTTAGGTGCTTGTGTCTCTTTGGACGGTGTGTCGATGATGGTATGTTTTTTTAGGGTGAACGCTCGTTCCAAAGGGATGCCCAGTCGCATGCCACCAAGGCAGTGGCTCCACGGGCACCAAACCGCGAGGTTCGGAATGCACCATCTACATTTTTGGCGCCCCTATTGGCATTGTGCACTTCTTCGACGTCTAAGAGTCCTTAGGGGTTGTGTGATTTGGTATCTGTGGTGCGTGGGTGCCCTTGTCACCAGGGTGTGAACTCCCCATAACAGAGCTGGTGGCCTGTCAGTCAGGGCGGGCACTTAGGAGCCTATAGGCTCTGCTGAGCTGTCGATGGCTTCCAATTCAGAGCCATGGCTGCCGACGGATTTCTCACCGCCCAAAGCAACAGCGCCAACGGGGGAATGGCTTTCAGCCTGCATAGCGTAAACCGCCCACTGTTAAGTCCACCTGTCTTTCAACGTTTTCGGGCAAAACAGCTTACAGGACTTGCTTGAGCGCTCGTCATGGTCTCGAGGAAGATACCGATTGCAACGGCGATGGGTCTCCTTCCAATGAAAGTTGCCGTTACACGATGGGCAAAGTTTAAAGGGCGTCTTCTCCATAGCAGACGGTAGCGGCAGCCAGACCAAGAATAGAAAGAGAGGGGTAAAGGAAATACATGCTTAGAGAAAAAGTAACCCAGGGCCCCACTCTCCCTACTGTAAGGGCCTTGCTGAAGGGCTAGGGCCACGCGGTCAACAGTCGAACAGTTACCAAGCAGGTGTAAATGTCTTCGCGGTAGGAAACCCACGAGGCAGTAGGTGAGAAGATTAGTCGGTAGACTAGACGACCGTACGGGACAATCTAAAACTCTTGCGAGCTCTGCATAGGCGACCAACTAGGTTAGCAGAAAAAAACAATCTGCGGGACCTCGACGCTTGAGGGATTTTGGGTACACTACACCTCACATTAGGGATAGTGTTAGTCACGGCCATGTAGACGTCCCCTTTCGATCTTCCAAAGAAAGATGCAATACTCTGCGATTTCCACTAGATGTCGGACTATATGCACAGAATGCAATGCTAAGGAGATTCACAAGCATCATAAATGTATATATTAGTATGGTAGTAAAACGTATTCGTTTTATTGACTAGTGTGAGCCCAGGCCTAATGAATTAGTGTATTTTTGTACTCTCCTGTCTAACTGGGTTTATTTGAGAGCTCTGTGCATCCCATTGTACCATTTTACCATGCCCACTAATCCTGAGGTTTAAGCATAAGTGCTCAGTTTACTGCCTTGCTAGAGCTTGGCTAGACCCCAGTGTCTAAACTCTGCTTACTATAATAGGGTGGCTTACCGGAAATCCAAACCAATTGGGGACCTATGGTTGAATCCAGTGGTTTGGAATTTTGGTAAAGGTTCACTGGAGTGATCGAATAGTTCCTGTTACACTGAATTGTAGGCTTTTAAAGTCTTAAGCCTGTAAACACTTACTAGACTTGTATAGCATGGACAAATTCACTATTAGCACAAAGTAGATTACCTGAAATGTTTGTGATTTGAGTAGGGGGCTACTTGTTCTGGTACTAAGGCAGAGCCAATACAAGAGCTTATCGATCATCTGGGCTGGCAGGAAAGCTCAGGGGCAACAAGTGTCTTGCAAGCAAGTCAACGACGAGCAATACGGTACGAATCCCGGTCCCGGGTGTCCGTTATTTAGCGTGCAATAAAAGATTAATTAATTCATGGGGTCAATGGCTGTTGCCCTCCCCACGGATGGGTTAAATGATGCTGCGGCAGATTTTGGTAATAGTAGGCCTGTTAATTGTGCCCTGAAGCAAAAGAGGATCTCTCTACTCCACCGTTTCCACCTCTGAATGCAGAGGCTTGTCTTGATGTGCTAAAGGAGAAATGTAGGCTCAAAGACTTGGAATTTCAATACAGGTTTGCTTAATTCCAGGCTGAGAGGGTGGGGAAAGACAATGATAGAGAGGAACAAGAGAGGTACAGGGCTTTCCAGCTTGTGAACATATGTATGGTGACTGAGTTGGCCAGAGTATCATAAAGGTCACCAAACAGGTACTCTTGAGAGGGTAAGAACTGCACCCACCCTTGCGGTGCAGGAGACCAAGTAACTCACTACACCCCGGACTTGAGTAAAAGGTAGGGAGATATACCAATTCCGGTTCTCTCCATAGACCCAGCAGTTCATACTTGTGGTGTGCACTTCCCTGGGAACCAGTTACCTGCAAGGCGTAGAAGAAGCATGGGTGCACCTAAAGCAGTTTTCTGCAGTGGGAGCCACCAACTTGATGGAATCGAAATCTGAAGGTTGGAGAAAAGACCAGTATCCGGGTCCGGGTCCTAAGAGTGCAGTTCCAAGCCAAAGCATACAATCTAAAAGCAATCCAGGCCAAAAGTGCAGGCAATCTAAATACTACAGCAAAGTTCGCAAATCCAAAAGGCAGGTCCAAAAACAATCTGGGCTAGATAGGAAACAGAAACCAGGGTTTACAGAAAGCGAGGCAGGATGCAAAAATAACAAGGTGACAGAGGAGCAGGGATAAAGAGGAAATAGGCAGACAAGCAGGAAACCAGCAGAGGAAATAACATGGAACACCAGCAACGAAGGAGTCATTGAGAAGTGGCTCTCCATGCATCACCACATCCTTTACTGATGTCCGGATGACGACGCTCAGTGTATGGTATTAAGTGACTCTAGGAATCATGGGGAACAGTGTCCCAGGCACCGACGATCCCTCAGACACCACAGAAAACGGCAGGTCAGTCTCTGGCGTCGGCAAGTTCATGAGACAGTGTTTCTGGTGAGCAAAGCTGTAATGGGGCTTCTGGGTAGGAATGGTCCTGCGATTCAAGGATCTGCTAAGTGTGTATGATGAGAAAAATGATATAAGTGAGTATGACTGCTTTTTACTTTGCGTGCAGTTCTGACTGCACTGCTTGGATACCCAGCAGGCTTCTGCAGAGTGGATGCAGTGCCATCCTGGAATGCAATTGGCTGACAGAAAAGAACAGCTTAGACAGGCTCTTCTCGAAGTTTGAGAAGACTCCTACCCAATACCTAGAGGTTTAGAGACCACAAGAAAAATGTCACTTGGGTAACCTATGTAAATGGCTCCTTTTAAAATCTGAGAAGGTCGGTTGAAGGCCGTAAAGTGACCACTTTTGAGGGCATAATGAACTTCGACATGCTTGAGAACATTTTCACATCTTGTTCCCCAGAGATAAAGCAGCATCTAGCTAGATCCTAAAAATGTGGCTACAGACCTGTGGGTCTCCCACAGGGCAAGGGCGCTTCTCGCAACCTGAGTAGGGGAAGAAGCAAAAAGAGAAAAACAAGGGTGGGACTACTGATAAAACTGGATCCCACAGGCCCACAAAAAGAATAAGGGGTACACCAGTGGGGTCATGGAGAGGGTAATGAGAGGCACCATCTCAAACAGGAATCATACCTCAGTAAGCCTCCCTAAATACACATGCCCTCAGGTTCTTGTGTAGCCTGTAGAACAAGGGATATGTGAAGGGGAACCCCAGATAGAAGTATTAGGCTTTGGGGGTCCACTCTGCAAATCTAGCCTTCTCTTATGATAAAGGAAATATACCCACATGAATGTCCTATTCTTTGTCCAGAGGTTTAAGAGCAGAGGTTACTCTAGTGTCTCTTGGGTCCTGGGAGCAACGTGCAGCTACAGCAATTGCCACCATCCCTGACCGCTGTCAGGAACACTAGGGCCAGTAGCACTGTCGTGGATTTACACTTGTTAAACTATCAGATCTTGCCAGAGCTCCCCTGAGGCACACCAAGCTGGCTAATGGCTTCCCTCAAATGTTTCCAGTAATGCCCGTCCCCTTAGCAATAAATGGAGGAGTGATTAGGATTCTTCTGAATGTTCAGAGGCACGTTCCAGGTAGAGTTCTGCTGGGAAACTATCTCAAAGAGCTAGGTCTCGTGGGTGACTGTTAGTAAAGATTTATTTTGCTGCTTTCCCTCCATAGACATCTATTGAACCACCCAATGTATTGCTCTGACCTGACTTTAGGACTCAAATAAAGCCTTTTTGATATGATCTTGAAGCAACAGAAAACAAAGCGGGCTGAACTTCATTAGGAAAGTCTTTCTAGCCTGAGAACATTGCTGCCATTGGTGTCCATAGAGAGGGGCAATTGCCCCCGTCCCTCAACTGGCTGCTTTGTTCCCTGTGATTGATAGATCCCCCCACCCTCTGGCAAATAACTGTTTCCAGGAGCCTTAAAGGTGCTCAACCACCCAGCCGGAGTTTGCACGTTTGCAGTCTATTTGCTTGGCCAACGTGATCTTTTGGCCTGAAAGGGACACCCCGGTAACCAATGGGCCATGAATATCACTGGGGTGAGGGCCATCACTATTAAAAGCAGGCTACCTACATGGTGGGCACACTATTTTCCAAATGTGCCGCTCACACTTGTCTAGAGAAAAACTTATATCCACTAGTTTTCTTTAAAATGTGTTTGTTTTGTTGTGTGATTTTTGTGTCCCTTCCTTTGTGTTTTTTCACAGGATATATTTCTAAAGCCGCTATATTTTTGTCAAACTGACTAATCACAAATGAATGTTAGTTACGCTAACAGCAGTTATTAGAAAATTACACTGTGGGTTCATCGGTGCCAACTTTTGATTTTCACTGTGGGGGCACAAATTCTCCCAGCCGCGTCCTGAATACAAAGCAAGTTTCCAGCACAACCCATCTCTGACTGCTTCTCTATCGACTATCCTGCTCTCCTCACTAAATCTGGTAGGAAGAAGTTTAAAAAGGACATCCTGGTCTCCAACCCTGGCCTCCCTATCGCTGACACCTTTACCAGTGCCTCCTCCAGGCAAACTTTCACCGACATCCTCTTTGTCGTTCCCTTACCAGACCTATGGACTCTACATATGGTCTCTGTGCTCTCTCCTTTCTCTTCTTCTCCCATTAATGGTGGCACCTGGTGGGAGGCCCTCCTGGCCTCCTTCCACTCCTCCAAGATCATCATTAATGTTTATCTGAATGGCACCGTCTTTGTCCAAGGCCCTCAGGCCAACCTTCTCCTCTTTAATAGACCCTTCCCGCGCCTCAACAATTTCCTTTCTTCTCCTGCTGTGCCCTCGCCCCTGCCACAGCTTTCTCGCCTTCTCCTGCTGCCTCCTCCTTGGCTACCTTGCCCTCTCCTCCTTCCTTTTCTGCCACCCCACTGGCTTCTTCTACACCTCCGCTGGGCGTACCTCTGATTTGTACCCCTCCCCGGAAGTCTTTCAAGGGTGGCAACCTTCTGCATATTGCCACTCTTATCTGTCGCTCAGCTGTCAAACACTCCTCCGACATCGGCCGCCTCCTGGAGGAACTGGACCTTGATGTCCTCGGTCTCACCGAGACATGGTTCACGTCCAGCTCTGTCACAAGCTTTGACACTCTCCTCCCTGACGGCTACAAGATCCTTTCTGCGCCCAGTTCCAACCGTCCCGGAGAGGGTGTAACCCTCATCTTCCCCGAGTGGATTCCTGCCTCTGTCATTCCTACACAGGCCTACTCCTCTTTCGAATGCCTCGTCTGCAGGCTCTCTCGCTACTAGCCATTCCCTTATTGTGGCTATCATCTATCGGCCTTCTGGTCAGATCTCCTCCTTCCTCTCTAAGTGGGCGGACCTCTCCTCTTCCCTCCTGGTCTCGACCACTCAAGTACTCCTTCTTGGAGACTTGATCATCTACCTGGACGCTTTCTGTCCTTCCTCTGGACTCTTTCGCAACCTCTGCAACTCTCTCTCACTCTCTATTCTCCCCTCCGGCCCGACTCATTCTGCAGGGCACACTCTGGATGTTCTGATCTCCTCAGACCTTCCCCTTTCTATCCCTCTCATCACTCCTCTCTCCTGGAGTGATCACTTTCTCCTTTCCTCCCAGCTCACCCTCTCTACCCCTAAGGCCAAGCCAATTCCTGCACTGCCACCCACCTTCTCGGTCTTCCGACCGATGAAGCGCGTGTCAGTTGAGGAGTCCGCCGCCACTTTCTCACCCCCTATCCCAACTTGGCTGACTCACACCCTGACACAGCCCTTTCCATGCTCCACTCTGCTACATCTGATACTCTCGATGTTCTTGCCCCAGTCATGGGGAACCACCTGAAGCCCAAAGCCAAGTGCAACTCCTGGTACGACTCAGGCCACGTCACCCTCAAACGCAAATGCAGGGTGGCTGATAGGAAATGGTGCACTTCTGGTACATCCTCTGACAAACTGGCCTGCCTCATGCTCCAAAGGCAATACCGCCTCTCTGTCCTCACCAAGAAGAGAGCTCACATCCAAGCCCGCGTCTCTGCAGCATCTAACAACTCGGCTGCACTCTTTAAAATCTGCAAGGAACTGGCCAATCCTGCTGCAGTTTCTACCTCTCCTGTCCCTTCCCAGGCCCTCTGCATGGCACTGGCTTCTCATTTCATCTCAAACTCAGGACAACCGGTCCTCTCTCTCCTCCTCTCCCCTCCCTTCCTCTACTCCCTTCTCTTCCTCTGGCCCTTCTTCGGCCACCTCTCCCCCCCTCCATCTCTGCCTTTCCCCTGTTCTCCCCAGACAAGGTTTCTAGACAAGTCCGATCTATGAAAGTCACGTCAAAACAGGGTCATCCCTGTTCCTCCAAAACCATCAAGGACCACATTGACTCCCTGGCTCCTGCTCTGACTGACTTCTGCAACCACTCCATCGCCACTGGAGTCTTCCCCTCCTTCCTGAAGCACTCCCTTGTGCACCCTCTTCTTAAGAAACCCTCTGTTGACCCGTCCTGCCCGGCTAACTATCGCCCAATCTCCATCACTCCTTTCCTGGGCAAACTCCTAGAAAAGCTGCCCATCTCCCAGCTCAATCTTCACACTGAATCTGTTGGTTGTCTCCACGATCATCAGTCTGGCTTCAGAGATGCCAGAAGCACGGAAACTGCTCTCCTGAAAATCTGTGAAGACCTAATCTCCAACCTTGATTCCAACACCCTCTGTGTCCTCATCTTACTTGATCTCTCCTCTGCCTTTAACACGGTCAACCATGCCATCCTGCTCAACTGACTCTGTGCTAACCTGGGGATCACCGGTCAGGCCCTGGCGTGGCTGACTTCTTACCTCTGAACGACCCTTGCATGTTCTACTTGGGCCCTTCCTCTCCTCTATCTCCATCTCTACCTGTGGTGTTCCCCAGGAGTCTTACCCCTCTCCCTGGCTGTTCAACCAATACCTGGCACTTCTTGCCTACCGCATTGCGCTCTCTGCCCCAACTTCCAGTGCTATGCGGATGACACACTGCTCATTTTCAGGCTACCTTCAGCCACCTCTTCTCCCTCTCTCATCTCTGACTGTCTGTCCGCCGTCTAGGAATGGTATGATGCCAATGATCTCTGCCTTAATGCCAGTAAGACTGAGATTCTCCTCATCGGCACACCCGCTCCCTCCTTTCCTGTGACCCTGGCCGGCCTCTCTTGGCCCTCCTGCTCCCACCTGTGAGGCTAAAAACCTCAGGGTCATCTTTGACCCCACTCTCTCCTTCTCTCCTCACATCTCTGCTGTCTCTAAGAAGTCACACTACCAGCTGCACCTCCTCAGAGGTATTCTTCCTTTCCTCTCCTTCCCCCAGAAGCTCACTGTTTCCAGAGCTCTGGTTCCCTCTAGGCTGGACTATTGCAACAGCTTCTTTCTAAATCTGCCTGCTTCTACTCTCTGCCCTCTGCAACTCATCCTGAACAAGACAGCGAGACTTGTCCTTGGCCTCAAGCCCAGGGATCGTATCTCTCCAGGACTGAAATCTCTTCACTGGCTCCCAGTGGCTGCGAGGATTAAGTTCAAAACCCTCTGCATTGTCCACAAGGCCTTCTGGGGTCTGGGGCCTCAATACCTCCAACTTCCTTTACATAAATATCTTTCTTCTCTTACTCTTTGCTCATCTGCCTCCAACTCCCTCAGGGTCAGTTGCTTATCCAAGCAACAAGTTGGTGGTAGATCTCTTTCTTCGGCCGGGGCCTCCCTCTGGAACAGTCTCCCTGCCTCCCTGAAACTTGAGGATAACCATTTCCGGTTCCGGAAGCAACTCAAAACCTTTCTCTTTGCTTCTGCCTTCTCTCCTACTCTCCCCTGCTGAATTTCCTGCCTGAAACTGAAACTGCACTGGTTACCTGGCCGCCCTCTGACCTCGGGCCCAGGTCTCCTCCCCAGCCAGTCGCACACCTGTACTGCCTCCTGGCAACCTCCACACTGTTTTCTGTCTCCCTACAGTCCCACTACCAGCACTTGATACCTGTTTGTCTGCACTTAATATTGCACTTGCCACCAGCTGGCTGCACTTTTACTTATGATTTAATTATTATCCCATGTACTGCACTGTCCCCTCACCCCTTGCCCCCCGCACTTTTCCCCTTCCCATGCACTTGCGCAATCTGATTGACACCTGGCCTAGTAGGATTGTTGTCTCTGTCTCCCTCTGTTCCCCCTCCCTTGCCTCGTCAAGCCTTGAAACACATGTGTATAGGTGCGTTATAAATGACATATCATATCATACCTTGCATAACACATTTTATAGCACTTGTTTTTTTTAATAAGAAATTGCAAAATGTCATAAGATTTGAAGCCAGTTTTAAATATATAACATTTTAGCGACAGTCATTTAACCTGCTGAGCTACCCATGTAGCCTTCTAGGGCAGGGCATCATCATCAGCGTTCCGGCTCTTGCACGCATGTACACGAACCAGGAAGCGCTCTTTGATTTATGGTTTCTGTTTGTGCTATGTAGAAGCTGGAGCGCTGGGAGGAAACATCAGGACGGGGGTAGATGGTACATTCATTTATTAATTTGTATGTATGTGTGTATGCTTGTGTTTTAAAAATGTCCTGGGGGGGTGGGGCGGAAGGACCCCTCCCTCCAGACATCTTGATTGGTTTGGGCTCCCTTGATACGCTCCATCACACTGAAATATTTGCAGGAAATATTTAAGCCCCTCCAATTAAAAAATTCACCAGCCGCCACTCGGATGTACAGTAAGAAACCGTAAACAATTCAATAGGGGCAAGTGAGATTCATGCAACCATTGCTAAAGAACCAAAGGAGCAGTTGCCTCCTTTCACCCTGTATGCAATGCCTTTATGTGATATTTGATCTGTTAAACAGACTGTCTTTGATTTTCATTTGAAACTGAGGTATGAGTGATAACTGTTAATCTGACTCTTTTTGACTGGCTATTTTTAAACCTGAGCTGGAAGTGATGTCTCTTCTGCCAAATACCACCTCTAACTACTCATTATTTGAATCTGAGCTGGGAGTGATGTCTGCTTGAGTTAAAAGAAGGCAGTCGCTTGCTAAGTGCATAGGGCAATTTTGCCACTGTTGAACATGAGTTAACTTTTAAGGATGTAGGTTAACTTGATGCAAAACATTTTAACCAGCTTGGTAAAAGTATAGGTATACTTAAACCAGTTTGGCCTGTTGACCCTTATTTGTTGTGCCATCTGCCACCCCATCTTGTAGTATTTGTGCCCCCCGGTTTGCCTCCCCAATACCGATTTCTAGTGATGCCACTGATTGCTGGACCTCTATTAGCACAGTGTATACTCTACATGGCGGATGTTTAATGATTTACGTAGTGCGTGTGCTCAGCCAATAGAGGACCAGCAATGTGAAAATCACTGCTGGGTTTGGGTAAACAGGCTCTTCCTGACTTGCTGTTGATGCAACAGAAGACCCTCACATGTCTCGCCTTGCCCCTGTGGCCTGCCTGGCCCTCTGCCATGAAAGGCCTTGCCTGCCTTCACCTGGCCATCGTCACCAGCCTTCGGCTCGCAAGGTAAGCTTGTGGCTGAAACTGGAGGGTGGTGAGAAGAGCTCAGGCTGTGCTACGAAGTGCCACCATGCTCACATTTATTTGGCGGATGGTTGTTAATTAATATAAATGAATATACCACCAGCTCCACATAAGGACTTCATACTGTGGCAAAAATATGATCTAGATAAACAATGAAGAGAGAGGGTTAATAGGTGCAGAGTATCAGCAAACAGGTGTATTTTCCCATGCAAAGAAAAGCAGACATTGGTCAAAAACTAAATGGCCATTGGCCACCAGGGGGCACACGGATGAGCTCTACCTCCATGTGAGCTCCCACTCCTATGGTCCATGAAGTGGTCTGAGCCCCCACTCAGTAAGAAACTTGGTGTAAGGCTTTGGGAACATACAACCCCCCCTCCTCCCGCCACCCTACTCCCCCCACAGCTGAGTGAAAATCCGGAAGGAATTTGTCTAGTACTCCTCGAGAAATTGCCTACTTCGCAGATGTGTGAAGCGACCTAGACCAGGCACGGCCCGTGACCACGAAACCCAAAGCACCTTGGCGCCTAGTGCGCAGATAAAGCTCCCAGCGTGAACTCTGCGACGGAACGACATCACAGGAGAGGCCTGAATTGGAGGTGTTGCTCCGTTGAGAAGGCACCCCACCCGTGACCGGCATAAGAATCACCCATCCCCAACACAAATGAGACAAGAAGGCGCCGAAGTCAGCACGACTGTGGCACAGTGCTATTCATTGAATTGGAGGTGAGCCTGCCCGCACCTCTCCCACGTCAGATCCTGTGGTGCGCACAACTACTTTCCCCCTCTGCGGCGTGCCTCGCATAAAGGGCAGCGCACTCCTGGCCTGAGGGATCCTAAGTGGAAGCGCGGACCGCCATGTAGTAGGGAGCAAAGCTGTGTGCTCACCACGGCACACAAAATGCACTTTCTTGGCGCCGCTGTCGCAGATATAAATGGTTACTGAAAACCCCTACTCCACAGAGACACAGACTATGGACCCTTCTGAACTGGTGAGCCGTTCGAGGCCCACGATCCGTCCTGTCCAGACTGTGTTTAATCCCTTAGGAGAGCACATATAATATTGGAGGTGAATCCACACTGGTGGACCTCTCCCTCCCTGAGCCCATACCCTGGCCGCCCTACATAAATCAGTTGGTGCCATGTGAGCCTCCCCATCTCTGTCTACTGATCGAAATACTGACTATTGATCCTATGCACATCACACGTCAGTGAGTGTCCTTATTCCTTCTGTGTTCCTGGAATCATTCTGGGGCCGTTTTACCTGGATGTGGGCGGGATCAACCACTGTGAGACAACCAGGTTGCGGCCCGAGCCAAGGGGGAGAAGCTGTGGGCCTGATCCCCTCACATATGAGAACTGGGTGGACAAAGCTTGGAAGAGTCAAATCACCCCCGGTACCCAACACGATTGGAAAGGAGCCCAGGTCCCCGGAAGTTGCACTACAGTCCCACCTGACAAAGGTTGCAGGAGTAGGAACATTAGAGACCCCCCACCTAACATTTGAGGGGAGCCACGGACCAGACTCTGAAGGCCCACCAGCCCCATAGGACCAGTAGGACAACGTAAAATGGGCCTCTCACAGCCAGTGTCACACTGGTCCCCCAGCGACAGCCCCACAAAGGCCCTTCGGAGGGTTGGCCCCCCGGCATCGGGGCGTGTGCCTCCTCTGGCGCAGCGGACACTCCTTAAACACCTGTGAATGGCTAGCAAGTACTGAGTTGGTTCCCAGTGGGGCCACCACCCGTAGGATACCCAGCCGCTCTTTAAAGATCATTTAGGCTGCATAGGCTCATAATTCAGCAGGGGGTGAATCAATCGGGGCTGCTTCCTGCGCCCGTCACACGTAATTTGATCCATTCCCTACTTCTGGAATCATCCTGAAGGGCATCTGAACACTTGGCAGATAAAAGAGGCCCGAGACAACAAGCTTAGACCTTCTGCTGGACCACAACAGGGCACCTCCCAACAGTTACCTGGCCTCGGATCAATCGAGGAATCAAACCAAGTGGGCCCCACATGAAGTCCTCATAAGGAGCGCAGGATCCTCAAACGTGAGACTGCCTAACTTGTATTGAACAAAGTTTACATCCCAAGTCCGAGCAGTGTGAAACGGAGCGAACCGCATGAAACGAAGGGTGTCACGAAAGAAAAACACATATTGAATTACAATCCTGGAATCATTCTGGAACCACCTGACTCTGACCTTTTGAACTTCCAAAAAATAACAAATGATAAGCAAAAGGTGCCCTCATTCAGTCGTGATGGGCAAACAGAAGCCTGCATAAAGATACTAATTAGAAAATCAGGCCCCAGAGAGCTCACCCTCTCTCAGCACGGGAATCGCCACAGAGTGATCCTTGCCAAGCGCAGATTAAATGGACCTCCACAGACACCGCATGAAGCCAGTATCTCGCAGGCATTTGCACCTTTCGACACTGTGACCACATCAAAGACCCCACTGCGTTCACATCGGCCATCCACACTTGGCGAGAACGGACCCTCCTCTCCCCTGAAGGGTTGGGCCCCCAGAAACGGGTTGTGTGCCCATCTTCAACAAGCTGTATTGGAACCCACTTGTCCCCCATCGCCGCTCAGCAGTCTACCTAGGTCGGTGGGGAAGGAGCCAGCCCTGTGTACATGGACACTAAACTCAAGCTAAACTCAATTTGCCTACTCTCCGACCCCGCCTCTTGTGGATAGCACTGGTACCCTGATCATGGAGGCCTCTGGGACGGAATTGGCAGCCACCAAAGGGGACATTGCCGCTCTCCTGAGCGAAATAAAGAACATGGGAGCCAATATAGGTGGAAAGATCGATAAAATCACACAGCGAATGGATAAGATCGAGGAGAGACTTGAAGGTGTTGAGAATAACCAAGCCTCCATAGATACCCTTGAAACTCAGATGGACCTTCGAATAGCTGAAATAGAGCAGAGGGAGGAAGATATTCGTCTTAAAATGGATGATTTGGAAAATCACGAGAGGCAGAATAATCTGCACTTCTTTGGCATCCCGGAACATGAAGCCGAAACAGAGGGAGACCTCAGGAAGACGATTCATGACATAATTAAGCTATTGCTTGCAGATGAGGAGATTGATGAACCAAAAACGGAGAGGATACACAGGGCCGGCGGCCCGACAGGTGGACCAAGATCGGTTCTTGCTCGATTGCATAGGTACCAAGATAAGGCCAAAATCCTGGAAAAGGCAAAGGGCCTCATTACACGGTAGGAGGTAGGGGTTTACCGGTAACGGTAAGGGCACCGGTACCGGTAAACCCCTACCGCCTTACTACGAGTTCCCTTTGCGGGACTCGACTTTAACGGCTGGTTTTACCAGCCGTTAAAGTTGGGTGCCGCAAAGGGACCTCGGAGCTAATTACGGTACCGCAATTTGCGATACTGTAATTAGCACCTTCCCCATTCCCATTATGCCCTATGGGGGCAAAAATGGGAATGGGGAAGAGCCTTGGTGAATGGGGAATTACCACCCCCGCTCACCTTGGAGTAGGGCGGTAATTCCGCCATCCACCAAGGCGGACACGGTAAAATACCGGCAGCAACCATGGCGCTAAAAGCGCCATGGTTACTGCCTACCGTGTAATGAGGCCCAAAGGCTAGTGGATCAATTACCCTTGGTGGAGCACGAATCACTATCTTTCAAGACCTATCTTCCCTGAACCTGGACCTGAGGCGAATATGCGGTCCCCTCACGAAATGGCTTAAGGAACGCGGAACTCGATACAGGTGGGTTTACTCTTTCTCCCTCTCCTTCGAACATGACGGCAAGAAAGTGCAGCTGAGATCCGAAAAAAAAGGGATCTGCATGTGTATCTCAGAACTTTTGGAGATGCGTGATGAAGGTGGAGACCAAGACGAAACAGGACAAAGTGGCAGACAATGGCAACTTCAAGGGCCAAAGAGGGTAAGGGATCAAGGAAATTTAGACGAGGCAATGTCACACCTGAAGGAGATAGTTGAATCTGTCAGATGCCTAAATGGATCGCCTAAAGTTTGCTGATGCTTGTCATCAAGTCGCCCACGACACTTGTGAACTTGATCTCCTGGCAACATAACCGGGCGGGGGGGTTCTGCAAAGGAGACTCTCCCCTCCGCCCGCACTGCTGTGAAGTGGAAACATCCCCATGATGGTGTGCGGTGCGACCATAGATGGCTTGATCGATCACTTGTGATCCGGACCCCGCCCGACCCAGGCACGGGGAGGAATCTATTTGCCCGGACGTTCCTTGCTGAGGAAAAACAGGTGCATTCCTGTGGCGAACATATGTGAGAGATGAGTTGAGAATGTTTTGTGAGAAGGGAACGTGAGGTTACAGTCTCCACTGGTGGTCCGATATCAGATTAGCGTGGTTTCAACTGATCTTGGTCAGACACCATCAACTGGGAATGGAGGCGGGTGGAGGGAGGAGAGAGGGAGGGGGGCAAGGGGTGGGCCTGGAACAGAATCCTCATTGAGACACAAATTGGTGCATGCATGGTTGATTAAAAGTACACTAGGTTGCCAATCTCTAGCAAGATATCATTTGATGCACGTCATTACAAATGGCGGTTAATATGGGCCAACAGACAGGAGGCCTCCTCAGGGTTGGAACGTTGAATGTCAAAGGTCTTAATTCCCCAATCAAGAGATCCTTAGTATACCAAGAATTCCACAGGGCAAAACTAGAGGTCCTCCTTTTACAAGAAACGAAATACACCAGAGGTGAAGAACCGAGACTCCTAGGGGTACAAACAGGGTCTGAATTTTGGGGTTCTGGGCCATTAAGAAAAGGGAGAGTGGGGCTACTCATTAGAAAAGGGCTGGGCTTCACAACTACCAAGACATGGGCAGACGTAGAGGGCCATGCTTTGCTGGTATCGGGCTCTATAGGAAAAGTGAACATTACATTTGCCACAGTATACTCCCCCCAACTCAGGACAATCTAGGTTCTTGGCTAGGACAGTCCCCAAAATCATGCTAGAGGCCACTGGTCATGTCCTGCTCGGTGCTGACTTTAATTTATGGGGCGGATCCCAGGCTAGACAGGAAATCGGGTAACCCTGACACGAGATAACCAGCTGAGGGAGGCCGCTCTGAAGTCGCAAACATGTTCAATATATACAGATTACGGGATGTATGGCGGGAGCTCCATCCTGATGAGCAGGGGTACACCTTTTACTCTGCCCCTCATAATAAGTTCACCAGAATCGTTCCGGTCACCTGGTCGGATCATGACATGGTCATAACCAACATTAACTTGGAAAACCTACCTTTGAGGGGGACCGATGGCGATGTAATGAAACTCTCTGGAAAGATCCTATCTTTAAAACAGATCCCACATCCTCTATACCTAGAGCAATTTGACTAATCAATGAATATGGAAATCTCTCAGGTTTCAAAATGAATGAGGCCAAATCGATTTTATTTCCCCTGCACAAAACTACACAGGCAGATGTGGATAGACTTTCCACGCTAAGCCTCATAATGGAAAATGTTAAGCTTAAATATCTGGGCATATAGGTCAAGAGTGATATCAACAAACTCTACAAGGCCAATTGTCCCCCCCTCCTCCTGAGATTTCATGCTAAGTGGGAGAAATTGACAATATCTTGATTGGGTAGGCTTAATGCAATAAAAATGGTATGCCTCCCCCGCTTTCTGTACCCCTTTCAGATGCTTCCTATTCGAATGCCGAAGCTCTTCTTTGATGAGGTTAAAAGGGCTATTACAAGGTTCCTTTGGCAGGGAAAGAGAACAAGGGTAGCCTATGACACTTTGACACTACTTAAAGATAGGGGTGCGATGGGGCTTCCAGACCTGAAGAAGTATTACCAAGCCGCCCAACTGAGAATCTTGATTCCCCACTTGCGAAATCATAAAGAACCTCAATGGGTTGCGATGGATAATCACTATCTGGCCCCAGCAACTGTCTCTGAATGGCTGTGGGTACCGAGAAACAAACTGTTACAGAGACTGAGGGACCACCCGATACTAGGGACCATTTGGGAAATATGGAGGGAGGGAAGTGACGTGCATAAAATTACTTCATGGCCGTCCCCCCTGAGTCATCTATGGGCCCCGGCATCAGAAAAAGTATCCCCAATCTGGAAAGATTTCAACCCTGGTTTGAAGCCGGCCTGGAGAGGGTGAGTCAGTTGTGGAAGAATGGCTCCTTCATAACAATCTCAGACTTGGACGAGAACCTGGGGACCCCCTATCTGTCTTCCAGTTTTTGCAGATCAAGGGTGTTCTAACTAAGGATGTATGGAAAGATAATGTAAGTAGAGAACTAACCCCGTTTGAGAAACTGTTGAATTCCAGAACAGAAATGAAAGGATCAATATCTGCCATGCATAGGGAACTGATCGAAGCTGGGAAGGGCTCCACATTGTCCCTGCAGGATAGATGGAAGAGAGATCTGGGTGAAGTATTTGATCCGGATTTGTAGGGAAGGATGTGCAAGGCCACCCTCCAGGATTCCATATCCAGCCAATACAAACTTCATGCGATGAAACTGTTTCACTGGTGGCAGCATGACCCCCCCTCCCAGGCTCTCCAAAATGTTTCAGTCGCTGAGCCCACTGTGCTGGCGTAAATGTGGTGGAATCGCGGACTACTGGCACATGTGGTGGAGCTGCCCCCGGATCAGGGTTTATTGGGACGAAGTCTTGGGGTGGATCAAAGATCTCAACGGAATTCAGAGGACTGCGGATCCTTTTCTTATCCTCTTTGGGTTTGAACAATGTGATGATGAACGAAATAGAATTAAGGGTCTGGCAGCTCATCTCTTTTTAGCAGCCCATGCCGCCCTGGTAATTAAGTGGAAATCTGAAAGTATACAAAGTAAGGGTGAATGGGTCAATGTAGCATTGAACATTTGTGTTATGGAAAAAATAACCTCAGCCTTGCATGCAAAATCTGTTCAATGTGACTTGCTTTGGGAAGACTTTGTATTGAAATATATGCCTGGCCCTAATCGCTAGACCATGGAATGGGAGAGGATAGACACATATGCTCCCCTGATGGAGGTATACTGAACTAACATGCTGGAAAAGACCTACATGAAGGCCCTGAGGACGCCATACAGAGGCGACCAACCTTAGTACGATTGCCACAGAAATTGCAATGTGCACAGATCGAGTCATTTTCAAATAAGTACATCCGCGAAGGAGTGAGGAGAGTGTGTTCCATTGAGGGGGGCGGTGGGGGGGTGAAACTTAGTTTGAATAGTTAGGACATATTTTTCAGGGATGAAAGTTTCAATTGTTTGTGCATAACTTTGCTGGATCTTAAATATTGCTTTGTAATGCCTTTCTCTTTGCTTTTGAAATTCTTAATAAACTCAAATTTAAAAAAAACTAAAAAAATCTAAATGACCACTTAAAAATGTATTTGGCCAAGTCATAGAGGGCCCCCCAATGTGTGGGGTCCATTTCAATTGCAAGAGTAGGAAGGTCCAAATGCAGAGCCTCAGCATCACCCCTTCCCTCTCAGGCGTGTGGTCTTCACAGATCTTGTTCACATGTGGGACAACTTGCTTGTTGTGTCGTGTGCA
Organism: Ambystoma mexicanum; assembly: GCF_040938575.1. NCBI lineage: Eukaryota > Metazoa > Chordata > Amphibia > Caudata > Ambystomatidae > Ambystoma > Ambystoma mexicanum. The sequence continues at coordinate 490,949,262 of NC_090921.1, read as the reverse complement.
TGATGCTGGGGTGCAATGGAGTGTCTGTGCTCACAATGTGGATGAAATATTCAAGCTCAGTAACAACTCAATTTTTCTTCTGGGTTTAGTACACAATTTTACCAACACAAATGCTGTAAAGCATGGTAATAAGCAGGATAGAAAAACTATATCAGTTATATTTTGTATCCATGGCCTGTGCACCCCACCGTTGTATACTGCTTCAGAGCAAAGTATTATAAATAGAACATCGATTCATTGCCTGGTGACAAAGCAATGTTGACAGTGGGTATTGAAGTCTTTTGTGGTAGTACTTCTGATTGCAGAGATGTTTCATGGTGGCGTGTGGAGGGCTGAAAGTTTCATTTGTTTGTACATAACTTTGCTGGATTTTGAATATTGCTTTGTAATGCCTTTCTCTTTGCTTTTGCAATGTGGATGAAATATTCAAGCTCAGTAACAACTCCATTTTTCTTCTGGGTTTACTACACAATTTTACCAACACAAATGCTGTAAAGATTGGTAATAAGCAGGATAGAAAAACTATATCAGTTATATTTTGTATCCATGGCCTGTGCACCCCACCGTTGTATACTTTTTTATTATTATTTTTTTTTTTTTTGTGTTTAATCGCTTTGGATTTTTTACAAAAAGGAACAAATGGTTGATGTTGATGGAGGTTTCAAAGACAATAACTAAAGTTCAGGTAAATAAATGTTTCTCCGTGTCGACGAGGGAAAAAGAAGGGTCGACCAAAGTAGTCCGGTGGAAACGACGTGGTCTCAGCAAACGACTCCATGTAGACGAGTTCTCAGATTTTGGCGATTGCGCCAGTTTAGCCCCATATGAAAGCAGTAGGTGGACGGGGATCAAAGTTCAATGCTTCTCAAGGAGGTGTCGAATTGATGATGTGTTGCATGATATTAACCGTAGCTAGGGCCCAACCTGGTTTGTCGCCTGCAATCAGCTTGTTCCAACAATTTCCCTCGTGTAACGATGCAAAGTCAGAGATGTTGTTCTTCAGGTAAATGACACGATGTCATGTGTCTTTGGACAGTTCAAGAGGAGGTGGCGAATTGTCTCTTTTTTTGTAATCGATTTGCAATACCGGCACCGATTAGTTTCCGATAGCCCTCTGATTGCCAGGATTTCGTTTGTCTCCAAAAGATTTAAACGTATTTTCAAAAAATAGAGACGCGCTGGTCTGCTTGGGAAAAGTTTGAGATAAGTTTGCAGTGAGTCCAGCTTGTTGAAAAAGGGGGGAAGGTGGCTGGTAAGCCTATATTTGTTAGCGGTTTCTATAGTTTGTATCCAGTCCCACTCTTTGATTTTTTTCGAGGTTTTTACAGGGTTGGTTATCAATTCTTCCTCGCTACTTTCAGCCAAGTGTAGAAGATTGAGCATGTTTGATTCCCATTTCTGGAGTGAGTTACAAGATTCCAATTCGAGTTCCTGGTTTATCAGTTGGTAGGCGTATGGAGACCCAGGCGTTATGCATTTCCTGTATAGTTGGACACTGTTCAGTGCAACAGAGGTTCCCAGAGATAGGAGGCCTAATTCCCTCCTAATCGAGGTAAAAGCTATTGGAGTCGATTTTGGAAGGCCAAGAATTTTCCTCCAGAACAGAGCTTCCAATTTTGGCCATAACTCTGCCGGAAGGTTGAGCATGGCGTCAGATCCGTAAGTAACCGAGGGAATCACCTTCTTCTTGTAGAAGTCTCTTACGGGAATTAAGGAGTAGCGACCGAATTTGAGGTCGATTGCCTTACCCTGTGTAGATAACTTCTTGACTTTGTCGATGAGGGTTTCTTGCATGGCTTTGTCCTTCAAGGAGGAATCTAACGTGGCTCCCAGGTACTTAAAGCTAGAGACCATTTCGATTCGAGTAGAGCCAAGATGGAGATGGAATTTTTCTGTTTTCTTAGATGTTTTTTGGAACTTCATCATTTTAGTTTTAGACTCGTTGATTTCTAAGTTGTTTTCCGTCATGTACCTTTGCAGGTTGTTTAATTGTTGTTGGAGACCTATAGGGGTGTGATCTAATAGAATGAGGTCGTCGGCGTACAGCAGGCGGCTAATCTGGGTACCTCCTAGCTTTGGAGGAAACAAACGGATTTGTTTTTCAGAGTCTTGAAAGTCGCCTAGTTAAGTCCAGAATAATGCAGGGTCAAGTGGGCAACCTTGCTTGATGCCTCTAGCTGTTTTTATCTCTCCCGAAAGGGACCCTTGTTGGTTTAACCTCACCCTCATTGATGTGCAGGAGTGTAAAGCTTTGATTGGGTTCAAAATCTCGGGTGGACATTTCCAGGTCGTTAATTTCTGCCATAGTCTTGCACGATCCACTTTGTCAAAGGCCTGGGTTAGATCCACGAACGTGATGTAGAGTGTGGATTTCCCTTCGAGAATCTTGTTTTTCAATGTGTTTAGTATCAAGATGTTGGCGTTCGTGCCCAGGTTCTTCTTAAAGCCTGTTTGGAGGTTATCTTGGCAGGGGGCGTTGTTTGCCCACTTAGTGAAGTGTTGCAAGAGAAGGGATCCGAATAGTTTGCCTATTGAGTCCAGGAGGGCTATAGGGCGAAAGTTGGCTAGGTCGGCCCTGTTTCCTTTTTTGTAAATTGGAACTATGTTCGCTTTGGTCCATGATGGAGGTATGGATCTGAATGCTACACAACGGGCAAAGATGATACTCAGAAGCTGGGGCCACGCTTCCGGATGGGTTTTTAGATCTAAGTTTGTTATCCCATCTGGTCCAGGGGCGTGGGAGGGTTTTAGCTTCTTTATTTGTGTTTGGATTTCTTCCTGGTCAGTGATGTTTATCCATGGGGAGTTGGTTTCGATTGTGTTGCCCTGAACGGAATCTGTTTCTTTGAATAGGGCTTCGAAGTGGGTCTCCCAAACTGAGGCAGCAATCCCATTTAGTTGGTCAGGGAGAGTGCCTGGGGTTGCTGAATGGATGAGGGCCCAAAAGTCTCTTGCATGGTTGCCGTTTATTGCCGTAAGGATGTTTTCGGCGTCTTGTTGGTATAAGTTGTATCGATGGCCTCTCAGCCAGTTTTTGTAGGCTTTAACAGCTGTAGGGACGGCTGATTGCATTGCCGGGTCTTTGCTTTTCAGGGCAAGTCTTTTGATTCTCCTTAACTCTCTCTTTTTTTCTTGGATTAGTTTATCGAAAGTGTGAAACCGTTGAGGGGGGTTTTGACTGGTCTTTCCGCGTGGAACTCTGTATACTGTCAACAGAGGGGTATAGTCGGTCGTCGACTGCTGATTTCGTAAGGTGAGATCTTTGTAGGCAGTAGTTAGGGAGGTTATTGCTTTTTTGGTCATTTTTAATCTTGTGCCTTGCGTTGTTAATTCGAGGCTGGTTGGCATCGAGATGTTGTTTGGAGCTACCGAGACCCAGGTGGTTTCTAAAAGTTTGTGGTCACTCTCCTCTGTTCTTTGGACATTAAATGATGTTATTAAATTTAGCAGCGGCCGAGAGACGAAGATGTAGTCAATAGTGGATTTTGAGTTGGCTCTCTCCCAGGTTGGGTGTCTCTTTGGATCATGAAAGGTATGGTCGAGGTTTGAGAAGGCTCTGGATTCCATTAACTTCTGCCATTTGGAAGCCCTTAGGTCGATGGAAGGGCCTTTCGGTTTATCGGGAGGGGGATTTTCCGGGTTGTGACACTTGATGTTAAGGTCACCACATATGAGTATGTGGTCCACTTGGTGTTTTAGGAGGATCCAATCGATATCTTGTTCCATTTCTTTGATGAATTTTGAAGTGTTTGTCGTGGCCGGGTTCCAATATACTGTAATGATGATCATCGACTTTGGTTTAAGTGGGAGGGTCTCTGTAGTCAGAGACCAGTTTAGCTTCATCATTAACGTATTGTCAGACTCTTTTAGTTTTTCTATGTTCGTTAGGCTTCGGCAAGTTCGGATCGCTACAAGTAGGCCGGCGGTTGGTCTGCCTGTTGAGCCTTTCTTGGCCGCGACTATGTTGGTCACGTACCCGTCGATAGTCGGTGGTTGAAGGAGCCAAGTCTCTTGGAGGCAGATAATGTCGTATTCGTGCCAGTCTACGGAACTCTGGGAGGATAGATGGTGAAAACTTCTAGTATTCCATGAGCACAACTTTATACGGTCGCCCGTCAGGCTGTGGGTGTCTTTGGTGATGTCGCGGTAGAGCTTGGGCTTTGATGGCTATTTTAGCCGCCGGGGCTTCAAGGCCTTAGGTAGCCATGACCACACTGTCTCGAGAGTGGAGGCTGGAGTGGGTTTGGCCGCGTTTGAGTAGTACTCATTTTGGACCGTCTTTTGGATTTTCACTGGATCAACCGTTTGTCGTTGTTTTGACTTATCTCTTTGAGGAGCGTGGGGAAGCTGCGTGTTTGAAGGGTGGCCGCCTAACGTGGTCAAGTGGGCAATTTGTTTTGTGGATGGTGACAAGTGGTTTTTATGAGTAATCAGGTTGGCAGGTTCTTTCCATGAACGGGTATCTCGGACATTTTTTGTAAGATGATGTTGGTGTTGACTGGGTTGCTTTAAGTCAATTTTTCTCTTTATGGAGTTGGCGGTGTGTATTGGTTCGTCGTTTTTAAGTATTTTTATTTTCCTTGTCGATTCGCTTAGGTTGTAGCCCAGGGTTAGCAGATCTTCGACCGCTGATCTTAGTAATTTGTTCGTGGATGAGGAGGAGATGTAAAGGTGGGAAATCGCCTTGTGGTGAATGTGACTTGTAACTACTATCCGAATGTCAGCGGATTTGACTGCGCGTAGTTTTGGAATGTAGCTGAAGAGGTCGATGACTGCTCTTCTGTTCAGGGTTACTCTGTCTCGGTTTTCTTGGATTTGCACGAGCTTAAGGATCCATCTGATTTGGGGTCCTTTTTGTGGAAGATCTCTGGTTATTCTGTTGTTTGTAGGAAGTCTATTTATGGGTCTTTGCGGGCGGTTAGATAGTCGACCGGTATCTAGGGTAAAGCGTTTAGTATCTTCATGGTGTTCTTTCGAATTGCTCTGACAGTTTCCACTTTTTCTTTCTTCTCTCTGTTGGTGGGAGGATCTTTTCTTAGAGTTGTGGTTAAGGTAAGGAGAAGAATGTTTTTTCGTGACGTCCTGTCTCCTAATGGCTGACTTTCTGCGATTCGCCAGAGTGAGAAATGGAATTCGGAGTCAGAGTCTTCTGGATTGAACCTCGTGTGTTTGTGAGTAGATGACGTAGCTGGATCTGGCATGGAGATTTCGTTCGTTGAGAGAAGTGTCGACTTCTCTGTTAAGTGCTGTGTTATGTTCATCAGGTCTTCTTGGTCTAAAAATGCCTGGACCCCTCTTGGCGAGGGGTTGGTAGGGTCACTTTCTTCACGTATCGGCCTTTGCTTTGCTTCAGGTTTAGATATTGGAGGGATTTGGGTCTTAGGAAGTTTTAATGGAGGTGAGAGTTTACCCCTGGTCGGGGCCTGAAATAGGAATATTGGTTTGAAAGTTGAGACTGTCGTAGATCGTGTAGTACTCTTTGGAGGGTCTTTTATGAGTTTTTCTGTCCTGGTTAGTGAGTTGGACGTAATTGTTAGATCGATAAATGCTGCTGTTTGGGTTGCTTTAGATTTTTGCAGGGTATGATTTGGCCGCGAGACCACTACTGTTGTGATACCCTTTCCTGTGACTATGGATGGTGTCGGTGGCTGAGACCTGGGGGCGTCCTCCTGCTTTTGTTTCAGGTCTAGGGCCATTATGTACCCTTCAAGGAAAGTCAGTTTGGTTGACATTGCCGCCTGTATTGAGATTTGGTCTTTCAAGGTGTCTCCAATTGTCTCGTAGAGTTTGGTAAAAGGGGCGAGGGCAATTGTCAGGGCCGACATCAGGGTACACATGTCGAGTTTTTTTAGGGGGGGGATCTTTTGAAGCTGTGGTACTTTGAGAGGAGGAACGATTTCGTGGAGGGGATAATAAGCGGGTAGGGGTAGAACCTGTATTTAGCAATCTGATTGAATGGTCAAGTGAGTGTCTTCTTTGAGTATTGTAGTTATTGAGGTTTGAGTAGAAAGAGTCCAAGGTTCTCTCAAGTGGGGGATTTGGTTTAGGCGGTTGAGGGGTCTTCTTGTTCCGAAGGCTGCCGAGTGGTGGTTTGTTTGGTCTGGTGTGGGCATCCCATACCTCAGAAAGGGACGTTTTCGCTGGTTCGTTCTCGTTGATTTGCTCCACGACTGTAGGGTTCTGATTGTCTTTTAAAATAAGGTCCTGGGGTAGGGTTTGGGTAGCCAATGGACTTCCACCGGTGAGGACTATACTTTGACTGACCGTAGAGTGGTTTGAGGATGTCTCATGAAGCTCTCGTTCCAGTTCCATAGAGTCTGGGAGGGCTGAGTCACTCTTGTTGCAGGACTGCATTCCACTGTCAACCCGCTCTGGGACCGGGGCGTCCGTGGTAATGGCAGTGTTATTAGGGCGCCAAGGCGCTTTAACGGGCACTATGTCAGCTTCCTTGTTGGGAGCTAGGCCCGTGGACTGTGGAGCAGATGTTAGTGCGACGGTTGCAGCTGAGAGTTTGCCTGCGTATAGCCCCCTTTCCTTGGTTTGGGATTGCGTGGAGCGGTCAGCTCCTTTAGGGTAGGACGGCAGAGAAGGTTGAGGTTGCAGGCTCAGTCTACGCTGTTTAGTAGGAGGGGAGCATTCGCTGGCCGCTTCTAGGATTTGCTCGTCAGTCAAATCTTGGCGTATTCCTTGGAGGACCTTTGGGTGCTTGAGGAAAAAGTCCGATAAGAGGTTCAAAGGTTGTTGATGTTTCTTTATTGTCTTTTTGGAGGTTTTTGTTAGAGCCAATCTGCTTTTCTTATTTGGTTCACCACGGTTGGTGTTAGTAGCTTGCTTCGTCAATGGGTTAGATGTTTTCTTTTTCTGTTTTTGGACTATGTTTTTTTTTGTAGTTGGAAAAACACTTGCAGGTCGTGGTCTTTTTTTCAGGTTTAACACTGTACGTTTGCCGTCTGGGGTGGTGAATGATGGAGATTTCGAATCGGCAACGAGTAGAGGCTGCGAATTAGCCTCTTGTATTGAGGCTTGCTTTGCACTTTTGTGGATCTGGGCTATTACCGTTAATACGGTAGGGGGTGGAGCTTGAAGCTGTGCTCCCTCCTGGGTGGCCATGTTGCGCGCAGCTTCATGGAACTGTGGTTCAGGAAGCGCGGTTTGTCGGCCCCTGTCCTTCAGGTCCGCCGCGACCGAGGCCCCACTCCTCATCTGGGCGGAGGCAGCCCCGAAGGGCGCCTCGGCACCCGTACCGACGCGGGCGCCCATCAGTCCGTCCAGAGGTCTCGACGCCGTCTCCCCTCCGGGTGACGGCAGAGCTCCGGTCTCGACTGGAGGAGGCTGCGGGCAGGCAGGAGTCGCAGATGGCTCCGAGCTTTGGCTTGAAGCCGGATGGACGTCGTCGAGGAACGAAACCTCAGCCACCGCCACGGAGGGCGGAGAAATGGCCCCGGGCGAGGACAAAGGACGACTGCAAGGTAGGACTGGTGTTCTCTTTTCTCGAGAAAATGGACTTGGTACTATAGGTAGTACAGAGGTTTTAGTCGCTGCACCGTTTAGGGAACGTTGATGCGTATTCTCAGAGATAGAAGGAGTGCAGGACTGATTCTGAACGGAGAAGAAGTTTGTGGAAACTGGTGCAGTGTTTCTTATGATGGCCGTTGAGCTTCTCAAACAGCGGCCCAAGTCGACCTCTTGGTTGGCTGGTGTGGTTGGTGGAGTGGTCGTCCTTGCAGGCTTAGCCGGCTTGCCTGGCATGACTGCAGGACTGCCACTCACCGCCACTCCGCGTCCGCTCCGCGGAGACAATGAGTTTTTGTAGTAAGTAGCTGGAGACACACCTCTCAGTAGAAGTTAGCACTGAAGAAAGACTGGGATGATGATAGCAAGCTGCAGGACTGCCACTCACCGCCACTCCGCGTCCGCTCCGCGGAGACAATGAGTTTTTGTAGTAAGTAGCTGGAGACACACCTCTCAGTAGAAGTTAGCACTGAAGAAAGACTGGGATGATGATAGCAAGCTGCAGGACTGCCACTCACCGCAACTCCGCGTCCGCTCCGCAGAGACAATGAGTTTTTGTAGTAAGTAGCTGGAGACACACCTCTCAGTAGAAGTTAGCACTGAAGAAAGACTGGGATGATGATAGCAAGCTGCAGGACTGCCACTCACCGCCACTCCGCGTCCGCTCCGCGGAGACAATGAGTTTTTGTAGTAAGTAGCTGGAGACACACCTCTCAGTAGAAGTTAGCACTGAAGAAAGACTGGGATGATGATAGCAAGCTGCAGGACTGCCACTCACCGCCACTCCGCGTCCGCTCCGCGGAGACAATGAGTTTTTGTAGTAAGTAGCTGGAGACACACCTCTCAGTAGAAGTTAGCACTGAAGAACGACTGGGATGATGATAGCAAGCTGCAGGACTGCCACTCACCGCAACTCCGCGTCCGCTCCGCGGAGACAATGAGTTTTTGTAGTAAGTAGCTGGAGACACACCTCTCAGTAGAAGTTAGCACTGAAGAAAGACTGGGATGATGATAGCAAGCTGCAGGACTGCCACTCACCGCCACTCCGCGTCCGCTCCGCGGAGACAATGAGTTTTTGTAGTAAGTAGCTGGAGACACACCTCTCAGTAGAAGTTAGCACTGAAGAAAGACTGGGATGATGATAGCAAGCTGCAGGACTGCCACTCACCGCCACTCCGCGTCCGCTCCGCGGAGACAATGAGTTTTTGTAGTAAGTAGCTGGAGACACACCTCTCAGTAGAAGTTAGCACTGAAGAAAGACTGGGATGATGATAGCAAGCTGCAGGACTGCCACTCACCGCCACTCCGCGGAGACAATGAGTTTTTGTAGTAAGTAGCTGGAGACACACCTCTCAGTAGAAGTTAGCACTTAAGAAAGACTGGGATGATGATAGCAAGCTGCAGGACTGCCACTCACCGCCACTCCGCATCCGCTCCGCGGAGACAATGAGTTTTTGTAGTAAGTAGCTGGAGACACACCTCTCAGTAGAAGTTAGCACTGAAGAAAGACTGGGATGATGATAGCAAGCTGCAGGACTGCCACTCACCGCCACTCCGCTTGTTGTATACTGCTTCAGAGCAAAGTATTATAAATAGAACATCGATTCATTGCTTGGTGACAAAGCAATGTTGACAGTGGGTATTGAAGTCTTTTGTGGTAGTACTTCTGATTGCAGGGATGTTTCATGGTGGCGTGTGGAGGATGCAAATTTAAAGGTTTTTCATTTTGTTTTTAGTTTTTTAAACGTGATGGTGTCCTATGCTGCCAGTGGGCTCCCAGTCTGCCCATACTGCAAGTTTGTAAAGTGCAAAGAGTTGGAGGTTGCATTCTCTTCTAAGATCCAGAGGCAAAGCTTCCTCGTGTAGTTATTAATGTGGGCAGATCACTTGTCAGCCACATCTGCACAGCTCTTTTTCACCAGCGGGTCACCTAGCTCTCTGTTAGGCTGTTGCTGCAGAAGGTTTGGGGATGATTTTGTTGTCACACTGTGGATAACATGTTCAAGCCCAGGGCCAAATCAGGTTTGTTTCTGGTTTGTTAATAACGTGTGCTAACATCAGCCCTATGAAGTATGTTAATAAGCACTAGAAAAACTGTTTTGGTTAATAAATGTGATGCTGAATTGAAACCACAAATAGCAATGAAGACAAGAAGTACACCTCAAAATGCCTGTTTGCTCCCCCACATGCTCACTGAAAATGTCTGTGGGGATCTTAAATTCATCACATGCCCCTCCCGGCTACCTCGCACAAACAATCACGCCGCCTGTAGACAGCTTGTAAGGTATATTCGGCCCTCTGGCAAAACTAGTTGTACACCCCTGCTCTAACACGATCGTTTCCCATTGATCTACAGGTCCCAGGAGTCCTGTAGTTCTTGGGATGATTTGTTTGCTAACCTGGCGCGTGAGCAACAAGCAGGTCTGTGCCATTCTGTGCCGACCGTGTTGCAGCACTGTCTCTCTAAGGTACTAAATAACACGACTCAGCACTCGTTTTTCATTCAAATGCATCCACTAGACGCGATCAAACTCGCCAAGACAAACTTAGAATTAATGGCAGGGACGTAATGATGCTTTACCAACATACACCTCACATGAATATTGTGGAACGTTATACTGCGCCTCTTTCACTCTCCTTGCCACTGCATATCCAATGTAATATCACAGAAAATAACTACATGATACACAGAATACAGTAGATGATTTAATGGAGTGCAGCGCGTTAGAGCCATGCCAATTATATGAGAAACAGTCCTTAGTAATTCCTTTTACTACGCTGGATGATCATAGTGCATATGCACATAGTGGTTTGACCACTAACAGTCTGGTAAAAGAACAAGCATATTGTACTAACAAATTGGTTTCCACCCTGGATCCTACAAAAACTGCATTGTTAAATACCCGTCCCATTGTCAAACATACCACAGAGGTGGCAGATTTAACAGGGAGCCAAGATCTTGTTATACCCTCCTCACTTGCCTGTCTCTTGATTAATACCCGCTCAATCATCAAGCATGCAACAGATATTGCAGACTATATCTTAGCAAAGCATGCAGATTTTGTGTGATTACAGAGACCTGGCTACATGAAGCTGCAGGCCTGGCTATCGTATTAGCTGTTCCTTGTGGTTATGCCATTTACAGAGCCGATCGCTCGTCGGGGAGGGGTGGTGGAGGTCACTTTGATCTATAGGTCCTCACTCCAGATACATTCTGTGCACCAAACTGTTCAGAATGATTGTGACACTCTGTATGTAAACGTAGTGATGAATCCAAATAAGACCATTGATCTTTTGATTTATTGACCACCCACCCTCAAGGCGGATTTTCCTGCTTACCTGGGTGAAATCTTGGTGCCCCGTCTTAAGGCGGCATCCAAGATTGTACTTCTGGGACCTCTGAATTTGGGACTTCATGATAAATCACACTCTGGAATCAGTCTTGGCTGATCCAGGTTTCCAGCAACATGTAATGGCTGCTACCCATAATAAAGGCAGGACGCTTGATTGGGTGTCTAGTCTGAACGTCAATATTGACATGTTAGATATTAGCCTATGCCCCTGGTCACTTTACACTTTAACCTTGGCTAATCTCCCATGCCAAGGAAAGCAAAACAGAAAAAAACGACATTCACTTTTAGAAATATATGACGCCTTAGAGCGCTATCCCCTTTCATTGAAAACATTCTGGAAGATCTACCTAATCTTGACTCTGCTGAAAAGATAACCAATACATACATGGATATGTTTGAAAAATCACTGCATGTACTTGTGTCGGAAAGAAAACAGCATGTATTAAAGAAGGAGACAAAATGCTGGTACACAGGTGACATTCATAAATTGAAAGTGGCTAAGCGTAAAGCATATGAATGTTGGAAAGCCAACAACCTTGAAGTGAATAGATTAAAATACACAATAGCAGCAAAGGAACACAGAAGTGCCATTCTAAATCCTAAAGGAATTACCTCTGATGAGAGGATTAAGAGTGCAAACTCAAATACTAAAGAGCTCTTTAAGATACTAAGGGAATTGGAGGATCCCTACCCCTCCATCCAATTTGTTAATTAGGATAACATATGGTGCTCCATCCAGGTAACCATGAAGAGCAAAATTAGCAGGATTCAGAAAGATATCCGTTCTAAACAAAAAAGTTATGATCGGGAAAGTGCCTGCAAAAGCAATGACACCCTCCTGGATGATAGCGTGAATATTACATTATTTCAGTTCACCTGTGTCACGGAAAGCAAAACACTTAGCTAGTGCGTCAACTGAAGCCTACCTTCTGTAAAGGGGATGTTTGCTCATTTAAGGTGGTGAAAGCCTGTGCGGAACAGATGACACCCATAATTACCAAACAGATAAACTTCATTTAAGGAAGGCCTTGTGCCATCTAAAATGAAGCAGACATGTGTCTCGCCATTATCGAAGAAACCGTCTCTTGCCCCTAGCTTGCCCTCCAACTACAGGCCTATTTCTAATGTTCCATTCCTGCTTAAGATCCTAGATGCCTACGTACAAGTACAAAATCATATGGAGAAACAGCTACTTGGCCAGAGACAGTCTGGGTTCCGTAGAGCACACAAGTCTGTCTTGTTGGACCTTAAGGCAAATATGTTGGAAATAATGGATGGTGGACACACAGGGCTGCTCATGCTTATCGACCTTTCGACGGCCGTTGACTTGGTCGACCAAAGGATGCTGGTCACCAGCCTCATGTACTCTGCCCATTTTTCATCTTCAGCAGCAAGCTGGGTGAACTCTTTTCGTAAAGTTTACTGTAATTTTACTGAATGAAAAGTTAGAGAATAAAAATGTTACGAATCTCAAATAACGAAATGAATATCGAGCCCCCCAGTTATGCCCCCGTTTAAAACCCCACCCCAACCCCATTCGTTAAAATTTTATTATCTATTTGTTAACATGTTTTACAGCCAGAGTCTTCGCGGATGAGCATAAAGCTGATGAGGAAGTGTTGACCTGCGGAGTCCAACAGGGGTCGTGCTCATCGCCGGCCCTCTTTAATATTTTCACCATGTCATATGTCATTGTTTGAGCTATTGAACGCCAAAGGGGTGTTGTATGCAAACTATGTTGACAGCACTCAGTGTCTCATCTCCCCGTCAGGGGATTATACCAGAGACACTGAGGCTGTCAACACAGTATATTCAATCATACAGAACTGGATGATAGACAATGGCCTTGCGCTCAACAATGCTAAAACAGAGATCATGATTGTGGTCACAGCTGCACGTCTGAGAAAACTGACCCCAGGCTATAAGGAATTTTGTATTGCTGGCTGTGCCATTACCACTCTTCCCAAAGTCAAAACACAGGGAATGGTGATTGATCAGGAGCTTAACATGAAGGCTCATGTAAACTACCTGGTCTCATCCACATCCTATTATTTAAAACTGCTTGCACAGCTGAAGCATTTTGTGTCCCGGGAAAATTGCACATCAATTGCATGGATGATCATCGGAGCCAAACTAGATTATGATATGATATATGATATGATACGTTATTTATAATGCGCATAATACCCAGAGGTTTCTAAGCGCGGACCCGGGGATCGAACCTGTGTTGCTCCGTGTCGTCTTGTTTCCAAGGCGAGCACGTTGCCCCTGAGCTATCCTCCCGAGACATTATGGCTCTAGCCTGCTACAAGGCATAAACAAGGGGGAAATCTTGCGTCTCCAGATTGTCCAGAATAATGCTGTTGGGGTTATAGAGGGATTGACCAGGAAGGTTCACATCTCAGAAGCCAGAAAAGCATTGCACTGGCTTCCAATTGCCAGCAGAATCTGTTTTCGTACTCGTTTCACGCACAAATGCCTCTATGAAGTCAGTCCAGCATATTTGTACTACAGTCTGGCGTGGTTGCCGATGCAAAGGGCCCTGAGATCGAATAGTCTAGCTTTACTACTTACCCCTCGAGCCAAGTTGGAGGCTGTGGCTCAGGGCTCCTTTACTTATGCTGCTTTGACATGTTGGAATTCCTTACCACCGGACCTGAGATTATGTCAGACTCTTGCAAAATGTAAACAGGGGCTAAAAACCCTTGTAGAGGAGGTCCCTAATACAGCCCACACTCCAACCGTCCATTTTGAAATGCCAGGAACGTTCACACCGAAATATGTGACATATGATGTGCAAATAAACCAGCAGAGAGCCGCAGTGGGGCTCTGTCCAGTACCTATCAGAAGAACAGCACCTATTGAAGTCACCATACCCAGAAAACCATGGACAATAAGGTATCCATTAAGAAAACCCTATCAACAAATGAAACGAAATGAAGATCGCCTAGGTACAGTCCCTGAAGAAACCAAAAAGGTCTTGATGGAAGACGAATGGTGACGTCACGAGAACCCGGACTGACCCACACACACACAGAAGAAATGATGACCAGAGAATGACGCAAAGAGACGAAACGCCATGAACAAGGATATTGTGAACCTAGAGTGAAAGGACGATGTCAAATGCAGAAGCTTAAGCCCCGAGCATAATGAAGATATTCGACCAGTTTACACTTGTACATATGCTTGGAACCACAAGAAAGCTAAGAAAACTGTGCGGCTTGCTATGCTTAGTATAAAGATAGTGCGGCAAGCAACATTATACATAATCTGCCTAAAAAGAAGCACATTATATACGTTTATTTCCACTTTGCACAAGAAGCAGAATCAACCCAGGTTACTAAAGACCACACGAGGAAAACTTCATATTTAGCAAAATCTGAAATAAGCGGCAGAAAAGAAACTCAGCAGAGGCAACTTGTGCCAGGAGAGCCAAGGTCATACCAATAGAAGAGACGAACAGTAGCTACACTTAATTGAAACGAAGACCAGAATATCCTGCCTCTGAAAGGTTGAGATAAGAAGACGAAGGCAGGTGGTGGGTGAAACGAAAATCAAATACACAAATTGATGCAAAAGAGGCAAATTCACGGTGCCCCAATCACATGGCCAGCCGAGCAAGAAGAAGCTAGGACTCACACCTACGCATGGCACAAGGCCAGACAAAGATATCAGGACTTTTTCCAGACAGAATATACAGTCTCGAGGCCAACCACAGTGAAATAATTGACACATAGCTACTAAAGTGATGATTAACCATAATTAGAGGAAGGCCGGGTAACTAAGGGGCACCCCGCACCTGGCCGACCATTCTGTGTGCTGCTAAGCAAAATGGAAAAGTATGCATGGGGTTGGTGCCCACCCAATCACAATGGACCAAATAATCTAGAGTCCTATAGTTAAACCAATAGGACGTCATACTTTTAGTGACGTTCGCAATAGTCATTTTGTAGGAAGGGCTTAGATGCCCACCTGACAGTGTTTACCCATTCCCCCTACTCTGTTACCATATACAGATATATTACCTATAGTAAAGTTACCTTTCACGAACCAATATAATTGCATGCCAACTTTTGAGCGTTACACGTCAATGATGATGATTTTTCAGTATAAATGCTATGATATTTATGAAGTACATTGGAGTTGAAGCGAGAAGGAAGATCGCACCATTTGCTGATATTCATGACTCCCCGTTTTTTGTACTTGTCATTAAACGGACTTCCTTTTGCCAAACCGTAGAGCGAGTTGTCCTTATTGATTGGTGTTGAAGTATATATCTGCACCCACATCCATCTCACGGGTGCTGCTATCTTGTGCTTCTAAGCAAACCCCGACTCTGTGGGCCGACCGGGGGTCTCGGAGTACACCTTTGTGTTCAATTAATTGACTGCTACGAATACGGACTAACTGCTAGCTCGATATGCTCCACTGTGTCTATGTTTCTGTTTGTTTTCGTTTAGCGCTACTAGCCCACGGGCCTGTTTCAGGTGCCATATAATTATAAATAAATTATCCTTTTGCCTTCTTCCAGCCCTCCATGGACTGGGCTTCACACATATTGTAAGCCCTTTCCCCAAGCAAAACCTCCCCTTCCCCGGGTAAAGCGGTAGTGTGTGTGTGTGTGTCCGGATGTAAGGAATCGGACTGTGGGACTGTCTCATCCCAGTCGACATCCTGGCCAAAGTGTGTCTGTTGTTGGGCAGATGTGGTGGCTGGGGGTTTTCCAGGATTTTACATTACCTGGTAGTTTGAATGGTGCAGATCATTACCGTTTGCGGACCCTCAGGTGATTACATGTCAAATTTAGGATAAAAGGTGGACTCCTGCAGCCATTCTTCTGATCTTTGTTGGAGTCAGGACCCTTTAGAGACGAGCATCCTGCCGAAGACCTGTATCTCGATGTTGCAGCCAACCAACATTTTCTTCGTCAACTGTCCCCATGAAGCCCGGCCCCTTTGCGGATCTCAGAAACCCTAGATCATTGAGAACAAATTGTCTCGACCACTGCTTGAGAATCCTTCCCTTGGAATCCTTTGAAGGTCTCCAGAAACCATCCTATGGGCTGATCAGCTTCCTCCTGGACTACCTCACTGCATCCGTCACCATGCAGCGTTCGTACTTGGGACTCTGCAGACTTTCACCGGTGAGACAAGTAGCCTCCTTATGTAGTTGCAGCTCTCCACCACGGAATCCGGCCTTGCAGGACCAGCCATTTTGTTTCTACCACATGGGTCAACTTCCGTTGTTTGATTGCAGGGGCCATCACCGTTTTCTGCCTTCATCGTGTACTAGGGTCCTCTAAGGTCATCAACAATGGGGTGGTCCTCTCTTCATTGTGCCATGGGTCATCCAGCTACCCAGTCCAGGAGCCATCTCACCAAAGCACGGAACAGCTGACTAGCCAGACCTAAATCTCAAAGCCAAATGTGACCTTTGCACCAGCAACCCCTGGGTCTCCCACCAATGGAACCAAAGCATGAAGCAAGTGGGCCCACAAATTCAGTTGTCCCAGAAGTGGTCGCTGAGAAAAATCGAAGTAAATGGGGTGAGTGGACATACCAGTTTCTATCCGCTCCAGCACCTTAGGGTTTAAGTCCTTGCCCAACCTCTCCCTTGCCTGACCGTGATAGTTGGAGGAAATGGGAGATGACCAAATAAGAACTTTAATTGGAAAGCGAAACATAGCTAAGTGACATTTCTTATCTTCCATGGCTTGCAATATTAGCTTTGGTGAGAGTATTATAATGTCCAATAATGTATTTTTATTTGATAGAAATTTCTCGCCATACCATAGGTGAGTCTCAGAGCAGACATCTAAATATAACATTGGAGCATATGTATAACTAACACTAGGGAAATGTATGCATGCCAACAGCAATTTTGTTAGTGTTAGGCAGAAACCTGTGCAGTTCCCTTAGGGACCACTGCAAAAGGATTAGGACTACATGTGTTGGCAGTAAACCCAATTGTTAGCAGTCTGTACCACCCAGATTTACCTGGTAGCTGTGGCTGAGCAGCCAGACCTCTTTCAAGAAGAGTTAGACAGTATATAGAGTATACAAAATAGGTACAGAGATACAGTAGCACAAGCAAACACTGACCAGAGCATGGGTATAAAAGTATATAATTATTTATTTAAAAACACACTTGTAAAATACACTACCACTAATATGGCAAGCAAGTTCAAACCCAGTCACTATCAATATATATACATCCCTGATTACTTATTGAACACGTCTTAGTTAAAACACCACTTATTTTCAGACAGAGGTGAGTGCTTAACCTAAAATGGCACTCCAATAAGTTAGTTAAAAAGGGAGGGAAAAGGCAGAATTAGGAAAGTACACAATACCAATACTTTAAAAAGAACCACAGCAAGTCAGAAAGGCAGAGTCTACTGTAAGAGCAAGAAAGTTCAGAGGCCAGGCCCACTCTTGGAGAGAGCAAGGCGGAATGTGTCCAAGATCACACAGTTGAATGATACTTTAAAACGTCTTTGCAGATAGTTGGATCAGTTCAGAAAAAGTTAGTTAGCAGGTCCCAAGTCACCCCAGGATAGAGAGTCAAGGATTTACGGGACACCTTGATCAGTCTGTTGCAAGGGAGACCAGGTGGGACACAGTACCTGAAATGGTGAGAAAGCTCCAGCGGGGGCAGTTGTTCCTGGCAGCGGTTGCAAGTCGGTGCATCGTCCAGGGGAAGAGAAGATCTCGACGTGGAGGAAAGCTGGAGGTCGTTGCACTGCCAGGGAAGAAACCAGCCGCAGAGTTTCCCGGTTAAAAGGAACTACCCTTTTATTCGCGGTAGTGGTGAAGCGTGGCTATCCGGCCGCCAGGGTGCTTGGCATGGGCGATTCGACCACGAGACGATCCAGGAAGGCGA
Source organism: Ambystoma mexicanum (assembly GCF_040938575.1). NCBI lineage: Eukaryota > Metazoa > Chordata > Amphibia > Caudata > Ambystomatidae > Ambystoma > Ambystoma mexicanum. The sequence continues at coordinate 490,931,515 of NC_090921.1, read as the reverse complement.
AAAGAGGGCGAACTGGTTATCCCCACCAGTTCAGAGGAAGAAGACTCTCCGGGATGAAGATCTTCTCTGTCGTTGGGAAGTGGTGAGACGGTTCAGCATGGCTCCACCGGTGGTGTCATCGTTGCAGGTCGGCTCAGTTTCTCCCTCTTCGGATTCTTTGGTCCTGTGGCGACTTCTGAAGTTCCAGTCCCCAAAGCCCTGCTTTTATGCAGAAAACCCCCATTCATCAGTCCTAGCTGTCACTCAAACATGCTAAGTGGTGAGCCGGGCGGCTCACCACTGGGCCAATCACACAAGAGTGCGACTTGAGTTGCCGAGGCAACTCAGTCCAGGGTTCCTAAACCCCCCTCCCACACATCCTGTAGACCCAGACAGAGTGGCACCACATTTGGAGGCTTCTGTGCAGAAGCCTGCCAAAAAGTGGAACAAAGGGCTCGACTTGGGTTGGAGTTACAGAGGCGAACACAAACGCCATTTTAAAACCAAGTCCTGGCAAAAAGACCCAACCGGGGAATAAATATTAAATAAATAACCCAGCGGTATCTTTAACATTGCACCAAAAAGTGGTGCGTTTAAAATGAATGGGAAAATCCCATAGGAAATATTCTGATGGAATATTTCGCGTGGTAACCACTGCCACCAGCCAGAAACTCGACGAGGGGGGACTGCACAGTGCCCCCTCGAAAAACAGACCCTGGGGTAATCTAATTACCCCTACCAGTACTTCCACAATATGATGGTTTGTACTGGTTCTGTTCACAATTTAAGACTAGTAAAGTCAATGGTGACTTTACATGCCCTGGGAGACAGTAGTCAGTCCCAGAGTATGGAGTCTATGTTTGATGGTCACTATGACACCCCTGTGTTACTGCACTGAGGGTGCTGTGTAACACACTTACCAAAAACACATGAAACCCTATGGAGTAAAAGACCCCATAACCCATAAAACACATTACAAAGTCAAAGGATATCCCAAATCATGTCTAAGAGTGGGAGAAAAAGAGTCTCACTCTTAGCAGGAGAAAAAAATAAACCCAAAAAATCCAGCAAAGCTGCTGGGGGACTCACTAGGTTTGGGAAATTAGCCTGAACAGAGAATTCTCCCTAACAGCAAACTTATTCATAGCACTAGCATCAATACAACGGATTACTTGGCAATTCTTGTATGATTGACCTCAGATACAACGCTGCATGTTCACCTTTTGGAGGAGACTTTCTCCAACAGTCATGAAACCATTTTGGGTGCTTCACCTTATCGATTAATAGACAGACAAATGAGAACATGGTGAAATTACGATTTTTTACATACTTTGTTTAAATTCACTAGTTCTACTTAACAAAATTGAATAACAGTACTATGTACCTGTGCTTACCTTGCTATTTTGTTTCAAAATGTTTTCTTGCCCCAAAGCTTTTATTTTGTTATCCCTGCATCAAACCATGTTAATGGTATGAATAATTTCTATCCAACTTTGGGATTGTGACCACTATGTGACCACTATGACTGACATTGTTATGATTTTCAATTTTTAAATTTCTGTTTTGAACATGCCATTATAACAGCCTTGATAAAGACTGTGTCGAAACACATGTTTGCTTGCCATAAAGGACAATCTAATTTGCATCTAAATACATTTGAATCCTTGGATGTATTTGATCATAATGAATTTTGCCAATATGTCAATCTTTTTGAGCAAATGCGAGTCACAAATGTATTTGATCTCACTTATATAATATATGAGGCTAAGGGTATAACTTCAGCACACCAGTCACGCCACAACACCCACTAGAGGACCAGAGCGCACCTAGTAAGCGCCCATACCCCGTTCTAGTTATCAGATCATCTAAAGAAATTGTATTCTGAAAAAGGTTTACCTACCTCTGGTACAAAAGCTGAGTTTGTGCAGAAAATCATGAAGCATATGGTGTCTCGGAAAGGTGCCTATTTCTAGTGAAACTAATGCTGGTGCAGGTCCTAGTAGTAGTAGCCTTGCAAATGTTTCTCCTGCTAATAATGATACAAATGATACTTCTGATTATGGCTCAGTAGCTACTGTTACTATTGTGAATATTGCTGATGCTGGGGCTATGTTTGTTCTTGAAAAAGAGAAGCTTAGGCTGCCGGAAATTAATTGAAAGTACAAGATGCCTAAAATGAGTCAGACAAAATTGCAAAGGAGCACGACAGGGCTTTTCAGCTATAGCTTGCAAGACTTACTGGGGGTCGAAACTCCTCCCAATGGTCTGGGAATTGTTGTGGGTCCTCCTGTCATCCTAGGTTTCCTTAGAATCTGCTTGGTATCACGAAAAAGAATATCATCATAGAATGGTTTACTGCATTTGAATTTGCTTGTGAGGGTTAAGAGGTTATTGAGACTGATAAGATTGCATGAATCCTCAACAGGCTTCCCCAGTAAGGGTACAGTGCCATTATGAAATTGCTTTAAGTGGATACAAACAATTTCAACAAACAGGCTCATCATCTTAAGTTTGGCTAAAACTCCTGCTTGATACTTAAGAGTTTAAGAGACCACAGAAAGGAGGATAATGTCACTCAGGTCACCTATGTGAATGACTCCTTTTAAAACATTTGCAGTTGGTTTGAAGGTCATAAAGTGACCACTTTAGCATGCTGGAGCAAGTTTTGCTTCTTAAGTCTGAGGGGAAAAGGCAGAAAGAGAAGGGTAGTTCTGGTAAAACTGGATCCCATAGGACCAATAAAAAGCAGAAGAAGGGGATACGCCATATGGAGATCATGGAAAGGACTGTGGGAGTCCTCATCTCAAAATGAGAGACCAATCACCAAAGGTCTCTCTACTTTCCTTGCTCCACATGATCTCATCACCTGTGGAGCAAGTGATCATATGAATTGAGACCCCAGATTTAAAGATAATACATTGGGGATCGACTATGTGAATCTTACTTTCCCTTACAATGAGGGAAGTAGTCCAACAAGGGCCTAGTTTTCTTTAGAGTCCCTTAAGTGCTAAGACCAACAAGTTGCTGACGAGTATGCTGGTAACACCAAGATGTTCATTTTCTAGAAATTAGTAATTTGGTGAGGATGAGGGGGGGTTTCAACCGTTACATTTACACTTGAATGTTATCAGGTCCCTGTTGCCAAATTTTAAATCATTTGCACTGCTGGTGCAAGCGTTAACGCCGCCTTTTCCCCTTCACATTTGCACCCTGCAGTGCAAATGACAAAAACGTATTAGTGAGACCTACTTATGTTCAAAGTGAGTAAACCCTGCCTGGCATGCCAGGCAGCATTTAATTTTCATTGTGAGCGCCGCTTGGATGTTGGGGAGGATTTAATTTCAAAAGACCGTGTACTCATATATGGAACACATTCCACAGCTGTTAGTGGAACTGGGGCTAGTGGAACTGTGATGGATTACAGAAGAGCTTACCAGAGCTCCTCTGAGGCCCACCAAGTTGGCCGATGGTCCCTCTCAAATGTTCCCAGCAATGCCTGTCACTTTAGCTGTCAATGGAGGATCAATTTAGATGCCTGTATGTTTGGAGGCAAGTCCCAAGTAGGGTTCTGCTGGGACATGACATTCAAGAGATAGGCTTTGTAGGTGATGCAGCAGAAAGACCCAGTAGTAGGTCTTGAACAAAGAAGGCTGATTCTGCCAAGCTAAGGTGAAGCCTAAGCCAAAGGGGAAATGCAAGGCAAAGGGAGTCAAAGATTCCAAAGAAGGAGAAAAAAACTGTTTTGACGAAGAAGAGGTGCTACCTGAGATTCTAAACCCTAGTGATAACCCTGAATTGAACAGTTTACTTTCAGAAAGGGGTCTATGCAAGGAATAACTCAACAAGCGTCAGCCAATGTCCAGTTTTGGAAGGCCCATCTGAAGGTGCTGGAGCTGATTTGACCTGAAGGTGTCATGATGCCTACCCCCGGGGACCCAGGCCAGGTCCAGCAACACCGGAAGCAGGCATCAAGTTATTTTGAGCAAGCCCAAAAACCCCTGCTAGGGGCTGTTTGGGTGCGGTCGTGGCGTCATAGGCCCCAGGCTCATAGAGTAGAACTTTCCTGATGTAGACCATGCTGCAAGCTTACCTGATGCAGACCATGCTGCAAGAGCTTCAAGCCAAATGAGGCTTGGAAGGGACTATTTTACCCAGGGACTATTTTTTTTACTCGGGTGGGGCTAGGGAGGAATACTTACCTGGGACTACTTTGGAGGCGATTTAAACCACGCCCGAAGAGCAGCACATGCTTCGCGTTATTCTGCATCCAGCAGCGTAACGCTCACCGTGCCTACAAGTCTGCATCCAGTCTTCTGCTACGCCCGCCTCGAGTTTGGCGCTCCTAGAAAAAGGGAGAAAGAAGGAGAAAAGGTTAGAACAAGAGCAATACCTTTGATCCTTACCTGAATTCCTGATCCATCGCACCTTCGAGCTGGAAGAAAGAAGTTATTTTATGCGCGTCGCCTCGCCTGCTGCAGCGCCGCGCTGAACTCACCGGCCTTCTCAGCATCTTCACATTCCACCGCATCCTCCTGCATGTTCCCGCCGCATTCCGGCACCTAAGGAGTAGACAAGAACAGCAAGGTGAGCCAAGGGAATACACAGAGGAATATTAGTTACCTCCCATAGACTTACCTGATTTTACCACCGGGGGTACTAGTCCTCTTCACGGGTCGGCGCAGGTTCCACTGCATCTTTGCCGAACCCCGGCCCCTAAAGGGAAACAAAAGGACAGCAAGGTGAAACAAAGGAACTATCAAGGGGAACCCTCCTCACCACAATAGACTTACCTGATTTTACCGCCGGAGGTATTATTCCTCGAGACTTCATACTTTCTCTCAGCGCCTGAATAAAGGAGAAAGCAACAGGTTACATATTGACATTATTTATCGAACAGTGTTGGAAATACAAATCCTTACCAGAATATTACCGGTTGACACGAGTAACTCTTCACTAGGGTCAAGCTGCAATCTGCAAGGAATCGGACAAGAGTGAAAGTCAGGCATTTGAACTTTTACGAACTACCTACTTTTCGGAGTCAATATTGTTCTGGAACTCACCATTTCCTTCGAGCCAGTGAAGCAACTGGTTATCAATGCGCTCCTGCGCTCAATGCAGGATGGAGAGCTTATCTTCTCAAACCATCAGGTGAGATTATAAGAGGGGACAACAAAGGTGATCCGTGGGGAGAACAGCGGGGGTTGGGGGATTTGCACTCAACTCCACGGGTGGTTAATTCCCTTTCTCCATTTACAGAAGAATATTCCTACGGGCCAAGCAAACGAAGCTAGGTGGGCCAGTCCAGTCTGTCATCTCGGCCCTACGCGTCACATTGGTGGAGACCGCAGCTGTCCAGTTCAGATCGACGCCTCTGTGGGAGCCAGGTGAGCGTAACAGAAGGTGAAGGCAAAGGACTGGTGGTTCTCTAGGCTGAGGGGAAAGGACTGCTTGGGGAGATGGCTAAAATGCTAAAAGATGGGAAGCAGGCAGACATTGCTACCATACTCCAGCCTCCATAGAAGTCAAAAGAATTAGAAGCGGTTACAGCTATAGTACATGCAGTCAAAGCTCCCCAAAATGTGCATGCTCAGGCGGCCACTAAAGCAGATCTCCAATTGCGCCTGTCTGAAATACAAAAGGAAATCAAGAACAGCATGGCCAATTTGTCCCATATGATTACGGATCTGGATAAACATATGGATGAAGCGGAATGCAGGGTCACGAGATGGAAACAAAGGTTTTTGAATATGCCGACAACATTAGCAAACGGGCACTCAGTAGAGGTTCTGAAAGAATGCTGTGAAGCCCTTGATGAGAAACAAGACCACACAGATAAAAGCTCCAGGAGTAACAACGTGTGAATTGGAGGCATCCCAGCTGTGGTCTCTGAGGGGGATCTCTCAGAATTTTTGAGGGATCTTTTCCAAAATTTGCTTAAGGCTTCTGACATGGATATAGAGCTAGATCAGACTCATTGCACTCTCCCTAGGGCGCAGCCTCGTCAGGGTGAATCTCGGAATGTTTTGGCTAGGGTCGATTTCGAATGGATTGTGTCCTCCAACGCATTCCACATCTTTGACATGTAATGTCCACAGCTGTGCACGTCGGAAACTTTTTCGGCAGAGGGCGTTCTGCATCAATGACATCGGGTCCATGTCCCTCAAAGGCCTTTGTCGAGAACGATGTCACAGGATGTTATATATAGAACGCACAGCGCCCAGTTGTTTTTTCCGCAAACGTGTTAACTTCATGATACTCGGCGCGTGTCGTGCGTTTTCTTCGTAGATGTCTTTCTCTTCGACCCCTCCGACTCCGCGCTCTGGCTTTAAGACCTGCCAGGACTGCAAGTCGAAGATGTCGCTGACCGACCCCCACTGCATTTGTTTGTGGTGCCTGGGCGAGTCGCATGACAACGACGACTGCTCGAAAAATGCCAGTCGCTGTCTGCAAAGACCTTGCGGGAGAGGAAGGTGAAGCTCCAGGTAGGTAAGGGCTCAAAGCCTGATAAGTCCCGGACGTCCAAGTCCAAGGGGGTTTCTACCAACGACTCGAGGAGCGACTCTCCGTGTCGGAAGGATTCCCGGCATCTCGGTCCTGGAGTGGTTCCCGCCACTCGTCTTCCTCGTCCCGGCACTCGCTGAAGCGCCATCACCGGTCGCCTTCCCCGTCCTCTTCGGAGGATGGTGCCTCGAGGAAGGTTACATGCCCTATGAAGTCCTCGACTCTGGAGGAATAGGCGGCGTTTAAGAAATCCATGATGGCGATTTTTCAATCGCAGGACACAGGTCCGGTTGCGCCTTCTGACAAAGCCAGCCTGGATCGGTCTCGTTCTGTGGCTCGCACGCCTTCGGGCTCGGGTTCGCGACGCGACACACATCGGGAGCCGTCGAGGTCCCGTATGGACAAGGAATTGAAAGGTCGCAAGAGACGTGTCTCTAGTTCTCAGTCCTCGTCCCCAGCGAGACTGCAGCTACCTATGGAGGGCTCGATGCCGGCGTCAACTCTGTCGGTGCTGCGTCCGTCCAACACTGACGTTGATGCTTTGCCCTCATACCAGCCCATGGCGCCGCCGGCACCTGTGTCGACGTAGAAGCCCTCAGCGACCACGGCATCGAGGTCGACGCAATCGACGTCGAAGCCTTTGGCGCTATCGGCGCCTTTGGGGATATTTTCTCAGAATTTGCCTCTGGAGTACCCAAATATTGTGGATCCTCCGAGGAAGGCTACTGGAAAGTCTGTGTGGCCTGTTTTGGCCTCCAGGCCCTCTTTCCCCAGGCCTGGGTTTCGACTCCCCCTGGATGATATTTATGAAGAGGAGGAAAGGTCTGAGGTTGAGGTTGACCCTGGTGACCTTGAGGATGCTCCACTTTTTTCTGGAGATAGTCAGTTGGAGGAGTTGCGCAAGACCCTCCATGATGCCAGTGGGTTGGACACTTCTCCGGAGGTGGAATTCGGTAGGCCTGAGCCTGGGGCTCATGCAGAGTCCTTGTACTAGAGGCTCATGGTGAGGGTCTTGCAGTATCAGGGTTGGTCCAATCCTCCTTAAGACTTTGTGCAGGATGACCTGTTGGACATTTTAGATCAGGGTCCGTCCTCTGACCCTGTTTTGCCATTTCATCTTAACTTGCAGAAAAGGGTGGCAGCTGCTTGGCAGTCCCCGGAATCTCTTCCGGCTGTGAATAAAAATCACACTAGAAATACTGCCCTTCCGTTAGCGACCCCAGCTATTTGTCTACTCACCCCACTTCCAAGAGTTTGGTGGTTCAGGTGGCTATGGCCACCTCAAGGCAGGCAACATACCTTACCATCCCTCCGGATAGGGACGACAAGCGCTTCAACAGTTGGGCCCGGAAGGTATTTTCTGCTGGCACCATGGCCTTGAAATCGGCCAACTCCACGTGTGCCTTGTTAAGGTTTTCACACACTCTGTGCAATTGTGTTTCCTTGGCGGTTGAGCATATTCCTGAGGGGGAAGATAGGGATGGCTTCTTGCTCTCGTGCAAGACGGCAAGGATGCCATGTGCGAGTCCCTTCAGTCGGGTTTGGATACGGCCGACAGTGTTAGCCGATCCATGGCTGCGCGCTCCGTTATACGCTGATTTGCATGGTTGCGGAAGTCAGGGTTTGCTCCGGATGCGCAGGCCCATCTTCGCAGCATGCCCTTTGATGGCATACATTTATTTGGCAGCAAGGCTGACGAGAGCCTTGAGAGGTTTCAGACCTCAAAAGCTTTGGTGAAATCCTTGAGCGCCGGTGTGCGTCAACCTCTGCCTTTTCATCCTAGGGGACAGCAGTGGAGGGGAGGTTCCTTTCGGTACTACTCCTCCTTTGGTAGTACGAGAGGGGCTGCCAGTCAAAGGGGCAAGCGGAAAAGTACCTGTGGTGGTCGGGGAAATCTTGGTGCCAGAGCCGCTCAGACAGCTGCCTCTTTGCCTTCAGGCACTGCCGCAGCCGCTTCCAAACAGTCGTGAGGCCATGTCTCATGGTTCACCGGTTGGGGGCAGACTGGCTCAGCATCTCGAAGAATGCGGGGCCATTACTTCAGATGCGTGGGTGTTGGATACCATAGCCCATGGCTATTATCTTCCCTTCCTTCAGCAGCCTCACGACAATCCACCGGGGAAACTCTCTTTGAAGCTTCCAGATCCGCTCCTTGCGCAGGAAATCTTGTCCCTGCTGGAGAAAGGCGCTATAGAACTGGTGCCTGTAGGGGAGAGATTCAAGGGATGCTATTCCCCTTATTTTTTTATCCCAAAGAAAGACGGGGGATTGAGACCTATCATGGACTTGCGTTGGTTTAACAAACTCCTCAGGAAGGACAAGTTCAAGATGGTCACTCTTTCTCAAGTCCTCCAGGCCCTTCAACTTCAGGATTGGTTTGTGTCTTTGGACCTCAAGGATGCTTACTTCCATGTGCCAATCCATCCCGCGCACAGGAAGTACCTGAGGTTTGCGGCTGGCGACTCGTACTTTCAATTTCGGGTCCTGCCATTCGGATTGACTTCGACCGAGGGTCTTCACCAAGCTCATGGTGGTGGTGGCAGTGTACCTCAGGCGAAGGGGGATTCACATCTACCCCTACCTGGACGACTGGCTGATCCGGACGCGCTCGCCCGAGCTAGCTATGGATCATATCAGTGTCACCTGCCGCACCCTCCACAGGCTGGGCTACTCCCTGAATTTCAAGAAGTTGCACCTGACACCTTCCCAACAGCTCCAGTACATCAGGGCTGTGTTGGATACATCCTTGGGGAAGTGTTCGCCTCCCAAGGTAAGGGCTCATCATATTGTGGACATGTTTCAACTTAGCCAGAGTCTCCCGGCTTTCGAATTCTTAAGGTTGCTCGGCCTCATGGCATCCTGCATTTTTCTGGTGCCAGAGGCTAGGCTGCAGATGAGATCCCTGCAATGGGTCCACAAGATGCAGTGGTCGCAGTTCTCCGGCAAGATGACGGATCGTGTTCAGATCCCACGCTCGGTCTCCCAGGACTTTCTGTGGTGGGTGAACGAAGGGAACCTGATGAAGGGGGAACCGTTTTGGCAACCGTGGCCGTCGGTAACTGTAGTGATGGACGCTTCCCTCACAGGATGGGGCGCTCACGCCAACGACTTGACCGCCAATGGTCGTTGGTCTCTGTCGGAGTCCAGACTCCACATCAATCTGTTAGAGCTAAGAGCCATTAGGCTAGCCCTGAAGGCTTTTCTGCCCTCTGTACGGGGGAAGAGTGTCCTGATCATGATGGACAACACAGTGGCCATGCATTACCTCAACAAAAAAGGGCAGGTAGGCTCACTCCTGTTGTGCAGAGAGGCAATGCAGATCTGGTCTGGGCTATCCAGCAGGACATTTCAATCTCAGCTGTTCATCTGGCTGGAGACGAAAATGCGGTGGGGGAGAGCACAGTCTCTCACGAGTGGGAGTTGGCTCAGGAAGTCCTTCAGGACATCTTCGCCCTTTGGGGAACCCCGCAAGTGGATCTCTCCGCCACCAGTGTCAACCAGAAGTGCGAGAGATTTTTCTCAAGGGAATTTCCTCCAAGAGGAGCCTTAGGGGACACGTTTGTGGTGGATTGGTCATTCCCGCTTCTGTACGCGTTTCCTCCATTCCACGTCATTCCTCAAGTGTTGCAGAGGATCGGTTCCCACCTGATCCTCATATCTCCGGATTGGGCCAGGAGAGCGTGGTACCCGGACCTTGTAGAACTGTTCATCTGCCCTCCACGTCGTCTTCCCTGCCGGGAGGATGTGCTCTCACGCGAGGGTGTTTGGGTTCTCCATCAAAATTTCAAGACTCTCAACCTTCACGCTTGGTATCAGAAAGGTTGAGGTATAAAGATTGGGACCTCTCGGATGGCATGATGGAGGTGTTGCTTTCGACCAGGCGGCCTGCAACAGAATCCCAGTACCGTTGGCGTAAGTTCTGCGACTGGTGCAGAGATCGCAATGTTGATCCTTTTCAGTGCTTTATTCCTATGGTTTTGTCTTTCTCACTTTCTTTGGCCCACAGGGGCCTTCAAGTGGGTACCATTAAGGGTTACCTGGTGGCGCTGTCTATTTTTAAGCGCTCGTCTAAAGAATGTTCTTAATTTAAGATTCCTTTGATTTCTCAGTTTCTTAAAGGACTGACTAATGTATTCCCGCCGTCCCTTTTCCAGATGCTGGTTTGGGATTTGAATTTGGTTTTGAGATTTCTCATGGGTGCTCCGTTTGAACGTTTGCACTCTAGTCCTTTGAGATTACTTTCCTTCAAGACTGTGTTCTTGGTTGCGGTTACTTCCGCTCGCAGAGTGAGTGAATTGCAGGCACTTACATCTAAGCCACCCTTTACTGTGTTTCACAAGGACAGGGATGTACTGCAAGAACGTCCTTCTTTTCTACCTAAGGTAGTCTCTGAATATCATTTGAGTCAAAGGTGGTTCTTCCATCTTTCTACCCTCAAGGAAGAGGAGCGTCTCCATCAGTTAGATCCTAGGAGAGCTCTTAGCATTTACTTTTGAAGAATATCCAGGGTCAGAGTGGACGGTCAACTCTTTGTAGGATATGCTGGACACCGATTGGGCCAGGCTGTTACCAAACAGACCTTGTCCAGGTGGATTATCAATACCATTACAGAGTGTTACCGGTTGGCTGGTAAAGACCCTCCTGAAGAGTTGAGAGCTCATTCTCCATTTGCAGAAGAATATACCTACTGGCCAAGCAAACGAAGCTAGGTGGGCCAATCCAGTCTGTCATCTCGGCCCTATGCGTCACATTGGTGGAGACCGCAGCTGTCCAGTTCAGATCGACGCATCTGTGGGAGCCAGGTGAGCGTAACAGAAGGTGAAGGCAAAGGACTGGTGGTTCTCTAGGCTGAGGGGAAAGGACTTCTTGGGGAGATGGCTAAAATGCTGAAAGATGGGAAGCAGGCAGACATTGCTACCATACTCCAGCCTCCATAGAAGTCAAAAGAATTAGAAGCGGTTACAGCTATAGTACATGCAGTCAAAGCTCACCAAAATGTGCATGCTCAGGCGGCCACTAAAGCAGATCTCCAATTGCGCCTGTCTGAAATACAAAAGGAAATCAAGAACAGCATGGCCAATTTGTCCCATATGATTACGGATCTGGATAAACATATGGATGAAGCGGAATGCAGGGTCACGAGATAGAAACAAAGGTTTTTGAATATGCCGACAACATTAGCAAATGGGCACTCAGTAGAGGTTCTGAAAGAATGCTGTGAAGCCCTTGATGAGAAACAAGACCACACAGAAAAAAGCTCCAGGAGTAACAACGTGTGAATTGGAGGCATACCAGCTGTGGTCTCTGAGGGGGATCTCTCAGAATGTTTGAGGGATCTTTTCCAAAACTTGCTTAAGGCTTCTGACATGGATATAGAGCTAGATCAGACTCATTGCACTCTCCCTAGGGCGCAGCCTCGTCAGGGTGAATCTCGGAATGTTTTGGCTAGGGTCGATTTTGAATGGATTGTGTCCTCCAACGCATTCCACATCTTTGACATGTAATGTCCACAGCTGTGCACGTCGGAAACTTTTTCGGCAGAGGGCGTTCTGCATCAATGACATCGGGTCCATGTCCCTCAAAGGCCTCTGTCGAGAACGATGTCACAGGATGTTATATATAGAACGCACAGCGCCCAGTTGTTTTTTCCGCAAACGTGTTAACTTCATGATACTCGGCGCGTGTCGTGTGTTTTCTTCGTAGAAGATGTCTTTCTCTTCGACCCCTCCGACTCCGCGGTCTGGCTTTAAGACCTGCCAGGACTGCAAGTGGAAGATGTTGCTGACCGACCCCCACCGCATTTGTTTGTGGTGCCTGGGCGAGTCGCATGACACCGACGACTGCTCGAAAAATGCCAGTCGCTGTCTGCAAAGACCTTGCGGGAGAGGAAGGTGAAGCTCCAGGTAGGTAGGGGCTCAAAGCCTGATATGTCCCGGACGTCCAAGTCCAAGGGGGTTTCTACTAACGACTCGAGGAGCGACTCTCCGCGTCGGAAGGATTCCCGGCATCTCGGTCCTGGAGTGGTTCCCGCCACTCGTCTTCCTCGTCCTGGCACTCGCTGAAGCGTCATCACCGGTCGCCTTCCCCGTCCTCTTCGGAGGATGGTGCCTCGAGGAAGGTTACATGCCCTATGAAGTCCTCAACTCTGGAGGAATAGGCGGCGTTTAAGAAATTCATGATGGCGATTTTTCAATCGCAGGACATAGGTCCGGTTGCGGCTTCTGACAAAGCCAGCCTGGATCGGTCTCGTTCTGTGGCTCGCACGCCTTCGGGCTCGGATTCGCGACGCGACACACATCGGGAGCCGTCGAGGTCCGTATGGACAAGGAATTGAAAGGTCGCAAGAGACGTGTCTCTAGTTCTCAGTCCTCGTCCCCAGCGAGACCGCAGCTACCTATGGAGGGCTCGATGCCGGCGTCGACTCCGTCGGCGCTGCGTCCGTCCAACACTGACGTTGATGCTTTGCCCTCATACCAGCCCATGGCGCCGCCGGCATCGAGGTCGTTGACGCAATCGACGTCGAAGCCTTTGGCGCTATCGGCGCCTTTGGGGATATTTTCTCAGAATTTGCCTCTGGAGTACCCAAATATTGTGGATCCTCCGAGGAAGGCTACTGGAAAGTCTGTGCGGCCTGTTTTGGCCTCCAGGCCCTCTTTCCCCAGGCCTGGGTTTCGACTCCCCCTGGATGATATTTGTGAAGAGGAGGAAAGGTCTGAGGTTGAGGTTGACCCTGGTGACCTTGAGGATGCTCCACTTTTTTCTGGAGATAGTCAGTTGGAGGAGTTGCGCCAGACCCTCCATGATGCCAGTGGGTTGGACACTTTTCCGGAGGTGGAATTCGGTAGGCCTGAGCCTGGGGCTCATGCAGAGTCCTCGTACAAGAGGCTCATGGTGAGGGTCTCGCAGTATCAGGGCTGGTCCAATCCTCCTTAAGACTTTGTGCAGGATGACCTGTTGGACATTTTAGATCAGGGTCCGTCCTCTGACCCTGTTTTGCCATTTCATCTTAACTTGCAGAAAAGGGTGGCAGCTGCTTGGCAGTCCCCGGAATCTCTTCCGGCTGTGAATAAAAATCTCACTAGAAATACTGCCCTTCCGTTAGCGACCCCAGCTATTTGTCTACTCACCCCACTTCCAAGAGTTTGGTGGTTCAGGTGGCTACGGCCACCTCAAGGCAGGCAACGTACCTTACCATCCCTCCGGATAGGGACGACAAGCGCTTCAACAGTTGGGCCCGGAAGGTATTTTCTGCTGGCACCATGGCCTTGAAATCGGCCAATTCCACGTGTGCCTTGTTAAGGTTTTCACACACTCTGTGCAATTGTGTTTCCTTGGCGGTTGAGCATATTCCTGAGGGGGAAGATAGGGATGGCTTCTTGCTCTCGTGCAAGACGGCAAGATGCCATGTGCGAGTCCCTTCAGTCGGGTTTGGATACGGCCGACAGTGTTAGCCGATCCATGGCTGCGCGCTCCGTTACACGCTGATTTGCATGGTTGCGGAAGTCAGGGTTTGCTCCGGATGCGCAGGCCCATCTTCGCAGCATGCCCTTTGATGGCACACATTTATTTGGCAGCAAGGCTGACGAGAGCCTTGAGAGGTTTCAGACCTCAAAAGCTTTGGCGAAATCCTTGAGCGCCGGTGTGCGTCAACCTCTGCCTTTTCATCCTAGGGGACAGCAGTGGAGGGGAGGTTCCTTTCGGTACTACTCCTCCTTTGGTAGTACGAGAGGGGCTGCCAGTCAAAGGGGCAAGCGGAAAAGTACCTGTGGTGGTCGGGGAAATCTTGGTGCCAGAGCCGCTCAGACAGCTGCCTCTTTGTCTTCAGGCACTGCCGCAGCCGCTTCCAAACAGTCGTGAGGCCATGTCCATGGTTCACTGGTTGGGGGCAGACTGGCTCAGCATCTCGAAGAATGGCGGGCCATTACTTCAGATGCGTGGGTGTTGGATACCATAGCCCATGGCTATTATCTTCCCTTCCTTCAGCAGCCTCACGACAATCCACCGGGGAAACTCTCTTTGAAGCTTCCAGATCCGCTCCTTGCGCAGGAAATCTTGTCCCTGCTGGAGAAAGGCACTATAGAACTGGTGCCTGTAGGGGAGAGGAACAAGGGATGGTATTCCCCTTATTTTTTTTATCCCAAAGAAAGACGGGGGATTGAGACCTATCATGGACTTGCGTTGGTTTAACAAACTCCTCAGGAAGGACAAGTTCAAGATGGTCACTCTTTCTCAAGTCCTCCAGGCCCTTCAACTTCAGGATTGGTTGGTGTCTTTGGACCTCAAGGATGCTTACTTCCATGTGCCAATCCATCCCGCGCACAGGAAGTACCTGAGGTTTGCGGCTGGCGACTCGTACTTTCAATTTCGGGTCCTGCCATTCGGATTGACTTCGACCGAGGGTCTTCACCAAGCTCATGGTGGTGGTGGCAGTGTACCTCAGGCGAAGGGGTAGGGGATTCACATCTACCCCTACCTGGACGACTGGCTGATCCGGGCGCGCTCGCCCGAGCTAGCTATGGATCATATCAGTGTCACCTGCCGCACCCTCCACAGGCTGGGCTACTCCCTGAATTTCAAGAAGTTGCACCTGACACCTTCCCAACAGCTCCAGTACATCAGGGCTGTGTTGGATACATCCTTGGGGAAGTGTTCGCCTCCCAAGGTAAGGGCTCATCATATTGTGGACATGTTTCAACTTAGCCAGAGTCTCCCGGCTTTCGAATTCTTAAGGTTGCTCGGCCTCATGGCATCCTGCATTTTTCTGGTGCCAGAGGCTAGGCTGCAGATGAGATCCCTGCAATGGGTCCACAAAATGCAGTGGTCGCAGGTCTCCGGCAAGATGATGGATCGTGTTCAGATCCCACGCTCGGTCTCCCAGGACTTTCTGTGGTGGGTGAACGAAGGGAACCTGATGAAGGGGGAACCGTTTTGGCAACCGTGGCCGTAGGTAACTGTAGTGATGGACGCTTCCCTCACAGGATGGGGCGCTCACGCCAACGACTTGACCGCCAATGGTCGTTGGTCTCTGTCGGAGTCCAGACTCCACATCAATCTGTTAGAGCTAAGAGCCATTAGGCTAGCCCTGAAGGCTTTTCTGCCCTCTGTACGGGGGAAGAGTGTCCTGATCATGACGGACAACACAGTGGCCATGCATTACCTCAACAAAAAAGGGCAGGTAGGCTCACTCCTGTTGTGCAGAGAGGAAATGCAGATCTGGTCTGGGCTATCCAGCAGGAAATTTCAATCTCAGCTGTTCATCTGGCTGGAGACGAAAATGCGGTGGGGGAGAGCACAGTCTCTCACGAGTGGGAGTTGGCTCAGGAAGTCCTTCAGGACATCTTCGCCCTTTGGGGAACCCCGCAAGTGGATCTCTTCGCCACCAGTGTCAACCAGAAGTGCGAGAGATTTTTCTCAAGGGAATTTCCTCCAAGAGGAGCCTTAGGGGACACGTTTGTGGTGGATTGGTCATTCCCGCTGCTGTACGCGTTTCCTCCATTCTCTGTCATTCCTCAAGTGTTGCAGAGGATCGGTTCCCACCTGATCCTCATTGCTCCGGATTGGGCCAGGCGAGTGTGGTACCCGGACCTTGTAGAACTGTTCATCTGCCCTCCACGTCGTCTTCCCTGCCGGGAGGATGTGCTCTCACGCGAGGGTGTTTGGGTTCTCCATCAAGATTTCAAGACTCTCAACCTTCACGCTTGGTATCTGAAAGGTTGAGGTATAAAGATTGGGACCTCTCGGATGGCATGATGGAGGTGTTGCTTTCAGCCAGGCGGCCTGCAACAGAATCCCTGTACCATTGGCGTAAGTTCTGCGACTGGTGCAGAGATCGCAATGTTGATCCTTTTCAGTGCTCTATTCCTATGGTTTTGTCTTTCTCACTTTCTTTGGCCCACAGGGGCCTTCAAGTGGGTACCATTAAGGGTTACCTGGTGGCGCTGTCTATTTTTAAGCTCTCGTCTAAAGAATGTTCTTACTTTAAGATTCCTTTGATTTCTGAGTTTCTTAAAGGACTGACTAATGTTTTCCCGCCGTCCCTTTTCCAGGTGCTGGTTTGGGATTTGAATTTGGTTTTGAGATTTCTCATGGGTGCTCCGTTTGAACCTTTGCACTCTTGTCCTTTGAGATTACTTTCCTTCAAGACTGTGTTCTTGGTTGCGGTTACTTCCGCTCGCAGAGTGAGTGAATTGCAGGCACTTACATCTAAGCCACCCTTTACTGTGTTTCACAAGGACAGGGTTGTACTGCAAGAACATCCTTCTTTTCTACCTAAGGTAGTCTCTGAATATCATTTGAGTCAAAGGTGGTTCTTCCATCTTTCTACCCTCAAGGAAGAGGAGCGTCTCCATCAGTTAGATCCTAGGAGAGCTCTTAGCATTTACTTTTGAAGAATATCCAGGGTCAGAGTGGACGATCAACTCTTTGTAGGATATGCTGGACACCGATTGGGCCAGGCTGTTACCAAACAGACCTTGTCCAAGTGGATTATCAATACCATTACAGAGTGTTACCGGTTGGCTGGTAAAGACCCTCCTGAAGAGTTGAGAGCTCATTCCACTAGGGGTGTGGCTACTTCCACGGCCCTCCAGTGGGGTGTTCCTATTAGGAATATTTGTGATGCCGCTACTTGGGCGTCCATCCATACATTTGTAAAACATTATTCCCTGGATACTATCCAGGATATGGCCTTTGGGAAGGCGGTTCTTTATTCTGCAATCTAATTGGGTACTCTAAATTCTTTTCCCTCCTCCATTTACTCGTACTGCTTTGGGAGTCTGTCAAAGATGTGGAATGCGTTGGAGGACACAATCCATTCGAAGAACAAGTTAATTACCAACTGGTAACGTTCTTTCGACTGGATGTTCCTCCAACGCATTCCACATCGCCCTCCCTGCCTGCCCCTCAGGAGAATTTCCTATGCGATTGCAGCTTCCCTTTCCGCAAGGCTAAGTGCAGTCCGGCAGGCATCAGACTGGTGCCACACGTTCTGGGGGAAAAAAACCTAAACTGAGGCTACGGGAGCCGTGCGTCCTATTTATAACATCCTGTGACGTCGTCCTCGACTGAGGCCTTCGAGGGACATGGACCCGACGTCATCAATGCAGGACGCCCTCTGCCGAAAAAGTTTCCGAAGTGCACAGCTGTGGACATTACATGTCAAAGATGTGGAATGCGTTGGAGGAACATCCAGTCGAAAGAACGTTACCAGTTGTTAGTAACTTGTTCTTTCTTTACGATCAAGGAATGAATAATGAGAGGTGCCAACATTAAATTTCGTGATGCAAAGATATCCTTATATTTGGACCTGGCTTCTACCACGTTGATGGAGGAGGGAGCTGCATCCATTGACTGAATGGCTTGGGGGACAAAAAATTTCCTATAGATGGGGATCCCCTACAGTGTTGCTCTTCGTAATTAAAAGGAAGAAATGGTCCATAAAGTCTATGAAGGAGGGGAAGTGGTTGCTGCACCCAGAGGAGGAGCGGGAGAAATCCTTGAGTGCAGATACAGTTTGGCAAGGGGTGAGATCATCTGCTCGCGCAACAGCATTAAGAAACTGAGAAAGGCAATTAATGATTACCTTTGGTGGCTCATTTACCTTTGAAAGCAGAAGTCTGCAAATGTGTAATATCCTGTATTTGGTTATTTTTACGAGTTTAGATGGTTATGGATGTGGAATGAGGGGTGTGGTGTTTAGAGATGGAAAGTCACTGCATTGGTTTAAGTACAGCGATATATGCGTTGTGTATAACTCTCAGGCTGGGGTAGGAAGTTTTGGTTAAGGGTATATTCTCATATGAGACATGCTGGACTCGACTGAAGATAGGATAATGGGTGAGATTTGCATAGTCACATGGAATGTGCAGGGGCCGAACTCCACCCCATGAAGAGGTTGTTGGTGTTGGGCAGGCTATTGGACCTCTCTTCAGTGATTATAAGTTTGCAAGAAACACACCTGCTGAAGGATGATGAACGCAGAACGATTCATAAGCTGTATACACATCAGTTCTTTGCGACTTGGGAGGGGAGAAGAAGGGGAGTTGCGATATTGATGGCAATGGATGTGCCCTTTCTTAATGCAAAGGTCATGCGTGATTCTCATGGGCGATTTGTGTTTGTCAAAGGCATAATATGGGGGGTCAGGTTCACTTTCATGTCGCTTTATGCACCCAATAGTGTTCAGGATCAGTATCCCAGTGCTCTCATACCACAAGCAGTGTCATTCGATGAAGAACAAATGATAATACATGGCGATTTCAATTTGGTACCCAATCCAGAGGTAGATAAAATGTTACAGCCCTCTAGACAGGACAATATAGCAATTTAATTTGCTAGACTGCTTCGTGAGTGGCGAGTGGAGGATTTAGGAGACTAGGGAATGATAAAGCCCGGGATTTCACATTTTACTCTCACGTTCATGGTGGGCTATCCAGAATAGATCACATATTGGTATCTAGTTCAATGCATCCCTGTATTCACGAGACCTATGTAGCTTCGGACCATGCTCCAGTAGTAACAACTTCAAGAGTGTTCCGACGTCCCTGCAGGGGCAACTATCTCTGGAAATTATATGATCCTATATTAAAAGATAAAAACACCCCATCTCAAACTATTTTCGTGAAAACGCTATACCTGCTCAATCTATGGCGACTTTGTGGGATGCTACGAAAGCGGTAATTAGAGGGCAAATAATGAGCTGCACCGCGGCATATACAAGTGCTAACAAGATAACCCAGACACATTGGAGGAGGCAGCCAAACACAAAATGTGTAGATCCCAGGCAGCTTTCAGGAAATTAAAATGTCTAGGGCTTAACTAGAAGCTCGTCTGGTTGATAGATCGGCACCAGCCTTACTCAAGACTAAACAACTCTATTACGTTAAGGGTAATAAGGCAAACCGTCTCCTATTCTATGAGCTGAAGAAGGTCCAAAAGTGGACTAATATACAGGGGATCAGCAATGAGTCAGGAAAGATGTTCTACGATGAGATCAGTAAGACGGAAATACTCTGAACATATTTTGCCACGTAAATGTCAAAACATGGCTCTTTCAATAACACCTGACCAAGGACTAATGCCAATGGATGCACATACCGACGCACAGACCTCATAGTACTGCACTACTGATAAAAGATGTTAGCCCAAAAGCCGGCTACTCACACTCAGCTGCTCTCGAGCTAGGTATGTGCTTTAAACAATAAAATAAAAATGTCCAAAGAGTTGCTTACTGCAGCGGTCCAAGGACAATATGTCTCAGGGGCGAACCTACCCAGTCTTGCTGAAGATCTCAAGTGGTATCTGGAAGCACCAATTTTTGTGTCCGATGTGGAATGGGCCATACAAACTCTTAAGGAGAAGACCCCAGGCCCCCGTCGGCTTTACCACAGCATTTTATAAGAATGTTCCGTTCCAGTTGATCCCTTATATTCCAATTATTTAACTCATTTTTACACATAGGTACAATTACACCATCAACGGAGGAGTCGGTTACGATATTGATAACGAAACCCGGCAAAGATCTTGCATGTTGTGACTCAGAGACAGATTACCATAATGAATAATGATGCAAAAATGTATTCCAAAGTCTTGGCAAGTAGGACAATGATGGCCCTCCCGGGGCTGATCAACGAATACCACACTGGTTTTGTAACAGATAGGAATAACCAGGACAACATTTGGAGAGTTTTGAATGTCATCAAAGTTGGGAATAGGGATAAGATCGAAATGGGTGTTCCATCTTTGGATGCCCCTTAGGCTTTTAATTAGGTGGATTGGGACTATTTCCTTCAGACGTTGGAAGCGTTTGGATTTGGCTCGAACATCAGGAGACACATCTTGGCAAATTACCAGCAACCATATACAGCAATAAAATGAATGTGCTGCTTACATGGAAAAAAAATGACTAACAGAGGAATTAGGCAGGGTTGCCTATAGATATTTGCTATGTCTCTGGAGCCTTTATGTAACATGGTCTACTCTAATAATGGGATTAGGGGCGTAGAGATTGGAGGTGATGAATATAAACTCACTCTTTGTGCGGAGGCCGTGATGGTTACAATACGGGAGTTGAATACATCTTTGCCCGTACTAATGGATGAATTGGGGTTTTTGATCTCACCTCTGGATTTGAGGTCAATTTTTCAATGTCTAGTGCCTTTGCTTTGTCGCTCACACGCTGGGAGATGCAGAGGATCTCAGAGCTATGCTGATAAAATGGGCTAGAACAGCCATAGATTATCTGAGTGTTGGGATTCCCAAAAATACATTGCATATATTCCAATTTAACATCATGTCACTATTTAAGGATCTTGTGGAGGACCTGGATAGATGTAATCAGAAGACAATGTCTTGGTTTGGCAGGATAGCCGCTGTCAAGATGAACCTGATCCCTAGGTTGCTATACCAGTGCTTGGCACTATCGGTCAAAATCCCTGTTTCCAAGTAAAGGTACTTACATTTATATGAAGGATGCAAAAACCATGCATACCAAGGAAGGTTCTGTTGAGGGGAATAAGAAGTGGAGACCTGGGGGTCCTCGATGTTCACAGATATAAATTGGCGGCACAGATGTCACATAAAATGCAGCTGCTAGGGTGCTAGCAGGTCGTAGAAAGCATATTTCTCCCATCTTGCGCTCCCTACACTGGCTGCTAGTGGAAAAACAAAGTTGAAATCACTGTGCATTGTGCATCATGTACTGTCTGGTTCATCAACAAACTTTATTACATCTAATTCTTCTGTTATGCCCCAGGCAGATGTTTGTGATCTGCTTCGCCAATCTACTTGTGGTTCCTTCCTTCAAATGGGCAAAGTGGGGTGGTGTTAGGCAGAATCCTGTGCAGTTCCCTTAGGAAGCACTACACAAGATTAGGACCACAGGTGAGAGCAGTAAATCCCCTTTTGGTATCAGTCTGTACCACAAAGATTTAGTTGGTAGCTGTGGCTGAGCAGTCACTTATCTCAAGAGGGAGATGAGCAGTATTCAGGGTTTACACAATCGGCCCACTAGACTATGGCACAAGGAAACACTGATCAAAGCTTTGTATTTAAAAAGTAGACATATATTTATTTTATACACTTCTAATAAAACACATGTATCACAGTCATCAAGCAAGTTAAATTGAGTCAAAGGGAAAATATACAGACGCCCAAGTTAAATTGTAGACCAAGTGAACCAGAGTGAAAAGTGAGCAAAACGGCACAGTGACAACTACACACAAGGGATCCTTTAACAATTCCTCACAAGGGAGGGAAAGCACAAGTTATATAGAAATAGGTTCCTACACACCCTAGCAACACTTCCCATCAGTTTGTGAACCAGTTTAAGCACGGCAGTGTATCAGTATAAGCAATACTTAAATGAAAACTGAGCAAAATGGCATTTCACAATGTTAAAAAATGGGAAGGAAAGGGTAGTTAAAGGAAAATAGGTGCACCACACAGTTCTAGCTGAGAATCAATCTAAAGAAGGCAATCTAACAAATGTGACCAGAGTCAGTAGGCCTGTGCCAAAGTCTGTTGGTACAGGGCAAGGGCCCAGGAGGAAAATGTCCTTGTAGCTGCAGTCAAGTCTTTGGTTAACGAAGTGGAAAAAAGGTGGATGCAGACATTGAAAAGACAATGCTAAGAGAGAGGGGTGGCCATCCCAACAGGTAGGTAAAGGATTCAAAACACCTTTAGTGCGACCGCGAAGAAAGGGCGGCTTGGCGGAACAATGTACCTTAAGATGGAGAAGTGGTTCCTGCGGTGGCGGTTGCTCCTGGTAGTTCCTGCAGTTCGGGTGATCCGGCAGAGGAAGAGTGGCTCTCGTCGTGGCGGAAGGTTCGAGATACTGCACTACCCAGGGATGAAACCAGCCGCGGTGCTGCCTGACGAAAAAAAGGTACGCTCCTTTTTTTTTTTAACTTTGTTTATTTTAAATCAAGGCAGAATGATAATTACAAACAATATCAGC
Organism: Ambystoma mexicanum; assembly: GCF_040938575.1. Classification (NCBI taxonomy): domain Eukaryota; kingdom Metazoa; phylum Chordata; class Amphibia; order Caudata; family Ambystomatidae; genus Ambystoma; species Ambystoma mexicanum. The sequence continues at coordinate 490,909,080 of NC_090921.1, read as the reverse complement.
AGTGATTCTTTAGGCATATTGATCCCCAGTCTCTTATCCCCCCCCTGGGTTTCCTCCCTCTCCTCGTCCTTCGACCTCACTGCTCCTCAGTTTCTGGAGGTGGTATCTTCCCTCCTAGACTGCCTGATTCTTGCCTCGGCGTCTATGAGTCTGCCTCGGGGATCCCTTGGTTTTCCAGGATCCAGCGGGCCCGGGTCGGTTTGTAAGTCAGGGCGGGGAAGCGCTGGTCGTATTCGAGCACTGGGGCCCAAATATTCCGGAACCTGTGGAGTATTCCCGCTTGTGCCACCGTCACTTTCTCCGCGATCAAAATGTCCCAGAGTTTGGTCCACCATTGGGCTATGTGAGGGTCTTCCGGAGTTTTCCAAGTTCGAGCCACCTGTTTTCCCTGCCAGGAGGCAGTGGGTTAGTAGTTTCGATCTGGGCCCGGAGCGCGGGTAGATCGTGGGGATTGGAGCTCCCAGCAAGACTGCTTCTGGTTCCAGGGGGATTGTCGTTCCGGTAATCTGCGTGATGGTCCCCAGGCATGTCCTCCAGAACTGTTGGATCTTTGGGCAGGTCCACCACATGTGGAAGAAGGAGCCTGGACGGCCGCATCCTCTCCAACAGGAGTGGTCCACTCGCGGATTTATATGGTGAAGTGGGAGGGGCGGGTAATACCACCGGAGTGTGACCTTATATGCACATTCCCTGTTGGTGATGCAGGTAGATGAGGTGTGTGTTCTGGTCCATATGTCCACCCAGGTTTGGTCCTCGATTGGGTGTCCCAGGTCTGCCTCCCACTGAGCCATGCATCGAGTCTTTGTAGTCAGGAAGTCGGCTAAGAAGCGTCTATATAGGGTGGATACTCTACCGCGGGTGGGGAGGTCTCTCAGTGTGAGTTCCAGAGCGGTCGGGGGGCGTGTCGCTGCTTAGAGGGTCTGGGGATGCGAGCACCAGTGGCGTATCTGGATATAGGTAAATCTGTCTCTTTCCTGGAGTTGGAATTTCTCCTTGCATTGGTCGAATGTGAGTGGTCTCCCTCCCATGTATAGCTGGTCCACCGTCTCCAGTCCCCCGTTTATCCAATTCTGAAAGTTGCGGGGATTCGCTCCAGGTGAGAAAGTTGGGTTGTGAAAGATTGGGGATTGTGGGCTCAGTCCCCTTGGCACTCCCTTCCGTTTTAGTGCCCAGTCCCAGGAGCTGAGGGTGTGTTTAGTTGATAGGAGGAGGTCTCCCCAATGTGACCTGAGGGGGGGTTGGATATGTGGCAAGAATCGTAGGGGCAGGGGTATTCGCGATTGTTCCAGCTCAACCCATCTAGGGCTGTTTGTTATGTTTTGCCATGCCTGAACCTGTGCCAGTTGTGCCGCCACTCTGTAGGCTTGCAAGTCTGGGACCCCGAGCCCTCCCAGTTTGGAACCCCCCAGCATCGTCCTGAGAGGGATTCTCGCTCTCTTACCTTTCCAGATAAAGTTCAGCATTTTCCTCTGGAGACCTCAGAGAGTTGGTGTGGGAATCGCTACTGGTAGGGAGGCGCAGGTGTACAGGAATCTCGGGAGGAGGTTCATCTTGCATGCTGTGATGCGCCCTAGCAGTGAGATCTCTTGGGTCTCCCATCGTTTCAAGTCGCCTTCCAATTCTGTGAAGAGTCGAGGAAAGTTGACCTTATATGTGTCTCTCGGGTCCGCCGGAATATGGACCCCTAAATAGGGGATGGCCTTTTTTTCCCATGTTATTGGGCATATCTTGGTCAGTGACTCCTGCTCCGCTGAATTGAGGCCGATGCCCAAAGCCGATGACTTGTCGAAGTTTATGGAGAAGCCAGAGACTTCCCCATAGGTGGCGATTTCACGGATCGCGTGTTTTAGGGATGAGTGGGCCTCTGAGATCGTGAGCAGAACGTTGTCCGCGTATAGGGCGATTTTGTGTTGCGCGGGGCCACTCTGTATGCCCTTAATTTGGTTGTTTCATCTGATTCTTTGGGCGAAAGGTACGCTCCTTTAAATCGCGGTCCGGGTGGACTGGTGCCTGGTTATCCAGCCTCCGAGTACAGGGTACGGGAGATTCGACCAAGGCAGGTCCGGGAAGGCGATTGGCAAACTGGTTGGCCCCACCAGTTCAAGAGAAAAAGGCTCTTACAGGTGAAGGTCTTCTCTCGTCGTGTGGAGAAAAGTGGTGAGACGCTGCAGCAGGGCTTCACCGGTGGTTCAGTCGTTGCAGATGTCTTTGGCTTCTCTCCTCTTCGGCTTCTTAGTTCCAGTGGCAACGTCTTGCTCTTCCAGTCCTCAGGACCCTGCTTTTAGGCAAAAAGATCCCCATTCATACAGCCTAGCTGTTACTCACACAGTGGAGTGGTCATCTTGGCGGGAGACCCTCCAGCCTATCAGGATAGAGTGCGACATGGGTTGCTGAGGCAACCCTGTCCAGGGCTCCTACTCCGCCTTCCACACAATGGACCCACCCCAGACTCGGTGGCGCAGAAAGGAGGGCTTCTCGGCAGAAGCCCGCCAAAAGGACGAACAAAGGATCCCCGACCTGGGTTAGGAGTTTAGAGGAAGACATGAGAAAGAGGTTATATTAAAGTTCTGGCAATAAAAACCTACCGGAGTAAAGTTAGTATTAAAATACACCGGCGGTATGTTAGAGGCTGTCAGAAAAAGTGGTAGCCTCGAACAATGGGAAAATCCCATAGGGAAATATTTGCGGTCGAATATTTACGGTAGTAACCACTGCCACCAGCCAGAAACCTTTGAGGGAGGGACTGTACGGTACCCTCTCGAAAATGAACATAGGGGAAAAACTATTACCCCCTTCCAGTACCTCCATAGTAAGATGGGTTGTACTGGTTTAGTTCATCGGATTCGACTAGTAAGGTCAATGGGGACTTTACATGCCCTGGGAGACAGTAATCAGTCCCAGGGTATGGAGTCAATGTTTGGGGGTTGCTACAACACCCCTGTGTCACTGCACTGAGGGTGCTGTGTAACACATGTGAATAAAGATGGTTCCTATGGGGTTGAGAAAGATCCCATAGGCATTAAACACAAAAATAGCCTAGAACACAAATAGTAAAAATGCCTAAGAGTGGGAAAAAGTCTCACTCTTAGCAGGAAAAAAGAAACAAACCCTTCAAATCCAGCAAAGCTGCCGGGGGACTCTATAGGTAAGGGAAATTAGCCATAGAATGAGAATTCTCCCTAACAGGTGGTCACTCTTTCTGTTCAGGCGGCTCGGCTGTGGAACCGCGGACCACGAATGTGCAAGAGATTGAGCACATCTGGAGTTTTGTCATAGATTAAAAACCTTTTAATTCTCTCCCCAAGTATGAAGATCGGTGGGAATAGGCGAGTGGGTCTTTGTTTTTGGCTCTGGTGGTCAGGTCTAATGGGCCACTTGCTTTTTTAGCACCTTGATGCCTTCCCAGCTGAGGTGATACGTTTTTGTGCTTAATAAGTATTGGACCATACCTATTGGAACATTATGCTGACCTGGAAGAGGGGAGATCTGAACCTTAAATGGTCGGAAATAGAACAAGTATTCTCCCAGTCTTCCTGTAAATAGGGAGGAGTTTCCCCATTTAACCGCAAAGGAAAATACAATATATTATTGGAGTAGAGCGGTTCACAAATGGGGAGCAGCAGCCGTGATGGGCCTATTGACTCCTATATGAGATAATCCAGACTGGTAGGACTAAAGAAAACTTTAGGGAATGGGTGATTGTCACATCTTCACCAGTTATATTTAGGGGAGACCACTAACCTCTGTGGATTGTAAACATACGTTCCCCGGTAGGGCTGAACGGCTTTCACTATGCACAGTTGTGTCACTGGGCTCATCACCCACAGACTAAAGTTAGGCAGATACAGGAACGGTCTGCATTGCAGCTAATGTACTGATCTAGTATACAAAAGGCTAAGGTGTCCACATTATATAGGTTGTTGGAAAGCCCGATTGGCAGGAGCGTCTGCCATATATGGTTAAGTGGGAACAGGACATAGGTGCAGAGAATGATGAGGAAGCCAGGAATAGGATTTGGACACATAGTTCCTCTAAATGTACAACTGATAGAGAATGTGTGGTAAAGCTTTGTTATAGGTTGTACCTGACTCCACAGAGACTGCATAAGATGAATGGAACGTACTCCCCCAATTGCTGGAGAGGATGCACGGAAGAGGGCTCATTGCTGCATATGTTGTGAACTTGTGGTAAGGAGTGATATTTCTGGAAGGAGGTTTTGCCGCAAGAAATAACAGGTTTTCAGCTGCCGTTAGATCCTCATGTCATACTGCTGGGAGATACTGGGGAGGGAACCTTCCCAGGAAAGTGTATTTAGCAACAGTAATGGTTCACCTCTTGAAAGCGGCTAAGATCACTATTGCCTGTAATTATAAGAATCCAAAAAGGTACGATTATACAAATATGGTTGGTAAGAATCAGGGATATCGTAATAGCGGAAAATAAACCACAGCCTTAAGTATGGGGATTTACGAGAGGTATAGAAATGTATGGATGACATTTGCAGAGTACTCGGACAAAGTACCCCTGGTGACTATGAAATGGCCCATGATTAAAAGATATTGGGACTCAAAAGGATGGGTCTCAAACCCCCGTCTTTCTTTGGAATCAAAAAATATGGGGAATACCATCCATTGTTCCTCTCCGCTACAGGCACCAGTTCTATAGCACCTTTCTCTAGCAGGGTCAAGATTTCCTGCACAAGGAGCGGTTCTGGAAGCTTCAAAGAGAGATTCCCCAGTGGATTGTCCCAAAGTCGCTGTAGGAAGGGAAGGCAGTAGCCGTGGGCTATGGTTCCCAGAACTCACGCATCCAAAGTAATGGCTCGCCATTCTTCGAGATGCTGTGACAGTCTGCTCCCAACCGGTGAACCATGGGACATGGCCTCATGACTGTTCCGGAGCGGCTGCGCAGCTGCCTGAGCAGCTTTGGCACCTCTATTTCCCCGACCACCATGGGTACTTTTACACTGACCCCTTTGACTGGCGGCTCCTCTCGTTCCACCAAAGGAGGAGTAGTAACGAAAAGAACCTCTCCTCCACTGCTGTACCCTAGGACGAAAAGGCAGTGGTTGACGCATAACTGCGCTTAAAGATTTCACCACAGCTTTTGATGTCTGCAACCTCTCAAGGCTCTCGTCAACCTTGCTGCCAAACCAATGCTTGCCATCAAAGGGCATGTTCAAAAGACAGGCTTGCACATCCAGAGCAAACCCTGACTTCCGCAACCACACAAATCTGCATATAACAGTGCTCGCAGCCATGGACCGGCTAACACTGTCGGCCGTGTCCAAACCCAACTGAAGGGATTCTCATATGGCATCCTTGCCATCTTGCACGAGAGCAAGGAACCCAGCCTTTTCTCCCCCTTCGGGAATATGCTCAGCCGCAAGAGAAACACAATTCCACAGTGTGTGTTAAATTGCCAAGGCACAAGTGTAGTTGGCTGATTTCAGCGCCATACTCGCAGAAAACACCTTTTGTGCCCAACCGGCGAAGCGTTTGTCGTCCCTAACCAGAGGGATGGTAGGGGGCGCCACCTGCCTCGAGGTGGCCGTAGCTGCCGGAACCACCAAACTCTCGGGAGTGGGTGAGATGAAAGGTAGCTGGGGTCGCTACTGGAAGAGTGGTATTTTTTAGTTAACGATTTGTTAACTGCCGGAAGAGACTCCGGGGTCTGCCAAGCAACCACCACCGTTTTCTGCAAGGTCAAATGAAAAGGTAACACCTGGTCAGAGGACGGACCTTAATCCAGAATATCCGTCAAGTCATCCTGAACAAAAGCCTCAGAAGGAGTTGACCAACCAAGATATTTCGTTACTCTAGCCATCAGTCTCCTGTAGGACGACTCGGCATGGGCCCCAGGCTCCGGACTGCCAAATCCCACCTCAGGAGCAGTGTCTAGGCCACTAGCATCATGAAGAGATTGCCTTAACTCTTCCAATTGACTATCCCCTGAAAAGACAAGAGCCACATCAGGCTCAATAGGGTCGAAATCTAAATCTGACCTCTCCTCCTCCCCAGAGGGAGGTAAAAGTCCTGTCTCGGGACAGCCGAGGTCTGGAGTCCTTAACAGGCCTTACAGTCTTGGAAGTAGCCTTCTTTGGAGGATCCACTGTTCCAGGGACCTCCGACGGCAAATCCCGGCCAAAAGGCCCCAAAGGCGTCGAGGGCGCTGATGGCGTTGAGGGCTGGTACAAAGGCAAAACTTCAATATCCGTATCAGACATAGACGGAGTCGACGGCGCCCTCGAGCCCTTAACAGGTTTCTGCGGTCTCGCTGGGGACGAGGAACACGTCTCTTACGACCATCCTGAGCCTTGTCCGAATGGGACCTCAAAGGTTCCCAATGAGGATCGCGCCGAGGACCCGAGCCCGAAGGTGCACGAGCCACCGATCGAGACCGTTCCTTGCCGGCTTCATTAGAAGGCGCGGATGGAACTGTGATTGGAAACTCACCAACATCTGCATGGAGAAACACTAGCCCATTCCTCCGCAGTCAAGGACTTTCTTGGACAAGCCACTTTCCTTGTGGCTCCATCCTCCGAGGAGGATGGGGAAGGCGACCAGTGACGGCGCTTCCTAGAATGCCCAGACGAGGAGGACGAATGGCGGGAACCACTCCGGGATCGAGACCCCAGGGACTCCTTCCGACACGGAGAGTCGCCCCTCGAATCGTCGGTGGACATACTCTTGGGCTTTGATTTACGGGACTTACTGGGTTTAGAACCCCTGCCTGCCTGAAGCTTTCCCTTAAGCTTCCGCAAGGCGTTAGCAGTCAGCGACTGGCATTTGGAATGGTCGTCAGTGTCGTAACTCTCGCCAAAGCACCACAAACAAATGCAATGCAGGTTGGTAATCGACATCTTAGACTTGCAGTCCCGGCAAGTCTTGAAGCCAGACCGCGGAGTCAGAGGGGTAGAAGACGACGACATATTCACGAGGAATACACGAGGCACGCTGAGTCTCCGAAGCAAACACGTTTGCGGAAAAAACGGAACTTAGGCTACGACGCCTTGCGTCCTATTTATAACATCTGGGGACGTCGCCCTCGACCGAGGCCTTCGAGGGACATGGACCCGATGCCATCGACGCAGGACGCCCTCTGCCGAAAAAAATTCCGAAGTACACAGCTGTGGACATTACATGTCTTACATGTCAAATATGTGGAATACGTTGGTGTTAGGCAGAATCCTGTGCAGTGCTCTTAGGGACCACTACACACAATTAAGACTACAAGTTTACAAGTTTACCTTTGGTACAAGCCTGTACTACTATGCTAAGTGGTAGCAGTAGCGGAGCAGCCAGGCTTATCTCAAGAGTATATGAGCAGTAGCAGAGATTACACAAAGGGACCACAATTACTGTGACTCAAGCAAATACTGACACAAGGTTTCAGGTAAAAAATATAAGTACATTTATTTTTAAACCATTTGTTATAAACACAACACTTCTATTAATTCAAAATCACACATAAAATACACTACAACCAACAAATTCACTTGGGTACACTCTAACTCAAGGTAAGTACCCTATATTTTAACGGACCGGTGTTGTGAAATAAAAGACCTTACCGGGAATACGTATGCGATCACTTTTTGACAGTAATGACAGTTCGGTCTTACTAAAGATACGCGCATCCGCGACAAGAAATGTTACCGGGGCAAAAACACACTTAGCACCTGAGTTAACCAAAGAGAGTTGGGGGCAAAAATCATAGGCAATACTTTTGTCAAGGCAGACAGAATCAGAGAACACTTGTTGACAGAAATTCAAGAGTCAATGGGCCGGAGTCAGTGTCAAGTGGAACCGGGTTCCTGTTGTCGAGGATCACACAGTCGAGCAGTTCAAGATTCAACGTTGCCAGGAATACTTAGATATTGTCAACAGAGGAAGCAAAAGTTATAAGGAGGAAAGACAAGGGCAAGCCTTGTAGGCGAAGAAAAGGGATTCACCCTAATTCCTCAAGCAGAACACAGTACCTTATTCAATGAAGAAGCTGGTACGTCTGGAGGGTTCTGCACCACACAGGGATGAGGCCGGCAGCAGCGACTGTGAATAAAAGGTGCGCTCCTAGAAACAGGGGAGGCTCTTCAGATGGCTATCCGGACCACTACAGCAGTGTGCATCGATTTCGACCAAGAAGAGGATACTCTGGCTGTGGAAGATGAGCTGGTTATCCCCACCAGGCTCAAGGGAAGAAGACTCCAGACTGGATCTTCTCTGGTCGTCGAAGGGTAGATAGCTTAGGACTGCAGCAGGGCTTCACCGGGACGGGGTAGTTGCAGCAGCCGTCTTCTCCGCTTCGCTTCGGTTCCTTGTAGTTCCAGTGGCGACTCTGACTTCTAGCCCAAGAGACCTGCCTTTTATGCGAAAATCCCCCATTCACACAGCCTGGCTGTCAATCACGCAGCAGGGGGGTTGTCCAGCCCGGATAACCACCTCAGCCAATCATGGCAAAGTGCGACTTGTGTTTCCTAGGATACCCTGTGCAGGGGGTGAGTATACCCCTCCCTCATATTCAGCCCACCTAGACACCAAGGCGCCTGGAGGAGGGCTTCTTGGCAGAAGCCCGCCAAAAGACATTGAACAAAGAAGGCAAACCTGGTTTGCCGCGCAAAGTAAAACAAAAGAAGGACTTTAACAAAAAGAAATGGTGAATAAACCCGACCGGAGCCAAAAGAAAGAGTATGTGGTCAAGCGGGTTTATGTTTGAGGCTAATATAATAGCCTAGAACAATACCACGTTTATATAGTATAATTGTGGTAGAAAAGTTAGGGTAGATACCACTGCCACCAGCCAAGTCTAAATGTTAAAAGAGCGAAACAATGCTCTAGGAGGTACAGATAAAAAGGGCTAAGGATTAACCCTTTCCAGTACATCATGTAAGATAGGGTGTACTGGATCTGTGGTTAAATGACTAGGTAAAGTTAATGGCAACTTTACCTTTTGCTGGGGGACAGTAGTCAGCCTCAGAAATGGAGTCGGTGGGAAGTCTAAAAGACAACTCTGTGTCACTGCACTGAAGGTGCTGTGTAACACACAAAAGAAGGGGGCTACTGAAGTGGTGTACTCCAGAGTTCACAATCACAAAAGCAGATAAAATACACATGGCAAAAACATAGGTAAGAGTGGGAAAAAGAGGCACACTCTTACCAAGTGAAACAAATAACTCCAGAAATCCAGCAAAGCTGCTGGGGGACTCACTAGGTGAGGGAAATTAGCCCTAAAATGAGAATTCTCCCTAACAGTTGGAGGACACAATCCATTCGAAAATATATTTATTTTACTCTCTATACATGAAATCTATCAGCTGTTTCAAAGTGTGACAACGTAAAAGAAAAACCAAAAGGAGAGCAACATATATGAAAATATATACAAATGTCAATTACAATTCATTAGTGATGATTATCTTCACATTAGATCAACAATGATACATAATAAATAATTAATTGAAGTATTTTGAAACAAACTAAGAATTGTCATGTATGATATAAGCAAAAGAAGGCTATTTTCGTCTTCTGAAATTCTTGTAGTCCAGATGCCGGCTAATAAACAATGAGTCAGATGCACGCTGGGAAAGAAAGGGTTTCAAAGTTACCCTTGAAGTACAGGACAGTTTAGAAAAAAACGGAAAAATTTTCCAGGGTCATAAGGTAAAAGATATATTTGCAGACATGAAAGATAGTAGTTTGGCAAAATCTAAAGACAGAGGACCTGTCTTGTTCTGAGGTTCCCTGTGTTCTTCACGTTTCGGCAGTCATTAGCTATACCAAGGCCGCCTTCATCAGGGCTCCGAGTCGAGGACCCTGTGGAGAGGTACAGGAGCAGAGTGTGAGTGGAATGTTTCTAAGCCTGTGATTACTAGGCACAAGTGCTAATTAATTGATTCTCACAGTGCCGGTCATATACTTACCTGACGGGACTAAAATCTCAATTTCTGACTTTGATCATCGGTGGAGAGCATCACAAAAGGCTATGGTGGTCACAAAGATAGTGGTGCGGTGTGATCGCCCGTTGTACGGGACATGGGCCTGTCTGTGGAGTTTTCAGGAGAGCAGGTCAGGCATGCATGATGTCCTGTGGACAAATGAATACATTTGAGCGGACTATTGAAATGGTCTATCATATTGAAGGTTATCTGGCGTCTCAAATTACCTACAATTTTTATTTTGGGTTATTTCCGGGTCTGGAGGTGTTCTGGTGTGGTTGAAAGAAGGGCAGTTCCTGTCATGCCACGCCACAGCTCCTGTGGAGGATCGAAGGCAGAGGCCAGGGGCCATGATTAATGGCGTGCTCCATCTATGCAGTGTCATATGTGCATACCGGAGCCGTATTATACGGTATCACGTGAGGGGTGACATATGTGGTAAAGCAATCTTTAGTGGGCCATGAGTGTGAGATGGGTGAGGTGGCTGCCCTGGGGACAGCCCTCATGGCAGTCACTTCATGTATGGCGACTTCCATGTTATATAGAAAGCAAGCACCAGCGTGCTGCGTTGAATCGCTGGTGCTAAATGAAGAGACTTGGCCGTACGGGTCGTGTATATGTTGAGGCATGCAGATTGTGAGCTTGCCCTGGGGGAATATGACTCAAAGAGGGTACTGTACTATTCAGGTCCTTGCCTGTTCGTTTCTCCAGCTTCAGTGAACGATGTAAACAGCGTTACGTCCGCGTTGGGAAAGTAGAATCAGACGCACGCGACATGGCAGGGTCTTGTTAATGTGTTGCCATGATGATCGCGCGTGCTGCTTGGGATTCCCATACGAGCGTTGTGCTGTAGGTGGGTATAATATCATAGAATGTTGGGATCATGGAGAAACACTAGTTTCGTCTGGGGCTCTCTAATGGTACTGGTACACAGTATTCAGTTGACTGTGTTGCAGCTCTAGTGTAATGAATATGCGCCAGAGTTTAAAGCTTGGGCAATGTGTTGTTGTGGGGTTGCCATGGTGATTACGCGTGCGTGTCGGCGCTACTGCTGCCATGTATCACTGTATGCAGGGCGGCCACCACGTCGTGTATTGGTTGTTTGGAGGTGGTGCCTGGGCCAATGTGTGTCCATTTGAGGATTGATTGTGTTGACTTTTAATGGGGGAGCCTGGACTGACTGGAATTGCTCTCATCCTGGACCGGACGATGTGACCCATATGGGGACTCGAGAATTACGTGGACAAATGGTGCTCCCAGTCTGTCAGTGCCAGAATGTGCCGGCATGGTGTCAATGAAGAAGCAATGTACGTGGTACGTACCAGTGGGGATGTATTGCGCCAGATTAAGTGAACCATGTCATGGGATTGACGCACACAGAACGGCTATGGCGACATTAAAGTTTTTCACATAGAATGTACAGGGCCTTAACAGCCCTTCAAAGTGTCGGAAAGTGGAGCAGTACATGAGACGCCATCAGGTGGGGATAGCTTTCATAAAAGAGACACACCTCGCATCAGAGTCAGAGTCTATATTTGGCAGGGGATGGGGATGCCATAGATAGTACTCCTCGTATGCTAGAGGGGTGTGCATTCTCATACACAATTCTGTGGGATTTAAACATACTAAGACCACGAGGGATAGAGAAGGCAGGGCTCTGGTTATACAGGGTGAAATCCATGGGACGCTTTACACATTAATCAGTTACTATGGTCCCAACCAAGACACGCTAGAACCATTGGATTGGGTCAAGCGTCAATTGGGGAGTATACCTGAAGGGGAGATAGTATGGGCGGGGGACTTCAATGACGTTTTGGAACCCTTTCGGGACAGGAGAGAGAGGAACCTGCGTCCACATACCAAGGGGTCTATCAGGTTACACGGGATGCTGCAAGAATGGGGATTGGAGGACATGTGGAGAGTGGGAAATCCGGAAGCTTACCAATATACGCATCACTCCGATCCCCATAACTCTGCCTCTAGGCTGGACTTTTTTTAAATTTCCCAGACCCTGCTGGGTCGAACTTCGGATGTGGGCATACTCGCCCGCACACTGTTGCACCATGCCCCGGTATGTTTAACAATAGCCCTGCCCGGGAGGGGGGCCCGACTACCCTGGAGGTTCAAGAGCGAGGGCCTGACAGATATAGTCTTCCGGGAGGCGTTGTCGGCGGTTATCGATTCCTACTTTGAGATTAATGAGGGCTCGGTGGACTCAGTGGGTACCCTGTGGGAGGGGTTTAAATGCGTGATACATGGGGAATGTATCGCAAGGGAGTCTGGCATACTAAGACAGATAAGAAGAGAGTTGGCCGAGAAAGAAAAGCTCATTCAGACTTTACAGGAAGCTCATCCCACCCCTACGACTGCCCAGCAGGCGGAATTGATTTCATGCCCTTGCTCGGAGGGAAATAACATTTCTGTGGGATAAGGTCACGCCCTGACAATACGGGGAGGGCCAGGCCCCGGGGAGGTCCTTGGACAGGGCTACTAGGATGGGGGATCCAGAGGGCATGATAGAAGATATAACGGATGCAAATGGGGTGGACCAATATGAGGATCTCAGGATAGTCCAGGAGTTCCAGAAATTCTATACGCATCTGTACTCTGCTCAGACCCATGTTCCTCAAGGGGCGTATCTAAATCGGCCACTATCACTAGAGGAGGTTAAGGCAGCGATTAGGGAATTGCCTTCTGGGAAATCCCCCGCCCCGACGGCTTCACTGCCGAATTTTATAAATACTATATTGATAAACTGGCCATCTACCAACAATGATGCCGACTATGGTCAAGGCTGACCAAGCAGGATTTATTCCCAGTCGTTCCACCTTGTATGGACTAAGGAGAATGTTTGGCCCAATGGAAGCCCTCCCACAGGACGACCCGGTGATAGCAGTGCTGCTCGACGCCACCAAATATCATCTGTTCACAGTTCTACGCCGCCTGGGAATGGGTGAGTTCTCTGTTTCCCTGATAACCCTCCTATACGCGGACCCGGTCACTAAAATACGAGTGAATGGGCAGGAGACAGAGAGGATCCCGCTAGAGCGCGGGACCCGCCAGGGGTGCCCATTGTCCCCTCTGATATTTGCCCTGGCAATTGAGCCGCTGGCGTAACGAATCAGGGAGCTGCATTTACACAGGGGGATCAGACTGTACAACCATAGAGTGGTAATATCACTATATGCCGACGATATGGTAGTGTTTCTTAGAGACCCATTAGTTAAGCTGGACCCGATGATGTATGAGGTTCAAGGTTATGGCGCTCTCTCGGGCCTGAGGGTGAACACGAGTAAATCTATTATATTTCCTTTAACGGGAGTGGTGAGTCAGTTCCTAGACGAATGGGGATTTCAGTGGGACTTACTCCAGACACGGTACCTGGGAATCATATCAAGAAACAGGGAGGTGGTCTACCGCAGTTATTATGAGGCTGCCCTGGAGGTGGCCAGAAGTGCCGTACTGTGCTGGAACTCCACTCAACCTGAATGGTAGAGTATCAGTGGTGAAAATGACGATCTTGCCCACATTTCTGTATATATTTCTAAACGCACCAGTGCCGGTGCCTGCGAAGTTCTTCCATGAATTAAAGGCGGCTGTTACACAATTTATCTGGGCAGGCAAGAGGGCAAGAATATCTTGGGACAAGATCACTGCTCCAATAAACGAAGGGGGCCTTGCGTTGCCTGAATTTGAGGTATATTATAATGTGGCCCAGACGGGATTTCTTATGTACTGGTATGGTGCGCATCAGAACCGGCGCCATGTGGAAATAGAGAGAGCCTTGGCTGCCCCTGCGCTTTTGAGGTCTGTAATCCTCGCCGCCCCGCATTCACAAACCTAGACACATGGTTGAGTTAACGTGCAAGGCCTGGACCGTAATAGAACGGGCAAACAAAACGGAGGTACTCTACTCATCCGCTCTGCCAGTCATTCACATTCCCGACATACTCCTGACCCGCGAGGCTGGGTCCATATCACTGATGGAGAGGCTGGGGGTTAGTAAGCTTGGCCAACTGTTTCCAAACGGGGAATTCATGACACTGGAAATGTTGAAGGAGGGGTGGGGGGTTGTCAGCTCTTGACATTTTTCTATATTTCAGGCTAAGAGTGACCTTGCAGAGCCTATTCTCCTCGTTTCCTAAGCAGCCCCGGAGCGCGCATATATTGGACAGTGTAATACAGCGTTCTTTGGGTAACCGGGTCACGTCTGCATTGTACATGAAGGCCTTGACCAACAGACCATCGGTCTCGGCTCATCCTAACGGGCGCTGGGGAAGGAAATATCGGTTGAAAAGTGGTGATACTGCTGCAAGATGACCAGGAAGGGGGCCATCTGAGCCTGGTTCAAACTGATACATTTCAAATACCTGCATCAGTTTTATTATACACCGGCCAAGATAAAAGAGTTTTTCCCGAACACTGATGGGAGATGACAGAGATGTAATAAGGAGGGGGCTGACTTCGTCTACATGGCGTGGGAATGTGGTGATGTTGGGCAGTTCTGGAGCCGTGTTTTCGAGGTAGTAGGTAACATCGCTGGGCGTGAGATCCCTCCGGACCCGGAGCTGGGTTTGTTGGGATACACTAAACTTATACCCAAGAGCACCAGGAAACTAGTTGGTCTTCTGCTGATACTGGCTAAGCGAAGGGTAGCAATGGTGTGGGGCGGGAGATAACGGCCGGAGACCGCGCAGTGGTTTAAAGATATTCTATATTGCAATGACATGGAAACCAGGTGGGAAAACATGCAGGGTAGGAGATGGGGTGACAAAAGAATGTGGGATGCATACACTTTGTACTTATTGAGGGAGTCCGGTGGGGAGGATGAGGGACATCTCTCGTCACGGGACTCCTCTTGAAACCACTGGTTGAACCAACGGTCCTCGTATTGTGCCCGCGTAACCGTGGTTGTGGACAGCATCCCCTTGTATGAGGAACACCAACCCACTACACGGACGCGGTGGCAGAACTTTGGTTTACTGAACACCTGTCAGAGACTGGCTGCTCTTCACCGGGAACTAGCGGGTCCCTATGTACAGGCCCTGCTGAAACCATTTTTGCTTTAGTCTTGAATCGACTATCCTGACCACGTTTGCTTGCGCCTATTGAAACCAGCTGTGAGAGGATGCATGCACTGTTTTAAATGTACCGTGGGGGGAGGGGTGTTTAACGGGAGGATTACTGTTGTGATGTTCCTTTATTGTTGTAGAAATGCCAATAAAAAGTTGGTTAAAAAAAAATGTGTCCAACTCCTCCTTCTAACCCACCACAGAATCCAGTGTTTTTACCAGCCCTTGAGTAAGTGGGTAATAGGAAGTCAAAATTGGGTCTCCATTTCTTACATTGGTTTTTAGTAAAAAAAAGTTAAAAGATATTGTGTTAGCTCCCTTGTTTTCCATCACTATTCTCATTTATGCCAAAATTCTTTTAGATTTTGCTTCTCAATGTCTCAGGTCAACCGGACCGGACATCACCTAAGCAAAGATAGGTCCTTTAGTAGGTTAATTATTGTCTTTGAACCTGAGAGACCCTTCTTTGCTGGACTAAATTGTTTATCATTATTCTGGGTGTTCCTCTTATCTCCAATGTGAAAAACCTGGTGCCTAGTATTATTTAATTTTTGTATTAAATCATTTGTTTGAAATGAATCAACCTTTAATTCACAGTTACAAAAAAACAAGATTAAAATTCATGCTTGGACATTCAAAATCTTAACAAGAAATCGCATAGCATAGCTTTTTACAAAGGATTAAAAAAAACAGATAAAGCAAATTAATAAACCTGTAAAAGCTCAATAGAACAATTAATCTAAATTGAGTACACTAATAAAACCTGAAATTGCCATCACTAAAGAAGTTGTACGTCCTGCTAGTAACAAAGACCAAATAAAATCATCTCCATCCACAAAGTTCATTTAATGGAATACATAGTATCTTTTAAAATATTTAACACGCATAGAAGTTAGGGCACTGCACTTGAGAACCTAATGTCGTAATGTCTCTGTATCGTTTGCACAAAACCTACATCCTGCTTTATCTGGGGAGATCAAACCGAATCGGACCAGGAGATTCCTAGTATGTACTGCATTCCACCGAAAATGCAGGAAGCACAACCGACTACCTCTATCAGGGTAAATACTAAGGAATGGTGCTAATATACCCAGTTTTTTTTGTTCCCCATGCAGATGTTGTAGGGAACTATACCCACGTATGGATTCTATTGTTTTAATCCAATCCCAACAAAACAGTTTTGATTTGGTCTTTATAGGGTTATCACAGAGTTCCTCGGTTGTGCATCCTATGTCCTCCAGAATATTCCCACACAAAATGTAAAGTTCTTTCAAATGAAATTTAGAGAAAGAAAGGGTTTGCTCTCAAACTGCGCACACACATAGAATAATAAGCAAATGCAAATTAAATGAGTGGTTTTAATCAGAACTGGTGCAGCCTGACACGTGTTTCGAGCTTCCCGCTCTTCTACTGAGGCTGCTTGTGCAAAATTATAAAACATTGATGTACAACGAAAACATTTGTTAAGCATGATTCAATAGCAAAACAAACCAGTCCCCAGACCCAGGGCAAGGAGGCAGTTAGGGTTTGCCAAACCAACACATTGAGTATATGGTTTAAAGTAACAGACAGTTGCACCGAATGCACATATCAAATCAACCCAATTCAAAGAAAGGAAATTAAAAACACAAAAAGTGCGTAATTCGGTGGAAAAAATATATCACATTATAAAACAATGAGAAGAGGGGGGAGAGAGAAAAAAGACAAAAGAACAACAAAATTATTCAGTGAGAGAAGATGCTCATGGTAATCAGCCAGAAATACATGTATAAGGCCACTGACTGTTAAAATTGTACCTTAATCTTGGCTAGTGTGTATTTTGAATACTAGAGAAAAATGCAAAATTAAAAAATGTTTTATCAAGTGGCAACTTAATGAATCGAATACGATAGAAAGAGGGGTTGCAAATATGTTGCGTCATAGAAAATTGTTTTAATATTATATATATAGTTTTATCCCACTTACCAAAGGTAGAAGTTGAGTAATCTGACAAAGTTAGGCGTGGGCTCCCTATAGAGCAAAAGACGGGATGGTTATTTATATAGGAATCTGACTGACTAGATTTCCACCTAGCAGTCATTTGAAAATAAAGAAATGACATACCATTATTTTGCAGTTGCACGAATGAATTTTCATTAAATTATTATCTTGCTGCAGCACGGGCAGGAAACGAAGAATGCAGGTGCGGCAAGAGACAAAGAAAACAAAGCAACAAGAGGTCAATTAGCTAATTGAGTAGTTTATCTCTGTGGACATCTGAAGCAACAAGAATTCTCGCTGGAAGGGTCCGTGTACAAATTGTCAACGTTGACTCACCAGTACGTTCACTGCTATGTGGGGAACTGGAGCCAAACGGAGACCCTCTGTGTGCCGAGTGTAACTCGGAGATGTGAGGGAAGCAACAGTGAAAACGCCCGTGCACAGGCGAGTCACCACAGAATTAATGGGAAAACAAGAGCGCCATGATGGACTAGTGTAGATATCATGTAAAGAAAATCATTAAAGCTACTCAATATAGACAAGGATATGTTTGAGGTGTGCGTATGCCGGAAATAAATTGCGCATGGTAAATGCACAAATAGAATTGGAATTACAAAAAAAAAAAAAAAATATTTGCGAGACAGAAGGACATAGATCCGGAAGACATTAGTTAATTAATTGGAGTATGAAGTCACTTGAGCTGTCCACGGATGGCAGTAGTGTATTGTAAAACACATGTGCCTGCATCTATAATAAAGAGTGTTGCATGTGCTGAAAAAAATGCTAAATAAAGGAAGTGCGCCTCGACCTGACTAGATATGCAAGGGTTGTATTAAAACGGTTGCGCCCATGCTAGCAAGTGTATTCATTAAAAAAAAAAAAAAAAAAAGGGG
Source organism: Ambystoma mexicanum (assembly GCF_040938575.1). NCBI lineage: Eukaryota > Metazoa > Chordata > Amphibia > Caudata > Ambystomatidae > Ambystoma > Ambystoma mexicanum. The sequence continues at coordinate 490,891,207 of NC_090921.1, read as the reverse complement.
GGGTGGCGCTGCACCCGGGTAGATAGCATAATAGTTGAGTAATGACATGTAGATAGCGGCTGATTACCATTGACATCCATACAAATAATCGGTACCTATTGGCATGACATGTGCGAAGACCTTAAAAAACACACGTGTACCATAACTTTTAAACAACATGTAATCACAAAAAGACAGATAGTTCATGGTCTGTGTTCAGGCCAAACTCTACAGTACGGTATTGACAAATCAATCGGGCTTCCAATTTGTCTAAGTTTGAGTATCTGGTTGCCTCCACGTTGTGGAAGTGACACCTTCATCATCCCAGCAAATTTGATCATTGTCTTGTTATCCATTTGATGGGATCTTTGCCAATGCAAAGCTAGGGGATATTTGGAGTCAGATTGAGTAATTGAGTACAGATGTTCCCTGATACGAATTTTCAGCGGGCGTATAGTACTGCCAATATAGAATAGGCCGCAGACACATTTAATACAGTAAATGCAGAATTTCGAATTACAATTAATAAAAGACAAAATCTTATGTGTACCTAAGTGTCCGAAGTCGATGGAGGTAGTCTCCAGTGCATGTGAACACGTGGAGCAGCCCCCACACTTGTAAAAACCAGGGCGTGGGGGCTGGTGTAACCAAGTATGTTGCTTGGGTGGGATTGACATGAATGAAGGAGAAAGTATGTTCTTGAGGTTGTTTGCCTTAGTATAGATAAAACTTGGTGAGTTGTCCACCCAAGGAGTAATATCACGATCAAGTTGTAGGATGTGCCAAATGAACCACTCCCTGTTCTAAGTAGACCTTATTTAGGTCCAGATAAAGGGAGTTCCCAGGAGGGCATAGGAATTTCCTTACCAACGAGAGAATCCTCCAGTATGCTCTCGCCTTACGCGAAATAATCCCTAGTTCATACTTAATTAACGACAGTGGAATGCATTTTGGAGCTTGGAGTACTCTTCTCCAGATTTTCCCTTCTAGGATCAGGAGCAGCTCCAAGATCCTTGTTTGGTACACCTCTACTCCATATAAATGTTTCAGGACAACGTTTACTTCGTAGAACCGAACCGCTGGTTTAAGTGAGAATTTCCCGAATTTAGCATTCACTCTTGACAATTGATTAGACAAGGCGGAAGCTTTAGATTTACACCAGACGGTTAGGCTAGAAATATTGGGGCCCACATTCACCCTGAATCCCAAGTATTTAAGGATTCTGGATCTGTTTTTCCAAGAAACCACCTCTGTTGGAATTGCTTCTTAGATTTTGTCAACTGAATAATGAATGTCTTTTCAGGGTTGACACTTAATGACAATTCCTTTACGTACTTGACAAATGCATTCATAAGTCTCTGTAGACCAATTGTGGTCACGTCAAACAACAGAAAATCATCTGCATATGCCAACCATTTAATTCTTAGTCCTGATATTTTATGGGACACCAATCCAGCGGATAACAAATGTTCCCATGCGTCTGCTAAGTACATATTAAAGAGCAGGGGTGTTAACATACACCCTTGTTGTACATCCCTGCCCACAGGGATGCTTTCAGAAAGCGAACCCAAATGGTTCAAAGGTACTCTTAATGTAGTTTCTGAGTACATAGCTATTATCAGTCTCAGTAAACCCCTCGGAATTCCCAATGATGCAAGTTTGCTCCATAAAAGACCACTATCGACCGCATCAAAAGCGGCCGAGAGGTCAAGGGAGGCCACAAACACATTCTCATATCCCCCATTCCATGCCAGCGATTGAAGACAATTCATTATGATTCCATTGAGGGATGTGCCCATGTTACACCTAAAACTGGCCTACCACTACTTAAGTAGCCCTGACTCCGCCTGCCATGGTCCAAGATGTAATTGCAAAATAGATGCAAACACCTTACTATCCGCATCTATGATTGCTATTGGGCGGTAGTTCAGGGGATTAGACCTATCTCCTTTCTTGAAAATAGGTATTATATGGGCTGTAGACCAGGAATAAGGGAACACCCCCTTCTTTACGATATTCTCAAAAAGAACAGAAAGAACCAGAGACCATAAGAAGGGATCCCCCCAGAACAAAAGATTTGAGAGACCATTCGGTCCTGGGCCACACGAGGAACTTATTTTATGCAGACACTCCCCAACTTTATCTTTACCGAAGTCAGTGATTTTTATCTCTTCATTGTTACACAGTTCAAGGACCTCCTGTTGATCCCCTCAAACTCCTGCAAAGACTCTGGTAAAATGGGAAACTCATGTTGCCTCGTCGACTCCATTCAGCTGAAGATTTGGCTGAATGAGGTCAACCGCGTTTATGATTTTCCAAAACTCTTTACTATGTTTATCTTTAAGGCAACAGAGCACTGCCTCTGCGTCAGCCTGCATACGCCTATTTTTATTCTGTGCAAGCCAGTTTTTATACGTTTGACGTGCCCTACGCATCCCTTCCCTCCTTTCCAAATCAGAAAACATGCATGCTTTTTTGTAGTAGGCAATTGTTTTCCTCATCAATTTCTTGCGGGTTGCTACTTCTTCGCTATACACATGAGCATGATGGCTTTGTCTCGCTCCCTGGTTACCACACCTCAAGTGATTACCCTCTGTTAACACTACAGAAACAAATTTCCCAAAGTTAGCCGGAGTGAGAATTTGATATCTCCTTGTTTAGAGTTCAAATTGAGATAGTTGAAAAGTGAGTGATTAAACCTCATCACATAACACCCGTTCCAGGAGATCCTAATCCCACTATTGTTAACAACCAGGTCCTTGTTACCTACTAACTTGGACCTGGGTTCCCCCTCGGACATCTCGATCTGGAAGATGGCCTCAACCATAGCATGATCGCTATGAACGGTAAAGCGAGTTTCAAAACGTATGCATTTGGGGGCCAACCAATCATCAGTAAAAATGTAGTCCAATACTGATGCAGTAAGACCATTGGTCCAAGTCGGAGTGGTAATCGGTCCCGATCATTTAATAAATATAGACCGAGGCCCTCCATGCATGCAGACCAAAGCCTCCCTAGTTATTCTTTTCCCCATACTTTTTACTGCCCCTTTCAGACTCTGTTATAAACTTCCCACAATCCGTATTAAAACAGTAGGAGTAGGGGCGTGGCTAGCAGCCATGTGAGGAGGACGCAAGCTCCGTGGGCTCCCAAGATCCGAAAACTGATATGCCATAAACGCATGCTTAAAATGGACTGAACGGGTCGACCACCAGGGGGCGCACGGATGGGTTTACTTTCCGTGTAGGCTCCGCGCAAGGGTCTCGAAACGTGGAGTGAGCCCCCACCACGAGACCCCCCCCCCAGCCGTAACATCGACAGAAATTAGCATCGGAAGTGTTCAGGACGCATTGGGAGAAAACCTGAATTGAAACAAAGCTTTTTTCATGGAGAAGCCCCCCTCTGCATGACTCGGCGCATAAAGGCAGAGAAGGCCTGCAAGCTCCCGCCGCGTACTCAGGCGATCACAGAGCCGTGATACGCGCGGTACCAGGGAGAGTTCAGCGATGCACACCGCTGCCGGGGCCCATCGAAAGGCACTTGCACACAGGTAAGCCCGGCCCGATGGTGCCCACCTAAATGATTTACGGCCCTTAGGAGGTTTTGCACAACCCCACGTCCGAGAACGCAGGGCCCGGAAGAGGGCCGCACGGACACAGGGTGCCCCCCTGAGGGGACTGCTCTGGATCGGGCTCAGCTTACACAGTCTCCGCTGTCGCTTTTGCCACGGGCGCGTAGCGCAGAACCATCTTTGCCTTGCGGCGACGCAGCGCCGGCTTCTCCCGGCCCGCCCGCTCAAGTTGTCCCTGCAGCTTACCATAAATAGACTCTCCTCCTACGCCACGAACCGAGCAGGCAGCGGGCCCTCTCTCGGGTCCCACCATGGCTGGAAGGTTGTGCGTGGAGTGGGCCCTGTGATCGACGAAGCACCTTTCGCAGTCCGCATGCCCCTACGGTGCCCTGCCCCCGATCCTTGTCCCGCGAGGGGCACAGTCACCAGCTGGAACTGACAATACGGCACTGGGACCCCGGAGAGGTGGAGCGAGCCACAGCGCCTTGGGCCCCAAAAAAAGGGCGCTAGAAGAACTTACTCAGGCTACAAAGGGCTGAGGGTTGGGTCCCTGTCTGCCAGGGCGTGTGCCCTCCTCAGCTCCCACGCAAACTTCGAAGCTTACCGGATCCAGGAACAGAACTCCAACATTCCGCCTGGAGTGGGCCGCATGCATGAGGATTGCCTAAGGTGGTCGTACGCAGACCACAGACAGAGGTCTCTCTCCCAGGGGACAAAGAGCCTTTCAATGTCCTACAATACAGGAAACTCCTCAATCAAATAAAATAGAAACAAGAAGAACCAAAGGGCATTCAATCACATGAAAGAGGCTGTTTGAGGACAAAGCTCATATACACAAGCACATACTTCTCAATTGACCATTGTTAGGCAGAAACCTGTGCAGTTCCCTCTGGGACCACTGCAAAAGATTTAGGACTACAGGTGTTTGGCAGTAATCCCACTTGGTAGCAGTCTGTACCACACAGATCCACTTGGTAGCTGTGGCTGAGCAGTCAGACTTCCCTCAAGAAGAGTTAGGCAGCATACAGAGTATTCGCAATAGGTGAATAGAACACAGTAGAACAAGTAAACACTGACCAGGGCTTGGTGTAAAAGAGATATAATTATTTATTTAAAACCACATCTAGAAAAACACACAGGCACTAATAGTAAGCAATTCAAAAACACGGTCACTAAAAGATATACACTCCCTTAAAAGAATATTAGACAAGTCTTAAGTAAAGCCCCACTTATTTTCAGACAGTGGTAAGCGCTTAACGTAGATGGCACTCTAATAATTTGTTTTTTAAAAAGGGAGAGAAGAGCAGAGAACAAGTTGAAACAGATCCCAGCACTTTTATCAGAACATAACAAGAGAGGAAGGCAAAGTAAAACTGTGAAGTTAGAGTTCAAGAGGCCGGATCCACTTTCAGAGGATCCAAACAAAATGTGTCCAAGGTCACACGGTTGCAGTGCACAAAAGTCTTGTAAAGGTTCAAAAGGGGGTTGGACCAAAGAAAGGAACCAGTTAGAGGGTCAAGGCGGCCAGCCCAGTCCAGAAGGTTAAGGGGTTATTATTACCTTGTAGCAATCTTTAGAAAGGGAGGCCTGGCGGACACGGTACCTTAAAGTGGTGAGAACGCTCCAGCGGGGGCAGTTGTTCCTGGCAGCGGGTGCAAGTCGCTGCTTCGTCCGGGGGAAGAGAGGATCTCGTTGTGGAGGAAGACAGGAGTCTGTTGCACTGCCAGGGAAGAAACCAGCCGCGGAGTTTCTCAGGTACAAGGAGCGGTCCGGTGATTCGTGGTTCAGTGGTGAGTGGCTATCCGGCTGCCAGGGTGCTTGGCACGGGCAGTTCGACCACAAACCGGGCTGGGGTGCGAAGAAAGAAAGGTAAACTGGTTGTGCCCACCAGTCAGGGGAAGAAGCCTCTCCAGCCGGGAGATTTTCTCTGTCGTCGGGAAGTGGTGAGTCGGTTCTGCAGGGCTCCACCGGTGGTGTCGTCGTGGTAGGTCGGCTCAGCTTCTCCCTCGTCGGATTCTCAGGTCCTGTGGCGACTTCTGAAGTTCCAGTCCCCAAAGCCCTGCTTTTATGCAGAAAACCCCCATTCACTCAGCCTAGCTGTCACTCAAACATCCTAAGTGGTGAGCCGGACGGCTCACCACTTGGGCCAATCACACAAGAGTGCGACTTGAGTTACCAAGGTACCTCAGTCCAGGGTGCCTAAACTTCCTCCCACACCCCCCGTGGTACCCAGACAGAGTGGCATCACTTTTGGAGGCTTCTGTGGAGAAGCCCGCCAAAAAGTGGAACAAAGGGCTCAACTTGGGTTGGAGTCACAGAAGAGAACACAAACGCCATTTTAGAATCGAGTCTTAGCAAAAAATACCAACCGGAGAATTAATATTAATTAAATAAACCGGCGGTATGTTCGAAGCTATGAGAATTAAATAATTAAAGTTGGTAGCCTCGAACAATGGGAAAATCCCATAGGAAAACATTCGCGGTCGAATATAAAAAGTAGTTTCCACTGCCACCAGCCAAAACTCGATCAGGGGGGATGGAGACGTGCCCCCTCGACTAACAGACCCCGGGGCAATCGAATTGCCGCGACCAGTACATCCACAATATGATGGTTTGTACTGGTTTCTGTTAATAATTTGGGACTAGTAAAGCCAATGGTGACTTTACATGCCCTGGGAGACAGTAGTCAGTCCCAGGGTATGGAGTCTATGGTGGGGTGTCACTATGACACCCCTGTGTTACTGCACGGAGGGTGCTGTGTAACACACATGGGAAAAACACATGAGACCCTATGGAGTAAAGGACCCCATAGCCCATAAAACACATGACCAGTCAAAGGAATACCATGAATCATGTCCAAGAGTGGGAGCAAAAGAGTCTCACTCTTGGCAGGAGGAAAAAACAAACTCCAGAAATCCAGCAAAGCTGCTGGGGGACTCACTAGTTAGGAAATTCATCCTAAAGAGAGAATTCTCCCTAACAACCATTCCGGCGGGGCAATCTTTCTCATCGTTGAGGTCCCGCGTCCATGGTCCTTAAGGGCAAACTGGCAAAATATAAGTTTACACCAACCCACAGACCCCTGAAGTGACCCACTGAGTTCAAGATGTCGACTGCAGGGTCTGATGCTGCTGCAACCAAGGCGGATGTCGCTGACCTGCTCACAGAGATGAGAAGCATGAGAGCAGATATAGGCAGCAAAATTGACAAAATTACACAAAGAATGGACAAAATGGAGGACAGGCTGGAACATGTTGAGCATAACCAAACCTCCCTGAACACGTTGGAGAACCAAATGGACCACCGCATTGCAGAAATAGAACACAGAGAGGAGGAAATACGCCTAAAGGTTGATGATCTCGAAAATAGGGAACGCCGTAACAACATACGTGTGTTCGGCGTTCCCGAAAAATAAGGTGAAACCGACTCAGACCTAAAGCAAACCCTGCACACCATTTTGAAGCTCCTCTTTAAGGATGAATCAGTGGACGAACCCAAAGTTGACCGCATCCACAGAGCTGGAGGCAGACCAGGAGGCCCGAGATCGGTCCTAGCTCGATTTCACAATTATGCGGACAGAGCCCGGATCTTAGAAAAGGCCAGACACGCTTCACAACTTTCACTGGACGATGCAAATATTTCACTCTATCAAGACTTATCATCACTCAGTTTGGCAATGAGGAAGAAGTGCTCTCCAATTACAAAGATGCTGAAGGACAAAGGTGTTAGATACCGGTGGGGCTATCCGTTCTCACTCACCTTTGAGTGGGAAGGCTCGACAATGAAACTTGTTTCGGAAAAGGACATTGCAGACTGTATAGCTGACCTGTTGGGTCGCCAGGAGGAGGAGCGAGAGGAGAGTGAATGGCGCACTAAGGGCCTGCAGCGCAGAAGGATTCAGGGATCCAGTAAATTCCGGAGGATGAACAATTCACAGGATATGGAGCATTAACCTGGATTCCAGACTGTCACACCAGACCGCACGAGGCAAAGGAGCAGTGGGGTGAGTGGTACGGCTGAAGCTGAGCGCTCGAGCGCCGCCCGAGGGAGAGTGGAGTGATTTGGGTGTGTCTGATGGGGAACTTATGCTCAGCACACGCCAACGATGTACTCGACCCCAAGGTCAGACTTGAGATCTAATTGATTAATTTCTGTCGCACAACCGGTGAATTGGGGCCTGCATGTTTGGGGCGCTCAAATATGAGGTAATACAGATACTGGAACGATGCCCAAGAAGGGGGTCAGAATTCATACTTGTAAGTTGTTCTTGCTGAATTATGAGCACACGGTTGGGGGCTCACTGTTATATATGTTTACATTAGGATAGGACCGCTTGTTTCGCGGTTTCCATTGGTGGTCCGAGACCGACTGGGTGATGTTAACCTGGAAGGGTCAGCCGCCGAATGTAGGGGGGAGAGGGGACGGAGGGGATGGTGGGGTGGGAGAAAGATATATAATGCATCAGAAGACAGACCTGGGGGGCGGAAGAATACAAAACAGGAACATGAAGGGACAGAAAATGAACTGGATGGGTCAACCCTTGACCTCTTCAGGACTAATTGAGACCCAATTCAAAGAAGATGAACCACACACTGCACTATCAAACATGACTCGGACCATGAAGCAGACGACTTGGCCATTTACATACTCACACGAAGCTCGAGATGTCACCTATATTCTCTAACGACACATTACGCATATGCACACTCAATGTGAAGGGTTTGAACTCCTCCACAAAACGATCCATGGTGGCCAGAGAATTCAAGAGATCAAACATAGATATTCTATTTCTCCAAGAAACACGATACCGAAGGGGTGAAGAGAAAGTGATCCCATCTCACGAGATAGGCTCTTCCTTCTGGAGCTCTAGTATCTTAAAAAAGGCAAGAGTGGGGATCCTAACTCGCAAAGGCCTCCGGATGACAACTCTTGAGACATGGTCGGACAAGGAAGGAAGGGCTCTCATAATTGTGGGAAACATTTGAGGCACAATTGTCACCCTTGCCACACTTTATGCGCCTAACCAAGGGCAGAATAGGTTCCTCCACAAAATCACTTAGAAGGTTATTAGCATGGCTTATGGACACATAGCTCTTGGTGGAGACTTTAATACGTGGATGGATAGTTCTGTGGATAGACAAACTAGAGCCGATGCACATGACCCACCCACCTCCCGAGATGAAGCTGAAATCAAACTAACCCTTGACCTATATGGCCTCACTGACAGTTGGCGCCATTTGCATCCAGCGGACAGAGGCTTCACTTTCCACTCCCTCCCCCACGACACGCTCACGCGTATCGATTGCATATTTCTCTCTGATGGCCTCCTGCGCATACTTCGCACAGCGAATATACACCCGCTGCATGGTCGGATCACGATATGGTTATGGTGGACATATGCTGGAATTACCTGGCCCCCCCGGAACACGAAATGGAGATGTAACTACTCTTTATGGGCTGACTCGGTTTTCAAAGAAACTCTTGAAACCGAGATCAAGCAATTCTTTGCTACCAATGACACAGGAGAGATTGGGAAGACATCCGTATGGGAGGCAGCAAAGGCCACCTGGAGGGGAGTGCTCATTAGGGAAGGGGCCCAAAAAAAAAGAGAACGCGCCCTGATAGAAAAGAATATTAGGGAGAAGCTCTCTACAGCCCAAAAATTGGCACAGTTCTCCCCATGTGAGAGACCCAAGTATATTGCCGAAGCCAGACAGCCCAGAGAGGAGCTGAAAATACTTATCATGGGCAAAACAGCTCAAACCCTACAATACCTCAAACAAAAATACTATGAAAAGGGCGACAAAGCAGCTGCCCTCCTGGTGGCTCGTCTCCGAGCACAGAAGGCAGAAAAATATGGGTTGACCTCATCGAGAGGACAGATGGCACCCTCACAGATACGATAGTAACATCTCCCGATGGTATACAAGAAGCATTTGCCTTCTTTTATGAAGATTTATATACATGTGACCCCCCCCCTTAGGAAGTATTGACACATACCTTAAAAAGGTGCGGATCCCCACACTCACATCCATGGAGGCCGAATCCTTAGATACACCAGTCACAGAAGAAGTTACAGAAGCCATAAAACGCCTAAAGAAGGGAAAGGCCCCGGGAGACGATGGTTTCACGCCCGGTTTTTATAAGACATTCTCCACATTCATCGCCCCCTTCCTTGCATCCCTGTTCAACCACATCTTTGACACAGGCCAAGCTCCCGCCGTCCTTCTCTCAGGCCCTTCTCGCTGTCATTCCGAAGGAAGGTAGAGACCCAAAATACTGTTGCTCTTATCGCCCTATCTCTCTTCTTAACATTGATGCTAAAGTATATGCCAGAGTCATTGGGGCCCGGCTTGAAACGCACTTGCCACGTCTAATACACTCTGATCAAGTTGGATCGTTATTGAGAGACAGGGCGTGGATACCATGAGGAAAACACTTAATTTAATCCATGAAGCACAGGGAATGGAAGGGGATCCGTCCCTTCTGTCACTAGATGCCGAGAAGGCCTTCAATAGGGTGTCATGGGACTTCCTAGAAAGGGTATTAGTTTAGAATGGGTTGGGGCCGAAGCTCCGCCGCGCCATTAAAGCACTGTACACCTCTCCCACAACATCAGTGACAGTGAACGGAGGCTATTCACGATGGTTTCCCTTGGAAAGGGGAACAAGGCAGGGCTGCCCACTGTCAGCGATATTATTTGTGCTGTCCCATTAAGACAAGATGGTAGAGTTAAGGGAATTACAGTGGGAGAACTTGAATATAAACTAGGCCTCTACGCTGACGATATCTTATTACATTTAACTGATCCCCTAAATTCTGTCCTGGCTGCGATCAGTATAATTGAAGAATATGGCAAACTGGCCGGCCTGAAAATCAACACCGGGAAGTCTATCCTCACAATTGATAAAAGTAGAGATTCCGCGGCAGAACGCTTCGCTCCCCTAGGAGTAAAGGTCAGCCTCTCCACACTCCGATACCTGGGCATCAATGTTACTCGTGACCTGGAATCACTATACAAAGCTAACTTCCCTCCATTATCACATGCCCTTCAAAAAGATATCCAAAGGTGGTCCAATCTTACCATATCTTGGCTGGGCCATTTAAATGCAATACAAATGGAGATTCTCCCTAAAATACTCTACCTGTTCCAAATGCTTCCCATCAAAATGCCCAAGAATATTTCACAGATACCAGAAAGTCTCTCCTAACCTTCCTGTGGCAAAGTCAAAAGCCTAGAGTCCCCAGATCTTTGCTCCAGCTCCGAAAGGACAATGCAGGAGTAGGCCTCCCAGACATAGAAACATATTATGGAGCAGCCCAACTCCGTGTCCTCGTTCCGCACATCAGGCAGCAGTCAGAACCACAATGGATAGCACTGGACAACAATCATCTCCGTCCTTTTATCTTGGGTGAATGGCTATGGGTTCCGGGGCCCCAACTACTTAATAGCTTCAAAACTCACCCCATTATTGGTACAATATGGGCAATATGGAAGCCAGGCAAGAAAATGGTGGGAGTTACGACCTGGCCCTCTCCACTGGGACACCTTTGGTCACCAGGTATCCGAGATGCCATCCTGGACACAGGGAGCTTTGAGACCTGGTAGGATGCGGGATTAGAAAGGGCGGGTCAACTCTGGAGAAATAGCTCCTTTATCACTATTCAGGAGCTTCAGGAGGCACTCGGTATAGGCCCGCTTTCGGTCTTCCTATACCTGAGACTCAAGGGGGTGATGACAAGGGTGATATGGAAAGACCAGTTACAAAGGGACCTCACCCCGTATGAAAGAATTCTTAACACATGCATGAGCCCTAGAGGTTTAATAAGTGCAATGTACTTGGCATTGATTGAGGTCGATATTACACCATCCCTCACACTACTCAAGGACAGATGGGAAGCGGATATGGGTAGACAGATCTCACAAAAACTATGGCTACAAATATGTGGACGAACGGCGAAATCATCTATATCTTGCCAATACAAACTACACGCCGTCAAGTTGATGTATAGATGGCAGTATGACCCAATCGGGCTTGCCAAAATGTACCAAGGGGTAAGGCCATACTGCTGGAGGGGTTGCGGGAAGCGGGCCGTCTATTGGCATATGTGGTGGGGATGTGCAGTGGTCCAAGCCTACTGGTCAGAGGTTTTCAGTTGGATCAGGGAATTAGATGATGATGAAAGGGAGAAACAACCACTGTTGATTCTGTTTGGCCTGGTTGAGACGGACGACACGACCATGAATGCACCCAAAATGATACAAGGTCTATTGATGGCCGCAAGAGCCTGTCTCACCATGGTATGGAAGAGAGCCACGCTCCCTAGCAAAACTGAATGGCTGGGTGTTGCCCTGAACATATATCGAATGGACAGCCTGACTGCAGCCCTACATGGGGATCGCACCACAGTTGAGAACGCATGGTCTGAATTTCGTGCTAAATATGTTACATGAAAAGAATGTGTGCAAAGCGTTACTACATTCAGAGACAATCTACTCAACGGTCAGCGTTGTCTGCTACGCCAAATTCATAGGTTATATTGTGCTCGTGTGCCCCATGTCATAGATATAAGAATGGTTCGGATGTAACAATTGGTCTCTTCTAGCTCTCCAGACGGCACTATGTGAAAATGGGGGAGGTGGATGGGGTGAAGGTAATTGGTTTTGATGATGCTATTGGAAACTTATGTGATCTCCAAAGACTTTATATGCTTTACACATGATTGTTCTTTTTGTGAAAACTCTTTTATCTGACTTGGTGGAAAATGCCTGTAAATGATTGTCAAACTGCTACCTTTGCAAAACTAATAAAACTGGAGAAAAAAAAATGGATTGAACAATCAGGAAATAAGGGAACAGACGCTTGTAACACTAGTGATGCTCTGTACCGTGAGGCACAGCCCACTGGAGCCGAATTCACAATGAAACACTTTGTGGGAGGAGAGTCATGGCGAAGGTCCGAAAATGGCGGCGGCAATTTAGGAACTGCAATGGCACTGAAGGAGGCGCAGAGTGCTCATGAGTGGAGGCAGCCGCTGCGCAGGCACAAAAGATATCGCTGCGCACTGACTTTCGAGTTTGCTGGAAAACAAACGTTGTGGTGGAGGTGTGGTTTTTGTCGGAGGCTGAGGGAGCTGGAACTTTGTGCAACTCGGGAGACAAAAGTTTAAAGGAGACCAGCTACCAGAAGCGCAGAGTCCCCATAATACTACATTAGCATGGCCGAAAGAGCTGAGGCACAGCGCCAGGCAAAAGGGCACAGATCCTTGTTGACAAGCGGTCGAGAGATCATGCCTTGGGGATCTTTACCTCCAGTAAACGAGAGGGAGCAACCAGCTGTACTTAGTGTGTGTGCCTGGGTGCTGTTGCCAGGAAGCGTCACCAGAGAAGTAGACGGGAACAGGAACGCAGTGGTCGGCGGCACTCCCTGCTGCAACTAGGCTAATGGTAAGGAGTTGGGAGGAGTGGGGGAGCCCTGAATAAACTTCACCAAATAACCTGGCTGGGAAGCGGGCTCCTCCACCCCACCCACCACTCTCAGAATCCGGGCATGAGCCGCGCCAGAGATATGAGGCTCAACAAAGAGGAGGACACCATGTAAAGGGTGAACTGGTACCCCTCCCCTGTACAGAGTCAGACCTCAGCCAACGGACACTAACTGGGTCGACGTAAGAGGGGGAATAGCCTGTATTGTGCCGAACCAGCAGCTGAGGCTGCTGGCGGCGCCTTAGTGCCGCGTGAACACTGAATGCATAGCCTCTGAAGAGACAGCACCAGCAAGAGCGCTAAACTCTTACCCCGACCAGTTCCAGCCACTGTGAGCGGCATACCACCCGCACTTGGTGAGTGCAGCCTCAGAAGCAGAGAGCCACAACTGGAAAGTGTGCAGACTGGGCAGTAGGAGACCCCGAGAGGCCACGGCCAGAATAGGGAGACAACGCTGTGGTAGCTGGAGATTGGCTAACACCATAACGTGGGTGTGGCGTGCGTGACCCAGCCTCCACATAGCCACACTTGCGCAAGGAGAGGCTACCGTGACAACACAATGCTGCTGCTGCAGGAAGAAAGGGAGAAGCCATAATAAACTCACGTTGGCGGTGGTGTCCGGGCTCGTGCGCTCTACATAGCTGCCCAAGAAGATGATGCATTAGTGGGCCAGGCAAGAGAAGCGGTCGGCAGGGGCACAGCAAGTCTGTCCAGTTGACGGGTCCAGGCCCCCCACCAGTCTTGGCATTGCTTCTAGTACCCAATCCAGAGGTCCGAATACTGAGCTGCGCCCATAATCACTGGATCCATCACAGCACAAACGACCCATGATCCTACTGCTTGCAGTGTTATCCCGAGCCACGTGTGAGCAGAGGACGTGTGGTGGAAGGGTCAGGATCCTCTGACATTGTACACGTCAAAACACAAGAGACCAGTCCTCTGCTGCGCATACACAAGGAAAGAGCCGTGCCAACTAAGTACAGCACCGCAGAGGTTGGCAAGAGGTGGGGGACCACACTGAAACAGTAATTCCCACCCCGTAGGGCACCAGAAGACCAAATTCTGAAGATCCTAGACACAGAAAATCTCCCCTTGAACAATTGGGCACCGTGCATCCCACAGTCCCATCAAACAACAGGAGGACCAAGGGCGGCAAGGCCAAGAATATGCAAACCACGCTAGTATCATTCACATCAGGCCAAGCACCTCGACAGGAGAAAGACAGCGAGGACAAAGTGAAAGAACAATCATCGCCCCCTGAGAACATGGCAGAGCCAGTGAACCAACAGTTCCTGGAGGCCATTGCAGCACTTCAAGCTACGCTAGAGGGCAAGATAGACGCAGTGGCTATCGATATAGCACTGCTACGTCAAGATGTCTGAGCCATTGCAGAACGCACAAGCAAGTTGGAAGAACAAGTTAAGGAAAATACAGGTGTCAGAGTGCAGGCGACCAAAGACACAGATGTCTTCATGCAAAAAGTGAAATTATTGGAAGACAGAGTGGAAGAAGCGGAAGGTCAAGCACGCAGAAATAATATACGAATCGTGGGCCTACCGGAGGCAATTGAAAGATCAAACCCCACTACCTATGTGGAACACTTATTGATACAGGAAATCGGAGCGGGTGAACTCACTCAAGGGTTTACAATAGAAAGGGCACATCGTTCCCTTAACAGGAGGCCGCCCCAGATGCTCCATCTAGACCAATAATAGCCAAGGTGCTAAATTATAAAGACCGCCAAAAAATCCTGGCCTTCACTCGGGCAGGGGGAATGATATAAAGGAAATCCGTGAAGATTGCAGTGTACCCAGACTACCGGATTACACCTTTCAGGTCCAAAAGCGAAGAGCACATTTCATCACTATGAAAGCCAGACTTAGGAAGGCCGGATTAAAGTATATGCTAATATACCCATTGAAACTAAAGGTGATCTATAACAGCAAAGCCCTATTCTTCGAATCACCTGAGAAAACGCAGGTATGGATGGACAGTGCACAGATACCGGACGCAACGGAGCAGAGCCAGAGAGCTTGACAATGTTAGCAGATAGGAAATAGAGTGGCGATAAGTTCAGGCCACGCAGGAGAACAATTTAATTACATGGTAGCAACATGATGCGATTGGAATAGTAGGAGCATTATGGAGAACCACAGGCACCCGGTAGAGGGAACGCTCACACAGACCTACTACCCCTCAGTAGATTAAGGGCTACTGTACAGTGCCTGCCCGTAGGGCACCAGGAGACTAGTCTAGCGATCACGTTGAATGGCGCCGAAACGGGGTAGTCCTAGCTTGCATGGATAGCGGGACGAGTTTGCTTTGAAGTTTGTTTTGTGTGGGGTTGGGGGGTTAGGGGTTGGGTAGAGGGATAGTAAAGGGGAGCCTAAGAAATATAATTACAGACTGCATTAAACTCCTACTGAGACTGGGGGGCGCTGTTGAGCAGCCAGCAAGATGGTTGCTTAGCTTATAAGCTCTGTGGCCCGTGTGCTACATATCCGCTACGATCAGCGGTGCTTTGTGCTTGCGGGAGCCGAGACCACAGGCATTCTACTGCCCACCGCCCCTGTTGCATCCTGCCCGGTTTTCGGGCGAAAACGGACCTCGGAGGTCACTCTGCCGCCGTTGGAGGCCTGCGGGCCGTGCTACATCATCTGAGGCCCATCCCCCCATCGGCTGCGAGGGTTGCTTGCCTGTGGCTTGGGCGCGCCGGCCTGGGGCTCTGACATCGCCCCCCTTCTCCGCCCTCCCTCCCGGGACTACACTGCCGGCGGCTCCTGTGCAGCGCTTTCAGCCGCGGCCCGCTCCCCCCTCGGGGAGCGTCGGATCTCTAGGTCTCCCGGGGGCGGCTCCTTTCGCCGTCCGCTCCTGCCCGGGGGTGAGGACGCGCTGGGACGTGGTGGGGGCTGCCGGAGCGGCCCCCGCACTACCTCCTCCTGTGGACTCCGTCTTGCGGCCTCTCCGAGCGTTCTTCCTGGTCCCCCGTTGCGGCTCGGGCCGGGGCTGCACTGGGCCCTCCCCGTGTCGGCGGCGCTTTCATCTGCGTCCCGCTCCCCCAGTGGAGTGGGCCATGCCCCGCGCCGGGCTGTCGCGGATCTCTCGCCGCCCACCCCCTGCCCTTGGGTGGGTGCGACGGTGCAGGCCCCGTGCGGGCATAGAGAACTCCGGAACACTGCGGGGGCCGTTGGAGCGCCCCCCGCACTGATACCATCAGAGCACGCCGGCTCCGCCGGCCGCTACACAGCTCTCATGCGGCGGCTGGGACGGGTGGCTGTGCCGAGGCCTCCCCGTCGCTGGCTCTGGCTGATGTCCTGGATATTACCTTTGCAGACCTGAAGCCTGCTTTGGACTGGATGTGCACCCACTCTGCGGTCTGTTGGGCCCCGAGGTGAGGAGTGGGTATTAACTGGCTACAGTGCACTGCGCCCATCTGCTCTGCCATATCCCTGGCCTTCGCCTGTTCTTTTCATGAAAATGTAATCGTCCCCCAGGCTAACCAGGCTCCCCTGCGACTGCTCTCCTTTTGCTGGTGCCGCCCTGCACTACCTTCATCTCCTCAATCTACGTGCCTACTACCCACGCACCACGCTGCTCTTCAATACTTGCCCCCCTCTGCCTGACCCCCCTGGCTCAGGGTTGGGCGCTACTGAGTGCTGTCCCCCCCGGACCATACTCCCACCCTGATTCTTGGCTCGCCCCCTGGAAGTGGGCTCATACCCCCAGAGCACATCAGTTTGGGGTGGACCTTTGCTTCTTCCTCCCAGGCAGATACCGACCCATCACTGACTACGGGCCCTGATCCTTTCTAAACCCCCTGGCCCCCATTGCTGCCTTTCAACGAAGCACTCGCTGTTCTTATCAAGGCTGGGGCTGCCCTTCTGCAGGACGAATCGGATGCATCCGCATGTCCTCCTCAGTCCGACCTCACATCAATCATGGAGTCTATGGCCAAGAACTTTGCGTCATTTCACGAAAAATTAGATGATATAAATGCCAATGTAGCCTCCCTGTGCACCAAACTAGACCAGCATGGCACTAGGCTGGTTGAGGCCGAGACCAGGATTGGGGCCACCGAGGATGAGGTGCATGTGCTCCAGAATACGGTCTCTGACTTGGTGCGAGATATGAAGCAGGTCAAGGCGAAGTGCGATGATTTGGAGTCCAGATCCCGCAGGAATAATATTCGCATCGTAGGGGTTCCCGAGACAGCCCTTAAGGGCAAAATGGAGCCTGCAGTCGAGACCCTTCTGAGGGATCTTCTGGGGGATCCACAACTCTCCCCGTTCTTTACCATCGAGCGCGCCCATCGCTCACTGGCCCCTCGCCCCAAGCCGGGCGACTTCCCTAGACCGATTATAGCCAAGGTTCTCAGCTTTAGAGATAGAGACCACATCCTACGGCTGGCCCGTGAAAGAGGAGAACTGAGACTTGAGTCACAGGTTATCCGCATCTTCCCTGACTTGTCTGTTAATGTTCAATTGGAGCGCAGGCAATTCAACGGTGTGAAAAAAATGCTCAGAGAGAGGAGGGTGGAATATGCCATGTTATTCCCTGCTAGGCTGAAGCTCACCCACCGTAACAAACTGTACTTTTTCACTGTCCCTGAAGAGGCGGTGAAATGTATTGAGTCACATATTCCTGTTCCAGGCCCCGAGGGTGATCCAGTTGAGGAGGGCTGAGCCGGCCTGTCATGCACCTGTTACTTGTGGCATTGCGGTACTACTACCGCACCTGTTATTTGCAATTTCCTTGTAATCTCATTTAGCCTTTTCCCCGTGTAATCTCCTACAGTTGTAACTCATGGTGAAATTTCATGAAGTGCATCAGGGGACATTGCTGTATGGTTTACTGAATATGGTACCTGTAATTGGATCCTTTTCCTGCAGCCCCTGCTCACTATATCCTACTGTGTAGTCTCCTCTAAGAACTCAATTTAGGCACCGCTGTACGCTATTTGGTGCACTCCACCGTTCAACTATCTTAACCGGGCTCAAGGCAGCAGCTACCCCCGCTGCAGTTGCAATGCCTTGTTTGGCTTCTTTAGTTCAGTGGCTGTTCCCCTGTTTGGTTTGGGGACTGGTCCAGCCCCGTTGGGCTGGGCGCAAAAGCCATGTGACTCTGGGTGGGTCCTTGGGCACTGCTATGTTGGGGGTGGCAGTGAGGGAGGGGGGAGGGGTTGTTGTGGGATGTTATAAAAACAAAAATGGCAAGATAGCGGCAGCCTTTGGTATTACACATTTGGTTGCTGTACAAGTGACCTACGCTCACTTGACAAGGTATGACACGCATTACTCGGATCCCCCCTAAATAGTTACTGAATGGCTATTAGGCTAATGTCCTGGAATATCAGAGGGCTCAGCAACTACACGAAGGCACGTAAGGTCATGGCTTATGTCCAGAGGCACGGGGTCAAAGTACTTTTATTACAAGAAACCCACGCCCTCGCTCCATTATCGTCCTCTCTTGCCCCGTCATGGGGCCCCAACAGATATTACACTTCGTTCTCCTCACAATCCAGAGGTGTCCTCAACTTGATTCACAAGTCCTTGGAGCTCTCCCTCCGCACCAGCCACATAGATGTCCAGGGTAGATATGTGATCCTACACTGTTTCCTTGCCAATGTGGAGTGCCTTCTGGTCAACACATACGCCCCATGCATTGATACACCTGATTTTTTCGACCACATCCTCGACATTCTCCTTGCCTATGTTGGGGTTCCCATCATTTGGGGTGGGGACATGAATCTCATCCTTGACGCCAACCTTGACAGATCCGGTGCGGCACCCAGAACATTGTCCAGGGCCGCTCGCCGCCTCCATGCACATATGCTCTCTGCTGGTCTTGTGGATGCCTGGAGGGTACTTCATCCAATGTCGAAGGAGTTTACATTCTACTCCTCTGTCCACGATAGCCACTGCAGGATTGATCTCTTCGTTCTCTCTGCTGGGCTCACGGGCAAAACTCTCACCACTCAGATTCTCCCTCACACATTCTCTGATCACTCCCCGATCACCTTGGACATTGCCTTGCACCCAGCCCTCCCTCAGCACTCTAACTGGAGGTTTAAGTCTGACGCACTACACAATATAGTCTTTAAGGCTGACATCCTTGCAGATATTACCTCGTTTTTTGATTGCAACAAACGCCATGATACAACGGACGGGGTGAGATGGGAGGCCTTTAAGGTTTTGATTAGGGGCATGTGTATCTCCAGGGAGGCTGGGGTCCTGAAAGATATCAGAAACTCTCTGCGCCATTCGGAGTCCAGACTTGGGGAGCTGGAGCGCGAGTATGCTGCCACCCCCTCCCCACCCAAACTGGCGCAGATTAGAGCTGAACTAGACAACTTCGAGTCCCTCACCCAAAGTGAGATAAGATACCTTGCTCGCCTTATTGCTGCCCGTAAGTATGGTGAGGGGGAGAGACCAGGCCGCACCCTTGCCCGCCTTGTTCGGACTGAGGGAGGTAGAGCCCGAATTGATAGTATTATTGGCAACGACGGAGTGCGACATTGGTCCAACCGGCCCATTCTTGAGACCTTCGCAGATTTTTATGCAACCCTCTATGCCCAGAAACCAGAGCACAGCCCGCAGGAACTGGATGACCTTCTTGACCGCATTCCAATGTCCCTTGTGTCGCCTGCCACCAAAGAACAACTAGATGCTCCTTTTACCCTTGATGAGATCACCACTGTCATTTCAGCCCTCCCTAAGGGGAAAGCCCCTAGTCCGGACGGCCTGACCGCCGAGATCTATCAGGAACATGTTGCTCTACTGGCTCCGCGCCTCCATGAGGTTTGGGAGGAGTCGATGCGCCTTACCACCCTCCCCTGGTCCCTGCGTGAGGCTGTCATTACCATGCTTCCTAAACCGGGTAAGCCTCTGGATGAATGCGGCTCATATAGACCTCTATCCCTTATCAATACCGATACTAAGATCTACGCCAAAATCATAGCAAACAGATTCCTCCCTATCATGAAATTCCTGATTCACCCGGACCAGAGTGGATTTGTTCCTGCTCGGTCCACCGCCTTAAACATTCGGCGGCTATTTAATGTCATGTCTAGAATTGACCCCCAAGCCAACGCAGTGGCCGTGACATTAGACGCCCAAAAAGCGTTCAACATGGTCTTGTGGCAATACCTGTGGGAGGTGCTGGAGAAGATGGGGATTGGCCCATACATGATGTCCTGTATTAAACTTCTATACACTGACCCGGTGGCCAGAGTCCTGGTTAACTCTCACCTTTCGGCTCCTTTCTCCCTCCACAGAGGGACACGACAGGGGTGCCCTTTCTCTCCCCTTCTATTCGCGATGGCCATCGAGCCCATGGCTGATAGTGTACGAAACAACCACATGCGCAAAGGGATTCGCCTGCGGGATACTCCCGAAATTATATCACTTTATGCTGACAATGTGCTTTTGTATATCAGGGACCCCTCAGTTCACCTCGACCCGATCATGCGTGAAATTATTAAAATTGGTACATTCTCGGGCTTCACCATAAATTACTCTAAATCAGAAATCTTTCCCCTTACTCCGGATACCTCCCAACCTGCGTGCGAATTCCCTCTTAAATGAGCTCCCGAGGGCATCAAATACTTAGGGGTCCAGGTGTCCCTCTCAAAATCCTCCCTATTGACTGATAATTATGGGGCTGCCGCAAAATACGCTCATGCCAGGTTTGAAAAATGGCGTAACCTTCCCCTCTCGCTCTCAGGGAGAATGTCGCTAATAAAAATGATTATCGTTCCTAAACTACTATACGTGTTTGCTAATGTTCCACTCTGGCCCGGGAAACAATACTTTGCTGATCTGCACTCTGAGTGCGCCCGCTTTCTTTGGCATTCTGGTGCTGTGCGCAGAAAGTGGCAGCATATGACCCTACCTTACGAGAGGGGTGGCTTCAATGCACCTGACATTGCTCAGTATTGGATAGGCGCTCAGGCCCAACATGCTACATACTGGTACCACCACCAGGAACCCCCCCGCATGTTAAACTTGAAATCCTTGCAACTGAGGAGGTGAATGTCATGTCCTTGATCCTGTTTCACGCATATCACACGCAGGCCCCTGCTGACCCAATGGCCTCCACTGTTAGGGCGTGGCGGCAGATACTGACGACTGGTTCTTGCTCCCCCCCATACTACAAATGGCTTCCCCTCTGGTCTTTCCCCGGTCTCACCCCCACTCAGGATCAGCTGCTCATACGCCACTGGTCGGACTTGGGATACCGATCATTCTCCGACCTCTTCCCTGACGGAAAATTCATCACCCCAGATACGTGGAGGCCAGGGCACTCCGGGTCCCCTCTTGAGCTGCTGCAATATTTCCGTATTAGGGCGGCAGTCCAGGACATGTGGCCTTCGTACCCGAACAAACCACCCCGAGTCCCCCGAGGTCCGCTATATAGCCAATTCCGCTGGTGGTAGGGGTATTGTATCCTCCTTGTATAAAATGCTGATGGCCCGGGCCGCTGAACCCCCCCGCACTGTTCGTGATGCCTGGAGTCGGGATCTAGGATTAGACATCACAGATGATATCTGGTCCAGTATGTGTATGCACACTCGCAAAGTCTCATTTAATTCTAGAATTAGATGTATCCAATACAAGCTGCTCAATCGCCTGTACTACACCCCTTATGTGATTGGGAAATTTGCCCGGGATCTTCTCCACCCCTGTCAGAGATGTAGATCTGAAGAAGCGGACCACGCACACATGTTCTGGTCCTGTGAAGCATTGGCCCCGTTCTGGAAAGCGGTGCTTGAGACCCTCTCTGAAATCGTAGGGTTCTGCGTAGACCCTGAACCCCTGTCTCTCTTGTTTGGGCTCTGGGAGGGGGCTGAGGCGAAACGGGTGGCTACATTTTTTAATGTGGCGGCGAGCATGGCCAAGAAATGCATTCTGCAATGCTGGAAGCGCAGATCCCCCCCTTCCCTGGAAATGTGGCTGAAGGCCCTCACCTGGACGCAATCCTGCGAAGAAGACTATATTACCTTGCTCCCTGCCAATGCTCGCCCTAAATACATATGGACAGAGTTCTGTAGCTACTTGAACAGTAAGGTGGACTTAGAGCTCTTATAATCCCCTCCTTCCCCCACCCTGGGAGCGGATAACTCTACATGATGCATGCCTTCACTCTAATCTATCTCTGGTGGGTCTCTATCGGACCTTCTGTAGAACATATGGTTCATCATTCACGATTGTACATGCAATGTGTGTCTTTGTTGTAATGTGTGAGGTACTGGCTGCTACTTCTTGCCAATAAAGAAAAGTTTAAAAAAAACTCCTACTGAGACTGGCTACAGGCTGGTGGCCTCACTGATACCCTAGACATGGCCTATAATGTTTGGTACTATTAGAATTATGACGTGGAATGTCAGGGGGCTTAACAATTACGTGAAGAGTGAGCATGTATATCCAGAGGAATAGAGTGGGGATAGCATTGTTACAGGAAATGCACTTAGATGCACAAAAGCAAAAGAATCTAGAGAGGGCATGGGGAGGGGTGATGGTGGGCTTCACATACTCGACATATGTAAGGGGACTCCTCATCTGGGTAGCCCCCAATATACCATTCAAAGTGCTGACAGTGAAAACTGATAACAAAGGAAGGATGGCTATGTTTCACGGGTTATTGGAAAATCGAGAGATTTGTGTTGTGAATACCTATGTCCCAAACTATGATGCTACTGTATTTTTTAGATCACTATATGCGAGACTAGGACCCTATAGGAGTGGGATTTTGATTTGGTGAGGAGCTTTTAACTGTATGGTAGACCCCACCAAGGATAGGTCAGATGCCAAACACAGACGGCCATCTCCTCAGAGGTATTGAACCCATTACTAGAGCACTTCCAACTGTGGGACTTATGGAGGGTTAAGCATGGTGAGGACAGGGAATACTCTCCTTATTCGTTGCCACATAAAATATATACAAGAATATACTACATGTTTACTGGGGTGGAGTATGAATCTGAATTCTCGGAACTGGAGTATTTAGCTAGAGTATTGTCGGATCACTCACCGCTCGTAGCGAGGTGGGGAGGGTCCGCCCCGAGGCCACACATTCCCACGTGGAAGTTGAGGAGTGAATCGCTGCAGGATACAGCATTTGCTGAGCATGTCAGGAAAAGCACTGTCGAATACATTACAGTAAATGAGGGAAGTGTGCAGAAGGTGGGTACAGTTTTGGAGGCGTACAAAGTGGTCATCAGAGGGGAAATGATAGCGGAGTCGGGAGGAGTGCAGAAAAGTCATTGTAAGTGAACTGGAGAAGATAGAAGAGAAATTGAAGATGCGGGAGGGGGAGGCCCTGGTAAACAAGGAGTACCTATACAAAATAATCTCATTGAAACAGGCAGGCCTGGTGCAGTGGGACAGGTTGGGGAAGTTTAATTATGCAAAATACCTGGAAAGAAGCCATGCGCAAAGGGATAAACCTGGGAGAATGTTGGCCTGGCTGTGCAGGTGTAATGAGACTAGGTCTCCAATATGCTCCATTCGGAATACAGATATGGAGGAGATGAATATGCAAACGGGCATAAACGAGGTGGTCTCTGAATATTATAAGGCATTATATGCTGACCCCCAGGGAGGCGCGGAGGAGGATATCCAGGAAGTTCTCGAACCGATATCCCCTAATAGATGTTCTCCAGGCTGAGCCACTGGAGGCAAACATAACTCTGGATGATGTTGTAGCCACCATAAGGACACTGCCAACGGGGAAAGCGCCAGGAACGGACGGGCTCCTGAGCAAATTTTATAAAGCGTACGCCAATACACTGGCGCCATTGATGGCTAAAGTGTACAATGAGGCGTATGCAGACAGTATCCTACCTGGGAGTATGAGGGATGCCCCGATAGTGCCGCTACTCAAACTGGATAAAATGAGCACAGACTGCGGATCCTACAGACCGCTGTAGCTGCTAAATCAAGATAGCAAGATCCTCACGGCTATCTTGGCTAATAGACTCCGAAGAGTAATACACGTGCTGATTCATCCAGATCAGACAGGGTATGTACCGGTGGAGAAACATCTCGGAGAACCTTAGAAGACTGCACCACGTGATTTATAGTACAATGGATCGCGCCTCAGAATGTGCAGTGGCCTCCTTAGATGCGACAAGGGCATTTGACTCAGTACACTGGGACTGGTTATATGCCACCATGATGAAGATGGCGATTGGGCCACGGTTCTTGACACTAAGCAAATGGCCTGGGTCAGGACGGGAAGTACACACTCGGAGGCGTGGCAACTGTATAGGAGTCACGTGATAGGGATGCCCATTGTCCCCGTGTTATACATCATAGCAGCTGAACCTATGGCAGCATATTTGAGGCAGGAATATGGAGATGCAGGCATAGATATAGGCAGGGTGAGACATGTGGTGTCCATTTACGCGGATGACGTGTTGCTATATGTTAATAATCCGGAGATGAATCTGCCATACATTCAGAGGTACTGGACAACTCTAGTACATTAACAGAGCGGAAGAGGATTTACCAGACCTTCCCCTGTCCTGGAGTAAGAACTCCTTTAGATATCTGGGCATTAATATTCATCATGACCCTAAGCAAGAGCACGAAAACAACACAGTGCGATCCAAAGACTGGTTGGTAGAATCTATGGGGTTTTGGAGTAAATTACCTTTGTCAGTGATGGGCAGAGCAGCGTTGTTAAAAATGGTTGCAATGCCGAGACTTATGGACTGCTTTGGGAATGTCCTATACGATATACTGAAGCAGTACTTTCGAGACTTAGAAAGGATGTGTAGGTGGTTCCTGTGGCAGGAAGGGAGGAACAGGGTAGCCCTAAGCACACTGCAAAGGCCGTACAAAAAGGGTGGGTTAAAGATACCAAACTTTGAGCTGTACTTTCTAGCGTGCCAGCTACAATTTGTGATGCAATGGATGGAAGATGATCCCACGGCAGAAGCAGTGTTGCTACATCCAGCTATAAAACGAAGATACTTGAGGGACCTCCTGTGGATCTCCACCAGGGAGCAAAATGGGAACCCCTAATTTGTGAAATTGGGTATCCGAGTCTGGCATATGGCCTTTAGGGTCATGGGGATAGTGGGCCCACTCTCACCACAGATACCGATAACGTCGATCCTGGAAGGGAAACCAGGCAGTAGGGCGGTGATAAAAACAAAGTGGGAGATGTGCGCAGTGGCAACGGTGGGGGACCAGCGGAATGAGGGAGGGTGGAAGACATTTGCGGAATTGCAAGAAGCTACGGGCATACATGCAGGACAGTTCCTGAGTGTATTGCGAGATAGATGGCCAAACAACATGGAAGGGGACATTGAGAATGAGGACATTGAGACGTTGGCTCACTATAGCGGAGGGTGGACACGCCATTTATAGAATTTATGAGGACTTGATAGGCCAAATCTCTCCATCAGAGCTGACATGAAAAGAGAAGTGGGACCTGGAATTGGGGAAGACGTTTGAGGATAGAGAATGGAAAGAAGTAACATTGTACCACAAGAAGGTCTCCAGGAACGCCAGACTGCAGTTAATACAACTGTATGTCACACAGAGAGCATACCTCACACCTGCTGTTATTTCAACCTTTAAAGGGGCCACTAGACAATAATGTAGGTTTTGGGAGTGCCCGATTGTACAGGGATTCTGGAAGAAGGTGGCATGTAAAGCAGCATAGAACTGGATATCCAGGCACCGGAGGCTTGCATTCTTGGCCGATATAAGAGGAATGTTTAGTTTAGTTTAGTTTATTCATTTGTATTGCGCACCAGACCCGAGGGTATGAGGGCGCATGAGCAGCAAGGTGATTCGAAGCTTGGTTACAGGATGCTTATACTTTACATTACATAATTATACATTACATTACATAATTACAGTGTGACGATGAAGGAACATGTGTACAGTTTGGCAGGAGAGAATGCAGTAGATGTATTTAAAGAATTACAAATATATACAAGTTTAGTATTACAAATTTACAGATTCTCTTAAAGCATGCAACGCGGAGAGCAGCCGTGTGGTGTTAGAGGTGTTAGTGGTTCGTGTTCTTTAACCAATGGATGTAGTTGCGTCTAAAAAGTGAGTAAGGTTGGGGAGTTCTGAGCGATGGTGGTAGGGAGTTCCAGTGTTGGGGTGCTTTCACCTGGAAGCTGTTGCCACCCATTTTAGTGCGTTTAAACCTGGGGACGGTGAGCAGATTAGCATTGGAGGTTCTGGTGGGTCTGATGGGGCTGTGTTTGCATATTCTGTCTGCCAGATAGCGTGGGGCAGCATTATTCAGGCATTTGTGGGTGAGCGATGCTACTTTAAGCAGGATTTTGTCTGTTGTGCTGAGCCAGTTATGGGATTTCCTGATATCGGAAATGTGTTCCCTCCTGGGAATATTGAGTGCTGCCCTAAGGGCGTTGTTTTGTAGCGTCTGAATTTTGTTGGTGATTTGTTTGGTGGCTCCTATGTAGAGGGCGTTACAATAGTCCAGTTTGGATAATACCAATGCTCTGGCAAGTGTAGTGCAGCTGTGGGTGGAGAGGAAGGGTTTGGCTGCTCTTATGAGCTTACATGTGTAGGCCGTAGAAGATGCCATCGAGCTAACCTGTTTGTGGAAGGTTAGGGAGGAGTCGAGGTATATTCCTAGGGTTTTTACTTCTTTCTAAACCTTGATTAGGTTCCCATCTATGATGAAGTTGGCATAATTGTGGTCGAGTTTGGTTAGGTTGGACGTAGAACCAAGGATGATGAGTTCAGTTTTGTCATCATTCAGGCATAGACTGTGCGAAGCCATCCATGCCTGGATGATGAGATACACCCTGTTCACCAAGGCCAAATCCTGGTTGTAATCTCCCGTCAACGGGATGAGGATCTGTGTATCATCGGCGTAGTTAGTGTAGGTGATACCCAGGCCGTCTAGATCATCAAACAGGGGCTTTGTGAACACGTTGTACAGAGTGGGGGAGACGCACGAGCCCTGTGGGACTCCACATGTAATGGGGATGGGTTCGGCGGCGGCAGAAGAGGAGAAGACTCGCATGGATCTGTTGTTGAGGAATGACTCAATCCAACTGATGGCTTCTTGTGAAAAGTGGGCAGCTGAGTCTAAATGATTACATAGGATTTTATGGTCAACTAGGTCAAACGCCGCAGAGAGGTCTAGCAGGAGTAGTAATGCAGTTTTCCCGTTATCTCTCAGGTCGTCTATTTGGGCTTTCAGATCTATCAGGGCTGTTTCAGTTCCATGTTGGGGTCTGAAGCCGGATTGTCTTATTCCTAGAAGGTGATTTGTTTCAAGATACTTTTGAATTTGTAGGTATGCTGTCTTGTCTAGTATCTTGAGCAGGAATGGGACGGTGGTAATCGGTCTGTAGTTGGTTGGGATGGACGGGTCAAGGGAGGGTTTTTTGAGGAGAGGGAGGACCCAGGACTCTTTAAGGTTACTGGGGACTGTTCCTGAGGAAAAAGAGGCATTGATGAGTCTGGTGATGAATGGCGAGAGGTCTCGTGCCGCGTCTTTAATGATTTGTGGGGGGCAGAGGTCACCTTTGCAGTTGGAGGGTTTAAGGCCAAGAATTATTTTTTCTACTTCGAGGGAAGAGACTTTGGAAAAGCTGAAGCGAGCAGAGTTAGGTGTGTGGTGTGAGGGTGGAGGGCTCGAGTGGGCGTTGATGGGGTTGGTAAGATTGGTGAGGGAGTCTTTCTTATTTTTAATTTTAGTTTGAAGGCCAGTGACTTTGTTGTTTAGTGCATTTTGGATACTGGTGCACCATTGTTTGTTTTTAACGCAAGTATCTGGGATTGTTACCGGGGTTTCCAATTCTTTCAGGATAGTAAATAATTCTCTGGAGCTGGAGTTGGATTGGGAGATTCTCAGGTTATAGGATTCTTGTTTGGCCGCTATGATTTCTTTTTTATAGTTGGCCGTGAAAGATGTGAAAGATAAACCGCTGAACAAACTCAAAGATTTGATGTATATAATGACTAAACGCAGCATAGCCCTGGGGTGGAAAGACACAAAGGAACAGCGCATAACTAGATGGCGGAAAGAACTGGAAAAATGGTGTGTAGCAGAGACAGGGGTATGGTAAAAGGCACCCGGAGAACAAAATGCAGAGGTATGAATGGATATACAAAGATAGATAGCGCTAACTGTAACACAGTTGTAAAAAAAGGAGGGGAGGAGGCTGTGGAGTCGGCATTAAGGGAGGTTGATACATTGAGATAACAAATGTATGACTAGATAGGCTATATAGGCTAAGTTGGGGGGGTCTTTAACTATTGCGAGGATTGTCAAATTTAGGTGCCCCCTTGTTGCCCCTTAGCTACCTTAATCAGTACTTACACAGTACCTCCCTATATATCGCAGTAGTGACTATAGAACAATTTAACATGCACTTCACTAAGATCCACTTTATATACACACTCTACTCCCTACTTTGGGCTTTGCTAACAATTATCATAATAATGGCCTACACTATCTCTACACCCTGTACCCTGCAGGAGAGAAATATGTTACTCAGAGCTAGGTTGCCACGACTCTATGATCTCAAAAACAACAGAACAAGACTGTCAATCCCCACGCCCACCCTAACTATCACCAATCTATCTGATACAGCCGCTGCTAAACCCCCTAAAATGTGGAATTACCCTCCTCATGATCAAAAGAGGTCCAAACACCCCAAACTGAAACCTACACAAGACAAAAGTACTACTCCCACCCTTTCAGGAGCTCTCATCAATGCAAGATCTCTTGTAGCACACAACACGGAAATTGCCGACACACTTACCATGGACAACCTAGACTTTCTAGCTATCTCCGAGACCTAGCTCCATGATGCTGCTGGTCCCGCACTCATGACAGCCATACCAGACAATTACAATATAATCAGAGTCGACCGACCTAACGCCAGAGGCAGCGGTCTGGCCATTATCGCCAAAACTAAGTTAGCACTAAGACTCACCCCACCCCCTACCATCACATCTTGCGAACTTCTTTTAGCTAAACTACCCATCTCTAACAATAGCACACTAACTATTATCCTGGTGTACAGACCACCTGGTCCTTTAGAGAATTTTGAGGAAGATCTCTCTAGCCTCCTCACCAATAACATTAAAGACTCTACCCAACTCCTAGTACTAGTTGACTTTAACTTGGGATTCAACGATGTGGAGGAGAAGCAAGCACAATTTATCCAATCTATCTTAGTCGAACATGGCCTCACCCAAAATGTCCTCGCTCCAACACATACAAAAGGACACACACTAGATTGGATAGCCACTCTGAACTGCGCCACCACTATTTCTAATATTACACCCCAAACCTGGACTGACCATCACCTCATCTGCTTCTCATCCATCATAGAACCCCCTAAAGTAGCTTCTCGCGAAACAGTACCAGCTTTGCCAACCAGAAGTAAAAAAGAAATCACCGCCGAAAAACTACTCCCCCCTCCTCCTACCAGCGCTCACGGCTAGCGCTAACAACTGACCCAAATACATTAGTTGATACATTTAACATTTCCATGTCTAAAGCCTTGGATATAATTGCCCCTATCAAAGTATGCAAAGTAAACAAGAAGCACACCTTAATTCTTGGTTCACCCCCCACCTCAAAGAACTACGAATCCAAAAACGAAACCTCCAAGCTATCTGGAGGCACTCACCATCAGTAGAGAACAAAACCTTACTTACCAACTTCGCTAACAAATACAAGAAAGAAATAATCCAAACTAAAAAAAACACGTTTAATGAGAGAATTAGCAAGGCCAACTCTAATTCTAAAGAACTCTTCTCCATTCTTCGGGAAATGGAAAACCCAATAGCTCCTACGGACAATATTCCCAAGGACAAACAATGGTGCGCTAGCATCCAGAATGCATTAGCAAACAAAATAATAACCTTACAGTCCAAAATTGCAAAGGAAAAGGGCACCCTGAGCTCTACAGGAACTCATACTACCTCTCTGATTGACACACCAACCTCTGATGTACCAAGCAGCTGTAAACCTTTTAGCTTCACCAACATTTCCATACTGGAAACTGAAAAGGTTATTTTATCTCTGAAACCATCGAACTGCCAGGGCGACAGTTGCCCAGCACAAGTAATTAAAGACGCAGCTAGAGACTTAGCACCCTTAATTTCCAAGCTAATCAATGCCTCCTTCAGATCGAGCACTGTGCCCTCCAACCTCAAAGAATCATGGGTACTGCCTCTCCTTAAAAAGCAGACCCTGGACCCAGCCATCCCCACTAACAATAGGCCCATTACTACGGTCCCGTTCCTTCTTAAAATTATCGACAGAGTAGCCTACCTCCAGATCCAAAACTATCTGGAGACGAACCAACTACCAGGATCACGCCAATCTGGATTCAGACCTCAACATGGTACTGAAACTGCATTAATTGACCTCAAGACTCAAATCGACAAGTTGAAGGATAAAGGTAAAACAGCTATGCTCCTCCTCCTCGATTTATCGGCGGCTTTCGACCTGGTTGACCACGCAGTGTTATGTAAGCATCTAGCGTCTGCCGCCCATTTCTCAAGGGAAGCTATAGCCTGGGTACAATCCTTCCTAGCCAACCGCACGATGAGAGTGTTCTCCCCCTTAGCCTCAGCGGACCCAATACACATCACCTGTGGCGTTCCACGAGGTTCATGTGTCTCTCCCACAATGTACAATATCTTCACTAAACCACTCTTCGACAAACTTGACAGATTGGGGATAATTTATACAAATTATGCGGACGACACGCAGATCCTCATACCACTATCTGGCAACTTTGTTGCAGACTCAGTTCTAGTGAACAAGACTTACCTTCTTATTCAGGCATGGATGGCCTCCCACGGCCTCTGCCTGAATGACGACAAAACAGAGATACTGATCCTGGGCTCCGACTCCAACCTAAAAAAACTCAGCCCTAGTTACACAGCCTTTAACATAGATGGCAACATAATCAAGGTGGTAACCGAGGTAAAAACACTACGTTTCTACCTTGATTCCACACTTTCTCTCAAAAAACAAGTTAACTCTCTGGCCTCATCTACAGCCTACACCTGCAAATTAATCAGGGCCTGTAGACCCTACCTTTCCAAAACTAACTGTATCATGCTAGCCAACGCCTTAATAATGTCTAAATTAGATTATTGCAACACCCTATATGCAGGCGCCAATAAAACCATCATAAAAAAAAATGCAAATTCTACAGAACAATGCTCTCAGAGCTGCCTTGGACATACCCCGAAGAGAGCATATATCTAATATCAGGAAAGACCACCACTGGCTTAAAATTAGTGACA
Source organism: Ambystoma mexicanum (assembly GCF_040938575.1). NCBI lineage: Eukaryota > Metazoa > Chordata > Amphibia > Caudata > Ambystomatidae > Ambystoma > Ambystoma mexicanum. The sequence continues at coordinate 490,859,892 of NC_090921.1, read as the reverse complement.
GAATACTCCTCAAGACGCTCTCTATCACGTACAAAGGACTGAACAATACCGCACCACCTTATATCTCGGCCAGACTGACTAGAAAATCCATCAGCCAACACACTAGAGCCTCTAACCATCTTCTGCTAGACACCCCCAGATTCAAACTCACAAAATGGGGTGGTACTAGTTTCCCGGTTAGAGCGGCCTGCGCTTGGAACACACTCCCTTCTGCACTAAGAGTTGATCAGCCCTACTCTAGATTCAGATGTAAAGTGAAAACCTGGCTCTGGTCTAAAGACACCCACCAAACTGGTCCCCAGCACTAGACACTAGATCTTTGCATGTAATAATTTGAAACATGGACTGCCTCGAAACCTGTACTATAGATTAGTGTGATCTGATGTACCCAGCTCGTATATGTGTACTGTAAATACTGTAATAACATGTAACACATTCATTGTATGTAACCAAGCTTAAGTATTCTTGTTAGCGCTGCGCCCGGCTACCCCAGGTTTTTGAGCGCATTATCAAATAATAAACTAAACTAAACTTATGTATAATTAGTTGGGGTTGATGAACACATATGACATGGAAATGCTGTATATTGTGGCGAAGTTTGGTGGTGTCTGTTGTTTATAAAATGCAATATAAATATATATTTTGTTAAAAACAGTAGGAGTTGAGATCATCGCCTAATAATATGACATGTCTTATTAGAATTGGAGAGTTACTCCATTCCATAGCAAATTCATCTAAACATTGCAAGAATTCTCCTAGTTCCACCAAGCCATCATGCCAGTAAATATTAATTAATCAGCAGCTCCCAACAACCCTCAGTAGTAATAATTTCAATAGTTGTGGCTAAAGCACCTTGACTGATATCAGTGGTTCCTATAAGTTTAAGTGAAGGGGAGACCTTTAATAGTGTAAGGGGTCCACCAGAAGGACGACCCTTTGGGCCCTTACTAGCTGATTGACCAGTCACCAAATAGTCCTCAAGTAAGGGGAGATGTGTCAGCCATGTTTCTTGTAGGGCAATAAAAAAAAAAAGAGCTCAGCCAGTTCATAACCTTTACCGAGGCAAAAAGGCACCCGTGCCCTCTAGTAGTCCACCTAACTAAACTCAATAACTTCCTTTTGGGTGGGTCTATTTTGAAATTCTCTCCACTATTTCAGTTACCATTAATCCCACTTATTAGCCAGGACCAATCGTTCGATACCTCAGAAAGAGTCATCTTCTGTTGCAGGTCCTCAATCAAGGCTCAGGTAATATGATTCCTCGCAAAACCCTGGTTTTCAAAAGGAATCCATACCCCTTCAATTTATTTGGTTACAGCAAATCCATGAACTCCGATACCATCACTTTCCTTCAATAAATCTGCTACTAAGGTAGAATAAAAAATAACCTCAGATCATGACAAATTTTGTCGGTCTGGAAAGCGCACCCTCAGTATATCAGAAGAAGTAATACCTGTTAAATTCGAGATCTGAGAGAGCAGATGTAAAATAGTAGAACGTCTAAGTATCACTGCATTATTCTCCAGTAACACACTTTCAAATACCAGAGTACAATTTGGTTTATCCGAGTCAGGGGTTTGGCCCCTTTTCATGGGACCATCGCACATGGACCCCCTTGATGATTTTTCTTTACCTAATATAGGGCCCTTTGGTCTATGGTCCCACAAGGGTCTATCACTCAGCAAGCTTCCCTCTGCAGTATAGGGCAATGATTAAGTCTTTTGTGGAAAATCCAGTCCTGACATTATCTTGGAAGCTGTTGCTTGGTTTATTAACCCTCCAGTCACTCCTCGTGCTGACAGAGTTAGAGGCCCCATGCCCACTCCGTTCCCATTCATAGCGCCCCACTGGTCAAATATGTCAACGCAAAGCGTGGGCTGGATGTTACTTAGTATTTGCTCCAACCCATAGTTCCCCACATCACAAATTTGTATTCCCCTTCTCACTTGAACTCATAACTAATCTCTTTTGCTATTTACCATGTTCAATTCTATCATTTAAAACAGGCGAGTTTCCACATGAGGGGGATACAAACTTTGGCACTGGGATCTTCACACAGCGTTCACTCATTTTTACTGAGCGAGTTATCGGGGCATTTTTAAATGATACATCCCTAACCACCGGTGGATTTAAAATGGAGGACATAAAAGTTTAAGCCTCCCA